>NC_090349.1:22285814-22901439 GCF_035084215.1 Heptranchias perlo | reverse complement strand
AGCAGCAGAGAGAGAGGTAGCTCAGGCCATCAGTGGTACCTCCTGGACACCACATAGAGCCACACAGTGCCAGAAATGATTTTACGAGGTAGGCAAAGGTAAGTGAAGGCACAAATGCCCATACATATTCTACAGAATGCTGTAAGCATGACTCATCTCCATATTTATAATGCCCTCACAGTGTAAAATAACAATGAAGATGTAACTGAACAATGATAGGAAACCTTACGATAATGTTGTATGCCTGGAGACTGTAACTTACTTTTTTTTTATTCGTTCATGGGGTGTGGGCATCGCTAGCGAGGCCAGCATTTATTGCCCATCCCTAATTGCCCTTGAGATAGTGGTGGTGAGCCGCCTTCTTGAACCGCTGCAGTCCGTGTGATGAAGGTTCTCCCACAGTGCTGTTAGGTAGGGAGTTCCAGGATTTTGACCCAGCAACGATGAAGGAACGGCGATATATTTCCAAGTCAGGATGGCGTGTGACTTGGAGGGGAACGTGCAGGTGGTGTTGTTCCCATGTGCCTGCTGCCCTTGTCCTTCTAGGTGGTAGAGGTCGCGGGTTTGGAAGGTGCTGTTGAAGAAGCCTTGTCGAGTTGCTGCAGTGCATTCTGTGGATGGTACACACTGCAGCCACAGTGCGCCGGTGGTGAAGGGAGTGAATGTTTAGGGTGGTGGATGGGGTACCAATCAAGCAGGTTGATTTGTCCTGGATGGTGTCGAGCTTCTTGAGTGATGTTAGAGCTGCACTTATCCAGGCAAGTGGAGAGTATTCCATCACACTCCTGACTTGTGCCTTGTAGATGGTGGAAAGGCTTTGGGGAGTCAGGAGGTGAGTCACTCACCGCAGAATACCCAGCCTCTGACCTGCTCTCGTAGCCACAGTATTTATATGGCTGGTCCAGTTAAGTTTCTGATCCATGGTGACCCCCAGGATGTTGATGGTGGGGGATTCGGTGATGGTAATGCCGTTGAATGTCAAGGGGAGGTGGTTAGACTCTCTCTTGTTGGAGATGGTCATTGCCTGGCACTTGTCTGGCGCGAATGTTACTTGCCACTTATTAGCCCAAGCCTCGATGTTGTCCAGGTCTTCCTGCACTACAGATGATCCTTACCATTACCTGCCTGTTCCTGGCAGCTTATCTCCTACTTCCCCATCTCTCACTGCATCTCCTGTGTGCCTCCCAAGGAGTAGAAGTGCATCTTCCTGGTGTACACTTAAGTGACTGATGGTTGCCGCTCCTCCCCCCGCGCCCCCCCCACCGCCATCGCACTTCTTTGCTGCGGATTATGGTCAACCTTTTCCTTTGCTTATGTTTGTACAGTGATAGAATGACTTCTCCCCAAATGGGACAAAGTTGAAAAGCCTTGGAAAATTGTGTTCAGAATAGTCAAAAGGAGTGGGATTATCCAGAGTATCGTGGTCTTACATGTTTTACATGAGTTAGCTTTATTGAAAGCAGTTTGCAATCATTTCCTGGCATCTCTTTCAAGCTGTAAGCTTGAAGCAACTCATCTCCCACCTGAACATTCTCCACATTACTACAAGGAGGCCTAGAGGCCAAATGTAGAGTCTATTCACATTTTATCCAAAGATGGAAGGAAGTTTACAAAGCCTAAACTATAAATAAAGTTCAATAAACTGACATTTACTGCATTCCAACAAAATAGAAAGTTGATTCTGTCAGAGTTTCTTTCTTCACCATCATCCTTTGGAAGGACTGCATCTTTTTGAATAGCATAGTTGTGCAGCATACAGCAGGCCACAATTACACAAGACCCTAACCAAACTATATGGCAGGGCTTCAATAGATCTGTCAACACTCCTCAAACAAGATTTCAAGATTGTCTGCTCAATAACAATTCAAATTGTTTCAAGGGTCTCCTTATACCTGCCGTCCCCTGTTGAATGTTAAGGGTGTCATTAGCAAGGGGTGCAGGAGGTATTCTCGGTCTCCAATCAACCAACCTGATACAATATTTTGGCTCAACAATGCAGCGATAGTTGATTGATGAAGTATAAACAAATCAGGGCAGTTTCCTGGGTAGCAGACATTGGTACGGAAAATTATATGATTGGCATCACACAACCAGCTGTACAGCAACTGAGCTTCCAGCCTATAAAATTGAAGGGATTCTCAAACTTGTCCCTTAATTCGACAAGTACAAACAAAAGCATCCAGTATCTAGGGGGATCCTGCGAGCCCATAAATATTGACTGCTCACACCCTTTGCTTTGAAGGATCAACTAACTGTAATGAACTGAGACACTCATCAATTTAGGGCTGGATTTGAATCCAGATCCCAGAAGTAAAGGAAAAGTGAGCCAACCGATAGTACCACCAACTCCCTGGTTCGTCTGTGGGACATAAGCTAGTCTCACATCGCGAGGTAAAAATCTCTCTTTTCCATCCGATCCCACGTTGAATATTTGCCACTGATTAAATACGGAGTCTCCACTGATTAAATACGGCATCTCCACATCATAAATACGGAGTAGCACTGAGCAAGTTGGGGAGAGGTCAGTAGTTGGGGCTTCTTCACTCTTCTGACTGATAATTGTTCATTTCCACAAAGTCATGTAGAGGCAATGTGAGAAGAACCCAAATCTGGGGAAACAAATAAACATGCTACCGAATAGAAACATCTCACATGATGTCAAGCCACCAGGGGGAAATAAATTCAGCAGAAGTGAAGAAAATGGCAAATATTATATTCATTAAGAGATTATTTCTTAGCCTGGAGTACAGCACCTGCTATCCAAGTATTCTCATTAGTCTTTCTCACATCTGTTGCTCTGGTGCTCCCTGGTGCATCTGGAACCCTCTAGCAATGCCTGCCATGAGATATTTTTGAGAGTGATATGCTGCACAAGTCAAACACAAGTACTTGGTGCAATTAAAGCCGGGTATTTATCATAACCGATTTAAATGATGGTTATGGTGTCACTTCTGAAAATTAAGCATGGATTAGTTCAGTAACAAGCAGCTTCAATCATATGCAGAGTGACTTAATGGGACTCTCCATCTCACTGAAATCTGCATCATAACAGGTGTCTAACCTGTTCACCGCCATAGGCTTTTGTTTAGACTTGAACATTCCAATTAAAATAACCCTGTATTTCTGAGAGAATGCCGTTACATTTTGTTTTATAAATGTGGCTTTCTGTAATTGTTTTATGTGGCTGTCAATGCAGCCAAACAGCAGGAAACATGAAAAGAGTCCACTTGGATTCTGAATCATTAGAATTCTATGGATCAGGCAGAACTGCAATCCCTCCAACATGGATTAAATTGTTGCATTTTGGGGTAGACAGATGAAGCAATTTAGTTATTAAGATTAAATACACAGCACATAAAACTGGAAGAATGAAAAAATTCATAACATAAATTATTCGTGTTTGCATAATTATGAATGGTCAATATTCTGTAACGACTACCAATGTCACTTAATCACGCAGTCAGAGTGGATAGTGTATAATACAACGCACTCCTCTTAGTATAGAGCTGAGTTTCCACAATTTGTATAAACTTAACGAGAGGCTACACTTTAGTTGGGAGTCATTGTGGTGTGCTGCATATTGGAAGACCAGTGTATAACTCCACTGGGTTGAGGAATGCAGTTTTGGTTTCCCCCCTTTCTGCTGAGTTCTTGATATCAACAAGTATCAGGGGGAGGTGTGGCAAGAAAAGAGCCATCACCATCATATGCCTCTCTTTTTGCCACCCGAGTGTCTGAGATGCATGGAAGCCATGCAAATAAACGGGCAGAACTTCTATTTGCTTTATATGGAGTGCACATGATTTTCTCGTAGGGATATATCCCACTTAACTAAGTGTAGAGGCACTTGACACAGATTGGCAAGGGACCATGCATTGGAACCTCTGTGTGCAAGGGTACTGTTAGAGTTTAACCAGCTAAAATCACAGTTTACAAGCACAGAGCACTAATAAGTTTCCAGCTGCTTGTCTATCTAGGGCCATTCTATCCATTAGGGCATTGGCTTGCAGGGTTCTCTTGAGCTGAATGGAATTAATTCCTCTACCAGTGAAAGGTCTACCCCTCCAGCTCCTATTGTTGCCTGGTCAGTGTCCTGAAGTACTACAGATCTGTCTTACTCAGATATCGGATTGTATGGAGAAGTAAGTGGTTTTAATTTTCCATCAGGAAACGTGATATCCTGATTAAGTTTCCTCAACAGTGGAATAGGCAACAGACAACTGCGAGTTTGAACTCTCACCTGGCGTACAGGAAACAACAGGAGCTGATAACCAATGGCATGGTGATCAACAACTCACCCAAGTCCATTGATACCATCCACCTGACCACTGCAATGCACACAGCATAGCCCATCAAATAATTATTCTATCAATTGGAGGTGCAGAGTTTCAGTAGCAACTCTATCAGGGTTCTCTGTAACCCAATCAGTGTAGGGACCAAACCCTGAATAGATAAGTGTATGTCTTCATACCTAGCCTCTAGGTAATCTCTTCCAGTAACTGTCATCCCAAGTGTCAGAGTTTCTTCATCAGCTATGCAATGGAAATGTGCCTTCAGCATAGTGGGATGGCCTTTGCAGAATAGCTCACACTGTGCCAGCCACTATAGTATTCTACACATCCAAACTGAATGACATGTATCAGACTTTATTCATTAGCATCTGTTTAATCCAGGCCTTCATAGGAGGGGCTTTGACAATGAGCTGCTCTAGGCAAGATGAAGGATGGTCATGGAAATCAGTATTAGGACCCGCCAACTCTCCTTTTGAGCTGTCCTTCTGAGGCTGAGGAACAGGATTTTATTTGAGTCATGCATTCTCTATGTTCCAATTATGATTTCAATTTACTAGGATGGGGATCCTAGTGATACCAAAAGCTACCAAGGAATCTCACTGATATTAGAGGCTCTTAAGGTGGTTCTTCAGATTATTGCATGTATATCTAATGCTTTGGAGACTCCAGTAATCAGAAAGGAATAGCTGGATTCCACTCTTTTAAGGGGAATATGTAGGGCATGTTGCGACTTTATAGGAGATTGCAGAATGCCATAGGTTGAAGGGAAAACCATTTAAATTGCTTTTATCAAGTTTTGCAAGGTTTTTGACCTAATGCCTCAGGCAGCTCTCACAAAGAAGCTGGAAACTATGGGAATACATGTCCAAATTGTGAATTTTGTTCACCATGGGTGGATGAGAAACATACTGAACCGATTTCTTTGTAACCTAAAACACATCTAAATGTCAACATCAGATTACTACATTGTGATTTACATGGTTTAACATTCCTGTTGTTATCAAACAGTGCATCATCTGACTCACCCTAATAAGCACCACTGGCAATTCACTCATAATATTATAAGAATCTTGCCTATAGCACAAGTCTATTACACTTGAATTACACAATTTTAAAAAGGCATTAAAGAAGAACCAGACAGACAGTCATTTCTTCCTGGTTTCTCTGATCTTGGTAACCTGGCCTTTACCCATGAATAAGAGTTGGGGAATTACGAGCAATTGCCTAGCTACACAAACTTCCCTCAGCAATTAGCCCTTAAATGACCTCTTGGACCACTTACCCCACTGACATTACATGAGCAGTGGTCTTAAAGAGACAGGCCAAATTAAATACAGCTCCATTTTAACAGTTAACCATTACAAACATGCTCCAGACTACATGTGAGCAATGTCACTGGAGATTGGCTCGTCTTATCAAATATGTCAATGATATTTATTCATGGTGTTCCAACCTCAAAAATAAAAACATACATTATCAGTAATCACTAAATGTAAACTGCTTTCATCTGAATTGCTGTATAATACTAAATGTTATAAAGGTAGATAACTGTACATTTACTGACACCTTCATAATGACAATACAAGTGAATGAAGAAGGGTATTCTACATTCTTTCCAAGCGAACTGTGACCAGCACCTTTAAAACAAATAACATGAAAACAAAGGCTGACTGAGAAACAGTAAGAAAGGTTTTGATATTTTGAATTATATGACAACTCAACGGTTCATATTTCACTTTCCTTCAACTATGTTATGGAAGCAGGAGCCCTGGGAATGGTGAAGGAAAGATATCAGTTTTGATTCTAGTCCAAGGTGGAATATTTTTACCCGTTCCACATAAAGTCTCACACAAATAAGGATGAACTAGTTCTGCACTGTGTTGCAGTACTGAGTTTGAGACATGCAGTCGTGACCCCACTAAGGTTTATACAGTGCAAACTGGATTCTAGCACAATGGTGAGAGTGCAGATACCAGAGCGAGATGTCTCAATTGCTGCACCATTTGCTGCTGCTCTCAACTGCAATTAAATTATTACAGCTGTTACTAATGGCTTGCCACATAAAACCCACACAACTTCAAAGCATTATCTTAATGGCACACTTCAGTCAGTGACCTTTCTCACCACATTAATAATGGGACATTTTCATAAATGCTTGATTTATGCCTTAAACCATAAATCTTTACCTTTTTTTGGCCCTGATACCTCTGCGGTTGAGGATTTTTTCTCCCATCCTTCAGATCCATACCCTTAGCAAGCTTCCACCTCTCATACTTCAATCCTGTCTCCCTCAATGGGTTTTTGCATGTATCACTCTCTATAAATCAGAGTGTACAACAGGGAACAGTGGAATACTGATTTCGTGACATTTGTGCAGAAAACCGTTATAACTCACTTGTGCCAATTTGAGTAATGCAGTACTGTTCACCTGTTGTATATCCTCTGTACAGCAGTA
The DNA here is from genome assembly GCF_035084215.1 of Heptranchias perlo. NCBI lineage: Eukaryota > Metazoa > Chordata > Chondrichthyes > Hexanchiformes > Hexanchidae > Heptranchias > Heptranchias perlo. The sequence continues at coordinate 22,894,692 of NC_090349.1, read as the reverse complement.
TTCATAACGCTTTCACAATCATCAATGAAATGTCAAATTTGAAATTCCAACTAAAATAATTCTTTCTTCACAAAGATATGAGGCAATCGTTGGAACACTGCATCATCAGCAGTAAAGACAAATATCCAAGCTTACAATGTTCAGACTGTGGCAATGATACTGTAATACTTTGCTACAAAGATTAAGAAATGAAGGAGAAGTAGTTTATGTAATATTATCCCATCTATTGATGTTAGCCCTCATCTCTCACAAGAGCATAGGAACATAGGAACAGGAGTAGGCCATTCAGCCCCTCGTGCCTGCTCCGCCATTTGATAAGATCATGGCTGATCTGTGATCTAACTCCAAATACCTGCCTTTGGCCCATATCCCTTAATACCTTTGGTTGCCAAAAAGCTATCTATCTCAGATTTAAATTTAGCAATTGAGCTAGCATCAATTGCCATTTGCAGAAGAGAGTTCCAAACTTCTACAACCCTTTGTGTGTAGCAATGTTTTCTAATCTCGCTCCTGAAAGGTCTGGCTCTAATATATTAGACTGTGCCCCCTATTCCTAAAATCCCCAACCAGCGGAAATAGTTTCTCTCTATCCACCCTATCTGTTCCCCTTAATATCTTATAAACTTCAATCAGATCACCCCTTAACCTTCGAAACTCCAGAGAATACAATCCCAATTTGTGTAATCTCTCCTCGTAACTTAACCCTTGAAGTCCGGGTATCATTCTAGTAAACCTACGCTGCACTCCCTCCAAGGCCAATATGTCCTTCCGAAGGTACGGTGCCCAGAACTGCGCACAGTACTCCAGGTGCGAGCAACATCACTTTTAACAGATTCGTAGACAATGTGTACAATGGTTCATACAAAATATTATCTTTTTCACAAAAGCATGAAAACTATTTGCTTATCTACTTCCCATATGATATACTGTAAATAAAAAGGGAAATTAATCAATCCAAATTATCATGCAGGCAGCATTAACATCCACTCCTCCCCTCGTGTTTTTTTCCTCCCTTCTGGAAACGAGTTATGCATGGCCCTGAGACATGCATAATAAATATATATATATATTTAAACATATATATATTTAAGCATAAGATATATAGCGTATGTGTGAGAGAGAGAGAGCGAGAGAGACAAGGCTACTTTTGTAAGACGTACAATATTTGGAGTTGTAACAGTATCTATCCGATATCTTACTGTCCAGTCAACCACCCAAGGAAACTCCAAACAGTGGATATCATCGTGCTGAGGTTCGGGAAAGTCAAGCCTGACTATTATGGAGAAGTCTGGGGACACTAGGTAAAGGCTGCAATGGCAGAGACAGTTTAGCTATCTCATGTGTTAAGCATTTAGAAGGCCCCGAAGGCAATCTGAGCATTTTTTAAAAACTTTTTCAACGTAAGTACTATTTACCACCATATATTTCAACTCTGGGTAGGCATGAAATTCTGTGGAAGTAAACCTGTATGATATATGATACAAGAGAAAGACAGATGCATAAAATGTGAGATTTTTTTTTAAAAAATAGTACTGTGCCCTGTGTGCAATGTCTTATCTGTGCTGAGATTGCTGTTCTCAGCCAGGCTAAAAATTAGCTAGGGGTCCTGCTCCTGATCACTATTCAAGAAAATAAAAGACTAAGAAAAAAAAGAGAAAAGGAAAAAAGGGAGAGAAAAAGATAGAAAGGAGAAGAGAGAAAGAGAGAGATACAATAGAGAAAGTGAGAAAGAAAGAAAGCAAGTGCTGGTGAGGGCAGCAATAGGACGGATTGTGATGCCCTCCATAACTGAATAATCTGACAATTTCGCTGTCTAGAATCAACACATGAAGAATGGCTACCTTAGCCAGTTGCCTTACCTAAATAAGGGTCAGAGCTTTCAGTAGAGCTCAGGAAGAAAACTGGCAAAACAAAAGTATAATAAAAGGGATTTTTCTGGGATTTCTTCTTTACGTGGCTAAATGCATACATTTAATACGCATAACACAGAAAAATAAAATCTACATAGCATTGTGTCATGCTTAATCTTTTTTATAATTAAAAGAAACCTACAATAACTGCTTGGTAATATTTGCATTCAATGTTTTTGATTGAATTGAATTATACTCCTATTAGAATACATTTTCTAAACATTTTCATAAAGACTTTTTCCAAAAATCATTCTGCTATAATGTAAAACTAGTCATACTTAATCAAGCCAAAAATAATGAGTCCAACATTCACATGTATATATTTTGCTAAAAATGATCTTTAACTGGGCTATGGAGAAAGAGCAGTGGAGCGAGACTAGTTGGATAGCTCTTTCAAAGAGCCAGTACAGGCACGATGGGCTGAATGGCCTCCAATTCTGCTGTATGATCATATGAAACATATTTTCTTACTGTGAGCTTGACAGTTAATTGACCCACCATTACAGGGTTTTCCTTGATTCACTTTTTTGCTCCTGTTTTAATTGTGGGAGTGAACATAAGAACATAAGAAATAGGAGCAAGAGTAGGCCATACGGCCCCTCGAGCCTGCTCTGCCATTCAATCAGATCATGGCTGATCTTCAACCTCAACTCCAATTTCCCGCCCGATCCCCATATCCCTTGATTCCCCTAGAATCCAAAAATCTATCGATCTCAGCCTAGAATATACTCAACGACTCAGCATCAACAACCCTCTGGGCTAGAGAATTCCAAAGATTCACAGTGAAGACATTCCTCCTCATCTCAGTCTTAAATGGCCAATCCCTTATCCTGCGACAATGCCCCTTAGTTCTAGACCTTCCAATCAGGGGAAACAACCTCTCAGCATCTACCCTGTCAAGCCCCCTCAGAATCTTATATGTTTCAATGAGATCATCTCTCATTCTTCTAAACTCCAGAGAGTATAGGCCCATTATACTCAACCTCTCCTCAAAGGACAGCCCTCTCATCCCAAGAATCAATCTAGTGAACCTTTGTTGCACTGCCTCGAAGGCAAGTATATCCTTCCTTAGATAAGGAGACCAAAACTGTACTCTGTACTCTAGGTGTGGTCTCACCAAAGCCCTGTCCAATTGTAGCAAGACTTCCTTACTCTTGTACTCCAGCCCCCTTGCAATTAAGGCCAACTTGCCATTTGCCTTCCTAATTGCTTGCTGTACCTGCATGCTAACTTTTTGTGTTTCTTGTACCAGGACACCCAAATCTCTCTGGATACCAACATTTAATAGTTTCTCACCATTTAAAAAATATTCTGTTTTTCTATTCTTCCTACCAAAGTGAATAACCTCACATTTCCCCACATTATACTCCATCTGCCACCTTCTTGCCCATTCACTTAACCTGTTTACATCCATTTACAGACTCCTTGGGCTCAATTTTAAATCTCAATTTCAAATTGAGGTCGAGAAACCCATTCGTACGGGTTTCCTGGACGTCCTTACGATTTTGACACAAGGACGTCTTTTATTTTTTTTGTCGGCTTCCCATCCGACTGACCGGCCTGATTGACAGGCTGGTCTCAGACGGACGGGAGACCAGTTAGGGAGAGGACGTGTTCAGGTAAGTCTGCAGTTAAGTCTTTGTTTGTATAGGTGGGAGGGGAGGGGGACTTGGGTGGACACAGGGGGCATGGGTGGGCACGGGTGGGCATAGGTTGGCATGGGGGTCGTGAGTCATGTGGAATGGGTTCGGGGTTTAGTCACAGGGTGGGTGTCGGGATGGGGGTCCGCGATCGTTAAGGGGGAGGATCAGGGGTCGGAGGATCGGAGTGGGGAGAAGGATTGGGGTCGGGAGTCCGCAATCATGGGGGGTCTGCAATCGGGCATCAGGGGTCGGGGAGGGAGGTCAGCAATCGGGGAGGGGTGGTCCACGATTGTTGGGGGGTCAGTGCAGGTAGGCTTGTTGGGCCTGGGGGAAGCACTCCTGCTCCTCCCGGCCCACAAGCTGTGCATTTCTAGGCACCTACCTGTTAGTCTCGGGCCTTCTCGCCTCCCCCACTCCGATCCTCCGACACCTGATCCTCCCCCTTAACAATCGCGGACCCCCACGGTAACCCCCGATCCCGACACCCACCCTGTGACTAAACCCCAAACCCATTCCACATGAGTCACGACCCCCGTGCCAACCTACGCCTACGCATGCCCCCTGTGTCCACCCAAGTCCCCACCCCCTCCCATCCATACAAAGACTTAACTGCAGACTTACTTGAACATGTCCTCTCCCTTACTGGTCTCCCGTCCATCTGAGACCAGCCTGTAAAACAGAAGGCCTCGGGAATCCCACCACCCCCACCACCTCCCCCCCCCCCACCCCGGGGTTGAAATCGGGAAGTCCAGAAAAATTGAGGAATTGAGGCCCGAAGCCTCCTTGAAAGATTTTAAGGCCCGACCTGCCTCCTGGGAGCGGGTTGGTCACCCGCCCCTCTTCCCGCCCCGGTGAAAACTGGAAATGGCGGGTTGGAAGAGGTGAAATGGTGACAATTTTCAATGCCCCCCCCATCCCCAACTCACCCGTTTTTCAATGTTAAAATTGAGCCCTTTGTGTCCTGCTCTCAACTTTCTTTCCCACCTAGCTTTGTATAATCAGCAAACTTGGATACATTACACTCGGTCCCTCATCTAAGTCATTAATATAGATTGTAAATAGCTGAGGCCCAAGCACCGATCCTTGCGGCACCCACTAGTTACATCCTGCCAACCTGAAAATGACCTGTTTATCCCTACTCTCTCTGTTTTCTTTCCGTTAACCAATCCTCTATTCATGCTAATATGTTATCCCAACTCCATGAGCCCTTATCTTGCGTAACAACCTTTTATGTGGCACCTTATTGAATGCCTTTTGAAAATCCAAATATATTACATCCACTGGTTCCCCTTTATCTACCCTGCTAGTTACATTCTCAAAAAACTCTAATAAATTTGTCAAACACAATTTCCCTTTCATAAAACAGTGTTGACTCTGCCTAATCATATTATGATGTTCTAAGTGCCCTGTTACCACTTCCTTAATAATGGATTCCAGCATTTTCTCGATGACTGATGTCAGGCTAACTGGCCTGTAGTTCCCTGTTTTCTCTCTCCCTCCTTTCTTGAATAGTAGGGTTATATTTGCTACCTTCCAATCTGCTGGGACTGTTCTGGAATCAAGGGAATTTTGGAAAATCAAAACCAATGTATCCACTATCCCTGCAGCCACCTTTTTTAGAACACTAGGATGTAGGCCATCAGGTCCAAGGATTTATCGACTTTTAGTCCCATTAGTTTCTCCAGTACTTTTTCTCTACTGATATTAATTACTTCAAATTCCTCACTCTCATTAGCCCCTTGGTTCCCCACTGTTTCTGTTTTTTTTCTTCTACTGTGAAGACAGATACAAAATATTTGTTTAACATCTCTGCCATTTCCTTATTCCCCATTATAATTTCTCCTCTCTCAGCCTCTAAGGGACCAATGTTTACTTTTGCTACTCTCATCCCTTTTTACATACTTGTAGAAGCTTTTACGATCCGTTTTTATATTTCTTGATGGTTTACTTTCATATTCTATTTTTTCCCTTTTTGTCAATGTTTTGGTCATCCTTTGCTGGTTCCTAAAACTCTCCCAATCCTCAGGCTTACTATTCATCTTGGCAACATCATAGGCCTCTTTTAATCTAACACTATCCTTAACTTCTTTAGTTAGCCACGGATGAGTCACTTTTCCCGTGGAGTTTTTATTTCTCAATGGAATGCATATTCGTTGAGAATATTTAAATATTTCTTTAAATATTTGCCATTGCTTATCTACCGTCATACCCTTGAATCTAATTTCCCAATCTACCTTCGCCAACTCGCCCTTCATACCTATGTAATTGGCTTTATTTAAGTTGAAGACTCTAGTGCTCCAACTGCCAGGTCCATTTCCCAGCTCTTTCATTTTGCTACACCTGGGTACCACTCTACACCCAGAATTTCCCTCAACTGTGCAACATAATACTGCATGGATGCCCAGAATCTGTCAAAAGTATTTTCAGCTGGACAGCAGCCAGTCCAACAGCATTTAGTAGTAATGAAAGCTTCCTCCAGTCCTGTGCTTTCCACGTTGCCAATGCCCTCTGACCAATGTACAATGAACCAAACTCAAGGCAAGATAAGTAATGTTGAAATTGTCTTTCAACTTTGATCTTTTTTCCATTGATGAGACTATTGGAAAAACCAAAATACAGTTATTGCGGAGGCCATTACTTGACAGATATTGTACTTTTGAAGCCAAGGAAACTTTTTTGTAGCGCTCACTACAGAGATCTGGGTGGCCTCTCTCTCACACTCTTATTGGGACAATTTGTGTAATTAATCCAAATGTAGATTAAATTCAGTCCGGTGATAGACAGTTATTGATCCTTCAGAGCCTTTTTTCTATTTAAATAAATCGTTATAGCTAAAAGCATGCATATTATAAAACAAGATTGTCACCAATAATGTCTGCAAGTGTCCCCTGAGAAATCAAACTCTGTGCACGGTACGATATTGCGACAGGCCGGCGCAGTCAAGGTAGAAAAGTTGGCAAACATGTCACGCGGCTAAACAGTTACAAACCGGCAGGTAGCCAGATATCTAAGAAACGACAAATCAAGTATACAGCTCATCCCCACATTTAGAGAACAGTGGTGTGGATAACTAAGTAAGCAAGGTCAAACTTTACAGGTCTATCTGAACCTAAAGAGACAAAGTAAACTTTTCACAGTTTCTGCAGAGGACCCGCACAATATGATCAACTACGGGAAATTGGAAGATTTCCCCAGTGCATGGTTCCATAGCTCTGTAATATCTGTGTGTGCCCTTTTTCCATGAGAATCCTGCATCCATTCGGGGGAGCCAGTCCGCCCCTGCGAGCACCGTTTGGAATCTGAGGTGAAGGCTATAACACTTAACTTTGAGACAGCAGAAAGAAGGACAACCGCCAAGTGGGACTTACACTTGGGGAAAGAAAATAATACTTTAGAATTCTAGTGGGACACCATTCACAGCTGAACATTGTTCCAAACTACCCCTTGGGATTAGCCTCTATTTTTAAGTTTACTGCCTCTCTGGGTTTGGGCTGAATGGTCCAGTTTTTGACTGGGGTCCAGGAATTTAGAAGCTGTAAACCGGACACCAAAACTCCTGTGTTTTGTTTTTGAAGTCCTTTATCCCCTCTCCACTTCTCCGCTTCTACATTGCAAGATATTAATTATTCAGGCTATTACAGTTTTTGATAAATTTTCATCAGCAACAAAATCAGTTTCGGAACTCAAACCATGATTCCAGCCCCTGTCCAGTAGTAACCTTGACAAATGGTGACAACCCTGACTGAATCTAGTGAGAGTGTGCTGCTGTGATGCCATGGTCATTGCTGTTGTGTACTTATGTAAACAATTTTACAACACCAAGTTATAGTCCAGCAATTTTATTTTAAATTCACAAGCTTTCGGAGGCTTCCCCCTTCGTCAGGTGAACGATGTCACCTGACGAAGGGGGAAGCCTCCGAAAGCTTGTGAATTTAAAATAAAATTGCTGGACTATAACTTGGTGTTGTAAAATTGTTTACAATTGTCAACCCCAGTCCATCACCGGCATCTCCACATCGTGTACTTATGTGACTAGTTACTCCAGGCCTGAGGTCCACCGCAATGCAGACAGGACAGAACTTCAACCTGTGACAAAGGGAAGAGAAGTCATCTGAAGCCGTTCTAATCTTTTAATAAGGGGTTCTCGCATTCAAGTACAATTTACGAATCAGTTATGTGAACTACAACTTCCTCGTTGGCCATATCCATGTCGTGCTAAATACTTGGGGATGCAACCACCTTAGTTGCCATATGTTACATAGCCCTGTTAAACAGTTTTGTGTTTGTGCACAAGCTGTGAAATAACAAAGGTTTTGACCTTTTCTCCTGTGCTGTGTAAGGAAAAAAGCGTCACTAATAGCCACTTTGTCATGAAGTGCGAGGTAGCATTTGTATAGGTAAAATGTCATGGCATTTCAGTCCATAATGAGCTCCCTTGTCTACTGCAGCTCAGCTTCTGTTTGCTGGTGACTTTTGCCTGCTGTGATTTATTCCCTTACAACGACTAGGTAAGGGGTTGCAGATAACACTCTAAACTCCCCTTTGTCTGCAATTGATTTTCTATTATTTTTAAGACACTTTTATTTGGGGAATAAACTTACAAAGTCACCATATCAGTGGTGAGGTGGTAGAGAAGCCCAATACTTTTATTCAAGTGTAGAATTAGATTCAAAATAAAGTGGGAGTTTAGGACAGTAAAAACTTTGAAGTATGACATTTACACTAGCTTGACTCCCCGTGGCTGGTGACTAATGAGGTGTTAAACTGGCTTGCTCAGAAGAACAATTAACAGATTAGCATACGTATTGTGTGTACAGACTGCTAAACTATACACTGAAAATGAAAATTACCCATATTGTATTTACTTCAATGAAAAAAGTTTCCATGGAAACGAAGAAGTGGAAAGAAGAGTTTTGGCCTTTGAAAAAGATGAATTGAAAATCGTTTTTTTTTTACATCTAACAGGTAGCCACTTAAATAGTGCTGGTTGCTTTAAAATAAAACTGAGTGCAGCTAATGTAAGTAGATGTGCTCTGCCAGGTGAAAAAATAGTAACAGAGGTGCTGGAAATGCATCTCAAACGTACATACTGACATAATACACAAGATTTTACTTCTCGTTTACTCTGTTGGGAAGCATGGCTGATTCGATCTGACATTCACAAGTGTTTGTGCCAGCTGAAATAAAATCCATACAGCAAACAGTCAGTGCAGTTGGTGAGCCCATACCTCAAGCTGTTGAGTCCTTGATTCCCAATCAGCTCATGATTTTGAGTCGAAGGGCTACCTGTCACTTGAAGTTGCTTCAGTTTAGTTGAGTTTTGTCAGTTCTCAATATTTCCACTAGATGGGGGGCCACGTTGAAGTAAAATGTTCCATCTCAAGAAAGAAGGGGTGAAGGAAAGAAAATGAACTGCCTAAATTTTACCTCCTCCTAGACGTCACATAGGCACCATCCAATATTATTGGCTGTAAAAATCCACTGTGCCGATAGTCCAACCACACTAACTGCAGGAAGATATCTGCTAGCTCGCAGCTGGACATGAAAGGTAATCAGTACTGTGAATGAAAACTAAGACCAGATGTAATTCAGAATAGTGTATGGCTGAAAACAGTTCAAGACAATGTTGACCACCTCAACTCGTTACCAATTGGTTCCTGCGGTCACTTTTTCACTTCTGGCCTCTGGTGATCAGGCTGTGCAAGTATCAGAAACAAAACATGGAATGGATCCATACAGTACAATCTGAAGCAATTCTGCAGATAGCTAATCAAACCTATGTTTATAAGATACTTCTTCCACCCTGTTGAAGTCAGAGCTGAGTAACTATGCCCGCCCCCATCAAACATAAAACATCCAAATTAATAAATAAGGAATTCAGGAGAAACTACTTTACCCAGAGAATAGTTAGAATGTGGAACTTGCCTCCTTAAGGAGTATTTGAGGTGAATAGCATAGATGCCTTTAAGGGGAAGCTAGATAAGTACATGAGGGAGAAAGGAATAGAAGGATATGCTGATAGGGTGGGAGAAGGCTCGCATGAAGCATGAACATCGATATAGACCAGTTGGGCTGAATGGCCTGTTTCTGGGCTGTAAATTCTATGTAATAATACAGCAGTTCACACAGGTTTCGAGATGACTCTCAATTTGGCTCCAGGTAAGTGCAGAACCGCAGGGCTCACAGATCCACCTTTAAAATCACAAAAAAGTTCGAAACAACACGAGTTGCAAAGTGAGGTCACATCATTCATGTCTTTTATGTGCCAATGGAGAAAGGCACCAGACCTAAGTGAGAAAAATGTGGTGGAAAGGAGTGGAATTAATCTAAGCCCAAGGTAAATGGAATGGAGCCGTGGATACAGTGGAGTCAGCTGTAGAGAAGAGAGCTGAAGTGAAAATAACTCCTTATCTTCCATATAATCCAGCTCTGTCGCAAGGATTAAAAACCACTTAACACCCAAAATCTCTCTCTTAATGGAAAATGGAGAGATGGCGGTTTCTCTCACTAATGAAATCTCATTCTAAGAAAATTGCACAGTTCAAAGGCAATCATTCTCATGGTTTCATTGATGGGTTACTAATAATGGAGAAAAGCAGGAAATCTCCTGTGTTTGGTTAAAGGAGGAATTTCAGGGCATCTGGGGATTAAAAGAAATGTGCATTCTGCTTCCAAGATGGAATCTGGTGATCCAAATTTCTATCAACAACATGACCGGGGTTTACCTCCAGTCAGATAATCAAAAGGACAAAATCTTTCATAAAGATGCACCACAGTGCAGCTTACTGGTGTTCCAACATGCTGTGCCACACAGCAGTAAACCAACTTTCCCTGTGTAGAGATCCCAATCTGAGCCATCAAACCAGTTGGAGGTGCAGAGTGGTAGCCAAATGACTTTGCTACACGGAAGGAAGGAAGACTGAAGAGCAACTTGCCAAGTCTGCTCCGTTCCATGCAAAGTGATATTGGCAGGAGCCTAGCAGCAGTTCACTGTGTTACTGCTTCCCAGCTGCAGAACAATGCATAGGAATCTCCTGATAAAGTTTATTCATTTATTTATGTTTTCATCACCAGGTGGTCAAGTCCACCTCAGTGATCACTATTCATAAATAATATCCATTATTTACTAGTGATATTCTGTTCATCATAACACATTTTTTCAGGCTTCCCGTTACCTGACAGAATTCAGCATCTACAGCGTGAGGAGGGCAAGTGAATGGTTTTGACTTGACCTGAGCTCTAAAAACAAGTCACTCAATGTGAACTTTCTGTTCCTTACTTGTTTTGAATATAACCTGCGATTGATGGGATTGGCTGAAGCCTAATTCTGACAGTACTCACTGTGGGATAACACATCAACCAGGAGTGCCTTCAATAACGCTGAACTGTGAAATGTCCTTCAAGTACACACACCATTGACAATGGTTCAAGTCAAAAGATGGCCTTACTATCTTGTAAACCAGCAAATGAATAGCATGCACATTGAAATGTCACAATACTTATATGAAATACCAAAAGAAAAATGGTTGAATACTCATTTGTGCATTTAACGATCAGGGAATTCAGGGCCTTCTGACGCTTCACAGCTATATACACCATGTGAGCTATTGAGCCACACAGGATGGTAAAGGTCCCAGATTCAATCACTGCTCTGTGCCGAGTCAACTGATCTCAGCCAGGGCAGCAGTGGCTTTAGTGTCTCCAGGTTAGGGAGGGGAAAATTCCCCTTGCTAATTGTTTTAAATATCCCTGGGCCAGCGAGGATTGCTGTCCAGTGACTCCTGCAGGGAAGTGTACACGTGCGAACGTTGGTTGAAGACAGCATTGGCTTGACAGTGATGCTCCTCCCATGGTGGAATAGTTAGTTGACAGTCACCACCTAGGCTCTCACATGAAGAATGGCCACTTGGGTGAGGTACTGGAGGCTTATCAGCACCCATGAAACTGTAACCCAGTAGGAGGGGAGAGATGAAGAGCAAAGAGAATTTGAGTTCACTTCTTGCCATTGCAAATGCTAATCAGTTTATCGTTCATCTATAATACCCTTGTGTAAATCTCATCCTGTAAGCTCTTTTAAGCAATTTAAACCGTTCAGTTATTGTAAATATGAAATGGCCTTTTTTTAACTAAGTGGATTTGTTCTGGAACTGCAGCTTATTTTATGTCTATTTAGCTTGTGCACAGATCCTGGTAAATGGGTAGCAAATTGTGGGAAATCACATATATATTACAGCCACACACACTGCATTTAAAAAAGCAAATTATTTCAATAGAATCTTCAACTCTGAGCCCCCAGACACTCTATCTTATGCTGACTGTGTTTACATTGCAAAAGCGACGGCAACTCAATGTTGTGACATCCAGAAAAATAAAACTGGCGTTTTTTTTTTAAAAAAGAGGGCATAAAAAAATAAAACTACTGGTACTTAGGTCAAGCTAGGCGCTTTTTTTATGCATTTAATCTTTCAAATGATTGCATTCTTCGATTCCATTTCATTCTTTACTCTCTTCTTTCATATCAATGAGGAGAAAATTTGACCGAGCTCAAGTTTATTGTTGTGTGGTAATAAAACGTATTCATGTCGCTGAATTGCTCACCAGGCAGTTATCACCCAAGTTTGCAATGCAGACCAAATCTCCCTTCACTACACTGCTGTGCCATCCACTTTCATTCTTCTGCTAATCCGCAGCATTGTCTGTGGCCATGAAATCCTCTCAACAAGCTTGTGAGTTAATACTCACATTATTCTCTCTCCCACGGGCCTCCTGAGAACAAGGAAACCCCCCACCCCCGCCCCCAACCCTTGCTAAATGCTGCAATAAAGCTGCCTTTTATTTCAGAATATAATTCTGGCTGCAGTGTTGGTCAACTCCTGCTTTTGGCTATAGACAAGAGGATTACCTTGTAGCTTTCACAGGCTCTGATGTCTAGGTGGAGGGCTAGGCCACCTGACCCCAACTCCCAGCACTGTTCCTGCTATAACCCTTATTATACTGGATCTTCCCAAGTAACACAGCTGTCCGACAAGCCATTTGTGATCTTACAGCACAGTCTTTACTCACCAAGTATAAAGTGTATCTAAGCTCAAACCATTCCCCGCACCCATGTCTTTTAAGTGTACGTTTGTTTTACAATCCCATCTATTTTCTCCCCTCAAAGCATTGGCTCCTTAAGAGGGAATGCTTTCACAGGCACGAATCCCTCTCCAGTACCTCACCCAAGTTGCCCTGAGCCTTGACAGTGAGTGGCAGCTGGTTATTCCACTGGGTGGGCATCTCAACCGAGCCCAACTCTGTCCTTACCTCGTCTCCACTTCCAGCAGGGGTCAGTCATTATCCCTTCCCTAACCTGGAGGCATTAAAGGCGATTGGGACTACCCATACTACCACACCGCTGAGAACAGAAACTACAACACAGACCGCAGCTCTAACCTGGGCCTTTGCTGATCTTTATGACTCAGCTATTTACTGGATAAACATGCTGAGCCATCGGGGAGTTGATATATATTTATGCATATTCATTGGGACAAGAGGTATATACAGGAAAGGGAAAGATTTTGACCTCTAGGAATATTGTGGAAAAAAACAATGATAAACATTAGCTCCCCCTATATTGCAGTGGTAATAAAACCCTTTCACAATCGTGACACTTCTCCATGCTGTTTATCAGGGTTGAAAAATTAAGTCGCTCAGCCACTCGACAATTGGACCATGAGTTGTTAGAAGTCACTGGTGTGTAGTAACAATGACTTATTTAACCAACGTAACAGAAAATAAATTCTACACATGGTACCAGAGAGACAGATGTACAAGCATTTGAAAAATATTATTTTTATATATCTTTGACGATATCAAGATTAGAAAAACACCAGGAACACTTGGACACTGTGTGAAAATGTTCAGACAGCCACAAAGATGTCTGCACTTGTCCAGCCCTCCAACCCAACTGAAATTCCTTTCCCATTAGTTTTATGTTTGTTCAATCGATATACTGACATTTTTCTGAACATGTGGTATTCTCCATTAAAGCCACCGTTGGTGCACAGGGATAGGATGATCATAGTTATCTCCCTTGCTAACAGGAAATCTCCTGTCCATTGTTATTTATACCCTCTCTCTCCTTCTCAGCCCCCTGCTAAGGTAAGAGTTCCACAACTCAATCATTGAACCCTGGGCTGTAAAGTTAGCTTTCCTTTCACAGTTAGAAGCACAGTCCTTTTCTCCATTAAAAAAAAATCTCTTTTACATAAGATTCATGTTGTGCTGCATTAGAATGAAGAATATGATCGCTGCTTACTAACTGTGGATTCAAATTTATTGTGACACAAGCGTGGAAAAAAAGTCAGATTTCCATCAAGCAGAATGATAATGGACATCTGGAGGAGAGTTCGATACAAAGACAATGTGAAAGGAGAGAAATCTGGCATCATTGTTATATACACTTGGATCCAGAGCCAAATGTTGAACTAATGATCATACGTTTTCAATAAATGTTTAAGGGCTGTAAAAATTACTGTACATATACTCCCAAAAACCTGTACTCATTAGAAAGGCACTACTGAGTGAGTGGCTCTTAGCAACAAATCCAAATGCATTTAATACGAATTGTCCATTACAAACAAAAGTGTTCCCATGGCATGTGGAATGGGCTCCCATGCATCACTATAATCCACCGTGTACAAACAGAAAAGATTAGCCATAGCTACTGACAACTGAGTTAGCAGAGCAAACTGTTTCATAGCTGATTCCCAAATCCACACTTCTTAGACTATGATCTATATTAAAACAAATGAGGTAAAACAACATATATTGTATGTGAGGGCTTTGTGCCTAATGCAGTCAGAAATACATATTTGGGAGCAGAAAGAAACATTCGGCCAGAACTCTGTACTCATCCAGTAATGGATGAGCAAAAATTTCCTCCAACTAAATATTGGGAAGACCGAAGCCATTGTCTTCGGTCCCCGCCACAAACTCTGTTCCCTAGCCACCAACTCCATCCCTCTCCCTGGCCACTACCTGAGGCTGAACCACACAGCTCGCAACCTCGCGTCCTATTTGAGCCTGAGATGAGCTTCCGACCACATATCCGCTCCATCACCAAGACCGCCTACTTCCACCTTCACTTCCATCTCCCATCTCTGCCCCTGCCTCAGCTCATCTGCTGCTGAAACCTTCATCCATGCCTTTGTAACCTCTAGACTTGACTATTCCAATGATCTCCTGGCCGGCCTCCCATCTTCCACCTTCCATAAACTTGAGCTCATCCAAAACTCTGCTGCCCGTATCCTAACTCGCACCAAGTCCCATTCACCCAACACTCCAGTGCTCACTGACCTACATTGGATCCCAATCTGGGAATGCCTCGATTTTAAAACTCTCATCCTTGTTTTCAAATCCCTCCATGGCCTCAACACTCCTTATCTCTAAAACCTCCTTCAGCCCTACAACCCTCCGAGATGTCTGCGCTCCTCCAATTCTTGCCTCTTGCGCATCCCCGATTTTAATCGTTCCACCATTGGCAGCAGTGCCTTCAACTGCCTAAGCTCTGGAATTCCCTCCCTAAACCTCTCCACCTCTCTAACTCTCTCTCTCCTCCTTTAAGACACTCCTTAAAACCTACATCTTTGACCAAGCTTTTGGTCACCTTATATCTCCTTATGTGGCTCAATATCAAATTTTGTTTGAATATCGCTCCTGTGAAGTGCCTTGGGACGTTTTACTATGTTAAGGGCACTATATAAATGTGTTGTTGTTGTTGTTGTTGTGTGCATCTGGGTGCAAAATCTTAATTTGGGATGTGTGAGTAGTTTTGAATATTTGCATGTTCTTCCTGTAGTTGTGGATGTGTTTATGAGAGAGGAAGTTCTCTGTGACAGGTAAAGGACTGACATTCAGATTTGCAGGTCTAAAAAAAAAATTAAGAAATGAAATGAAATGAGAACTTAATTTCTTATCTGGACTAGTTCCGATACCAATAAATGGGGGAGAATTTCAAAAATTTAGATAGTATGAGGGATTAAATCCGTACCTTTTGGGATTGGATTTGCTTTGACTGTGTACAGGCATGTGCTAACTCCAATAACATAAACCGTAACAGTATACATTGACAAATCATAGGTAAATCATGTGGGTATGGGTATGTATAATATCCACTTGGATATGTTTGGCCCAGGCTTTTTGGAGCTTTGTATTTTAAAAGCAGTACAAAAGGACTGATTTAACTTCATTTTATGGTGGATAACAGATTATATTGACACAAATATAGATGCAACATACATTTATAAAAAAAACGTGGAATGTTACGAGTTAGTGGATCTCATTTTAGCCTCAGCCCTGGAGGATTAGGAAATGCAGTTATGGTTACTACTTCCGATTGCTATCCAGTGACGCCTGCTGGAAGTGTGGGTATCAGGTAAAGAGAGGATCCAGCTCTGCTGTGCGCTCCCATGGATGAGTAGCCTGCCAACATTCCCTTTCAAAAGTGTCAGCCGTGGCTCAGTGGTAGCACTTTTGCTTCCGAGTCAGAAGGTTGTGGGTTCGAGTCCCACTCCAGAGACTGGAGCACAAAATCTATGCCGACACTTCAGTGCAGTACTGAGGGAGTGTTGCATTGTTGGAGGTGCTGTCTTTTGGATGAGACGTTAAACCGAGGCCCCACGTCTGCCCTCACAGGTGGATGTAAAAGATCCTATAGCACTATTTGAAGAAGTGCAGGGGAGTTCTCCCCGTGTCCTGGCCAGTATTTATCCCTCAACCAACATCACAAAAAAAACAGACTATCAGATCATTATCACATTGCTGTTTGTGGGACCTTGCTGTGCACAAATTGGCTACTGTGTTGCCTACATTACAACAGTGACTACACTTCAAAAGTGCTTCATTGGCTGTAAAGCGCTTTGGGACGTCCTGAGGTTGTGAAAGGTGTTATATAAATGCAAGTCGGTCTATCTCCCAAATAAATAACAGACACTTGGGTGAGGTACTAGAGGGCATGTAGAACTCTACTCTCAACAACTACGAGAGGTTTGGGGATAAAATTGACAAGAAAAACAAGCAAAGGAATCGCAGACTTTTAACAGATGCCTCTTGCACAGCTCATATGACCTTTATTTTCTTACCAACTATGAAAGTTACCGTGAGTGTAACTTGTCTCACAAAGATTTAATTAAAACTTTCTACAAATAGATGCTTAAAATGTGAAACTGAAACATCAGTTTTTAAAAACTGAACAATTTATGCAGTAAATTGTCCTCAAAATGGCCTTTAGGCCTACTTGACTGACCACTCAGAGACTGAACAATTGTATTATTTAAGCCTTAAAGGAGCAGTCACCCTGGCAATGTGTATTGCAATAGGCTACCACAATAATACACTAAGTGACTGGCAGCATGATAGCATCACTGTATTCCTGTTCCCAACTACTGCTGAAAAGTTTTTTTTTATTAACCATTACTTTTAATCCAAACTAAGGTTAAGAAAAATCTTTTAAAAAATCAAGCTGCATCAAGTATAGGCTTTGCTACCTATAGGGGGAATCTTCTAAGCTTTTTCAAGAGCTCAGTCTGCTCGAAAACCCAGTAAAAATAGAGCAACACAGCCCCTTTAAAGTGGAATACTGGATCATTTTCAACATTGTGCCACTTGTGCTATTGCGCAAAAAAAAACCATAGCAACTCATCCTGGACTCATTGTCAAAACCAGAGGTGCAGGCACATTTTTAATTAGTTACTTGCTGAAAGCTTTCTTACAGTTTGAAGTACATGTGAAGTACCTGTAATCTGGTCAGATGCAGCACAGAGAACTGGGTTACTGGGTTCATCCAATTAAATCAGCACGGTTGGTATCTTTTTTTGAAAAAAACCTCAAATTAAAGTATTTCTTCGGCGAAGGTATGAGGTACACTGTAACTGTCATTTCTTTTAACCCAACGCTGGCAAAATTACTTGACACTTCCAATACCTCATAGTTGTCACATAATTAGCCTCTTTTCCAGCATTTTGGAGAGGGGTTAAAGAAGCTTCTGTTAAAAATGCACCCTCCCACCTCCAAGCTATCCATTCTGAAAATTTTCATATCAGACGTCAGTTGAGGATTGTGTGGTTTATGTCCTCAGACTGACAATCTCCACTCTTTAGCCTCAGGGTCTGTCACCATAACAGGCAGAAATCAAATATGCTTAAAGTTGAACTCTGATTTAAAAACGTGAATATTTTCATATATTTTTATTTTCTCTTTCTAATTTTCTCTGTCCATCATTCCTCCCTCCTCTACAGGCAGAATTGGAATTCCCTTTGAGCTCCTATCCCAGCTAGATTGTCATGGTAAAGCACAACACAGAAAAACTCCTAGAGGGGTAACAACAGCATGGAGGACTCAAGTCCTGCAACAGGGGCACAGAGTAGCATCAAACTTATTTAACTGATGATGTATTCTTTACATTGGATGAATTTCTTTGAAAATCTCATCAGCTTTAAACTAACACCTCCATTTCTTAAGCTGCGAAATAATTGGGAAAAGAGATGAACATTTAAAAATAGAACAGACATTAAGAAAGCCTACTGAGAAAATGGACTCCAGACCAAAACTCGATAGATGGCAAGAATAGTTGCGGAGCTATCAACTCAGAAGTAGGTCCGCCATTGCAGTCAGAGAATGGTGCATGCCATGGGTGAGGATATAAAGGACTGCAGGTTACAAAAACCACAAGGGTTTAACCTTTCAACAAATATATTGTCACAGTTCTTATTGTGAACTCAACAGGGTGCTGGAGGGTAAGACATGGGACAACTGAATCAAGAAACCAATCCCCTTCACTGTATAGCCTTGAACTCCAGGAGCCTTTGAGATCAGCCATTTCATTTACCAGCAGTCCCATCCCGACATCCCGACAGAAAAAGGTGTTGTGCTAACAATTGCCTGCCGGATAATTTAAAGAAAATTTAACTCTCTTCACGAAAGAGAGTTAATTTTTCTTTAAATTATCCGGCAGGCAATTGTTAGCACAACACCTTTTTCTCAATGATTCCATTGGTCATTATTGTAGTAACATTGTAGATGCTTTTGAGACAATTTCTTCAAGTATTTTTAGTCAAATCATAAATTTGCTCTATTTTTTTTTAAAAATTGGCATGGTCGGTTTCATTTGAAATAATGAACAGTGGGTCTTAACACAAACCCTGTTGCTGTTACATTTAGCAGCTTGAGAAATTGTTACTCGGGTTGACTAAAGCATCCTTTTACTAAATAACTTGAGATAAAGCATTAAATGTAACTGCATATACAAAAGAAATGCTTTTAAAACTATTTGGAAGGATAATGCTATGATCTGTGCCATTTACACTGCAGACAACTTAGTATAAATTAGCTAACGACCATTTCCCATCAATTAGACAAATGTCAGCACAGAAACACCCCACTAAAATACACACCACATAATATCTACAATGTGTCAACTTCTACAGAGCAACTAATGTTTATTTTAGATTTTACTTTGGAGTACCCACAGGAAGATAAAAGCTCAGAGAGATCTGAAGGAAAATACCACAGTCCAGAGCCACTCGTTGCCAAAATGTGCCAAACAACCTAAATGTTATAACAGTGTGAAACTTTCTATTATATGTACCTAAAAATCAGTCAGGGGTAACATTTATTCCAACATTTCACAAGGAATCTCTGTGGCAATTGATAGTCACTTAATAGAAACAGGCAGAATTACTGGCTATCAGTGGATTTTTATGCAAGAACAAAATAAGCTGGTGACAGTACTGCATTAACAACTCTTTTTATATCACAACTACTTCAAAAAGGCCAAACTTCTTAATTAGAGGAAAACTAAGGATTGGGGATGTGTTCAGATGTAGCCCACAGGCTGGTTAAGGGTTACTGGGATGAAATCTTACCTCAGATACCTTTGCACCAGTTCTCACAATGCTTTGGGGGTTATATTGGATAACCCCTGAAACCGGGCGCGAGGGTCACCGTGCGCGATTAACCCGTGCCCGGTCGTTGAGATGCAGGCAGCATGTAACATTCATGCTGCCTGGTGATTTACCTCATAGCTGCGAGCAGCCAGGCCTAGCTGTGTTGTTGAGTGGCTGCTCACCAGCAGGGGGGCCCGGATATGGCAAGCGATTAACACCACCTAAAGGCAGCCTGCACCTCTTATTTGCAAAATATAAGATAGGGGACCGCACGGAGTCTGAACAGAGATCAGACATTGCAAATGTAAAACACAGATGCAGGTCCTGTCCCTATGTTTACAAACTGTTCAGTTATGTTAAAACATTGAATAAAGGTTGCGCACTACTAAATCCCACATCCTCCAATCTGCACGCCAGACCTCACCAATCTGCCCATCTGAGTTTGTACCAGGCCGGCGAGAGAACGTGCACCAAGGTTCTCTAATGATGCACCAGAGGCCTTGGTGCAAGAGGTGGACAGAAGGAGGGGCATCCTATATCCCCAGGGGGGGGCAAGAGACTCTCCTGACATATGCTCCCCAGGCAATGGGAGGCAGTGGGGAACAAAGTCAATGCCAGGCGCATAGCACCACGAACATGGATGCAGCGCAGGAGGAAGTTCAATGCTTTGACACGAGTGGTCAAGGTGATTGAGGTCAACTGTCAAGTGGCATCTCCTACCAACTGCACCACTAGCTG
The DNA here is from genome assembly GCF_035084215.1 of Heptranchias perlo. NCBI lineage: Eukaryota > Metazoa > Chordata > Chondrichthyes > Hexanchiformes > Hexanchidae > Heptranchias > Heptranchias perlo. The sequence continues at coordinate 22,874,478 of NC_090349.1, read as the reverse complement.
CACCCACTGCTCCACATACCAACAAACTCTTTCAATCGGTACTCAACTCTTCCAATCAGATGCTTCCTCTCACCCTCACACATAATCATTATTGTAAGCCGCACACCCACAATTCACAGGTCACACACACTGGCAGCTATTCAACCACAGCAGTCACATCACCCAAACATCTTGCAGGACACTCACAGACATACGTCCTCCTTTCCTGTAGGAGGAGGTGGCGCATAACAGGAGGCAGCAAGTGGCAGTGGCTCCATGGAACGTGAACCTGCTGTCCTCACTTAGGATGACAACATTCCTTTCCCACCCCTGCCACTTCGCCAGTGCCCTTGCTGTTGCCTGTCAGCTAGCCAGCCCACTCCCTGTAGAGTATTGAAACTTTATTATAGGAACATAGGAATATAGGAATAGGCCATTTAGCCCCTCGAGCCTGTTCCGCCATTCAATGAAATCATGGTTGATCTGCGACCTAACTCCATATACCCACCTTAGCCCCATATCCCTTAATACCTTTGGTTAACAAAAATCTATCAATCTCAGATTTAAAATTGACAATTGAGCTAGCAGCAACTGCCATTTGCAGAAGAATGTTCCAAACTTCTTCCACCCTTTGCGTGTAGAAGCGTTTCCTAACTTCATTCCTGCAAGTCCTGGCTCTAATTTTTAGGCTATGTCCCCTAGTCCTGGTGCTCAAGTATAGGAGACCTCCAAAAACAGGTACAAATGCATCGGCAGCCAGAAGCAATAATCCAGCAACTAACCTGCAACACCTGCATGATCCCTTTAAACAGCGCTGGTGTGAGGGGGGGGGGTCCTCCATGATGTTTAAGATCTGTTCAGCTGTGCGAGGTTAAGACAGTGCGTTGGCTGGAGCGTTGAGTTCCAAAATCGCATCTGTCCCTTTAAATCAGCGTTGCACACTGATCTACTGCATATCCTCCCTACTTTACATGCTGCCGCCGTTCATTATCTGCACCTGTGCAAACGCCTTTACCAAGATGGTGACCACCACACATCACGCTAGAAGTGTGCACGTGCATTCCGAATGCCATTTTGGGTCCTTAGGAGGCTGCGTAACGCCTACAAAACGGGCACTATGCGGCCCAATTTATAGCCCTTTGTCTTCCATGTTTAAAAAAATGACTAAGCACCAGTGATTTTAAAGAAGTTTTAACTTAAACCATTCTTTACTGTAAAGTATAAATAAGTCAGATCCCACAGTACAGTAGCCCCCTTACTAAAATGTTACTTTATACCATTATGTCTGCAATGCTAGTATTTTACAGGGAACTCTATCTCCATTACATCCTCCTCACCACACGACATATTGTTCCTAAAGACAGAGTTACAGAGACTGTCAGCTCTGTAACGAATTTATTCCATTTGTGACCTTATCCTTGATAAACCGCAAGCACCTTGTCTCTTGTGAATCATGGAACGCCATGCACATCCTAAAATATCTTTGAAGACAAAAGCTAGACACAGTCCTTGTATTACAAGTATACCTCAGCATTCCCTTCCATTATATAAAAATCACATTAACAGCCCTCAGTTTTTTATATTTTTTCTTTCAGAATCCACACAAAGAACCCAACACTCCTGCAATCGTTTCAACTTACTCCCACTAACAGCAACTCCCAATATACTTTTGTTTTTCCAAATTTTTTTTTAGCCTGGACGTATTCTGATCAACAAGACAACCCAGAGTAACAAAGCAGCTACATTTAGTTAACTGCTCACAATATTTGCTGGATCGAGTTGCACTTTACTACAGTGACACTATAATTAATTGCGAGAACTGTGACTTTGTTGGTTAATTTGGCCATTACATCCCCTGCAGCTGCGAGTCATTCATGAAAGTCCATCACAAAACACTGCAGGCAATCCAACAGACTAACACAGAAATGAAAAGTGAAAATATGGAAACACACAGCAGGTCCATCAGCATCTGAAAAGACTACTTTGGATTTGTTTTGAGACATCATTATTCATGTGCGAGTGTTGGCAGCGAATGTAGGCGGGCTGTTTTATCAAGGCAGGCATCACAGCAGTCCAATCTCATCCTCACATGCCATCAATATATGGGCACTTCCTGCAAGGGTCACTGGATAATGATCAAGAGCAGGAACTCCAGCCTCCATTTCCCCTCCAGTATCTGAAGGCCACTCTCTGAAGCGCAATTTTCTTTGTATATTAAATGAGGCATTGAAGAATCACGATTCCTGCCCTTTCCACAGACTCAATGAAGCAATAAAAGTTCAAGACTAAATAAGTCTCAATTCTGCTCAGTGAAAACACAAATTGCTGCCAAAAACAAACACAATGAGTGATTTTCTCACACACCTAAAACAACAGCTGCACTCAGAAAGGTGCAAAAACACATTTTAACCAAAAAAATAACATCCAGCTCAAATTAGCCAGCTCAAACAGCAGTAGCTGTGGGCAGCAATCAACAAAATAGATTTAGACCTGGAACAAGGTTTATATGGGGTGGGGGGAAGGAATTTCCTCAGGTCTTCTCCCACTCCACTGCTGTAGCTTTGTAAACCCCATTTATGTGTCTTCCTTGTTATTCGGTCAAAAATAGTATCCATCATCCCTGGGACTGACCATTTCACAAGAAAAAGGGATAGGTTGCCTGATCAAAATTGCCGCCCCCCTACCCATTGTAAATTGACAAAAGGGCCTTCTACACTTTAGCTTAACCAGTTTCTCGCAAATTTATGGTGCTTGAGAGGGAAAGATAAGTTTCTTTTCTCAGACTATCAGGCTGAGGGGATTATTCTGCTATCAGCCAGAGTGTAGATTGAGTTGGTCTAGAGTGGGCGAGAGTGCACTCGATGTGACAGCCTGCTGCTTCCATGGCCAAATCTCCTCTCCATGGCATGCTGCTTATCCTTAGCTCCCCTATGATCCCATGGGTTGAATGTGTGATTGACCTTGCACAGCATCCCCAGGTGTGTACCTACGAGGCTATCCTCTTGCAGATAATGTGAGCCTACAGGTCCCTTTACTGAAGCTTTACCCAAAACCCAGAGAAACGGAGTGGGGGGGGGGGGGGGGGGGGAGGTAGAGGTGGTGAAATCCAACTTCGATGGGGGTGGAAAACAAGCACTAACGGATCACCCACCATTGAAAGGGAAATCGGACAGGGTGTATAATGGGCGGCTGATCTGCTACCAAAGTTGAATTTCACCCTCAGGGTCTCTACCTGGGAGATAATTTCCCCTTCCAAATATTGGGTAGTGGGGTGTGGTTCATTTCAGCTAACATCTCCTGCCCCACCCCTCCCCACACATGTGTTACATGAGTGTCACAAAGTCACCTCAACATGTCCAAGGATGAAATGGGAGCATCCTACCTGCTGACTTGATACAGCTGGGGCCTGGGAGACTTCTAGGATCCTGGAAGTTAAACCACATGTACTAGACCCCCATGGTGCAACATGGTAAAGCACAAGGTTGATGCAGTATCAAAACTACACACTTATTTAAAAGAGTGCCGCAGCTTTTAGCAAAAACGTTTTCATGCACTGCCTGAAAGGGTGGTGGAACCAGATTCAATCGTGGCTATCCAAAAAGGAATTGGATAAATACTTGAAGGGAAAAAGTACGCAGGGCTACGTGGAAAGAGCGAGGGAATGGGACTGATAGGATTGCTCTTACAAAGAGCCAGCATGGGCTTGATGGGTCAAATGGCCTTCTTTTGTACTGTAACAATTCTATGATTCTATGTTACCCGTGATGTTAATTCAAATTCAGTCTAGCAATCAATCGGGATCAATGCAGACGCTATTCCCTCCCCTCAATACAACCTTCTACTTCAATCAGATAATCCAAGGTTCCTCTCAGCACATCTTGAATTTCAGTTTCTACAAAGCTGCAGTAAAAATTAATCCAGAAACACATATAGATAATCACACTCAGTGAGATATGGAAATATCTTCACAAATGAAGCTGACCAAATGACTTAAGGAATAACAAGATTTATTACCTCATTGCTGGTCACACATAGCCTATTTAGATGACAGATTTAAAATATTTTTAAACGAGTTTAAATATTACAATCACACGTATGGCAAGATGAAAAATCCCTTAACAACTCTAGACTACACATTTGGAATAAACAGCGTCTTAAGTTAAAATATTAATTACCCCTATGTAAAGCGCCAGAAAGGGTAAATGCAAAGTACTGCCAGGTTAATAGGCTGTATTCTTCATTGCACTTTTACTTGCAGCCATCATACATTAATCACATAGCTGTCACTTACATGCATGCCGCACTGCTTTGTTAATTTGCTACTATGCAAGTTCAGATTCCATTAATAACTTGCAAAAAAAATATTCTGGTTTCATCACAGAGCCATTGTGAAATGAAGATTTAACCTGCAATCCCATTTAAAAAAGAGCAGCTCACTCAGCGAGGGCTGAGCTTCAGTCAGGCGGCTTTATTTCATGAAATTCATCATCAAAGCTATTAAAGAAATTATTAATGATAACTGAAGTACTATGTGGTGCCAATTAGGCTCTGTATGTGGAAAATATATGAGTTGAAATGGTAAGGGAGCGAGGAAAAAGACCTTGGACTATACACAGGCATTTAGCTCAGAACCTGAGAGCAGCTTTCGGTCATCTTATGTTCAGTAGTTCAAAGGTTCATCACTTTATGCAGTTACATATAACATATTGCACAGTATTAACAGTACAGAAACAGGCCATTGCTACTGCTCTCTAGACAGATGAGGGGGGTCACTTTCAACTGCTGGCACGCCATTTCTGGTGGGAGGCTGTTTGAATATACAAAATGGGGTTGTAAGACACCAAGTGCAATTTTCAGGTACAATGGGTAGAGTGTGCGTCACAGATGCTTCACCCATTTGTAGCAGACGTTCAGCGGCCTAACCAGCGGTCCTTAAAGGGAACCATTAGACGTTGCTCGAAATACGACCCGGCCCACTGCCAGCCTGTTCGAGGCCCCTCCCCAGGATCGCCTCACCCGTCCCCAGACCTAACCTGCTAAGTGTGGGAGCTGCCCTCCCACAATTAGTGAGCTGCAGTGGGGTGCCTGTTTGGCAACCGCAGCTTGCCAGAGCCAGTCAAATGAGGTCTGAAACGAAAATGGTTTGGGCCTCCTGACGCTGACTATGGGTGGGGTAATGTGGCTGCTCCCCGACTTCATTCCCCCTTCGGGTGGAACTCTGAACAAAAAAACATTGTTAACGTTTCAGGTCAATGGCCTTTCAAAAGGTCATCGAGCCAAAGTGTTAACTCTATTTCTCTCTCCATAGAGGCTGTGCCTGACCTGCTGAATGTCTCCAGCGTTTTTCTGTTTTTATTTCAGATTTCCAGCAAATGCAGTATTTTGCTTTTGTCCAAAAATAAACACTTCCTGTCAGCTCAGCCTCAGATAATCTTAACAATTTAACTGACACTACACATCAAATAAAATGAACGCAGATGGTGACCAATGAAGGTCAAAAAGTGAGAAAGAAAGACACTGGACTCGATTTTGGAATGAAGCAGCGGGTCCATTGGGGTGGGAGGGCTCCGAAAATCAGGGAAATCCCGAGCAGGTTCGGAACTCGGCTCCAACCCACAGACTTCCGGGTTCCCCACTGACGTGTCTGGGTGCGCGTGCGCCTCACGAATACGGAAGTCCCACCGGCAATTAAAGCCGGCGGGATGATACTTAAGAGAGTTATTTAGATACTTGAAGTGCTTAATTTTGTGCACATTGAGGCAGGGGTCCGATTTTCAAACATCCTCAGCGTGTTTCCCGTGCTGTGGGAAACACTCCATGTTCTACCAGACGTGTTTCAGCCAGCAGCCAGTTGGACATTCAAATACTTGTTTGACAGATGGGGATAAAAGGTGAGTTATTGCAGCAGGGCACTCAGTTCTTTCAGACAAACATTTGGCTGGGAGATCTTCGTGTTTTCACTGAAAATTCTTAGTTTCCACTCAGAATCCTTCTGCTCACACATATTTACCAACTTTTTGGACCCCCTCAAACTGATACCATCAGGATGGGGGGGTGCCATGGCTGCATTCACCTCTGCATCCAAAAACGAGTAACATCACCAGCCTCGCCAGGCACGGCATGCATTTCTGCCACTTGGAGCTCCACAACACAGGGAACTGCACAAGATCACAGAGGGCAACAACAGAGAGAGCGACGTTGCAGGAGGCGTTACCCTCGCCACATGGCCTACAGACCAAGGCTCAGCTTCCTGGACCTCTCTGAGGAGCTGTGCATATGGAGGCAGAGAGTGAGTTACCAGGTGGTCGCAGACATCTGCAGTCACCTTCATGCCGAGCTGCTCCCGTCTGGGCCGAGCGGCATCTCATTATCCATCGCAGTTAAAGACACCACTGCCCTCAACTTCTTCGCCTCCAGATCATTCCAGGGTGCCACCGGGGATATCGCCGGAGTCTCTCAGTCATCTGCACACAAGTTCATAAGGCAGGTCAGTGACGGCTTGTTTCACAGGGCCTCACAGTACGTCAACTTCCCCATGGACGATTTCAGCCAGAGGGAGAGGGCAGTGGGATTCCACTCTGTGACTGGCTTCCGACTGGTGCAGGGTGCAATTGATTGGACCCATATAGCAATCCAAGCACCTCCACACGAGCCAGGACTGTTCATCAACAGAAAGGGATATCACTCCATCAACACTCAGCTCGTTTGTGAACACCGCAAAAGATTCCTTCGCGTGTGCGCCAGATTCCCTGGCAGCTGCCACGACTCCTTCATTCTGAGGGAATCCAACATCCCGCCCCTCTTCCACACACCGAACGCCCTTAAGGGCTGGTTCCTCGGGGACAAGGGATACCCCCTGCACACGTGGGTCATGACACCTCTGAGGAACCCCATCACTGACCAACAGCGTCGTTACAACGACAGCCACATCCCCACCAGGTGTACAATTGAGCATGCTATAGGGCTGCTCAATATGCGATTTAGGTGCCTTGATTGTTCTGGGGGAGCAATTCAATACGCGCCAGACAGAGTGGGATGCATTATAGTCGTGTGTTGTGTCCTGCACAGCGTGACACAACGGAGAGGGGTACCGGTTGAGGAGGCCCCATCCACATCTGCCATCCACATTGAGGACGAGGAGGAGGAGGAGGAGGAGGAACCCATGGGCAGAGCAGCGGCTCACCTGGCTGCTCGTGACGTCAGGGAGTCACTCATATGTGAACGGTTATCCTAACATCAGAGAGTGAGAAGAGTCCAGTCCTCACACCACCTGGAAAAAGCAGCACCCACACCAGGCCGCCCACCCCTCCCTGCACAAAACAGTCCTGCAACTACACATACACCCACTGTAAAGTGACCCACTGGGTGGCATCAAGTGTCACCGTTCATGGTGAACCTCATGAAAGGGCCCTATCACAAAAGCCAATCAAGAATGGGCAAGTCATGGCAGTAATAGTGAGAATGATAACATTTCATGTGACTTTAGCAAAAAACAAATATAAATGAAAAACATGACTGTCTGTCAGACACCCTTGTCCAGACCCTTTATGATCACAAAATCTCAGCCTTTCTCTTCCTACAGCTTCTACATGGTGCAACCCCTGTGGCTGCAGCAGAGGTAGTGGCAGGTTTCTCATGTTCATGTCCTGACTGCTTAGATGCTTTCGACCTACGCCCTCTGGGTTTTGGAACCCGTGAGGGCCCCTCCAAAGGCTGCTCCACTGCACCTGTGCAGGGGCAGACTCGGCCACCTGGAGAGGAGGCAGCATTGCAGGTACTGGTTGAGAGGGGGGCAACAGGTGAGAGATGGGAGTGTTTGAGTGGCGTCCCCACTTCCATGTCCCCTTTCGCCACCATCCCTCTCCTGGACCAGGCCCATATCACTCCTAACACCCTGCTGGAGAACAGTTTGGAGGACATGTATGATGACATGGAAGCCAAGTTGTAAAGTATCTGTCTGCCTGTTTAAGGCGGCAGAATGTTGTTCACTCTGAGTCTGAACGACCGTTGTGAGGGCCTGAATGGACGCATTCGTGAGCTCCACAGAGGCTAGCCTTCTCTCCATCGCAGACATTCTCGCACTTACCTGCAACACTATCTCAGACTCTTGCTCATGTCCCTGTGACACTATCTCAGAGATTCCCTCCCATACCTGTGCCACCATTCCACTCATGCAGGAGTTGGACTCCTCCATCCTCGGCGCGATTGTGGAGAGTGCGCGTGGCACCTGTTCCAGTACCTCGCAAATGTGCTGCTGTTCCTCGATCATTCTCATTTTAAAGGACGGCCCCCAGGGTTCAGCATCTGCGTCCAGCTGAACAGAGCCTAGAGAGGAGTGCGCCCACCGACGCAGACTCTCCACAGCTGCCCCTGCCACCACTGTCTGCTCGTGCTCACTTGTGTGTGGTGACTCACCAGGTGCCAACCCAACTAACTCACTACTAGGACCCACCAAGGTGTGAGTATCAGCGCTAGCGGATGGCTCGCTATGATGTGATGGTGCGCCCTCAGAAGCTGGCAAGTCCTCTGAGGATTTGTCCTCTGCCATCACTGCGGTCATTGAAGGGCCTGTAAGAGAACAGAAGGCAGTATTAAACATCATCACAGGTGTGTCATGTCGTGATGAGCATAATGAGGTGTTGAACATGCCAAGCATTGTTAATATCAATTCATGTTGTGTGTGATGAATGTTAAAGTTGTGTCACCAGATGTTTATGGGGTGCCAGTCTTGCCGTACCTGACGGACAGGCACTCGAGGGTACGGCTGATCTCCAGCTATCCTGCTCTGCGTCTGGGAGGACCACTACTTGTTTTGGCCCCCTCTCCAGTCCTCGCCCTCTCGCATGCATTTTGCACTCTCTTCTAGAAGGGGACAAAGAACAGACGTGTGAGTGAGTGATGGTGAAGTGGCCAACCAATGAGTGCATTGGTTTGGGTGAGGCTGACCGTGAAAGAGGTGCATCAGAGGGTGAGTATGTGACAGAGCCATCACATTGGATGAAGATTGGGGTGAATGGTAGTGGTAGGGTGACTAATAGGGAGGTGAGGAAGTGCTGAGGAAGTGTAGGTAAGTTGAGGATGAGCCTTGAGTGGGTGTGAGGAGTGATGTGATTGAGTAGTCTTGGCAGTGCAGAATGAGTTTGGGGGGGGGGGGAGTGAGGTAAAGTGGAACACGGAATGTAGGAGAATCAATAAGTGTACTCACTTTTGCTGACCTGGTTAGGTCATTGAAACGCTTCCTGCACTGGATCCAGGTGCGGGAGATGTTGCTGCTGTTGGTGACCTCATCTGCCACCTCGAGCCAGGTCTTCTTGGTGGCAGAGGCAGGGCACTTCCTCCCGTCCGCGGGGTAAAACACTTCCCTCCTCCTCCTCACCCCGTCCAGTAGCTGCTGCAGTGAGGCATCGCTGAATCTCGAAGCAGCCTTGCCCCTGTGCTGCTCCAATATTACGTGCTGTCTGGTCTTTCCTTCAGCAAAAGCCTTTGGAGCAATGGCCCTTTAAATAGAGCCGCTCCAGCTGGCAGCCTGTGATGCGGGAGCGCAGTCCGCCCACTGCGCAGCTTTCCGACGGCAAACCCGGAAACCATGTTTAGTGGCACCAATTCACTTGCGATCGCGTGGGATACAGATATATCTTATTAGTCGGGTTACCCACGCGCCTATTCACCGCCCTCCCCTACCCCAGCTGCCATCCCGCCTCCATTCTAAAATGGGGGTCATTGTATTGCTAGATTATTGTGCACAATAAACTGAGATCTTAAAAAAAAACTAGTCATGGGCTGAAAAAGCAATTTCTGACTTTCCTTTGGCTCTATTTTTCTTACAATTCTGTCGGAGAAATATTAAATTTCATTTATTTGCAATGCTTCAGCGATAATAAACTGTTTCCGAGGACTGAAACACCACTTAGTTACTCCATATGCTATGTTGTAGGGCAGCAATGTCATCAGCTATACGCTCTTGACTGCTGCATTCCTCAGACTGTGATTCAGCTGAATTGATAACTTCCTGGACTACAGTTCTGAGGGTCCATCTTTTGGAATTGTTTCCAAAAGCACAACGAAAAATTAAAGAGAGCTCAATTTTCAAAATGAGTTCAACTTTGCAAGGCTATCTGTGTCCGTCCATTTTGAGGGTAAATGCTTGTCTTCGCCCCACGGGCAGTGATCTGGTGGATCTTTGTTTTCAAATCGCTCCATAGCCACACCCCCCACTCCCCTCCCTAGCTCTGTAACCTCCTCCAGCCCCAGAACCCTCCAGGATCTCTGCGCTCCTCCAATTCTGGCAACTTGTGCATCCCCGATTTTAACCGCTCCACCGTTGGCAGCCGTGCCTTCAGCTGCCCAGGGCCTCAGCTCTGGAATTCCCTCCCTAAACCTCTCCGCCTCTCTACCTCTCTCTCCTCCTTTAAGACGCTCCTTAAAACCTACCTCTTTGACCAAGCTTTTGGACACCTGTCCTAATATCTCCTTATGTGGCTCGGTGTCAAATTTTGTTTGATAACCGCTCCTGTGAAGCGCCTTGGGACGTTTTACTACATTAAAGGCGCTATATAAATGCAAGTTGTTGTTGTTGTTATAGAACCCGTTTAGTCAAATGGAATGAAAATTGGATGGGTTCCATAATAGGCAGGGGTTCCAACCCACCAGATTATCGTCCATGCATTGAAGATGGAAATTCACCCCTTTGTGTAAAGTTATTTTCAGCCGTTAGAGACGGCAGCGCATTTCTGAAGCGCGGATTTTCCTCTTTTTATCGCGTGATCTTCAGGTGGGCAGAGGCAGGAAATGGGACAGGAATGCTTTTCCACCACATCCCTTCCCACTTTGGCGCCTAACCAATTATCTACAGTCATTCCTGGTCGGTGCCAGCCCTACAATGGGTGAATGTATTTAAAATGAGGCAGTAATAACGTGGTAATGTCATACATCCCATTTTTCATCATTTCCGCTTATCATCCAAGGTTGCCAGGAGCTCTGGAAATGGCCTCGCAACCTTGGATGCCTGTTGTATATGGGAATGGTTCCCATGCAGGATAAACTTGAAGAGCTAAGAACAGATATTTTGCAGCTTGACAAAATCCTTTTGCTCCACTGATTTTGGAATCGATTTTTGTTACTTTGTTGCTGCCAACTTCTTTACCATCTGTCTTCTGCCACTTCCTGTGGGGCTGCCTGTCTCACTCCCTCCTCTCCCTTCCGACTGGGCACAAAGTGAGCTTCCCATTGGGGATTCCCCTCCAACTTTGTGTCCAGGAAGAGGAACAGAGGGAGGTCTGCCACAGGAGATACATACTACCTACAAGCTGGTACCTCCACTCCTGAGGATACAGGCAGAAGTGCTCCTACCTATATTTGCCTGAGAAGCAGCAGCAGTACCCTGAAGAGGAGGAGGAGCAGTACAATCTCCTTCTGCGAGGCACATTCATGCCACACTGATACAGGAGACCTTCTTTTTACCACCATACTTGGTCAGTACACAAACAATCCTGTGCACATCTCTCTCCCCCTCCCCCCCACTCCCCCACCACAATCCCATTACTAACATACCATCATCTCCCTGTATGCATTAACTCACACAATTCCCATGCAGACCACCCCACCAAAGCCACTTCCAAACCTTGCCAAACAGAATGGGGATATATTGGATAACCCCCCAAAACCGGCCGCAGGGGTCGTGGTGTGCGATTAACCCACACCCAGTCGTTGAGATGCAGGCCGCATGTAATATTCGTCCTACCTGGTGATTTCTATGATCGCTGCATGCAGCCAGCCCTACCTGCACTGTTGAGTGGCTGCTTACCAGCAGAGGGCCCCCGCAAGTGGCTAGCACCATTTAAAGGCAGCCTGCACCTCTTAAAGGGAAGGTGCATTGTGGCTGAAGGAAATGAATCTGTGCGACAAAAAAAAGTGCAGCATAGTGATGATGGGACCTCTGGAATTTTTAATGAGCAACAACTGGGCTGCTCAACGTTTGTGGGACTCTGATATTCGCAAAATATAAGATATGGGTCCGCATGGAGTCTGAACGGAGATCAGACATCACACACGTAAAACACAGATGCAGGTCCTGTTCCTATGTTTACAAACTGATGAGTTATGTTAAAACAATGAATAAAGGTTGCACACTACTAAATCCCACATCGTCCAATCTGCATGCCAGACCTCACCAATCGGCCGATCTGAGTTTGTACCAGGCCTGCGAGAGAGCGTGCACCAAGGTTCTCTGATGATGCACTAGAGGCCTTGGTGCAAGAGGTGGACAGAAGGAGGGGGGTAAGAGGCCCTCCAGACATATGCTCAAGAGGCAGTGGGAGGCAGTAGGGGACAAAGTCAATGCCAGGAGTATAGCACCACGACATGGATGCAGTGCAGGAAGAAGTTCAATGCTTTGACAGGTGCGGTCAAGGTGAGTGAGGTCAACTGTCAAATGGCATCTCCTACCAACTGCACCACTAGGCGCATCCACTGTTCCACACACTACAGCCCCCATCACCCACCTACCAACAAACTCTTTCAATCAATACTCAACTCTTCCAATCAGATGCTCCCACTCACCCGCACATATTACCAGTGTTGCAAGCTGCACATCCACAACTCACAGGTCACACACACAGGCAGCTATTCAACCATGACAGCCACATCACCCAAACATCTTGCAGGACACTCACCGACACACGTCCCGCTTTCTTGTAGGAGAAGGTGGCGCATAACAGGAGGCAGCAAGTGGCAATGGTTCCATGGAACGTGAACCTGCTGTCCTCACTTAGGATGACAGCATTCCTGTCCCACCCCTGCCACTCCGCCAGTGCCCATGCTGTTGCCTGTCAGCTAGCCAGCTCACTCCCTGTAAAGTACAGAAACTTTATTATAGGAACATTTGGCCCCTCAGGCCTGTTCCGCCATTCATCGAGATCATGGTTGATCTGTGACCTAACTCCATATGCCCGCCTTAGCTCCATATCCCTTAATAGACTTTGGTTAACAAAAATCTATCAATCTCAGATTTAAAATGAACAATTCAACTAGCATCAACTGCCGTTTACGGAGGAGCGTTCCAAACTTCTACCACCCTTTGCACGTAGCAGCGTTTCCTAACTTCACTCCTGCAAGTCCTGGCTCTAATTTTTAGGCTGTGTCCCCTAGTCCTAGTATACATGTATAGGAGTCCTCCAAAAACAGGTACAAATGCATCAACAGCCAAAATCAATAATCCAACAACTAACCTGTAAATCCTGCAAGATCCCTTTAAATAGCACTCGTGGGGGTTCCTCCATGCTGTTTAAAAACTGTTCAGCTGTGCGAGGTTAAGACAGTGCATTGGCTGAAGTGTTGAGTTCCAAAATCGCATTTATCCCTTTAAATCAGTGTTACATACTGATCTACTGCATATTCTCCCTACTTCACATGGTGCCAGCGTTTGTTTTCTGCATATGTGCGAATATCTTTACCAATATGGCATCTGGCACACGTCATGCTGGAAGTATGCGTGCGAATTCCGGACGCTCTTTTTGGTCCTTAGGAGTCTGGGTAGCGCCTACATAAGCAGCGCTACACGGCCCAACTTAGACCCCACTGTTTGGATACATAACTTCAGTGCAACTCTGGTGTTAATCAAAACCCAGAGTGTGTCTGTGTATGTGTGTATGTGTGCACGTAGGCGCGCTCCACCCTGCTCCACTCAGTGTTAATGTGTCGAGTGTGAACTCTTGAGCCCAATCCACTGCTCCACCTAGATGCTACCTCGTAGCAGGAGGGCACAAGGTGGCTGCCTCCAGTGTATCGATATAAGCCACTCATTGGGTTTGCTTTTCTGCCGACCAGAGGAACCCACGAGAAGAAGAAAGGTGGAATACCCTGATCCCAATTGCTTAGAGGCCAGAAGAGACAGCTCTTTCCAGCCTGGCTACCTAGGTCTCAATGGCAGCAATCTGAACACCCATGGAATAGCAGAGACCAGCCCGGAGCCTCTATTATTGGCGGTCTCCTGCAGTTGTTCCTGGAGTTGCCACATGCTCCAGGGTAGGCCCCTGTGCTGTGAAGCCATTCATCAAGCTATTACAGGTCTAGGAAGTGAGGTCCTCCAATTGACCCCTGTCTGCTGCACAGTGTCAGACACTGTCCCCAGTGCCTTCGCATGCATCTGACGCTCTGCTGGCATCTTTTAAAAGTAGGATATCTGAGATCTAGATCCCCAAGCTCTTGAGCAGAGAGGAAACATATTCTGACCTTTCAGTCAGTAATAAATTCCTCCTCATGTTCCACCCCCACCTCCAGCTTCTCTCTCCACTGTCCAACTCCCCCTGCGTGGATATCTGAGCTGGTTCTTGGGATGGAAAGAATGATTGATGGGAATGCTCTTAAGTGTTAGCAGGGCTGAATGCACAAAGGCATGGCTCATCTTTCCTGGATATATCTAGAGAAGGAAAAGAGAAAGAAAACGGAGCTCATGTGTCACATTCAGTAGGAGTGACAAGCGACATGAGGGGTTTATGTTCTGGCTCACTGACAATGATTGCAGGATGCAGTAGGAAGAAAAGCAGAAAACAGAACAGGACCTTCAGTTGGTACATGCTCTACTACTTCACCATCTCCACCACCCCCATGGTCGTCCCCAGGAAATGCATGGCTTCAGACAGGGTAAGACGTCGCAGGTTTAGGGTCCTACCACCTGCCGCTGATCTCTTTCACCTGTTATGGGCCATCTTCTCCTTGAAGAAAGAATGCAAAATGGGAGAATGAGCTTTTGTACCTGACATGCAGTAAAGGACAGCAGATGCAGACGATAATGGATGTACTGCTAGAGGCATGGATTAAGTGACTATATTCCATGCGAGACATTTGCAGGTGAGGATGTGAGTGAAGTGAGGGGGTGTAAAGGGCACGCACAGAGCTACCTCGTGGGCATTGATGGTAAGCAAATCAAATATTTCCAAGACAATGAGGGATAGGTGGTTATAAGTGGCAGACATCTTAGTGGAGCACACTTTTGAAAGGTGTGGCTGGTTCTTTTTACCTTGCCTGACCTGGTCAGATCATTAAATTCTTTAATAGAAACAGAAAATGCTGGAAAAGCTCAGCAAGTGAGGCAGAATCTGTGGAGAAAGAAACAGAGTTAACATTTCAGATCAAAGACCTTTCATCAGAATCTTTGCAGCACGCAGTGACTGTGCGCCAAATAATTGAAGTAGCACTGATGGCGATGGCCACCTCCACAGCAGCTCTCTTTTCATCTGAGCCTGACCTCCTGACCACTTAGTACCAAATTAGGAGCAGTTATTTATTGTGAGCCCATATCCACTTGGAACTGGTTAAAACTGTCCAAGCTCATTTTACTCAAGAACCTTACAGTCGGAAAACAGTGAAAATTTTCATCCCATCAATCTGCTCCCACAAGTGATGGGTCAGTGTATCACATACTGACCACACTCATTTAATTGTTGTAATTTTATTAAATTAAAAAATGTATTATTCTTACTTTTGTTTGAGCTCCCTGGTCATTAGCCCCTAACCAGGAATAATTTATTTTAAATGCTAAATTAGCTGACGGGTTATAATTTTCACTGAGTGGTGTGAATAACACCCATGTGACTTTATCAAATTGCACAGACGCAAATCATCCTGAAACACCGTGGAAAGAAAATAACACGGGTTTCAATTTAACACATGGTTAAATGTTACTGGTTTGCAAACTATGAGAATAACATTAGAACAAATCTCTTAATTTTTTGAAAGAACAAATTTTTCTTAGGCTGGGGGAGTCACATCAATGGAGGGTGCTGTTTTGTGATTAACAAATGCACTAAGGCAACCAATCTCTCAAGGTTCTACTTTCCCTTTCTCAGAACTGTGCTGGTCGGAGATATAGAAATTCACACCATCCATTCAGTCAGTGATCTCTAAACACACACAAGTTTACTTAGGAGCATTACCACAATTATCAAGCAGATTGCTTCCATGTCCCCCAGCTAGGTATGGAATTGGATACAAGTGTGTAAGAAACAGGGCCGGCTCTGGTGAAATACAACTGCAAACACAAATAAATATCTGAACTGTTGGATTCTCCCTTCTGTTGTATGGCAAGACAGATCCCATAGTGATGTTCCTGGAAGCTGCCCTCTAGCTGTGCAACTGTGCAATAATGAGATGGATCAACATCTTTGCCCAAAAAATACCGGTTAGCATTTGGGATCAGTGTCTAATTACTGCTCGAATCTGAAAAAGGGAAAAGTACCTTCTCTCAACTCCATGATGATAAAGCCACAGGTAATTAATCTATGTTGAAAATAAGTGCACACATTGTGAAAAATGACCAGAAATCAGGTGGCAGTGGGGACAGCAAGGAGGGGGGGGGGGGTGGAGGAGAGGACGGGGAAGAGAGAAGAGAGAGGAATCTTCTTCAAAGAGTGAGAAAGGGATAAAACTGGGGGTGGGGAGCGGGTGGAATTGAAAGTGGGCCCAGAAATACTCGGCCATGTGGGGGAGAGAGGGCATTGAGGAGACTTTACTAGTTCATGAACTGCATTTAATCTCCATTAAAGGTAGAGGCTGTTCTTGCACACAGGCTCTGACTGACCCATTATTTGCCTCTCACACCTCTTCTCCTTGGCATTAGGCACACATCATTGAATCATAGAAAGGTTACAGCACAGAAGGAGGCCATTCGGCCCATCGAGTCTGTGCCGGTTCTATGCAAGAGCAATCCAGCTAGTCCCATTCCCTCGCCCTATCTCCGTAGCCTTGCAATTTTTTTCCTTTCGAGTACTTATCCAGTTCCCTTTGAAAGGCCATGATTGAATCTGCCTCCACCACCCCCTCAGGCAGTGCATTCCAGATCCTAACCACTTGCTGTGTAAAAAGGTTTTCCTCATGTCACCTTTGGTTCTTTTGCCCATCACCTTAAATCTATATCCTCTGGTCCTTGACCCTTCCATCAGTGGGAACAGTTTCTCCCTTTCTACTCTGTCCAGACCCTTCATGATTTTGAATACCTCTATTAAATCTCCTCACAACCGTCTCTGTTCCAAGGAGAACAACCCCAGCTTCTCCAGTCTATCCACATAACTAAAGCCCCTCATCCCTTGAATCTAGTAAATCTCTTCTGCACCCTCTCTCAGGCCTTCACATCTTCCCTAAAGTGCAGTGCCCAGAACTGGACACAATACTCCAGCTGTGGCCGAACCTGTGTTTTATAAAGGTTCATCATGACTTCCATACTTTTGTACTCTATGCCTCTATTTATAAAGCCCAGGATCCCGTATGCTTTTTTAACCGCTTTCTCAACCTGCCCTGGTCACCTTCAACCACTTGTGCATATATACCCCCAGATCTCTCTGTTCCTGTACCCTTTTTAGAGTTGTGCCCTTTAGTTTATATTGCTTCTCCTCGTTCTTCCTACTGAAATGTATCGCTTTGCATTTTTCTGCTTTAAATTTCATCTGCCACGTGTCCGCCCATGCCACCAGCCTGTCTGTAAACTCTTGAAGTCCATCACTATCCTCCTCACTGTTTACTACCCTTCCAAGTTTTGTGTCATCTGCAAATTTTGAAATTGTGCCCTGTACACCCAAGTCCAAGTCATTAATATATATCAAGAAAAGCAGTGGTCCCAGCACCGACCCCTGGGGAACACCACTGTACACCTCCCTCCAGTCTAAAAAACAATCATTCACCACTACTCTCTGTTTCCTGTCACTTAGCCAATTCTGTATCCATGCTGCTACTGCCCCCTTTATTTCCTGGGCCGCAATCTTGATGATAAGCCTACCATGCAGCACTTTATCAAACACCTTTTGAAAGTCCATATATACTACATCGACTGAATTGCCCTCATCTACCCTCTCCGTTACCTCATCAAAGGTTAGTTAAATACGATTTGCCTGTAACAAATCCGTACTGGCTTTCCCGAATCAATCCACCCTCGTCCAAATGATTTGTTAATTCTGTCCCGGATTATCATTTCTAAAAGTTTCCCCACCCACTGAGATTAAACTGACTGGCCTATAGTTGCTGGGTGCCACACCATGGCATAGGAAAAGAAGATGCTGCCTTATTAGCCCTGCATGGATTATTCAGAGAGTATCGAAGGTTCTTGTATTACAGTCATGTAATTTACATCCAAACACCATAAATATTATGAACCCTGGAGTATGAATATAAACATATACAGCAGTGCTAAAAATGTATTCGGACATTATCATCAGCAATTCATCCCTGCCTTATTGTGCTTATCCAAATCTGGTGGGATCACTCTTAGTGTGCCAGATATTGCCAAATGCCCAGAGCTGTCTTCTAGCTAGCTCTTTCTGTTTGCTAACCAGCCCACAGGGAGTCTATCGACTGACACTGCCCTCCCCGTTGCACAGGAAAGGCTACCTAAGATTGCACAGCTGCTTGTGAATGCGGCACTGAGATCTGAAAATGAGAAGTATCTGCGAGAATAGTTTAAATTAGAAGCAGTTTCAGGGACTTTTTGTCAGGGCCTGTAGTAAATTCACTAGTGTGACAATATCTACCTGGCATTGAAAAAAAGTGTTGTAAATGGTGAAGGGCAACTATACCTCAAATAGAAAACATTTGTGAGTATCTATTAGACTAAATCAATTTGCTAAAAATTCTTTGCCAGACTAAAATTGGTATGTAGCTTCCCAAGCAAAAAGTGAATCACAAAAAACAATAAAGGAAAGCACTCATCGCCACATCATGAAACACTCAAGTAGCATCAAATTCTGCAAAACACAGGCAATTTATAAATCAAACACTGCAGCAGTTCCACTATCCCTGTAGTGTAGCATCAATACTGAATACAAAACAACCCATTTAAACTGAAGTCCACGACCAAAAACCTGAAGCTCTCAGTTCCTATCGCACTTGCTTCAAACCCCAAAACAAAACCAGAAAATTATGCGAACACTCAGCAGGTCAGCCAGCATCTGTGGAGCAAACAGACAAGTTTAACATTATGGTTGTGGAGCATTCTTCAGAACGTAAACTTGTCTGTTCTGTGCACAGATGCTGCCTGACCTGCTGAGCTTTTTCAGCATTTTCTGTTTTTATTTCAGATTTCCAACATCTGTAGTTTTTTTTTCCACTTGCTTCAAAACTCAATTCGCTTTATATACCCCACACAGAGAATGTTCGATTGAATTTATGAAGCCTTATTAAATTTGGCAAAATATTACATCTACAGTGAATAAATACTAGACGTTTAAAAGTGATTGAATTCATACTCCGTTTAAAATGACCTGGTTTAGAGAGCCCCTTGAGAGGATTAACTGCTCCAGTGTGTAATTTTTCGTGCTCTAGTTTTCAGATGTTTGTCAGTAAATTTACATTATCTACTACATTTACAGGTTGTGTTTTCTCAAGGTCATCCATACCCTGCATGTCCCATGACAGTGTTTGCAATAAATTCTATTTTTGCGATTACTTAACTGACCAAACATTTCCTGCCCATGTGAAACACATTGACACAGGTTCACTTATTTCACCTTTCTTCTTCTAAAGGCAGTTTTACCCCGGGACTGGTAATAGGAAACATTGTTTTACAAATCACTTAGCATTCCTGGTGCAGCGACCATATGTTCTGTGTCAGGCTACGCTGACAGCGGCAGAGAGTTAGCTTAAACACATCAAAAGAGAAAGTGGTTTTGAGCTTTTATCCCCGAAAGGAAGTAGTACAGGAAAATTAATTTTACATTCAATATTGACGTCTGGGTCATATATGCTATGGCTGTGAGGAATCTCCCCTGTAAAGAAACCACGTTATGAAAGTACAGCCAATATCAAATTGCTCAGGTCCTCGTGTATATCATGGGTAGTTCAGATTTTCGGCTGATATGGTTACATTTTATTGTCTGAATCTATATTTACATTTGTTACAATTAAAAATTCACTAAGACTCGCTAAACTATATTTCGGCTTGCAAAATTATTTTTGTGGAGTCAAAATTTCAGATATGTCTGTAACAACTGGGGGAATAAGGTAAGACAAAAATAGATACAGGTCGAAGACTTTCATTAACTATTTCAACTAAAATATCAGTCAGAAATTAACATAAACCTGAAGCTTGATGTGATAGCACCAGAAGTCAAGTGACTTTCCAACAGCATAACAAGCTAATGGACATGACCTACTGCCACAGACTGACCCAAGTTACTAAAGCTAATATTGAAGAAGAAATTTTCACTTCATCTTTACTGTTTCCATCTCATTTTTGCTTCAGTAATTTAGTTTCAATTATTGCAAGTGTGAAATTTTAAACCACATCGGATGGATTACAGGCACAATCTTGTAAATTCTAATACAGTCGCACTTGTACATAATTAATGTAATCCACTGGCATCTGCCTCTGAAAATCTAATTACATTCCCACAAAAAGCATTATTGAAATGACAAGAGAGGTAGAAAATACTGTACGGTAACACACTACTCACTGGTTAGAGTACACATGTACTCGGCTGAGAAGCACAGTTTCACCTAGTTTAAGCTACTGATAGGCACAGTGCCCAAGTATACCAGACAAAGCCTTCTAAAGTTATACTACAAACTAAGAAATTGCCCAACATTCTCCGCTATTTTATTGCAGTGGTGAATGTACTGATGGTTTTGCTTTAAAATTAGAATACACAAGTTCATTTATGTTGCTGAATTTAGTAATCCAGAAGCCTGGACTAATAATCCAAAGAAAATGAGTTCAAATCCCACCATGGCAGTTTGAGAATTTGAATTCAGTTAAAAAAAAAATCTGGAAATAAAAAGCTGGTGTCAGTAAAAAAAATTACCTGAAGCGATTGGGTTGTCGTAAAAACCCAGCTGGTTCACTAATGTCCTTCAGAGAAGGGACCTGCCACCCTTACCTGGTCTGGCCTATATGTGACTTCAGTCCCACACCAACATGGCTGACTCTTAACTGCCCTCTAAGGTAGCCTATCAATCAACTCAGTTGTATCGAACTACAGATGGTGGCCCACCATTGCCTTCTCAGGGCAACTAGGGTTGGGCAATAAATGCCAGCTTTGCCAGCAACGACCACATCCTCAGAATGAATTAAAAACAAATTAGAGTTCACCTACTGATAAGCAGATTGGTGAGGAAACAACGCAGCAACTTTTAATTAACAGGACTGAATTGTTCAAAGATGACATCTGTGGCATGGCAGAAACCCCAAAGTACTCACAGATGTTAAACAGTCCATAACCGTGGATATCAAATAGCAATACAATACATATTCTCCACTCTAATATGTGTCATTTAAATCATAAATTAGTTATGAAATCAAATACTGAAGTATGAACTGCAGCAACTTGCCAAGGCTTCTTCGACAGCATCTCCTAAGCCCGTGACCTCTACCACCTAGAAGGTCAAGGGCAGCAGGCGCATGGGAACAACACCACCTGCACGTTCCCCACCAAATCACACACCATCCCGACTTGGAAATATATCACCGTTCCTTCATCGTCGCTGGGTCAAAATCCTCAACTCCCTTCCTAACAGCAATGTGGGAGAACCTTCACCATAAGGACTGCAGCGGTTCAAGAAGGTGGCACACCACCACCTGCTCAAGGGCAATTAGGGATGGGCAATAAATGCTGGCCTTGCCAGCGATGCCCACATTCCATGAACGAATAAAAAAAGCAGCACAAGTCAGTTCATGAACGTAAAGTTAAAGGAACACTACAGTTACAGAGATCAATTGTTCATTCCCTATATAGTCTGATGTTTGACTGAGATTGCTCCTTTAGTGGCACAATTCTTATTATCGTGACTGATCCTTGATTGGATTTGCAAATTGTATGAATAATTGAAGTATGATTGTCTCACATAACTTTATGCCTTTACAATGCATTAGGCCCAGTCCCAGGGAGCTCAGTGGGCCAGTTTTTAACAAACCCTTAACCCCGAATGTAAACCTGTTCTTTTAAGGCACTTTTCCCTTGAGGGGCTGCTGTTAACAATAGGCGGTTCTGCCGCCAACAACACCACTCACCCAACTTCCAGAATCCAGAGGACATTGCAAAAACCAGATTTTCTTGAATTTTGTTATCTACCATGGGATCAGATGCAATCTGCTTTGGCACACTAAACACACAGAGCTGGTGCTGTCCATGTGTTGCATCATGGCACTACTATGTATCACGATATCCCAAGCACACAGAATTGCCTTTCTTACCTTTTGATATCAATCACTGGACTGCTCGACGGCTATTGATGAAGCTAGAGACAGTCGCAAGTCTGAGACTATTGTTTGTCACAGGTGGACGGTTTGACTGCCCTTTGATTACTGGAAGAGTTTTTCCTGGGGTAGGTCCAACTGCTTTCTCATCAAGGGCCCGCTTAACCAACAGAAGGCACAGTGACACTTTTTGCTTTGGGGGAAGTGATGTTGTGGCATCAGTCTCCCCCTCCCTCTTCTGTGCATCCACCACCACAGAAAATGCAGACATGAACAAGGCATTTGCCCATGTAAAAGCCTCGATTTGGAGTGACTGCACCAACTAGGTAAATAGACAATAGCAGTGCATGAAGATTGTGAGTCTCTGTTTGAACGTTGCTCTCCGGGGATCCCAATTGAAATGTAGAAGTGCCTTTAGAGACCATTCAATTACTTTAATTCTCAGCCACTTACACAACAAGCTATAACTAATTGGGATCAATATATATGAGGTTAGCAGTCTTTTTCAGACAGGAACACTGAATAAAAGAGAATGTTTTAAAATATCCTTGACGTTCAGTTTCTAAATGTGTTTTCAAATCCAAAAAGAACAAACTTTATCTTTTAGAAAGCAAGTATTTAAAACAATGAGAGGAATTAGACTCTTGATCAAATCTAATATAAGTTTTATGCTTCAGATTTTAAATATATTATATAAGGGCTATTAATCAGTGCCATTCCACAGGCATAGAATTGGGATGTACAGGGGGTATGATAAGGCACTTTATAAATACAAGTTCTTTCTCACTTTACCATTGTCTTGCAGCATATTCTTTAAAAAGTTTTTCAATCTGAACATTCACCAGTTATCACACTGAATCAAAGAATTTATTTGAACCTCAAACAAAATTAGATATTTCCATTTTCTAAATTATACACACCTTGTTTTCAGGTCTCTCCCTAATTGTAGCAACAGATGATTATGATTTGGATTTTCACCTTTTTTTCTTTTGATTAATCAGAAAGAAAAAGACAAACTCTTAGGTCACCCACACACCAGCAACAATAGATCCCCGAAACAAACAAACAACCATCGGAGTTTAAAAATACATTTTTATTTCACTTCTGCGCATAATGATTTAAAACGTGTTTTCCAATACCCTGCTATAGACCTCATCTACATTATGTGGAGATGCCGGTGATGGACTGGGGTTGACAATTGTAAACAATTTTACGACATCATTTCCACATCGTTCACCTGAGGAAGGAGGTAGCCTCCGAAAGCTTGTGAATTTAAAATAAAATTGCTGGACTATAACTTGGTGTCGTAAAATTGTTTACAATCATCTACATTAGACCATTTCATTGAATGAGTAATTAACAAGTGACTCAAAGTGTAAAGCTCAAAAGTTTCCTCTTATCTCACAGCAGCAATGAGCAAGAATACACCAAGGAGAGAATCTGTACGGACAAGTAATCCAATCTGACTTCCCCCTCCTGTGTTGATAAAGTTAATTGAAGGTCACCAATAATGAATCTGCTTCACTGATGGTGGGTAGGCACTCCAGTGCTCTGGAAAGTGCTCAATTCAAGTGTTTGGAAGGATTAAAGGGAAGATATAAAGATACACTTCCAATTTTTCATGCACATGCAAGAACAGATAACCCAAAACAAGCAGTTAATACTCAAGGCTCACAGTCACAACAGCCAAATTATCCAATAATATTTAATGCTTCTGTCAACTTCTTCAGTGAACTAATATTTATTGTGCCAGGCTAGACTCAGTAAATACTGGGGATGATATCTACATCCTGTCAAGTAAAGATATAGCTCAAGTGCTTACTGTCTGTACATTTTGTTCCTCCATTGGGGTGACCCTGACAACCAATCTTCGTCACGACACCCCATGGTATTTACCCTTGCCAGTTCTCCAGTCCGAGCTAGGCTAATGAATAATGTTGAAAACCCACAGAAACTCATTCCTCAGACGTATCTCTAAGCAACCAGTTGTCTGGTTATCAAGACATCTTTAAAGCTGCAGTATTTTTTTTCTGACACTTTTTATTGGCCTTCATTAAAGTAAAAACTAAAAGCACATTCCCCCTATGAGCTCCTCAATCTGAATAAAAATAATTGCATTCGTATATGCTCCGACACATCTGTTTCTAACTACACACAAATCACTAATTAGCTGATTTTGCAATTTATGAAACCAAGGATCAGTGAACTGGCGTTCAAACTGAATCAAAAAAATGTATGGGAGCCCGCAGGATACAAGCATCTTATTTTTTTTTAAAAAGAGGTTTAATTGTAGAAACAGGAATAACAACGGGGTAGATTTTGATCTCGTTGCTCGGGTGTAAACCAGTGTTTTAAATTAGCCCCCCATTATAGAAACCACCTGATATTCAATTCTATTTCTGGAATTGAAAATCAGGCTGTTTCTATAACTGGCAGCCAATCTACATAGCCAGTTTACATCCGAGCAGCAAGTTCAAAATCTACCCCGATGTTTCTATATATGTCATCAAATTTAGGAACCTATCTTACCCAATTTCAATCCAAACGATTGCTGGAATCAGATCCTGAATGCAGTGGCGTTCAAACCAAGATTTACACTAGTTGTATTCAGTTCCTTTAAGTCTCCAAAACCTTCACTTACAATGGATGGGTTCACTTGTTTGCAAACACTGACACCCGAATTTACAGTGGTTTGGTTTTGATTGCTTTGAAAGACTAGCATCAGGATTTACAGTGATTGGGTTTGGTTACTTTTAAGCATTCAGACCATGATCTGTGGCAGTTGAGTTCACTGCCGATCAGGTATTTGGACCATGATTTAGAGGTGGGATTGGTTCCTTTTGGATACTCACAGCATGGTTTACAGCTGTTACGTTTGATTACTTTCAAGCACTCATACCACGATTTACAGCAGTGAGGCTTGATTCCTTCTGGATGATTAAGCTCTGATTTATATAGTCATTGGGTTTGATTACTTTCTAGCACTCGGCTTGTGATTTATAGTGGTTGGATTTGGTTCCTTTTGGGCATTGATGCCACAATTTACCAGTGATGGCAAATATATTACTGTTAAAGCAGAACAATCTGCAGCAGCTCATTAATATTAAAATGTTGAAGGAAAGCTGCTGAGAGACAGCTCATCACCTCTGCAGCCAGACCTGTGCTACATGCCAGGTCATACGAGTACAGGTTTTTCAAATACACACAGCCCAATGAGGCTAAGATATGCCTTCCATAAGACCAGCATTAAAATGTAGGTTATTTCCCCCCAAAGGAGACTCTTAATATCATTCCATGCTGAGCTGCTGGATCCCCTTTCCCAAGCAGGCATTGGTGTAACATTTCCAATTACTGAATAGTCTATAGAATGCACAGGTGTTAAACTCTTCAACGACTATTTCATTATCTGTGGACAACTGGCTAAGATACGATGATAAATTTCTCACTTTCAAAATAGAATGAAAAAAGCACAAGTTACCTAATTTGGTGGATTATTTTTTTTTGCCACATTGCCCAGTCAGTGCCTGTTATACAATCAAGTTAGCTCAGAAACAATTAAAGCCAACAAGTTTACAGGCAGCTTATTAAAAAAAAAAGTCGACTGTAAGTAATTTTCCACAAGTTAAATTTACAGGGAACACCAGAAGAATGAACAAATTATAGTATCATAGTAGGTACAGCACAGAAGGAGGCCATTCAGCCCATCATGCCTGTGCCAGCTCTTTGAAAGAGCTATCCAATTAGTCCCATTCCCCTGCTTTTTCCCCATAGCCCTGTAAATTTTTTCTCTTCAAGTATTTATCTAATTCACTTTTGAATGTTACTATTGAATCTGCTTCCGCCATCTTTCAGGCAGTGCATTCCAGATCATAACAATTCGCTGCATAAAAAAATGTTTCCTCATGTCGCCTCTAGTTCTTTTGCCAATCACCTTAAATCTGTTTCCTTTGGATTCTGAACTTTCTGCCACTGGAAGCAGTTTTTCCTCATTTACTCTATCAAAACTGTTCATAACTTTGAACACCTATATCAAATCTCCCCTTAACCTTCTCTGCTCTAAGGAGAACAACCCCAGTTCTCCAGTCTCTCCACATAAAGTCCCTCATCCCTAGCGCCATTCTAGTAAATCTCTTCTGCACCCTCTCTAAGGCCTTGACATCCTTCCTAAAGTGTGGTGCCCAGAATTGAACACAATACCCCAGCTGAGGCCTAACCGGTGTTTTATAAAGGTTTAGCATAACTTCCTTACTTTTGTACTCGATGTCTCTATTAATAAAGCCAAGGAACCCTTGGCTTCATTAATGCTTTTATAACAGCCTTCTTAACTTGTCCTGCCATCTTCAAAGATTTGTGTACGTGCACCCCCAAGTTGTTCCTATACTCCCTTTAAAATTGTACCATTTAGTTTATATTGCCTCCCTTCGTTGTTCCTACCAAAATGCATCACTTCACACTTCTCTGTGTTAAATTTCATCTGCCATGTGTCTGCCTATTTCACCAGTCTGTCTAGGTCCTCCTGAAGTCTGTTACTATCTTCCACATTGTTTACTACAGTTCCAAGTTTAGCGTCATTTGCAAACTTTGAAATTCTACCCTCTATACCTAAAACCAAGTCATTAATATATATCAAAAAGAGCAGTGGTGCTAATTAATATAAATACAAACGGCCTTAGGTAATGATTTGTAATACTATCCTTTTATCTCTGGGTTTGAAGCCAACATAAACTGATAATAGGAAATAGGAAAGTCCCTATAAAGGGCCCCAATTCACACGAGTTTCAGTAGTTTAAACCCAGTTTATATTAGTTGCCATTCCATTGCTTACAATTGGCACTAACTGTACTCAAAGGCCATAATGATGATTGGTATGGGAGATAGAAATGTCACACTGTTGCTGTGGTGGGTGTTCATCAGAGAACTGGGCTGGGGTAATGTGGAGGGAGCGTTGTCTTGCATCTAACACATATTAGACCTGACCTTAGAGTACCTGATCCTGATTTTGGATGAGACGTTAAACCAAGACCCCGTCTGCTGTCTCCCTCAGGTGGACGTAAAAGATCCCATGGCACTATTTCAAAGAAGAGCGGGGGAGTTCTCCCCAGTGTCCTGGCTAATATTTATCCCTCAACCAACATCACTAAAAGAACAAAATACGTGGTCATTATCTCAATGTTGTTTGTGGGACTTTGCTGTATGCAAATTGGCTGCTGCATTTCCTACCTTACAACAGTGACTACATTTCAAAAGTACTTCATTGGCTGTAAAGCGCCTTGGGATGTCCTGTGGTCATGAAAGGTGCTATGTAAATTCAAGTTCTTTCTTTTCTTTCCATACTTGGTGCAAAAGATCTGGTCAAAGTGATCTGTTTTGGAGTACTGAAATTCTTTATCTTGAGCACAAAATTATGTTAGTTTCATTTAATGGGAAAAGGCCACTCTAGCAGTAATTATTGTACATATTAACTTCATACCACTCAGATTCGCCCAATATGTTTATTCTATCTCAAAACTTTGCCCTTAAAGACCTCGGCCTTGAAACTAGGTGCAAGGAACAATCCCTGCGCAAGTACGCTCGAGTCCCGCCCGATATTGGACCTCGAGCCTCGTTTACATGAGACCCACGAGCTGCAGACACCTGCTGGGCATCCCAGGCAGCTCACCGGCGAAGAGGATTTTAATTTCAGGCTGCTGCGACTCCCTATTTGCACATGTAAAGGGCCCAATGGCTGTTTCAGGAGCATGCGTTGAACGCCTCTTTTTCTGCCTTTACCAATATGGCGGGTGCACACTTTAGGCGTGTAATTAGCTCGTGTGCCCCGCCTGCCAGTTTAGATGCTTAGCGCCTGTTTTGTGCCTGAAAAACAGGGGCAACGTCATCAAATTTCTAGGCCCTTACTTAAAGGACACTCACATGGAGCACTGGAGGTAATCTGTTCGCCAGATAAAAGAGTGACATTAGAGAGATGTCGGGTGATGTGAGCCAAGGAGATCCCATTAGAATGTGTCCATTTCTCAGAACCAGGGTCATAAATGGTCTCTGATTGGAAATTACTATGTTTTCGCTAAGATAAATTTCAAAAATAGACAACAGCTCCTAAATGGTCCTGCTACAAACCAATCCCAATTCTGAATCTATCGAAGTGTTCAAAAAGTAAGTGGACAGATTCTTGATTCAACAGGCAGTAGGGCGAAATGGGTTTGGTTCCACAGTAGAGGTAGAGGAAAATGGTTTGCACAGGCCCCAGAGGATCTAAATGATAAGTTAAATGGGCTTTTCATTCTACAGTGTCCTTATTTTAATGTAGGACCCATTACAGTGGTTAGCTTTTATACGTTTTGTACAAGGCTATTTTCTGTAAATGTTAAATCTATTAAATGGATACAGATTGGCGAGGACCAGAGAGTCATGCATTTAAGCTATTCAAGGGTGGGGATAGGCTAGATGTTTGGCAGTACTTCTTTTCCCAGAGAGTAGTGGACCTTTGGAATGCAGTACCGGCTCGTCTGGTGTGTGCTGACTCTCTGCATGCCTTCAAAAGAGAGCTGGGCTGTTTCTTGGTTGGTGTAGGAATCGCATCTTATTTACCAGTTAACATAAGGATGGTCAAAGTGATCTCCTGGTCTGGTTTCAATCGCCTGAGGGGGTCGGAGAGGAATTTTCTAGATTTTGTTCCTCTTTTTGGCCTTGGGTTTATTTTTCTGGTTTTTCGCCTCTCCCAGGAGATTACATGGCAGCTGGTGAAAAAGGAAGTATCTAGTCATGATACTCCAAACATCATGGACATGAGGAAGGCTTGATGGACTAGCTGGTCTTTTCCTGCCCGTCATTATCGTATGTTCGTAGATGCGGGCTTCCATTTAGATTCCTGTACCAAACACAGCATTTTCAGCAAGTTCCCATCATAGGTGCCTATTAGTTTTATACAAACTTTACAGAATTTATTTTTTAAAAAGCCAGTTACAACTTAGATTGTGAATTTAACAAAACATCGATAAACTGACATTTTCTTTTAAAAGATCAACTATGCGCTCATACAGTAACATTGGAACAGCAGTATCAATTATGTTTGAATCCCACTTCTGGATAATAGAAATTATGTGTGGTGATCTTATCTGTCACTGTCCCGAGCTTGTTATTTTGGCACAGAAATCACAATGCTCAAAAAAAGTTGGCTTCTGCTCCACTGTTAAATTCAGCACCACAGAAATCAGAATTCAGGGAAGGGAAATATAAGAGTAGTTGTAGAACATCGAGTATGATGGTACTCATGCCTCTATAGAAACAACATGTTATTCTTTTGGCTTGATGAATTGCATAATCCTTCCTTCTAGGGGGTTACAGCTTTCTGAAGTGTTTCTGTTCTAGGGATGTAAAGTCCCCAGTGATCACAGATGTTTTGCTAAAAATGCCATAACATGGCTGTCACACAGTTATAGTGTAACGCATTGGTCCACCAATATCCTGGACAATGAAAATGGGTTACACTTGCATCCTCTAATGTCAACTCCCTGCCATTTCTACAGCACATCACAAATAAACTATGCTGAATTTAAACACATTTTTTCTTAGTTGCTGTACACACTAATGAATCTGAGTAACCTTGCACGCAAACGAGATCATAATTTGTTACACTTCAAATACAGCTTCCAGAATTTGGTTACATTTTTCAAAATGCACACCAATCACATAATCGCAAGATCTATTCCATCTGTCCTACCTAATTATCAGGTAACCCTTGATTCAAATTGGGTTTTTTCTACTAGTCTCCAAAATCCAGTACTCAAAACACAATCATAAACTGAATATAATTCACATGGGTTTCAGCACAACCAAGTTTAAGTGCTTTCGCATTTTACCTTCAAGTAGAGAACCTATGATTCTTCAAAATCACTAACAGACTAATGGCATGAAAGTCTCTGAAGGTTTTCAAGTGAAATATGGCTGGGCAATCTAGACATAGTTTCAAATAGACATGAGCCTACAGTACAATTGTTCCCTCATATTAGAGCTACTTAGGCAATCTCATTCAAATAGACTTTCAGAATGGCTAGTGTGCCAAATAGAAACCATTGATGCAGTCAGCATATGCTTCTGGTGGTTTACAGAGTATAAAGGATTAAATCCCTACTATAACAAGCCTTGGGGACCTCAATTTGAAATAAAGAGAAATCTCAATGAAGAGGGTTGGATGAAGTAGGGAGGGAGGAGGCTCGTGTGGAGCATAAACGCCGGCACAGAACAGTCAGGACGAATGGCCTGTTTCTGTGCTGTAGAGAAGATTCAACAGCTTGTTTATATATGGCAGAAGCTGGTTTATCCACCAATAATAAGCATGATTAGTTCAGCTAAAGTTCATTGCCAGCATTTGCTAAGGAACCCTTTTGGTATCATTGAGAACAGACTGGTGAATTCAAATAGGAAAAGGTTGTGGATTCTGCCAATGATTTAAGTTATTTCTGCCTCTTTAGCTCTCCCCATGCCGCATTCTATTCCCAACCAACAGCCCAGACAGATGACCTGTTCTGGGGATTCTGCCAATGTTGCTCATGCCAATTATTAGGAAGTTTATGAGAGTTGAGCCAATTGACGCTCTTTGATTATCTCTCCATCCCTTTTGGGAAATGTCTTGCCTCCACTGGGCTGCTCTTCAAATAGTTCAAACTCACAGCTGGACGTCACTGTGGGAAATCCGAGGGGAAACTTTGCAACCAATGTGGGGCACAATGAACACTAATAGTGGTTTTAATATTGTGCAAGACCTGTTCTAATGCTGCCAACTCCCAGCTGGCAGGTCTCATGTAGCCGGACACAACCCCAAAGTAAACTTGACAGATTTGCCCTCACCAGGGCTAGGTGACCCACTGCGCATTCTCTCCTTTTATTTCTTGCCCACCCTGGGCACAAGCACACTCTTCACGCATTTCAATCAACACTTCCATAGCTAATCCTTCACAATGCACCCTGGTTAAGGAAGGCTCTAACTCGACAACTTGCATTATGGCCACCTAGCTCCCTTCACAGCAATTACTTACATGTACAAGACGAAAACCTCCATTTTAACAGCTTCATACCACCACATCTTACTTTGCCTCTCCCATGTCACTTGGCACACACTCAGCTGCCAGCTTTACCTTCATTCACTCTATCTTCTTACAGGACAAATTGTCAAAGGCAGGCTACCGGAGGGGGCATCCCCACCTTTAAACCCTCACCCCTACAAGGACAAGGCCATGCATCTCGTGGGCACTCACTCAGCTCTTACTTTGGGAGATGGCAAGGCCAGTAGCATCTTGCCAGTGCCAGGTTAGCAACTGAGCATTTGCACTGTTGCCCAGGCACCCATGTGAAGAACCACACAGACAGAACCTTCAACCCCGGTTCTCTGTCTCCTTAATCCCGGGGGAGTAATGCTCACCCATTCATACCTTCTATCCTCCTTTCCTGCAAATGCACCACAGAGGATAACGATGATGACAATGTGGAAGAGAAGGATGAGGAGCTGGGGAGCTTTTTCTCCCTCGTCACGTACAGCGATGATGATGAGGAAGAGGAGGATGAGGACTAGGTCACCCACCAATTGCGCCTGGTTCATCCTGCCCCATCCTCCTCTGCCCCATCTCCCTCCAATTTACCACCTGTGGCACTTGCCTCCTCTCTCCCAGGTACTAGTTTAGAGACTTTCACCGGGGGAAATTAGAAGAGTGGTAATTAAGATGTGGCAGATTCAGCGATTGAGGGAAGTGGAGGAATGAGGAGTGGGTAAGGACGACCCCAGGAGAGGCTGTGGAAAATGTTGCCAATGGCTTTGGTATCGTGGGACCCAGAACTCATAGGTACTCATCTATAAAGAAGGATATCTGTGGAACATTGTGCCTACGTGCAGGCTCTGAGGACAATCTCCAAGGTTGTGCAGTAACTAACAGGCATGACTCTTGAGTCCATAACTCTCCTTTGTGGCAACAATCAAGAAAGTTTTGTTTTTCTTGCAATACAGCGAGAGGCATCTTCACTAAAATCTGTAGTAGATCCCCAGCTAAGAAGCAGCCAGTGCCTCCACCACCACGAAAGCTCAGACCACAGGTCTGGAGACATTACGGGACAGAGTAGAGCACAGCATCAATCTCAGCTTCCAGGCCATGGTAACCGCTGTGTCTCAGGGCTTTCAGGAACTGATAGCTGCCATTAGACCAGCCATCCCTCTGATCAGTGGGATCAGAGATCCAGAACCCAGTAGAATGGCGATGGGCTGGAGCCCACCTGGCTGATAGTGCCGTCTCTCAGGACAACAGTACATGCCAGACCTCCAACCTTACCTATCAAGAGCATCACGCCAGTGGAATGTCGGAGGCGAGATCAAGCTGTCCAGGAGCTGTCCCACTATATGAAAGTGGGGGAGAAGGAGAGAAGGCAATGATGCCAAAAGTAGACTTTGTTGACAGGCGAGAAGACTTTAGTGATGACATGTGCTGCGATGTCTCTTGCAGTAAATGATGCCCGAGTCTCCTTTGCTCCATCCTGTGGTGCTCTTTCCCCTTCAAGATAAAGGTATGCAAGAGTATGCCCATAGGAAATGGTGTACCTGCTCCCGGGAACCCACGACTGTGGGGAGGAGGTGGGTGTCCAAAAATCTGCTGGTGGTCTGACCCTGTGAGAAGCAAGTCCAGATGTGTGTCGGCAGAATGGCAAAAAAAATGCTTTAAATGCATTTCGCACTACAGAAATATGTATTCAAAATCTCCAGACTCTTGTGTGTCAGAAACTCCTCACTTCCACCTGGATCAGCTCATAAATTTCAGTCCAAGTTACCCAGACTGCATTAGCAGTGCAAACCCAGGAAACTCGAGATGCTAAGCCACTGGCTCTCACTGACATATGCAAATGAGTCCACTGGAGACTCAGCGGGCAGATGGCAGCAAGGCCCAAAAAGCATGAGGAAACTTGAAGGGCTAAACACATTTCCTACACCATTTATGCACCACTGATACACTGAAAATGGTGAGGAAATTCACCATCAAAGTGTTCAACCAGGCCAATAATCTACAGGTAGACCTAATGGGGGTAAGTTTAACCCCCAAGGACGGGTGGGTTGGGTGTAAAAATGTAAAACCCGCCTCCAACCCACCCACTTCCGGTTGTAATGGATACCGGTGGAGGGACGGGTGACCAACATGCTCTCAGGAGGCGGGTCGGTCAGTGAAATCTTTTAAGGAGGTTGCGGGCCTCCATTTTAACAGGTTTTTTATTTTTAACACCTGGGGGCCAGGATTCCCGGGCCTTCTGATTCTCGCCACATAACAGGAGGTGAAAAGGGCCGGATCACCAGGTTAAGTGCCTTTATTGCACTGCTTGTGGGCCCGGAGGAGACGTCTTTCCTCCAAGTCCAACAAGCTTACCCGCCACGATCCCACACACGTGATCTGCCGACCTCCACCCCCCATTGATAACCGGAACCCCCCCCCCTCCGATGACCAAACCCCCTCCTTGACGTCCCCCCCACCTCCGATGTCCAGCCCCAAGCCCCCAATATCAGACTTACCTGCTGGCATCTGCTCCCCAGCTGCTTTCCCTCCTGACAGACAACCTGTCAATCTGGCTGGCTGTCGCGCAGGAAAACTGCAGAAAAAATTTAAAAGGTGTCCTTTCATCAAAATTGTAAGGACGTCCAGGAAACCCGTACTTCCGGGTTTCCCATCCGGAAATACTTCCCCCGTCCCCCTCCCCACCGCCCGCCCCTGCTCTCCACAGCCCAGAATGAAAATCCAGGCCAATATGACAGTAGAGAAAGTAAAAGGAGGGAGAAAGTATGGATAATACATAAGTGGCATTACACTAACAGCAGCACCCACTAACTTTTCAATCCATGATACTCTGACTTTTACCTGTTCAAATGAAACAGTAAATTTCAGTGTCCAAGTATAAAATTAGTGTGGGTTAAACACTTCATATATATCAAAAGATCTGAAGGATCCCATTATATCCCAAATGAATTTACAGCCGTTGAAAGCATCCTGATGACATCCCATATCCTCTTGTGTGTATGGTCTGCCCGCCTCCTGATCTTTACTAGCATCAGGTGTACAGATCTGTTTAAAGGTGAATGTAGTTACTGCAGCTCTATACTGGGAAGGGAAATAGTTGTATGCATGTCCGAATGCAAGTGCTGATCTGTAAGTACTCTCAGATACTTAGCGACTGAAACGTACAATCTATTTGAAGAAAGGCAATCCTGAAAATCTTTTACTCGCTGTCTTCAATGTGTAGCTCACGCCAAAGTGAGCCGGGACGTACTTCAACATGGATTGAATTTGGTCGGATAAGCCGTTCAAATGGATATTGTGTCTGTGAGAAAACAGACTTCTCCAGCGATGGTTTTCATACTGCTTCTGTCTGATGAATGTAAATTAGGACTGGTGCAGTGTAAATACATATCTGGCTGGGCACTAGAGTCAGATTTCAATCTCTTTGGTCTGTCTCCAGGCAACAAGGTTAGCAACATGACAGTTTAAATCTAAGCTTAGCAATCAAATGCACAAAAGGTGAATTAGTGGAGCTTTCCCCTTTACACCAGCGGTCAATTCTATCACAACTCCAACTTGCATTTATATAGCGCCTTTAATGTAGTAAAACATCCCAAGGTGCTTCACAGGAGCGTTATCAGACAAAATTTGACACCGAACCATATAAGGAGATATTAGAGCAGGTGACCAAAAACTTGTTCAAAGAGGTAGGTTTTCAGAAGCGTCTTAAAAGAGGAGAGAGAGATAGAGAGGCTGAGAGGTTATGGGAGGGAATTGCAGAGCTGAAGGCACGGCCACCAATGGTGGAGCGATGAAAATCAGGGATGCACAAGAGGTCAGAATTGGAGGAGCACAGAGACCTGGGAGGGTTGTAGGGTTGGAGGAGGTTACATCATTCCTTCTCATTTAGTCTGTATCGACATGGCACAGGTCAATGCAGTTCCATGTACACAGAAATTATACAAGAATATACTTTTCCTATGGTATTCATTCGGCACAGTGGTCAATGTGGAAGCGGACACGGTCAAGGAAATTAGGGTCAGCTGTCCATTGCCAATTTGTATTGATAACCATTTGCAAATATTCAAATTGGCATAAGACCAGCCTGGGGCATGGCTTCATTTGCTGCCAATTTTAGGATGTGTCAAACTTCTCAAACTATATAAATGGCACAAAGCTTTTTTCTTCAATTTACTATATTTTTTCCCCTGACCCAAGTTGTCTCCCTCCTTTCCTCTTCTCTGGTAACACTCTTACCTCAGTCAGAAGATCATGGGTTCAAGCCCTACTCCAGGACATGAGTACACGTTCAAGGCTGATAATTCAGCGTGGTACTGAAGGAATGTTAGATTGTCAGATGTTCCATCTTTTGGATGGGATGTAAAACTAAGGCCCCATTTGCCTGCTCAGGTAGATGTAAAAAATCCCACAGTAATATTGAAGAAGACCATGGAGTTTTCCCAGTGTCCTGGCTAAACATTAACCAACACCACCAAATACACAGTTCAGTCATTTTACTTACTGTCTATGGGACTTTGCAGTTTGCAAATTGACCATTGGGTTTGTCTTCACAGCAAAAGTGACTACACTTCAAAAGTAATTCATTGGTTCTGAAACATTTTGGGATGCCTTGAGAACATAAGACACTTTCTCTCCTACTGGAGGCCTTAACTGTTTGCTGGGTTACTGTTCCACTTGCATGAGTGATCATTATTCAGGTGTGAGCCTCGACAGTGAGTGTTCGTTATGCTATTTGACTACTAGCGGCATCACAATACATTCCTGTACTTGCCTAATGTCCGGCTCCATGCGCTTTCCAGCACGACACTCAGGAACCCTGGCTGATTTTTCCACTCCCTAGGCCTGGGGCACTGGGGCCAATTGGGGCGCCCACCTAAAGTAAGGCAAATCTGCACAGACTGGGGATCAGACCTGACAGCTTTCCTTTCTGAAAGTTCAGTTGTTCACTAATTAAACACACTGAGCAGTCAAGGGAGCCAAATGGGTCAGAACTACTGTGATCATCGTTATCGTTCCATTTTTTAAAAATTGAACGGTCACAAAGAATTAATGTGAACTTTAACATCCTATTTATTTCAAACCTTCTGACTTTTGTAAATCTTGTTGGAATGCCACAAACACATTGTGCTTGCACACAAGTGATGTTTTATTCTTAACTTCAGATTTCTTCAGTCACAAAACACACAATAGCCACAGCGAAGAAGGAGACACCACTACACAAAATTTCAAGTTGCCGACTAGTTATTGCCTGTCTTGCACTATCGCTGAAGACCAATTTCACTCCATTGGTCTTAACTTCAGACTCACGGGATTTGGGAGTAAAGTCCATCCTCTCGTTTAGCAGCCACTGAGCTCCCAAACTCTGAACTGCTTTGGCAATGAGACCAATGACTGATGTGGGTCTCAGCTAATTCAAAGTTCAGACACACTGATTCAGTTTGGCTTGATTTATTGTTCCAAAAGGATGTTTGATTTACAAATCAGCATTGAATCTAATGTCCTTTTTGAGCATTAAAAGCTCAGGTACTGAAAGTCACTGCTGCTGAATGGAAAGGAATTCACTCTCAGGCTGTCCTTGATTTTGAACCCTGGCAGTGACACTTGGGGATGGAAACAAAAACAGACAACCAACAGCTGCCACCTTAGTGTCCGCGGGCAAATTGGAGAGGGAGTAATGGAGGCAGCAATCACACTGATCAACAACAGATGTGGAAAATGTTGAAGGGCTCAAAAAACTGAGGAGAGAAGAGACAATATACAATGAGAACAATTTGCATTTATATGGCAGCTTTAACATAGTAAACCGTCCCAAGGCGCTTCACAGGAGCGTAATCAGTCGAAAATATAGCACACTATGGGGGTGAAGTTCCTCTTCGACAGAGGCATAAAACGGGCGGTAGCAGATCAGCCATCCATTATACACCCCGCCTGATTTTGACTTCAATGGAAAGGACAATTGGACCCGATATATAACGAATTTCATCCTCCATGATTTAGAACCTCCCTTTATTCTGTCTCAAAACAGTGCCTTAAGCCCAGCTGCAGAAATATACCCCTTGCTGAACCAAGGCAATATTTCGATTTTCTACTCCAACCATCCTGTGTTTCTGACTAAGATGGTTACATAGAGTCAAATTGTGAGCAGTTTTGTGTTGTGGACTCAAACCCAGCGAGAGCAGGGTGCAGACTGCTCAAACGTACTTCACACTTATAGGCAAGGCCAATTGTTTGGAAAAATTGACAGCATTTCAGAATGCGATTCTGAAAACACCGAGAAAGATTCTGGAAAACCCCTTGTAATAAAAACAGAATTGTATTTATTCAGTCAGTGTAAACCAGTGCCTTGGTTTACAGGCATTATTGAGAGGAACCTCATCCACCAGTCTCATCTATCCTATCCATATTTTCACACTTTTAAGTATAAAGATGTATCTAGGACAGGAACTTTTTCCCATTCACTCATTCAATTCCCTTCATGATTTTGAATCTATAAACTGGTTCCTCTCTCCTATTTCCTTTTTTCTAATAACAAGCCCAGTTCCCCCAGCCTT
Source organism: Heptranchias perlo (assembly GCF_035084215.1). Lineage (NCBI taxonomy): Eukaryota > Metazoa > Chordata > Chondrichthyes > Hexanchiformes > Hexanchidae > Heptranchias > Heptranchias perlo. The sequence continues at coordinate 22,836,736 of NC_090349.1, read as the reverse complement.
TCCCCAAGATTATTGGACATTGTGTATATTCAATAAAGAACACTCCATTAGACAGGTAGAAACTTTTACTTATGAGGAAAAAAACTCAGTCATTAACATTCTCTTTGGTCTGGATTCTAATGCTCTTGTACAGATGGAGATCTTTCTACATCCTGTGAGTAGTCCAGCCAGTTCAGTTTAATTCTAGATAAACTGTCTTTTTGAAGTGAGATTTATTGTGAGTTGATTTGTTTTGTTTCTATCTTTCCAGTCTCGTTCCACAGTGTCAAATGAGGCTATTATATCTAAAACAGTAACAATGTCAAGCACGTATGGATTACAAGCAACAAGCACCTTCTTACTGGTGCTTTGTATGTCCTACCCTTAAAGCTTGACCTGCTGAAGTCCAATACCATATTCTATTGACACAGCAGTGGTTAATTCAGTTTTGTACCAAATTTGGAATTGTAACTAATTAAAATGTATCTTGTATAGGCAGCCCAGTGGAACAACACATTAGTGTGCCGTGCCCCACAAGGACTGGCTTTGAATTTGAACCATGGCTGACATTCACATTTGAATTCCGCCTACATTTGGAGTGACTCATTTTGGCAGAACAATCACAGTGCTGAATGGATAGGAGGAGTTTCACCTCAGGTCACACTTCTGGACTCTTTACAATTGGCAGTGGCAGCAGCCATGGCAGAGTCCACAATCACCCACCTGTCCCCTCAGTCAGGATCTACAGTACATGACCTGGGAGATTACAGTCAGGATCTAGGGTGCATGACCTGGGAGATTACAGTCAGGATCTAGGGTGCATGACCTGGGAGATTACAGTCAGGATCTAGGGTGCATGACCTGGGAAATTACAGTCAGGATCTAGGGTGCATGACCTGGGAAATTACAGTCAGGATCTAGGGTGCATGACCTGGGAGATTACAGTCAGGATCTAGGGTGCATGACCTGGGAAATTACAGTCAGGATCTAGGGTGCATGACCTGGGAGTTTACAGGCAGGATCTAGGGTGCATGACCTGGGAAATTACAGTCAGGATCTAGGGTGCATGACCTGGGAAATTACAGTCAGGATCTAGGGTGCATGACCTGGGAAATTACAGTCAGGATCTAGGGTGCATGATCTGGGAGATTACAGTCAGGATCTAGGGTGCATAACCTGGGAGTTTACAGGCAGGATCTAGGGTGCATGACCTGGGAGATTACAGTCAGGATCTAGGGTACACGACCTGGGAGATTACAGTAAGGATCTAGGGTACACGACCTGGGAGATTACAGTAAGGATCTAGGGTGCATGACCTGGGAGATTACAGTCAGGATCTAGGGTGCATGACCTGGGAGATTACAGTCAGGATCTAGGGTGCATGACCTGGGAGTTTACAGGCAGGATCTAGGGTGCATGACCTGGGAGATTACAGTCAGGATCCAGGGTGCATGACCTGGGAGATTACAGTCAGGATCTAGGGTGCATGACCTGGGAGATTACAGTCAGGATCCAGGGTGCATGACCTGGAAGTTTACAGGCAGGATTTAGGTTACATGGCCTGGGAGATTACAGACACAATCCAGGGTGCATGACCTGGGAGTTTACAGGCAGGATCTAGGGTGCATGGCCTGGAAGATTACAGTCAGGATCTAGGGTGCATGACCTGGGAGATTACAGGCAGGATTCTAGGGTACATCACCTGGGACATTACAGCAAAAGAGAAAATGGCAACAAAAGTGAAAACAAGATTCATAAAATTACACATACTTTGTGCAATCAAGTTTACTCCATCGTTAATACAGAGGAAATATACACCAAATAATTGTCTAGTTATTTGAAACAGACTTGTCTGTAAACTGCCTATTTCAAACAACCTGTAGGTTTCCCTCCTCCACAGAATGACATGAGACATATATCAGGTTAAATTTGATACTGCCTGATGCACGTCCTGCTTTTGCTAGAAGAAGATAGCAAGTAAATGCAGAGGATGATCTAATTTAGTTGAAACCAATAAATCAATACATCTGAGATGAATCTGATTTTGTTTATAAATAGGGTATGACAGCATGGGGTAGGGAAGGGGGAAATTATTGCTCTTCCTTTGTAGATCATTACTGGAATCATGGAAAGGCTCACGCACAAAGGAAAACATTGGGTCAGAACAAGTCATGACAGGTCTGTCTAACAAGAAATTCTATGATATCCAGCTTAACACTATGGTTGCAATGAGAATCATTGACCTGTGGATTTATAGAGAATGCTCCGACAAGCATCAGCACAGACTCAGCAGGAGAACACTCCATTAACAGCCAAACTTGCAGAATTCTTTAGAAGAACTCTCTATCCTTGCTCAGTGTAATTAATTCTTTGACTGCCACAGTGGGACATTGTGAATGAAAACACACTCTTACGAGTAACGATTATGCTAATGAAGTGAAGCTGTGCACTAAATGAATGCAACTGTCCCATTAAAAAGACCCTCTTCTAGAGTTTTCCATCAACCATCCCTCTACTGCATTTCTGTCTCCAATCACTGGCTGAGTTATTGGAAGCCCCTTTCATATTACAAGCTTTATTCCTGGATAAACTGGTCATAGTTAAACCCAGGAATAAAGTCTTCAGTGTAAACACTGCTATTGTCAGTGCTCTCCAGCTTCAAATATTTAAAAAAAACCCTCATTGGCTCAGCCATGGGATCTCTCCTAGTTTTACTCTGGAATCCAGCCAGTATAAACAGTCAGCCAGTGTAACAAATATCCTGCCAGCCTTTAGTGTTGCCTAGCAACATAGTAGCTAGTGGAATAATACCCATACATTGTGTCATGATGTACTTGCATGTCAGGATGCAACATTCATCCCCAAGCTGAGCTACGATAGTCACAGCATTCCTGTGTGAAAGGCAAGGGATAGTCCTAATAGTGATTTCACTTGAACTTTACATAAACTACATTAGTTACCAGGTACAAGTATACACTGGATTCCAATACTTTAGTTGATATGGTCAGATAATTATGGAACTTGTAAATAAATAGAAGTTCAATACAACAGTGGCAATAATGGAAATTAATCACTGACTCTCCAGTGGATTACATAGCGAGTGCTGCATGGCTCCAGCTGCCTGTTCTAATGGTTCAGATTGATGTCCCATGGAAATAATTTGTGCCTTGGCCAACATTACTCTCTTACCAAACCCAACCAACAACAGATGAACTATGTCATTCAATTCATTGCTGTTGGTACGGGGTCTTACTGTATGCAAAATGGCTGCTGTATTTACTATATATCAACAGTCACTGCACTTCAGACTAATTCATTGTCTATGAAGCACTTTGAGATATTTCTGAGCCACACATTAAGCTGCCATACAAATTAAAGTCTTTCTTTCATAACCAATTAGTTATCTTGAATATGTCATCTTCCAGTACAATGAAGGTCAGTTGCGAGCATATCTATGAGTTTTATAAATTCCATTACAAATATTGCTTATGGCTATCTGTAACTCCATCAGGCAGTAAGTTATGCCAACATTTTCCAGATTACTCAACAAACTGAAAATTAAAACTTTTTTTCTTACCAATAAAAAGCTGTATTGTGGTACTGACTTTCAACATTCATTGAGTGTCCCATCCAATTTCTCATGTAGTTGAATGCAGCCTGAAAGCAAACTAGGGTTTACTGAGGCTGGTTTTTTTTTCAAAAAATATACTTTATTCATAAAATTTGCAGCAATACATACAATACAGTTGTCATATCACATTCCAAACATACACAATACAGATTATACAATTTGCAGGTTACATCAAGTGCAGTTCAATGAACACATTGTACATAATTACAGTTCATGACACTCTAGGGTGCCTCACTGCATTACACTCAATACAGATTATTGATTACAGATTCATTACAGGTACATTTCAGATTCATTACAGGTACATTACATCAATTTGAATTTTACATTCTGCCTGAGGGGTTTTTCCCTGATTGCAGCCCCTCGGTATACAATGGCGAGAAGGCTCTAAACGGTTGCCTTTCCCCACAGAGCCGTGGCGGCGGCCGCACCCATCCTCAGTGCGTCCCTGAGCATGTAGTCCTAGACCTTGGAATGTGCCAGTCTGCAACACTCGGTCGAGGTCAGCTCCTTGCACTGGAAGACCAGCAAGTTTCGGGCAGACCAAAGGACGTCTTTCACCAAGTTGATGGTCTTCCAGCAGCAGTTGATGTCTGTCTCGGTGTGCGTCCCTGGGAACAGCCCGTAGAGCACAGAGTCCTGTGTTACGGAACTGCTTGGGACGAACCTGGACAGATACCATTGCATCTCTCTTCAGACCTTCTTTGCAAAGGAACATTCCAGAAGGAGGTAGGTGACGGTCTCGTCTGCACCGCAGACTCCTCGGGGACAATGTGCGGTGGCGCTGAGACTCCAGGAGTGCATGAAGGATCTGACGGGAAGGGCCCTTCTCACCATCAGCCAAGCTAGGTCTTGGTGCTTGTTTGAAAGCTCTGGCGATGAGGCGTTCTGCCAAATGACATCGACAGTCTGCTCAGGGAAACAACCGACAGGATCCACCATCTCCTTTTCCCTCAGGGTCTCGAGGACGTTACGTGCGGACCACTCGCTGATCGCCTTGTGGTCAAAGGTGTTTTTTTGCATAAACGTTTCGACGAAGGACAGGTGGGGCAGAACGGTCCAACTGGACGGAGCATTCCGTGGCAGCGTGGCCAGGCCCATCCTTCTCAACACTGGAGACAGATAGAACGTCAGCACGTAATGACACTTTTGTTTGTGTACAGAGGGTGGCAACAAACATATCTACCTGGCCGCCCGCCGTAGTGAATCTTGGCAAGTTCACTTTCAGGTAGCAGTAGGGTTGCCAACTCTCCAGGGTTGCCCTGGAGTCTCCAGGAATTGAAGACTAATCTCCTGGACACTACTGCCAGCAACCCAAGAGAAAAAAATCATAGGGTCATTAAAAATTTATGAGTTTTATTCAATTTCTTTGAACACTTTAATTTATAAAAATTAAGTTATAAAAATATTGGAGATGAGGGAAAAAGATGTTTCACTGGCCGGGGCAGTTGGAGGCAGGAGGTCATGTGATGAAACCTCCAGGAATATGTACAACCAGAGTTGATAACCCTTGGTTGCAGCCAGCTGCATGAGACGCTTGCGTCAAACACTGACTCTACTAGCATGGATCTGAGCACAATGTAAAAGCAGCTAAAGTGTGAATTTTGTGATCGTGAGCAAACATTTAATCCACAGGCCGTTTACAACTTACTTTATTCCACATTTACCAGCTTCTCATTCATTATTCAGCATTTCGGCAACCTTTCCCAATGCCTTTTCATACTGCTGTTCCTCCCAGCCTTCTTTAGCTTCTAGACAAACTGATTAAAACTGTATAAGAAAAGCTACACTCCAGACTTCACCGTTATACCTACAGTAAAATCCACCTGCCATTCCTTAGCCCATCTGCCTTATTGGTCTAGATCATGTTGACTGATCTTTATCTTCCTTCTATTTGTCACCTGGCCACATAGCTTATCAGAAAATTTTGTAGCAGTACAAGAAGTACTCACCTCCTTATCACATAAGCACACACCTCGTGTCTGATCTCGAAGAAACTATACAAGAACCTATTTCTAAATGTAATAAATAACTCATCGTCTTTAGGGGTTAACAAAGCTGGTTACAACTTGTTCTTGAAATATGAGGTTTCATCAGAACCCTTTAACTTGTTTATAACCTTCAACACTATTATTCTCAAAAACCATAGCTTGACAACACCAAAATAAAGACAAGAAATACTGAGCAAATACAGTAGGCCAGTCAGGAGAGAGAACATTACACGTCTGTTGATCCTGAAGGATTTCCAGCATTTCTGTTTGTATTTTAGAAGTCCAGAGTTCAGCATTTCTTTTTAACTGAATATAGTGACACAAGTAGTCCCGGCCAGAATGGAGATGATTGAGTTATGTTTGGTATTTAAATAGACTGTAAAATAGACAGCTTGCTGTAAGTCCTGCCATAAGTTCTCCCCCCCACCCCCGCCTCATTGAGACGCACTGTGTCGTCAGCTGACATGGTGTTGTCAATACTCACTCCGTTTCTTTTTATCTCTACTGCTCAACAACCCTAGATTTGAGTGAAAGAAAATTTGGTTACTACTCTTATCGGTACATTATTTTTTTCCCCAAATGTGAAGGATTTTTGGTTCTGTAAGCACAAGTATTTTGACATGACATTAATTACAAGAGTACTTTTTTTTGAGAGTATTCTCAAGATGAGGGAAGTTAGTGGTGGGGAATGAAATGGTTCCTAGCTCAAGATGAAGTGTCAGCATCAAACACTCCCAGATCAGGTACTAAATTAGATGTAGGAGTATAACTCCCTCTACTCTGTCCAAACAATCAGCCTCTGGTCCAGCCTTAGCATAGCAACCCACTAGGAACTCAACTGAGATTCCCCAAATTCATTTCATAGAGGACTGTCACAGCCACCAGAGAAAACTTTCATCCCATCAGTCTGGGTTGGATCTAAACACAGGTCTCTTGGCAAAAGAACAATGTTAAGAATACATTTATATGCATAACATCTCCAAAACTGCTTGCTGTTAAATGATTTGGAGTGTTTAGGCTAATACAACAGAATGTGACCAAATACTGTAACGGTAACCATTTTGGAAAAGTTTACTCTGTCTTTCAAACAATTATTTGGTTTTAAACAACAACTTGGATTTATATAGTGCCTTTTAACGTAGTAAAACGTCACAACCGCTTCATTATCAAACAGAATTTGACACCGAGCCATATAAAGAGATATTAGGACAGGTGAACAAAAGCTGTGGTTAAAGAGGTAGGTTTTAAGGAGCATCTTAAAGGAGGAGAGAGAAGCGGAGAGGTTCAGGGAGGGAATTCCAGACCTTAGGGCCTAGGCAGCTGAAGGCACGGCCGCCAATGCGGAGCGATGAAAATCGGAGATGCCAGAATTGGAGGAGCGCATAAAGTATTTAAAATGAATTGCAGCACATGTACAAGGTGGCCTACTGACATCATCAACTTTACAAACATGAAAAATTGTCTGCTGTGACACAAGATAACAATATCCCTTTAAGAACATGAAAAGTTGCTAACTGAAAAATATAAATGTATCAATTTTTTAAAAAACTTATGACTTTGTTCAACTGCTTATTTCAAAACCTCTGAGGTGCAATTGATGGAATCCATCTAAAGGCGGAATGGCTTCTTAAAATAAAAACAAATGCAGCTAATTAGTGGACTTGGCAAAGAAATGATACATCCACATCAGACGGGGAGGGCAACTGCATACAACGTTCACTGGATCTAAACAAACCAATTCAAGCTGCTCTTATTCACTCAAGGTCCCATGACAGATTTCAGGCTTCCTGGGAAATGTGAAAGAGAGCAGATGAAAAAGAAATCCATATAAGATAGTTTGGCCTGTAAACAGCTTGGCAAGGGATCTGGGGTCAGACTGGATTGTTGTATGCTGTCAATTTCATTTAGCTTTACAAGGCAATAGCTACACAGCATTAATTAGCAGTTTCTTATTCTGTTGTTTAGACGGAGGACATCCTTATTCTTTAAACAAAAGCACCATATGGTACCAAAAACATAATACACCACTATGCATTACCTGGCAGGCATTACATTTCCAGCCACCACCCACCCCCCCCCCCCAAAAATAATACAACAGCTTTATTTTCAAGAAAGGAAGCACTGAGAAAGTTCACTCTGTTTATGGCTTAATCATAAAACCAAAAACACAGATTAAAGAAATAGCCTTAACTGGAGGAGTGAAGGTAATTCAATACAGCTCACAGATAAAATTACATATTGCAAACCAAGAAGCCTTTACTTTCTGCAGGGGAAAGAAGGTACAAATCCTAGAACACAAGTTCACATAGAAACAGGTGTCACGGACAACACTGTTATTAACCTTTGACATTTTTAGTAATCTACAAAATTCAATCCCTGAATATATTACTCGGTAACAGTTGCATTTTCCATTATAAAAATTGCTGCCACTATGGATCTCCATGAACAAACTACTTCAATAGATCAACTTTTATGACCAGCCAAAAGGCTGCTGTTACTCAAGGGCCTTAAAGCCTTTGATAATAATCCAGAACTGAAAACAGCACTACAAAGAATGTCAGAAGACCACAATAGGGAAAAGTATCCAGTGACCAAGCCTGGTTTGAAGATTATTGTTCATTTTTCTTCCTGTCACTTCTGCCCTTTATGTATATAAATCTTCAGACACTGACACACTCTGAGCCTACTGTTTACATCCACATCCATTAGATCTCAGTAAAGATTCTTCACCCTTTGCACCAGCACAGCTCCAAACTTTTCAGCAAAGCACCCAAAAGCAGTCGTTTACATGAATAACTTTTACCAAATCATTCATTCTTTATTGCAAAGAGGAAAGCTTGAGAATTTTTTCTTGTTAGAGTGGTAGAGCTGCTCAATAGGGATAAACAGTAACACTAACACCCATTTAATTGCATATCACTTAATTGCATAAAAGTCCAAAGTCACCATTAGCTGCCATTTCCTATGTAATCATAAATCAGTTTAATGGAACAAGTTCCTAAGCGTAAACTTTTGACCTCAAGATTAATTTCCATCAACTTATTTGCATATTTCATTCCAGATTTAATTGGGGCTACTCAAAATCACAAGACCGAGAAAGCAGTATGGCAGAATATATTGCAAAGGAAACAACATAGAAAAAATAAATCTGGAGTACTACATCTATTAAACAGAGACAATAAGACAAGGAAGCACAGGCTAAAACTGGTACTAGGCAAAATTTAGGGCTGATGTCAGGAAGTTTTTCTTCACAGGAAGATCTGAGTTAGGGTAATGAAACCACAACTGTGTGAAACATTTAAGAGACAATTGAATACTGTGATGGGGGGACTGTAGGGTCTTGATGGATGAGTCTGGAGGAGCTGAATGGTCTTTCTCTTCTTTATCTATCTTGTGATCTTGTAAAGCAAAGTGTTCTTTTTTCCTCCTTTCTGCCATTTTTCCTGATTACTAATTTAGAAATAATAGCCCAAAATGCAAATATGAAGTATGTGTTCTAATGGATTGTGACATGGGGATAAATTCCAATGCACATTATTACTTAATTGCATAAAAATTTCCAGCCCTGAAATACATCCCAAAAACAAGGCAAATTGTAGAAAATACAAAGCCTGTATTTATTCCCTAACAAGTGGAACAGATGGAATTGTTTTCTTATCTGAAGTTCTGAGGAACTATCACAATCAAATTCAAAAAATAAAGAAAATGCAAAACAGATTACCAGAAAAGGCATATTGTCTTTGTAACGAGTTAATTGATAATTTATGGCTGGAAACAGGTAGGGTGGAAAATGTAGTTTCTCTTTAGTCCTTTATTAACATGAACATTTGGTGACCAGCACCGACTGGAATACTTCTTTACTCATATTTAAATCAAACCAGTCTTTGAACAAACTTTCCCTTCAATTCTCCATGTGGTGGATCTCAGCCAAGATTCATTTAAGTTGCCCTTGTGTGCAACTTTCCAATCGCCCCTGATAGTTGTTTCTAACCCGATGGTTTATCGCAGGCTGTGTGCTCAGAAAGCCAGCATTTTCTGGGTGCATTGTGTACTCAGACATCGGCTAATATTCTTGTGTAAATTATTTAGGCATGGCATGGAATCATGCTCTGAGATTTGGATGGATTTAGCCCTAGTATTATTAGACCACCCCCAACAGTTACTACTTGGGATGCCTGCAAACTCCCAGGCAACAGACCAGCGGAGAACAAATCATTTATAAATCCCACACATTTCCCACCGTCTTATAAAAAAAGGTACATTCCACATAAGGTTCTCAGTTTCTGTATATGCACTTTGATGCTAGGACTCAAAGCTTCCAAATCATACCAGTGTTTCACAAGCATGATCTTCACCTCCTCTGTCTGGATTTAATGGTGAATACGATTATGTTTGTTTTGCTTAGAATGCATGGCAAAAACAATCCCCTTTTTCTAACTTTCATGGATGCTTTTCAATGCAGTACCTCTGTTCACTTTTACTCATCACAGATACAAAGCAGTAGCAAGGACAGTATCTCCAGCCCATGATTGCAAGTCAAATTGTAAATCCAATGACACCCTATCTCTATTTGACGTATTTTTGTTTATCAAATGAGCCACAATTACTTCATTTGGACAGATGCTCTACCTAATCATACTTTTATTTCATGACCTGCAAAGAAACTTACAGTCAGTCTCAACAATGATCGCTTTTATTCCAAAATGCCCTTGTTCCCACACATCTGCCAGTGCCATTCTCAAGGCAGCCACAAGAAGGTGCACAAGAGCAGCCCGAGGTATCGCACCCTCCTATTTGTTTTGCTCTGCTCAGTGTCTCCCCTAATGGATCAGCCAAGAACTGCAACTTGAAAGACAGGAAACCACAGGTCTGAACCTGAACTCTTCCAAACTATAGAAATTTCACAGAAGTTGTGTCAGGCAGACATCACATGGTCATGTCACAGTAACAATACATTAGATTGCTTTCTTAGGAAAATTATTTTGCTTTCTGCAACTTTCATTGCTTATAATAAAGAACAATGAGGGAATAACCCCTCTAGTTCTAATGAAGGGTCATCAATCTGAAACATTAACTCTGTTTCTCTCTCCACAGATGCTGCCTGACTTGCTGAGTATTTGCAGCATTTTCTGTTTTTAACTCTGGGCACTAGTTGTAGCAACATGGTAAATGCATTCATGAAGATCTCCCTGGTCGGTATTTCTGCTAGCAATTTAAGTCCGTTGAAAAAGAAATAGAACCCAAAGGAAACCTTCACCAAGATATTTACCAAATAGCTAAATATTACGACCAGAGCAATTCTTACTCCGTTATGTGGTTCAATAATGCAAAGCATCGTCAAGAACTAACGTAATCTTGTAGTCCTGTGAAACATAAGGCAAATAGAATTGCTGCCTGTCTACTGTCCATAACAACTGCACACTCCAGAGTATCCAGTGAACTACCTCTATTGCCATCGTGCTTCAGGGTCATTGATTGAATGTTTGCACACAGCCACACAATGTGAAGCTAGTTAATGTAATCAGGCAATGTAGATTATCCCATTTAGGAACAAGTCAGACAGTACCACCTTCACTTGATGTCTTATTTATTCCACCTATGTTACTCAGACCCTGTTAAATGCCAGGCGCTTGAACACAATGCACCAGAGTTATCAGAGATTCTGCACTGTTAAACAGGAACAGGAGTAGACCATTCAGTCCTGCGAGCCTTTTCCGCCATTCAATTACATCATGGCTGATCTGTATGTTAACTCCATTTACCTGCCTTGGTTCCGTAACCCTTTATACCCTTGCCTAACAAAAATCTATCAACCTCAGTTTTGAAATTTTCAATTGAAATCCTGCGACCAAACTCAAATCACCAATTGTCAATCTATAAAAAGACCCCAAAATTCTGAGTAATTTGTTGTATATTTTAATGTTTATTGGGTTTTCCTTACAGGTCGCTTTTTGCATTGTTCTGATAGCAAACAAAATGCGAGAAGCAGTCCATCAATGGGATGTGAAACTATCAGTTACCTGGACATTTAATGACCGGTTTCAAATCCCATTCTTTCCAATGAGAGCATACCTCCTGAGTTATTCTTTATTATCCTACGTAACTAATTGTAATCCTGAGTGAATTATGGGTTGACCACATTGTTGTACAATAAATGGATTTGGAAAATCAATAGTTAATGCTTCAGGACTATGTATTTTTTATTTGGTTTGTTACAAAATAAATTGTGAACAGGTTTTATTTATGGATCTTATTAACATGGCTGAATGCAGAAAGAAACGTCCACATTGAGTATTTAGTAAGGAATTGAGTGAGTATTAGAAATGTGTACACGCTGAAGAGTTCACATTCAACAAATAAACACAGGGTGGGGTGAGGGACTACCTTTCCAGTGTCCGACAGAAAGACACTTTAAGAAAAGAGAAAAAAAATCTGCCAGCATTTTCAGTCACATTTTCCGATAAAAACAAACTGGAAGATTCTTCTCATGAAAAGTTAACACATCCAATCAGTGGTCAATCACATCAATTCTAATTTATCAATTTTAACTACTAGCAATAAGTGGCGTTAAGGGGGTTTCTGTCGCCCTTCCGAAGTTTATGGTGGCCGATCGGGAGAAGCCCTGAGGAAATTCCTGGCACAGATGTTTTTTTCCCTGCTCTGTGCAGGATGTAGAGAGAGGAAATTGGTGCCGAAATAAGACACTCAACAGAAAACAGAAGTTTCATCAATTGCTGTCATCTTCACATGCCTCCTACCAGCAGCACGTTTACTTAAACGAGGCCTCGGATTTCATCCAAAAGGTATCACCTCTGACAGTGTTGTACTGTGAGCCTATATTAACTGCTCAGGCCCTTTAGTGGGGCTTGAACCCATGAACTTCTGACACAGAGGTGAGAGTGCCAGCACTGAGACAAACTGACATTTGGCAATGTAGGAAAGACCTGAATATGTGGGGTGGGGGAAAGAGAGGGAAAGTTGGGCATTTCTGTTATAGTCACAGGGAAAACACGCATACACACACACACACACACACACACACACACAACTAGGATATGTTTCAATATGATTTACATAGCTTCAGAATGTATTTATGATCAAAAATAGTTGCTAAACACTTTTCCATGAGGAAAGTGCCCCTTTGAAAAGGGATGTGATACTTTATTTTGAAAAAACACTGTTGCACTACAGATTAAAAGCTCTTCACAGCAATCATGCTGAAAATACATTGCTTGGAAAACTTATCAAGGATCAAAGCACATTCCTGAAGAGATTATGTTTTAATAATTTATAAGCTTGTCTTTAAAATTGCTATCAAAAGCTTTCAGGGCCACACATGCATACACTCTATGATGAAGGATCGGTTAGCTTTGAACACTCGAGACTGTACAGTGTCCACTTTATATTCTGTAACAGCTCAACATGGTGTGGGGCGGGAGGAAATCTTTTTATTGGATATTCAGATATGAACTATCCATTTATATCACCAAATGTACACAGATTTACCACATCAACTGACCAATTGTTGCCTGAGAAACTACTATAATTGTGTTGAGACTTTATAGGCAAGCGCAGAGAGAGGATGTGAATATTTAGCATGTAACATATAAGAGGTGATGCTGTAATTATTAGTGAGCTATTTGACAGTATAATACTATTAACAGTGTGATGCAGTAACTTGTTTAAATAGATTGGTTCACAGGTCAAATCTTATTGATTGGGATTAATATCTGCACTTTTTAAGATGTCTGTCATTATTTAAATTAGATCTTTAGTCACATTGTTAACTGGCGTTTTGCGTCTTTTGGGATAAAATATGCACTTTATATAATGCGTTCTTTATAAAAGGTAATATTCGTTGCAAGAATAGATACACTGTGGACACAAAAGGGTGAATTTTCTGACTTGTGGAGTTGCTACTGCTGCAGAATTCAGGAAATTGGCCAGCTAACACTCACACCCACTCCCCAACTTAGACGCCCCATGATAATGGCCCCAATATTCCTCTTCTCCTGGGCCTAGGAACACCCGAATGTGTTGTGCTTAATCCTAAACCCACTTGGATTTGTGGATTCAGGTCATTAGCATGGCCCTGCAGTGCCCTTGGTGCAGTCCTGCCCCCTGGTAGGAGTCTGTGCCCAGAATTAGAGGTGGAATGCCAGCTGCTGCCTCAAAACTGAGGATCCAAAGGGTCCCTGAGGAGAAAATAACAACCATTTTTCAGGCCTCCTTAGCCATGTTGTCTGCCTCTCTCACAATTGACGATCAGATTGGAGACTGGAGCAAGGACAAGTGAGAGCTTCATCAGGCACCCCTCCAAAGGAGCACCAAACTAGCATTCACAGAGGAAAATAAAGCCGGAGACACTGTTCGGTTCCTACCCTCCCCTCCCATTTCCATTTCATTGCAATGCCTGTCCTTGTTTTCCTCTGCTTTGTGCCTGGGAGCTGAATGTTCCCCAGGCACGTGGGAGATGAATATCAGGACCAATGTTTCCAGTTAGGCTTTACTGCCATCAAATCCAATACCCCTCCTTTTGAGTGGGAGCCTCATATTGGGCATGCATCCAGCATACTAAAGAAGCATGTGCCATAAAATGTTCAATGTTTGGGAAGTCCCACCCAGCAGCACTTCTATCCAGCTAGGAGTGTTTATAAACTCAGAGAGGAAGCAGCAGAATCATTGTCAGAGAGACACAGATTGCACAGAACCTCTTTCAAAGAGTTCCACAGAACAGGAGGGATCCAGAAAGAAGGGGGGGGGACTGCGGGGGGAATCTATAAAAGTCGCTCATGATATCAACATTCATTTCACCTCAGGAGTACTCCAAATGCAGTACATTTTGGGAAACCATTACCTTACTACTGGAAGGTGCTTAGAAAGCATCACAATCACAGTATTTTAAGGATGAAATAAGGTACGGTAGGGAGATCAGAAGTCATCAAAGGCAGACTGGCCACACTTACCATTGTACCACCAACTATATTTGCAGGTCCTAGTATACCAACCTGGCAATGAACATGTCGAGTTGGCTCCACAGGATGTGGGTTAGCTGTGCCATCTGTTACAAGAACACCTGCAGCCAGACTGCACCATAGAACTGGCAGTGTCAGTGGGCATGGTTACCCACGCATTCAGTATTTTTTGGATTCGCCTCTTTCCACAGTCTAGCAAACACATCACCTGCGCTATCAGCTATCGTGCTGCCCACAGGTGTATCAAAGAACTGATTCATCGGTCAGCATACCAGCTATTTCATCTCTTTTCCTACTGATTAGCAACAGGAGTATGACAAAGCTGCCTAGTGTTACTGCAATTCCCAAAGTACATGGGTCACTGATGGACACCAGCACCTAAAAGATGAAGTGCTTTTTTTTTGTGGGGAACAGAAACAAGCAAGACTCTAGAACAGCAGGCAACACGAGTTCCAGCAGAACCCAGAGGTTTTCTGATGCAGTGTTGCAGATTCTGATAGAGCATATCACCCATCAGGAAGAAGGTCCCACTCCCCACACATGATCAATGGGCAACAAGGTAAATTAGTGAACGGGCATGGAGAGAGGTGGCACAAAACGTCAATGCCATCAGCATTGTGCTCAGGACCTGGCTGCAGTGCAAAAAGAAACATAATGATGTGATGGCACTAAGAGAGATGCACATTGAATAAAAGACCAAACCAGTTTGGAATGCCTGGCAGATAACCAACTGCTGCTTTCAAACACTGTACAACAAACAGATTCTCATTAAAGAAAAAATAAAAATGCATTTCATGGCACCAAAGGAAAGCGTTTAGAACCTTTTGACTCCCAAATCAAAATGTCAGTTACCCAAACTTTTTAATATGTAGCCAACTATGGTAGCTATCTCCATATTTCTGCTCACCAACGCAATTATTTTGAGCTATGTACTAGATTATGCAAGGTAAAAAAAACAGTTTTTACTTTTTTAATTGACAAATTTCTAACATTACATTTTTTTAAGTTAATAATTTTGCTGAGTGAGCACTTAACACCAAATTCAATTTTTGATAAGTTTTTATGCCAATACATATTTTGAGAAGCTCTGGAACATTTTGACTGAGGGAGTACACTGCAGAATGGCTGTGCATTGGCTTGAAATTGTACATATTTAAAGGGAAAAAAATCAAGAAATTTTAAAAGAATTGCTGCTCTAAACCTCATAAAGTGTGATAGATTATTCTGATTCTAAGAGCCTGTGGTCACTAAGGTGAGGAATGTCAGGCACCAATAGTGCAGTTAGACTAATGTAAATAATGGGGAAAATATTTGACACCATTTTACAGGATGTGATCAATGTTCATCTATAAAGCACAGAGGGCTTAGAAGCAAATCAGACAGGCTGTGCCTCACAATATAAAAGGAATTCTTTGTGGAGATAACTAAATTGGCTGACAAGTGTAATCCAGTGGATATAATCTACTTGGATTTTCTCTGATCACCTGATAAAGTTTCTCATGTCAGGCTTTTAAAGATTAACGTTTGTCCAATTAATGAGAAATTTGCTAATTGGATTGAAAACTGGGTTAGCAATAGAAAGCAGATGATGAATGGAAAAGGCAGTGTCTCGCAAAGTTCTGCAGAAATCTGTTCTGGGTTGCCTGATGTTCACACTATCGATAAGTGCTATTCGTGGGAAGGTACAAGTGCTATTTATGGGAAGGTACTCTTCTTGTGCAGTATTATAAAACTTGCTGATGACATGAGGCTATGTGGCCATCTGACAAGGCAATAGTATTCAAAGGGATCTGAGTCAATTAAGTAAATGAGATGATGGGTTTTAATGTAGATATACAAAAGGTCAAGTTCAGCACATTTGAACAGGAAACATGAAATATATGTACAAAATGAAGGGATCCTATTTTTAGATAGGCCTGTGATAGCGAGGCTTAGACAAAACCCACTCCCATTAGGACACATCAAGTGCCTCTCCTTACAAGGACCGCCACCACTAAGTTTACAGGGTGGGTAGCCCACCCAGGTTAGATTAAAGAAAACAATAAATCAAAATCAAAAGGATAGAAAATTGGGGGAAAATCAAGAATACAATGAAGGGATCATATTTGAACCAAATGTACTGAAGGAGTCTTAAACTATGTATTGGTATATAAACTTATAACAATTATATTTGGAATCAAGGGGTAGGTTGTGACTTTGTGCAATAGTGTAAAATGGGCTGCTGATTTCTGAAGTAATTGGAAATAAAAATCGGGAAAGATGTAAATCAGGCTGCCAATTCGCTATCACCTGTTTTACACTATCGCACAAAATCAAAACCTACCATAAAGGACCCATTTAACAAAGTTATTAGATTTTTAAAAAATTAATGCTAGAAATTTGTCAATTAAAAATTTTTTAAAAGACATTTATCTTGTTGTCTGATCTTGTTTCATCTAGACAGGCTCCTAAGATACAGAGAGGAATTGACAATGTAAGTGGAAGCATGTTATTTAATTTGGACTCTAGGCCAGTGGAATTGCAGAGCTAAGAATTAATTTACTGTGAAGCTGTTATCAAGGAGGCAAATCATGAACTGAACTGCATCTTAAGTGCATTTGATTACAAGTCAAAACAAGGTTATTCCAACTTAGATCATTGGCGAGGCCATATTTGGAATGCTGCATGCAGTCTTGGGATTCAACAAGACAATGATCACAAGGTCTCAAGACAGATATGGACGAGGAAGGGCATTCACCCCCTAACCACCCCCCACAGCTCATCACTCCAGAAAACCTACAATTTCCCCCCTCCCCACATCAGCCAGCTGTTTCTTACATGATTCCAGGGTTTTCACTTGCACTGCCCTTTCCATATGTTAGGAATCTTACAACACCAGGTTATAGTCCAACAGTTTTATTTGAAAATCATAAGCTTTCGGAGGCTTTCTCCTTCGTCAGGTGAGTGTGGGATTCCTTGAAGGTTACCGCATATATAGTCAGAGAACAATGCCTGGTTGATTACAGATAATCTTTCCAACTGCCCGTTGTCAAGGCAATCAGACAGAGAGACAGTACATACAGCACTACTGAATATACAAACGGTCCGAACCCAAAGACAGAGAGAGAGAGAGAGAGAAACATCCGAAAGGAAGAGAAAGAGGTTACCCCACCAGCGAAAAAAGAGTTATCTGTTTTTAATACAACTGGTCATTCTCTCTCTTTCTCTTCCTTTCGGATGTTTCTCTCTCTCTCTCTCTCTGTCTTTGGGTTCGGACCGGTTGTATATTCAGTAGACCTGTATGTACTGTCTCTCTGTCTGATTGCCTTGACAACGGGCAGTTGGAAAGATTATCTGTAATCACCAGGCATTGTTCTCTGACTATATATGCGGTAACCTTCAAGGAATCCCACACTCACCTGACGAAGGAGAAAGCCTCCGAAAGCTTGTGATTTTCAAATAAAACTGTTGGACTATAACCTGGTGTTGTAAGATTCCTTACATTTGTCCACCCCAGTCCATCACCGGCATCTCCACATCATGGCTTTCCATATGTTAATCACTTTGTATGAAGAAAACTTTCCTGACATCAATCCTAAATTTGTCTTTCGCTAGTTTGAACTTGTGTCCCCCATTGCATTGGAGAGATTCCAAAAACAAATTTACAATGATAATTCTGGAACTTCAGTCTCAGGGAGAGTCACAAACTGACATCCCTCCCTGCACACCCCGCCCCCCCCCCCCACCATTAGACAAAAAGGAAAATTGATAATGTAAGCATGTTATTTACCTTGTGACTGAGAGGCAGAACTAGAGAACATGAGCATAAAAACTATAAGCCTCAAGCAATACTTCAGATAAGAGGGATTTTCTCTTCCTCTCCTCCCCTCTCTCGTGCCAGAGTGGTGAATATAGGGAACAAACTCTCAGCTAAAATATTAATGCTGTTTCAATTAACTGAAACATTCAAGTGCAATGGTAACCAGAACAGTGGCAGATTCAAAGCTTAGGAGTGTGTCCACTGGGCCAATGGTTATATACAGCACAGTTCCCAGCCTCTGTATCTCACAGGCTGCTTGACCTCCAAACCCTTTGTGTTGTTAACACAGTATACCCATTTATCAAAAGATCCTTTAGTGCTCCAAACACAAAGCATTCAGTCATATAGTACAAGGAGTTAACATCCGTGACTAGTGTCTGCACTGAGGAAGCAATGGAATAATTTCCCTCTCTCCATTTCTCAACCTGATGAAAGGACCTGGGTGATCCAGATAGTTTTTTTTTCCATAATCTGTCATGCAAGAGGCAGAGAAAAGGCATTTACAACAAAAAAAAATCAGATGTAAGAAAACAAATATTATCATTCAAAGCCAAACTGGATGAAGTCATCAGAACTTCGGACAATCCCCAGCACCGCACTTCTCTCCCCTTGCCACTTTTCATTTGTTTCTTGTTAACACATCCATTTTTTATTTAGTAGTTTTACTGAAAAAAAAACATGCAGCCTGTGGTTGCCTTTGGCTCACGGCACACTTGGGATTTTTAAACCAGTTTAGATTGATCTTAATCAGTTTGCTATGGAAGGCACCAGCCTGGATCGCGCCTATAATAAAGCCACTCTGGGAGGTGCTTGTTCTACAAACAGGCTAAAAAGATCAAGCAGTTTCTGAGGTAATCCCTACAGAAGGAGGCTTTGAAAAATAATTTATTGCAGGCTGCATTTCCACAAAACACAGTTCAGGAAAATGGATTTGGACCATACCAGAAGGTACTTGAAGTAAACAAAGAAAGGAAAAAAAGCCTATTATCAAAGCTATGCAAGTCAACATATCACCATAAAATGTATACATTAAATACCCCCTGAAAATTTCCGGAGGACTGATCACAACTTACACATGATGGTCTCGATATTTTACAATCAATACACCAGCCTACTAGGTTTTCCGCTGTTGCAGAAGCCTGGCGCATCTTCAGTGGGCAGGATTTCCACTCGCCACAAGGACGCACCCTTGACCAGTTTTTTAATCTGCCAGGGAGTCTGCCTACATGAAGGAACCAGGGGCAGAGATTAGCTGCAGCAGGCCTGGTGATGACTCGCTGTGACAGACCTCAGTTGCCTGCAGCACCATGTCGAAGCCAGCAGCCTCTTTGCTGGCCAAAGACATTTTTTTTAAAGCGTGTGGCTTGTGCAATGAGGTTTTCTGGCCCTTTAAAATCAAAATAACTCCTCCGTTGCTCATAGGAGCACTGGGTGCCAGAGATGAATAAAGTGTCCCAGCTTCTCTGTGATGTAAATAATGGAATAGACATCGGATGATATATTTCTGTCATTTCACACCAATACAACTGCCTGTATTGTGCGTCTCCCGCCAATTCTGGTGGAAATGCTGGAAGTGGCAGGGAAGAGCAGAGAACAGACAGAACGGCTCTTGAAGAATTTTCTTCCCAAGTCCGCTCGAATGCTACATGGAAACCAGCCCATATGACCATTATTTTTTATTATAGATAAGCTGTCCTCATATTGTTTATTTTGGAGTCTATTTTGACAATGTTGCCTATTATCAATTTAAAATTTACCATTTTTTTTCATTTTACATCTCCAGATTCCCTCTTTTTCCCCTCCACTGAAGTTTTCAGTGAAATTGTTCAGATCAACAAATACCTCAACATCAGTTGTTTATAAGGATTTCTCGTATGCTTTCTAATCTCCCATTTGTTGTCTACATACAGTCTCTGCTGGCTATTTACAGTTTCTGATCTATTTTCAAGAAGGTGTTCCTGAAAGAAGAAAAATTTACTACTGTCTGTTTGTTGCCAAATATGTATTAGTATCAGTGGAAGTTCAGCACCACATCTATAGTAGGAGAGGAATTTGCTCAATTGGAATGTAACGGCTCTATACAAAGCCAAATGCATTGAGAGAGGATGTTTACATTGTATTCACCAATCTCTTGTGGTGTTGCTCGTGGGCTTCTTTTAAAATTTGTTCTCGGATGTGGGCAACACCGGCAAAGCTCCATTTTTCATTGCCAATCCCTGGCCAACCCAAGAAGGTGTTGGTAGGCCTGATGCAGTCTTTGTGGTGATGGTGCTGCCATAATGGTATTAGTTAAGCAATCGACATTTAAGGAATAGTGGTATATTTCCAAGTCAGGATGTTGTGCGACTTGGAGGGGAACTTGTAGATAATGGTGTTCCCATGATCTTGGAGCTTTTCTCCTTCTTAGAATCATAGAATGGTTACAGCATAGAAGGAGGCCATTCAGCCCATCGAGCCAATGCCGGTTCTTTGTAAGAGTAATCCAGTTAGTCCCATTCCCCCGCTCTTTTCCCGTAGCCCTGCAAATTTTTCCCTTCAAGTATTTATCCAATTCCTTTTTGAAAGCCACAACTGAATCTGCTTCCAGATCATAACTATGCGCTGTATAAAAAAGTTTTCCTCATGTCACCTTTGGTTCTTTTGCCAATCACCTTAAATCTGTATCTTCTGGTTCTCGACCCTTCCACCAACGAAAACAGTTTCTCTTTATTTACTTTATCTAAATCCTTCATAATTTTGAACACTTCTACCAAGTCTCCTAACCTTCTCTGCTCTAAGGAGAACAACCCCAGCCTCTCCAGTCTATCCACGTAACTGAAGTCCTTCCCTGGAATCATTCTAGTAAATCTTTTCTGCACCCTCTCTAAGGCCTTCACATCCACCCTAAAGTGCGATGCCCAGAATTGTACACAATACTCCAGTTGTGGCCGAACCAGTATTTTATAAAGGTTCAATATAACTTCCCTGCTTTTGTACTCTGTGCCTCTATTTATAAAGCCCAGGATCCCGTATGCTTTTTTAACCACTTTCTCAAACTGTCCTGCCACCTTCAAAGATTTGGGAACATATACCCCCAGGTGTCTCTGTTCCTGCACCTCCTTTAGAATTGTACCATTTATTTATTTTGCTTCTCCTCGTTCTTCCTGCCAAAATGTATCACTTCGCACTTCTGCATGAGGGCAATGCAGTTGATGTGGTGTATATGGACTTTCAAAAGGTGTTTGATAAAGTTCTGCAAGGTAGGCTTACCATCAAGATTGCGGCCCATGGAATAAAGGGGGCAGTAGCAACATGGATACAGAATTGGCTAAGTGACAGGAAACAGAGAGTAGTGGTGAATGATTGTTTTTTAGACTGGTGGGAGGTGTACAGTGGTGTGCCCCAGGGATCGGTGCTGGGACCACTGCTTTTCTTGATATATATTAATGACTTGGGTGAACAGGGCACAATTTCAAAATTTGCAGATGACACAAAGCTTGGAAGGGTAGTAAACAGTGAGGAGGATAGTGATAGACTTCAAGAGGATATAGACAGGCTGGTGGCATGAGCGGACACGTGGCAGATGAAATTTAACGCAGAAAAATGCGAAGTGATACATTTCAGTAGGAAGAACAAGGAGAGGCAATATAAACCAGAGGGCACAACTCTAAAAGGGGTACAGGAACAGAGAGATCAGGGGGTATATGTGCACAAATCGTTGAAGGTGGCAGGACAGGTTGAGAAAGCGGTTAAAAAAGTATACGGGATCCTGGGCTTTATAAATAGAGGCATAGAGTACAAAAGTATGGAACTCATGATGAGCTTTTATAAAATATTGGTTCGGCCACAACTGGAGTATTGTGTCCAGTTCTGGGCACCGCACTTTAGGAAAGATGTGAAGGCCTTAAAGAGGCTGCAGAAGAGATTTATTAGAATGATTCCAGGGATGAGGGGCTTTACTTACATGGATAGAGTGGAAAAGCTGGGGTTGTTCTCCTTGGAACAGAGTCAGTTGTGAGGAGATTTGATAGAGGTATTCAAAATCATGAAGGGTCCAGACGAGTAGAGAGAAAGAAACCATTCCCATTGGCGGAAGGGTCAAGAACCAGAGGACATAGATTTAAGGTGACTGGCAAAAGAGCCAAAGGTGACATGAGGAAAAAAATTTTTACACAGTGAGTGGTTAGGATCAGGAATGCATTGCCTGAGGAGGTGGTGGAGGCAGATTCAATCATGGCCTTCAAAAGGGAACTGGATAAGTACTTGAAAGAAAAATAATTTGCACAGCTACGGGGCTAGGGCAGGGGAGTGGGACTAGCTGGATTGCTCTTGCATAGAGCCTGCACGGACTCGATGGGCCGAATGGCCTCCTTCCATGCTGTAACTTTTCTATGATTCTCTGCGTTAATTTCATATGCCACGTGTCCACGCATTCCACCAGCCTGTCTATGTCCTCTTGAAGTCTATCACTATCCTCCTCACTGTTTATTACACTTCCAACTTTTGTGTCATCTGCAAATTTTAAAATTGTGCCCTGTACACCCAAGTCCAAATCATTAATGTATATCAAAAAAAGCAGTGGTCCTCGTACCGACCCCAGGGGAACACCACTGTATACCCTCCTCCAGTCCAAAAAACAACCATTCATCACTACTCTCTGTTTCCTGTCACTTAGCCAATTTCATATCTATGCTACCACTGCCCCTTTTATTCCATGGGCTTCAATTTTGCTGACAAGCTTATCATGTGGCACTTTAGCAAACGCCTTTTGAAAGTCCATTTGCACAACATCAACCACATTGCCCTCATCAACCCTCTCTGTTACCTCATCAAAAAACTCAATCAAGTTAATTAAACACAATTTGCCTTTAACAAACCTTTATTAATCCACACTTGTCCAAGTGACTATTAATTTTGTCCCGGATTATTGTTTCTAAAAGCTTCCCGAGGTTAAACCGTAGTTGCCGGGTTTATCCTTACACCTCTTTTGAACAAGGGTGTAACATTTGCAATTCTTCAGTCCTCTGGCACCACCCCCATATCTAAGGAGGATTGGAAGATTATGGCCAGCACCTCTGCAATTTCCACCCTTACTTCCCTCAGCAACCTAGGACGCATCCCATCCAGGCCAGGTGACTTATCTACTTTAAGTACTGCTAGCCTTTCTAGTACCTCCTCTTTATCAATTTTTAGCCCATCCAGTATCTCATCTACCTCCTCTTTTACTGTGACTTTGGCAACATCTTCTTTCTTGGTAAAGACAGATGCAAAGTATTCATTGAGTACCTCAGCTATGCTCTCTGCCTCCATGTGTATTTCTCCTTTTGGTCCCTAATCGGCCCCACCCCTCTCCTTCCTAACCGTTTATTATTTATGTGCCAATAGAAGACTTTTGGATTCCCTTTTATGTTGGCCACCAGTCTATTCTCAGACTCTCTCTTTGCCCCTCTTATTTCCTTTTTCACTTCTCCTCTGAACTTTCTATATTCAGCCTGGTTCTCACTTGTATTATCTGTCATACAACCCCTTTTTCTGCTTCATCTTACTCTCTACCTCCTTTCTTAGTGATAAAGGTTGTGGGACTGAGAAGTGCTGTCAAAGTAAGCACGGTGAGTTGCTGCAGTGCATCCTCTAGGTAATATATACTACAGCCACAGTGCACCAGTGGTGAAGGGGTGAATATCGAGACCAGTGGCAGAGGCATCGATCAAGTGGAGTGCTTTGTCCTGGAGGGTGTTGAGCTTAATGAATGGGTGCAGTTGCAAGTACATTCAGGTGAGTATTCCATCGCACTCCTGACTCAAGCCTCGTGGAGAGGCTTTAAGGGATCAAGAGATGAGCCAGTCGTTGAAGATTACCCAACCTCCGCCTTATCTTGTAGCCATGGTGTTGACATTTGGTCCAGTTAAGCTTCTGGTGAGTGGTGACCCTCGGGATGTTGATGATGGGGGACTCATAGCAGCTTTCAATTGATGCTGCTAGGTATAGTACAGAGAGAAGGGAAGAAAAAAAGCATACCTCAGAAAAAGTGTTCTTTTTAGGGAAAAAAACATTTTAAGAGTTTGCTGTGTGAATTTTTAGTTGGAAAAGTTCCCTTTTCTAGCTAAAACAACCCACAATTTTCTGAATGCAGGAATATAGTAAGACCATTAGCCACATAAAATGTTAACCAATTGAGACTACCACTAAAGCTCTCTATTTACCAGCCTCAAGATATTGAGCTCCTCGGGTTCAGCAAAGCCAGTATTATTTCAGCCAGTGGGATTGCATTTACTGCACAACAATCAGTGCACAAACACCTCCAGTTACTGGTTCAAGGTCTGTGCTTGCCAAGATACTCCAGAATGGATGAATGCTACATCTCATTTACAATTCAACCACAACAAAGCAAATGGAGACTGCACTGACGGCCAGAAGACTAAAGAGGTGGAAATATCTAATACAAAAGTGAAAGCACAACCCTTAAGAGCTATTTGCACTCCACGTACTATCTGCTGACTGACAGACTCAGTCCATTTAATCAGCTCTTCTCACTGACCTTTAATCATTAGCAAGCATGTCGATCAATGAGAGTATTGTTATGGTTGTTCCTTAAAGGGGCACCATCTTGGTGAAAAAGTATCTGGTAAACCTGGTTTAATTTGATTAAATGCAAAAAAATAAAATGATGTAGATTATTTTGGAAGACATTATTTCCATATAGCATTGTCATGACACGTGGCTCTCCTTCCTTCCCAAACATAAATGCCCAGATTTTCCTGTCAAAATAACTGAGAGACTAACTGCGTTCACCGTTAATTACGCGCAGATGGCACAGCAACTTCAGGCGAGGGGCAGATGCGCAGTTAAACGCGAAAATCCAGAAGTTGCTGTCCGAGATGTGCCGCTCCGCTGTTAGCTTTGCAAAAATGGCATTTCACTGTCTTACTCACCATTGAAATTCCTGTACTGGCATGTTGGATACAAACTAAACTCACCACAGAAAGTTAGAGCTTGTCCATTTCAGTCTAAGTACCCTTTTTAACGGTGTGATGAGTGCAAATTACTGCCAAATAATACCTCTGGCACTGAAAATTAACTATTATAAGGGTGGAGTCTCATTCCTTCAGCTTTGAATTGTTGTTGGAGATTTTTTTTTAAAATGTAAATTACATTTTTTTTTTACTTTTTCTTTCTGTGTCTTTTTTCTCTCTGTCTTAATCCATTCTTTCTTTCCCTCTCTTTATTTCTCTGTCTGTACCTGATTTTGACATTGAATTCACTATTCTAACTTACACTACCTGGTTCAGATGCTGAGCTGGTCATTTCACAATCCTTCAATCTGTTGCTTGCCCTGTTCACACAGATCCCAGATGCCCTGTAGAGGGCTCCAAGAGTTTCCATCTCCCATTTCCAGCAACTTCCATTGCAAGATCTTACAGAGATTAAATGGGCAAAGGCAAGTCTAACTAATGGTGGACGCCATTCATTGACCGGCTGCAGCAAATTCTGGCCCAACATTTCAGTGATGATTTCACACAGTGCTTCTTTAAAACTTCTTACAAATTTTGCATAATGGTAATACTGTAAAAGGTAGTAGTATCTGTATTTGTCCTGTGGTAAT
The DNA here is from genome assembly GCF_035084215.1 of Heptranchias perlo. Taxonomy (NCBI): domain Eukaryota; kingdom Metazoa; phylum Chordata; class Chondrichthyes; order Hexanchiformes; family Hexanchidae; genus Heptranchias; species Heptranchias perlo. Next base: position 22,810,779 of record NC_090349.1, on the reverse strand, counting down.
TGTGCTTAGAGATTGTGGGCTCAATTTTCGGACGTCCAAGACGGCAGGTTCGTGGCGGGTGGGCTCCGAAAATCGGGGATTCCCGGGGCGGGTCCAGAGCCCGGCTCCAACCCGCCCACTTCCGGATTCCCCAGTGATGCGCGCGCAGCCCCCGCATGTGGGACTCCCACCGGCAATTCAAGCCAGCGGGATCCCACTTAAACCAATTAATTAGATAGTTCAGGTCGTTTGCAGATCTGATTTGTAGGATATTTTAGGAGGGGTGAGATTTTCAACTCAAATGAGCGTGTTTCCCGTACTGGGGGAAACACTCCCAGCTGGAATGGACGTGTTGCAGCCACCAGCCTGTGGCAGCTGCAAAGGTCCATTTGACAGGTGGTGGGGGAGGCCCTCACTCATTGCAGGAGGCCACTCTGTCACTTTGGACAAAGTTTGGCCTCCACCACCCTCCTCCTGACAATAAAATTCACAAACTTGCAACCTTAACCCCAGTGTGCAGACACATGTACCTACCTTGTGGACCCCCTCAAATGTACATCTTCCGGATGGGGGCCGCCGTAGCTACAGTCATGACCTCCTCGGAGGACGAACAGCATCACCAGCCTCGCCGGCCTCTGACACGTGGAGCTCCACAACACAGTGCTGTGACACATCCACATCCAGCAGGAGGGAGGGCAACCGCAGAGAGAGATGCGCGCAGAAGGTACTACCCTCGCCACAGGGTCTACAGACCGAGGCTCAGCTTCCTGGACCTCTCTGAGCAGCAGTCCACACGGAGGCTCAGAGTCACTCGACATGTAGTCATGGACATCTGCAGCCTCCTTCATGCCAAGCTGCTCCCGGCTGGCCCGAGCACCATCTTCTTACCTGTCGCTGTCAAAGTCACCACTGCCCTCAACAACTTCTCCTCCGCATCCTTCCAGGGTGCCACCGGGGACATCGCCGACATCTCTCAGTCGTTTGCACAAAACAGCCCTGCAAATACACCTACACCCACTCTGCAGTGACACAATGGGTGGCATCAGTTGTGGGTCTTCATGGTGATCCTCAGGAAAGAGCATTATTGCACAAACCAGAGAAGATTCGCAAAGACATGGCAGTAGTGGTGACAATATAATATGTTACGTGAGTTGATCAGAAATCAAATATAAGTAACACCCATGACAAACCCTCAAACACCCTTGCGCATCCCCTTCATGCTCACGACACGTTTGCCTTATGCCTCCTACTGCACATATGTGATGCATGCCCTGTGGCTGCAGCACAGGTAGTGGCAGGTTGGGTGGGGCTGACCATGAAAGAGATGCATGAGAGGGTGAGTATGAGACGGAGCCATGAGATTGTATGAGGATTAGGTTGAGTGGTAGAGGTGAGTAAGTGCAGGTAAGATGAGGATGAGTTTTGAGTGGGTGTGAGGAGTGATGTGATAGAGTAGTGTTGGCAGTGCAGAAGGAGATGTGGGGTGGGGGCGGTGATGTGGCAGACGGAGTGGAGGAGAATGAGTAAGTGTACTCACTTCGGCTGACCTACTTAGGTCATTGAAGCGCCTCCTGCACTGTATGCAGGTGCGTGATATGTTGATGGCGCTGGTGACCTCCTCTGCCACCTCAAGCCAGGCCTTCGTGGTGGCAGAGGCAGGCCACTTCCGCCCATCTGCCAGGGAGAAGATCTCTATCCTCCCCCTCCTCCTCACCCCATCCAGTAGGACCTGGAGTGAGGCATCATTAAACCCGGGAGTAGCCTTCCCCCGGGGCTGCTTCATGCTGTAATTTTGGCTCCTTTCTGCAGCATCAGTCAGTGGAGGACTGCCCCTTTAAATAGGGCTCCTCCAGCTGGCAGCCTATGATGCGGCTGCACAGTCCACCCGCTGCGCAGCTTTCCAGCGCGAAACCCGGAAGCAAAGGTAAGTGCCTTCAATTAGGGTGCGATCGCGTGCGGACACCCTGAATTCACTGGGCGTGTTACCCATGCGCCCAGTTGACCCCCTGCTGCCAACCCGCCTCCCTACTAAAATCGAGCCCTATGTGTGAACAGCTCAACATAAGCACATATTCAACCCAAGTATGGATTCACTCGTGCTAGGAATATAGGAACAGGAGTAGGTCATTCAGTCCTTCAATTAGATCATGGCGGATTTAATTCCATCTACCCCCACTTAGTTCCTTAGCCCTTAATACCCTTCCCTAACAAAAATCTATCAACCTCAGTTTTGAAATTTTCAGTTGACCCCCAGCCTGAACAGTTTTTTGGAGGAGTGAGTTGCAGATTTCCACAACCCTATGTGTGAAGAAGTGCTTTCTGACATCACCCCTTAACGACCTAGTTCTAATTTTAAAGTTATGTCCCCTTGTTCTGGATTCCCCCACCAGAGAAAAGAGTTTCTCTCTATCTACCTTATCAACTCCTTTGATCACCTTAAACACCTCTATTAGATCACCCCTTAATCTTCTATATTATATGTTGCATAGTATGTGAGTCCAGCATAATCTTTACACACATGATCCTGATCCAAGTCTAAAATGTTCTCTTGATTATCAAGATTTGAATGCTGAGCACACTGATTGTAGCTAATCTAACATCAAATTTATACTAGAAAAAGCAGTACATTTATCACAGACCTTCCCTTTTGTTCTTTCCTCCCCTCCCTCCACCCCCCCCCCCCTTCCCTGGCTCTGTACTTGCTTAAAAATCTGTTAACTCTTTCACATCTTCCAGTTCTGACGAAAGGCCTTCGACCTGGAACGTTAACTCTGTTTCTTTCTCCACAGATGCTGCCTGACTTGCTGAGCTTCTCCAGCATTTTCTGTTTTTAGTTCAGATTTTCAGCATCCGAGTATTTTGCTATTCATTTAAGTCTAACCACTTCCGTGTGGAAAAGTGTTTTTGTTAAAGAGGGCTCCGACTATAAGGATGCATTTTTAAAGATAAGTAACTTCAACATCCTTTTTGTTTATTTCCAATCTAAAATTTTTATTTTTATTTCTCCTCCATTTTTTTTCATCTGGTAAACGTGTTGGCTGCTTACTGATGTACAGTTACACAGGTGCCAAGTATCCTCTGGTAACCAGTCTCGGTGGCAATTATTCATGTTTGACCCCATTGTCAAGTTGATTGATTACATGGGGCATCAAAGCAAGCCCTATCCTGTCCTCACCCAATGTCCACACTTGCACTTGCAACAGGGGTCACTGGATGATTAACAGAAACGGGAACTCTGGCTGATTTCCCCTCTCCACACGTGGGCACTGGCGCCAATTGTAGCGCTCCTACCGCCACTCCCGCTGACCTCAACACAACGTTTTGATGAAAGTGACTGAGAGATTCTCTCTTTGAGGGTTTGCTGTTCAGACTGAACCGCTGGACGAATGACTAAATAGGCTGGAGACATAAGACGAGCAAATTTGTTATTTTTGCAGCAGTTTAATCAAACTCTTGGTCCAGGTGTAACATTCCCTGGCAAACATGCATTGATCAGCATTCAACCGTATTTGGGTAATCCATATAGATTACAGACTATGGGTACTGTGTAATAAGTTTGACGTCACAGCTAAATTATATTATTTTCCATTGCACAGCTATTAGTTACAATGCTACATCCAGGAATGTGAGAATTAACTGAGGGAACAGTAAAAGCAGCAATTAACTAAACTCAATTATTACTGCATGTTCCAAATGATTGGATAAGAACAGAAGAAAAGCAGAGAATGAGAAAAGACCATTTGGCCCATCAAGCCTGTTTCTTCCACAGATCGCGTACAATCTGCTGTACCACGGATTCTACCTGATCCAACAAAAGCTTCTGCAAAGTTCTCCCTGTCCTCTCAAAAGATAACCAAGCATAACTCCAGACCATACATTTAACCTTATATCCTACATTATTTATCTTTCCAGAAATGGTTTAAAAGTAAGCCACAGAATAAGAAGAATATCATACACTAACAGCGGACTACAGGCCTTTCCTCATGTGAAAGTCCCTTGTAATTTGCAACTGCAGTGTTTCTGACTTAAGAGTTTGTTGACTGATGAAAGAATTCTTACAATTGAGGTCAAACAATGTAATATTGCAGATGACTTCCCATAAGTCCAATTTCATGCTGATGATGTCTTTTACAAATATAGGGGGTGATGTTAACCATCAAGAACGGGTGGGTTGGGGGCGGGCGGGAGTTGAAAATAGTTGTTTTTTGGGTCGTGACTGCAACCCAGCTTCACTTCTGGGTTTAACATGGGTGTGTAGAAGTACAGGCTTCCCACTGGAAATGCAAAGTCCGCAAATTTTGCAGTTGCGACCCAAAAAAACAATTATTTTCAACTCCCACCCAAACCAACCCACCCGATCTTGAGGGTTAAAATCACTCCCAAAGTCTTTTAAAATTTTTTTGCATTCATTTCTTTAAAGGTAAAATTAATATCTACACTGTGTGATGATATCACCAGTCTGACAGGCATACAGAATAAATTACATTATATCAGCACTGTATCTATACAAATCTTATAGTGAGTAATTTGGCTCAGGTATTGTATGGTTATGACCATTTCCCTATTTATTACCCTTTACATTCAGCACACTTCACTGCATGTTTGTGTTAAGCTTGTAATGTTTGCTCAGATAACCACATTTACAGCTGAGATCTGAGGCACAGTGAGATTCTTTGTTCTGTTCTGTGTGGCTCATTCATAGTGCATTCTGCATGGAAAACTAGTGAAAATCTAACCACTTTGACCATTGCAGTTAACCAGTTAAGCTTAATATATAGCATACCATCCTTCTTTTGTCTAAAGAGTGAAATAAAACAGATGATATTTTAAGTAGAAACACTTCTATCCAAGTACATAATGTTTATAATACTCACAAGAATAAAATAAATCAAGTACAGATGTATACTTCGGGAGATGCCTCAAGTGCATTTCCAAACAGATTTTATGCTCGAGTCCAGTTGAGTGAACAGCCCATTTGCCAAAATAATTATTCACTTGACAATAATTCTCTTTGAAGGACAGGTTACTCCCCTTCAGAAATATTCTTACATTTTACCCCACGTATCAATTTTGGATGAAGTAGTAACACTGGAAGGGGAAATCTTCATGAGACTAATTTTCCTTCTTGGCTAGGAAGTCTACTTCTTGTCCCTAAAAGGAGCTAACTGAAAGTAGCAATATAGAAAATTACTGTCGATGATAGCAGCAAATGAACACTAAGCGCATTCAAATGAAACTCTTCTGTCTGCTATTTTAACACAGGCATTAACCGGTTTATTTTAAATGAGCCAACCCCTCCACTAAACTAGCTGACAGAGGAATGTCATGAATACTTTGTGTTTATCCACTGATATTGCCAACAGTAATTTCCAGGCTATGGAATATTTCCTGGGTTTGGGAAAAAATGGGAGAACTGTCTATTTTATGATCCACTAATGAAACACTGCGAACAGGTGGATTTGAGATGATTTCTGAGAAGGCAACTGAAATGGCAAGAATGAAAAAAAACAGCAGCCAATAATGACACACCTGTAACAATGATCGTTGAACATTTCTCAAGCAGCTAACAAGCCTCTTAACAAGTATAGAATCAAAGTTTATTTATCCGGTTGTGCAGCATGCAAAAGCTGTGGAGAATGGCTGCACAAAATGTAAGAAAAGCTTAATTTTCAGAAAAGGCTCTGGACCTGTTGATAAATACAAGTGAAGATTGCAGGATTACATATATTATATTTACCACCCCACAGTGGGAGAAAGAATGTACTGCATGAAGGAGTTTTAATGGACAACTTCATCTTATCTCAATCCCTATGTTTTTATGTTCTAAGCTAGCTAAACTTGTACAAATTTAGAGATTGCAGTGTGGAATAGATGTGCCTCCAGGCATGAAACAGCTCACTTTTTTTTAACAGGCTATTGCAGAATTGTTTAGGAGGGGGAGCTCAAATGGCATGAAACCAGTGGAGATTGAAGGAGATATTCTATGATTTGCACAATATATTACATCAAGTTTATACACAGTAATTATGCACGATACTGCATATCATGACCATGCGGTACCTGAATGGATAAGTGTGTTTACTTATTCGGATTGTACCATCTGCTCTCTTCACACAGCAATGAGAAACCAGTCACACCACAATCTGAAGAACACCACTCACCAGAGCTCTAAATGTCACCACCCCATCTTGAAGCAAGACACCGGCACAGATGTATACACTGCATGAGAAGTAGTTAGTGATGCTGATAAAGAAGCATAGAGTGAGTCACGGAGCACTCATTGGTGAGAAAATGATAACCAGTCTTGCCAACCGTCAAATTTTTATGCTGACATCTGTGTTTTGGGGCCCAAATCAATGCAACCAGGCCTCCTCTGTCCACCTGCTCTTGCTTTTCAGAGTCCGGTGTGGAGAGATCCCACTCCTCCTCTTCACATGCTTCAGCACTAATGGCCTACACCGTTGCCTCTATGTGATGTAGGCAGAAACTGTCACAAGAATGAAAGTTGCAGCCTGCAGTAAACCGAGGTGGCAACCCAACAATTAACATTGGAAGTGCACAAAGACGAGGAACAGGACCTTTCTTTTGCATAAGCCACCAGATTCAGTAGGAGAGGATGGGCAAATGGATGCCAAAGGGATGGGAAAGAATGCATGGCAATGGGAAGGGAAGGAGCAAACTGAATGGTTAGGGGGAGAAGGGGTATAATGCATAGCAAGGGGAAGTATCTGGGGATGGGAGGGGGAAACAGTGGATGGCAGTGAAAGATGAGAGCGAGGGAAATTGATGGCAATGGAGGAGAAGGTAAATGGGTGGAAATATAGGGAAAGGGGCAGAAACTGGGAACATTTCTTTGGGGGAAGAGGAAGAGGGGAGAAGGTGGGAGCAGTGCTTTGGGGGAGGGGAGGAAGGAGAGTCCCAGCATTAACAGAGAGTAGGCAGGAAGAGTGTTAGCATGAAATCTGGTAGGGAGCAAGAAAGGGAAGAGTAGAAGAAGAGTACTAGATTAAATAGCTTGGAGTTAGAGAAGAGTGCCACATTAAATTGATAAGGGAGAGGGAGAAGAGTATGATCTGGGAGGATTGGAGAAGAAAGTGTCTCTGTGAAAGAGTGAACAGTTTTATGGAGTGTGGTGCCTTTATTAACTGGGTCTGGAGGGGAAGAGATGCCTTTTGTGGACTGGGGCTATGGGGGGAGGTTGGATGTGAGAGAGTGTTGAGGTACCTTTTGGTAAGTAATGGTATGGTTGACCTGTTAATCCAAATATCACAGTGTTTTCTCTTTTTAAAAAAAATAAAAATCTATTATTTCTGAAGTATAAAATAATTAAAATTAACCAGAATGTACCATTTTTAATGTAAACATTCAAAATTTTCCTGGGGAGCATGCCCCAAAACTCCCTAGAAATGTGCCATTATCCTGTGCTGTCAAAATTTGGATTTACTCTTCAGCCTTTATGTACTTGTTTTTTTACTTTACAATGAAGGAATGTTATGTTCACCCGCTACTTTAAAAGATATAAAGCCTTGTTGTCAAATATCAGGACTATTCTTGAGTTGTCGGGGTTTGAGGCTGTTTCAGCTTGTTTAAAGCCAATGGTCAGCTTTTGCTCCTTTTCCCAGTTGGGATTTTTTTTTTATTCGTTCAGGGGATGTGGGCGTCGCTGGCGAGGCCGGCATTTATTGCCCATCCCTAATTGCCCTTGAGAAGGTGGTGGTGAGCCGCCTTCTTGAACTGCTGCAGTCCGTGTGGTGACGGTTCTCCCACAGTGCTGTTAGGAAGGGAGTTCCAGGATTTTGACCCAGTGACGATGAAGGAACGGCGATATATTTCCAAGTCGGGATGGTGTGTGACTTGGAGGGGAACGTGCAGGTGGTGTTGTTCCCATGTACCTGCTGCTCTTGTCCTTCCAGGTGGTAGAGGTCGCAGGTTTGGGAGGTGCTGTCAAAGAAGCCTTGACGAGTTGCTGCAGTGCATCCTGTGGATGGTACACACTGCAGCAACAGTTGGTTGAATTGGAATAATCTGGGGAGGGGCGTGTTGGGGGGGGGGGCCCGATGGTGGAGGCTGTATGTAAGAGAATGATTGCTGAGGTATCTTTTGGGCATGTGATGGTCTGGTACAAAGTAGAGGCCTAGATCACCAAGTGGCCCTTCTGACATGTATGGGGATACAGACCTTAGTGGCACTGCTTTCCATCAGAGAGTGGTGCAGCACCATGACCATATCGAGAAGTCACTTGGCTCCTTGCGCACTACATCTGAAGGTGGTCTGGGTCCACCTCTGTACGCACTGCTGTCTCCCATGTCAAGTTATGGAGCAATGGTTATTTACACTGCAGACTGCCATTGAATATGTGAAGTTACCAGCGGAGATCTGTAACACAGGGCATGTTACATTGAGTTTCATCGAGTCTACAGCACGCAAACAGGCCATTCGACCCAACTGGTTTATGCCGGTGTTTATGCTCCACACGAGCCTCCTCCCTCCCTACTTCATCTAACCCTATCAGCATATCCTTCTATTTCTTTCTCCCTCATGTGCTTATCTAGCTTCCCCTTAAATGCATCTATGCTATTCGCCTCAACAGCTACTTGTGGTAGCGCATTCCACATTCTTACCACTCTTTGGGTAAAGACGTTTCTCCTGAATTCTCTATTGGATTTATTAGCGACTATCTTATATTTATGACTTCTGGTTTTGGACTCTCCCACAAGTGGAAACATTTTCTCTACGTCTACCCCATCAAACCCTTTCATTGGGCCAGAAATCGCGCAGAGCGGTGAGGCAATGCTCACCGTGGCTCCTGCGAATTTAATTAACTTACTGTGGGCTCTGTGGCATCCATTTGCTTGAATTTGAATTTTAAACAAAATGTGCCCCATCAACCCAGCCTCTGAGCAGCGTGAGTTGCTGCACGGCTGGAAACATCTGTGAGAAGAAGACACGCCCACAAAATCTGTCAGGAAGAGAAGTCACGCCCACAGATTCAGGCTGCATTGCTCAATCAGACAAGCAGACTTCATTCATTTAAAGTTAGTGTTCTGGATGTCATTGTAAATAAAAGTTACATTTTTTAAAATAAAAAGCCAAAGAAATAATTGAATTAAATTAAAGAGACAGAAGGGAATTTTTTTTAATTTTTAATTTTAATTTTTTTTTAATGACCAAAAACTATTAAAATAGGGAGTAATATGAGACTCCACATTTTTAAAAGTTAATTTTTGGTTGTTTGGCAGTCATTAAGACTAACCGCACTTTTAAACTTTGTTTAGACCTGGTATTTTTAAGCGTACCTGTTTGGTGGCGTAATTAGTTACTTTGCAGCAGGGCAGATAAGCAAGTTTGCACTTTTTCAATGATTTCTCTGATTGCAGACCGCGATATCCCTTTAATTCGAAGCTGTCATATCACCGGTTCTGCATTTCCTCGTTTTACTATGCATGTGCGAACGCTGGAACTTGCTCCTTCAATTCACCACTAAAAACTGAGAGTGCCGTTGAGCTCCTCCGTTATTTCGGGAGCAATTTCTGGCCCATAATCTTACAGACCTCTATCAGGTCACCCCTCAGCCTTCACTTTTCTAGAGAGAAGAGCCCCAATCTGTTCAGCCTTTCCTGATAAATGTATCCTCTCAGTTCTGGTATCATCCTAGTGAGTCTTTTTTGCACCTTCTCCAATGCCTCTACATCCTTGCTATAATATGGAGACCAGAACTGTGCACAGTACTCCAAGTGTAGTCTAACCAAAGTTCTATACAAGTTTAACATAGCTTCTCTGCTTTTTAATTCTATTCCTCTAGAAATGAATCCCAGTGTTGCTTTGCCTTTTTTATGGCCTTATTAACCTGCGTCACTACATTTAGTGATTTGTGTATCTGTACCCCAAGATGCCTTTGCTCCTCTACCCCATTAAGACACTGATTGTCCAAGCAGTATGTGGCCTCCTTATTCTTCCTACCAAAATGCACCACTTCACACTTATCTATATTGAAATTCATTTGGCAATTACACACCCATTCTGCAAATGTATTAATGTCCTCTTGCATTTTGACTCATCCTTCCTTTGTATTAACTACACCCCCGAATTTGGTGTCGTCTGCAAATTTTGACATTGTACTTCCGATTCCCAAGTCCAAATCGTTACTGTAATTTGTGAACAACATTGGTCCCAGCACTGATCCCACCTTTTGCCAATCTGAGTGGCTACCCTTAACCCCTATTCTCTGTTTTCTGTTTTGTAGCCAGCTTGCTATCCATTCTGCTACCTATCCTCTAACTCCACATGCTCTGACCTCAGTCATGAGTCAACAATTATCGAAGACCTTTTGAAACTCCAAATCTATTACATCTACTAGATTACCCTTGTCTACACTTTCTGTTCCTTCATCAAAGAATTCCAGAAGGTTGGTCAAGCATGACTTTCCCTTCTGAAATTTGTGCTGACTATATTTTATTTTCCTTTTCTAAATGTTTTTCTATTACATCTTTGAATAAATATTCCAATATCTTTCCTACCACCAAAGTTAAGCTAACTGGTCTATAGTTCCCTGGACTTGTTCTATCTCCATTTTTAAATATAGGAATAACATTAGCTGCCTCCAAGTCCTCTGGCACTATTCCCTTTTCTAATTAATTTTTATATATATGTAATAGTGTCTCTGCTATCTCTTCCCTAACTTCTTATAATATGCATGGATACAATCCAGGGGTTTTATCCTCTCTAAGTTTGATTAGTTTATCAATGATCTCCCCCCTTTCTATCTTAAATGTCTTTATATCTTTTTTGATCTCTTCTTCTAATGTCATGTCCACCTTGTTAGTCTCCCTGGTAAATACTGAGGAAAATTAATTATTCAATATTTTGCCAATTTGCTGTCATTACCTGTGAGTTTAGCTTGTGCATCCCTTTTTCATTTGTTATTTATGTGTCTGTAGAATATTTCACTATTTCTTTTTATATTCCTTGATAATTTAATTTCGTAGTTCCTCTTTGCTTTCCTAATTGTTTTTTGATTTCTTTCTTAACCTCTTCGTATTCCCTTTTGTCATCCTCTCCTTTACTGTATATGGACTTTGAATATGTCTTTTTCTTTAGTTTCAATTTTACCCTTATCTCTTTATTCATCCATGTTCTTTCATTATTGACTAGTTTGTTCTTGTTTTTTAGAGGAATATATCTCTCCTGAACTCAACCGATCACCATTTTAAATATTTCCCACTGTTGTTCTATCTCTTTGTCTGTCAATTTTTTTTTCCAGTTTACCTTCCCTGGTTCCATTCTCATCTCCTCAAAATTAGCTTTTTTCCAATCTATTACTTTAGTCTTTGTCTTACTTGTGTCTTGCTCAATCATTATTTTAAACCTTATTATGTTATGATCGCTATTGCCCAGATGTTCCCCTACGCTTACTTCTATTACCTGCTCTGGTTCATTTCCCATTACTAGATCCAGCAGTGATTCCTTTCTTATTGGGCTTCCCACATACTGGGTAAGAAAGGAGTCATGTACACACTGTAAACCCTCCAGTCTCCATTCCCCTTTCCCTACCTCTTCTTGCCAGTTTATTTGGGGGTAGTTGAAATCTCGCATGATTATTATTCAATGTTTTTACTCATTTCATAGATTTGCCTACATATTTCTTCCTCCACTTCGCTTCCATTATTAAGTGGTCTGTAGGATACCCCTATTAACATGTTTGATCCCTTCTTATCCTTTGTCTCAATCCATATGGATTCTGTTCCTATCTTAATATTACTTATGTCCCTTTTTTCTATTGCCATTATGTTGTCTCTAAGTAGTACAGCTACCCGCCCCCCTGCCCCCACCTTCCTTCCCTATCCTTTCTAAGTACGTTTTATCCTGTAATATTTAACTGCCGGTTATATAGTCATGTTTCAGTTATCCCTACTACATCTGGCTCCTTGCTACAAATTATTGCGTCCAGTGACCCCATTTTGTTTCAGATGCTGTGTGCATTGTTGTACAGGCAATTTAATTTGAATTCAATAATTATTCCCCTCACTTTATTTTTAACAGTCATTTTGTACTTATGTTCTATAACTGTATTTGTTCCCTGACTGTTAATGTTACCCTTATTCCTTACCTTGGTCTGACATTTACTCTCATCTCCTATTTCTTTTATCTTCAGACTTATGTTTTCACCAGATCCCTCCCCCTGTCTTACTAGTTTAAAATCCTATCCACAGCCCTGTTTATCCTTTCCGCTAGGACACTGGAATGTCCTCCTTCCCAGACCACTCTTTCAACCACACATTCACCTTCCTGATCTGTCTATTCCTATATCAATTAGCACATGGCTTTGGTAGTAATCCCGAGATTACCACCCGTGAGGTCCTGTTTTCTTTTAAATTTAGTTTCTAACTTCTGATATTCTCTTAGCAGGACCTCCTCCCTTTTCTTCCCTATGTCATTGGTCCCACCATATGACAAACTCCAAGGTGCAGTCATGGCTTGGTTCAGCTCATTTGGAGAATGATTACAAGCAACCATGAGCAAGGGATTACAAGATCTCACTGATGCCCACTCTTCTATGCTCAGACAGATCATTAGGCCTCTTGAAAAGATGCTCCATCAATGGAATGTGTGGAGTGACACAGGAGCAGGTGATTTGCACAGGGAAATTCATCACACACAGGAAGCAAGCACATTGAAATGTACACTACAACTGCACAATGGTATAAAAATTATTTATTTTGCTACATTTTATAGTCTGTGGTTCTTTTCATTGCACAGGAAACAAAGTATCAGTTTGTGCAAAAGGCAGTTGACATCTGAGCTGTCCCTATGACATTAAAGTTCAGGGTAACCGCAGCCATCACTGCCACTGGTAACACATTGCAAATGATTGACTGTCTTCACAGGTCTTTGTGGATCAGGTGGCAAACCTCGATCATAGCGTTCCTGGTTAGTCTGAGCATCCTCATGCACTGCTCTTTCATCTTGCTTAGGTAGCAGGCTCTATTGTAGCAGACACGCTGATTGGGATAGTACCCACTGTGAGTTCTGCACCTCCTAAACACTCCTGGCCCGCGCTCCCCTTCTTATCTACCTTCCAGTATTCATTATACTCTGACAAAAAACTCCTCTCTTTACTTCAGTGCTGGGATAATACCGTAAAAATGTGCTGTTTGTTAAACTTACTGACTTGGAGGAAAGTCAGTTTCTTGATTTGACATACAGCTGCGGAATACTGCACGAGTTCCTCATCAACAAGAAGTAATAAAAATGGCATTTTCCTCTCACTTTGCGCCAAATATTGTTAATCTGTTCTTTTTTGGTCGGGGGAAGAAGTAGGAATCCTCAGAGCAGTGCCATTCACAGACAAATAGTCCATTAGTGCTTTCCAATAGTATTTCACCTCTTTTTTGTTAGCACTATCAAACTATGGAAAATATAGCCCATTGGTACTGTGCAGCACGTTCATCTGCAACGAAAAGTTAATAGGATATATAGTTCACATCATTCTGCAACTCACTGCATTTGGAAAAATGTGAAGAAATGCTTATCATATCAGGCGTGTAATACAAGATAATGCTAAAGGTCACTGAGTGCAATTTAAACTGGAGATGTGTTAAAGGTATGTAATCTGGGCAAAAGGTGTAAGTGAAATGCAGACTTAATCGTCATCCATCAAACTGTAAGATATACAATAGGTTTAATTAGATTAGTATTTTCTTATACGCTATACGGTAAAATTCACTTCTAAAGTTTGTAACTATTTAACAAAGTGGAACAAAACTAGATATATATGCAATTCTGGTGCCTAGTATTGAAAATTTTAAAAGGAAAATGGATTAATTCTTCAGTGGAGAATCAGAAATAAATGGCATTTTATGTCTTCACGTGTCAATGTTATCACCATATGATTACTCAATAAAGCTGCCTTTTCGATCTAGGTGATCTGGATTCTGCTGCATATCTATTTATCCCATGGGGTGTTTCTAATTCCTACAGTCTGCGTACCATGAAGAACTGTGCAGCTTGAATGGAGTTTCAAAGAACAATTTATCTTTGGCTGGACAAAATTAGTCTTCCGTTTCCCATTTGCAGCCTTCAGCAGAAAAAAAAAACAAAGGAGAAAAAGGGCATACAGTGCACAGTCTATAGTATTTCAAGTTATATAAGGACATTGGGAGCCGGGTGTTGGAGTGCATTACAATACAATACGGCGATGCTTTTATCGGAGCATTTAAATTCAGTTCAGACTGATGGGATCTCCCTGATCCTAAGTAAAATGGGCATGGACAACCTCAACCTAGTGGAAACTAGTCCACAGCATAAAAGTACCAATAATTTGGCACAAATTGACCATCTTATTCAGAGCGACCACAATGATGGATGGATGAAATGTCACATTAGTGCCGTATGTATTGCTCTTTTGAGGTAGGAGTTAAGCTGCATTGTCAAGGTAATGTAAAGGCTACTTCACTCTGCATCTAACCTATGCTATAACTGACAGAAGTGGAAGATGCCTTGTCCCACAACATTCTTTCACCGTAATGAACACAAAAATGTTTGCTCAATGTATAAGTAACTTAAAAAATATATTGGGACAAAAATGATATCAGAATTGCTGATTCATGTTAACCATTTCAACTCAGAACCTATGAAACAGTTTACAGAGCAAAATGTGCTTGCCGAGGAGTTGATTACACGAATAGTATGAACGATGTGATTAAGCAGAGAAACCAAGTGCTGCGCCTCACATCCTAATAAACACAGGTCATACAAATGCCGCACTCAAATCCACCTACCAAAGTTGGCCGTGAGTCACTTTGTTACGGGTTTGTGAAATTAAAAGCGTGCATTCATAACAAATCTTTTGATATCAACCAGTAATAAATTTAGACAAGACACATATAACCCCATTAGCAGGTGGGATGGATGAGGCCATCCCCCCATGTAATATTGTTGAAAGAAAAATCAGTCTAAAGCAGGGAGACACACTTTTAAGTGTGGAATTGCTTATTTTTAAATTGGGGCATTAGGGTCCAGCTTCCAGAGGTTGTTCTTTAAGGATCAATATGTATTTTTCCAAACACTATTTCTCAGTTCCCAACTTTGGTACTGCCTTTGTTTTAATTCTTTCCAGAACTTTATTTCCAAACTTAAATTCCTGCCTATTTAACTATGAAATGATTTCATTGCATCATTAAAATAACCTGGGGGAGGGGGGGTTAAGGTGCATCACGTTTTGGGGGGATTTCTAGTAAAGACACCAAAATAGTTTCTCTCCCCTGGATCTTTTAATGGGAAACGGCTAAAAAAAGTCCAAATAGCCACTTTAGACAGAAGTTTAAAAATCAGAAAATGATGGAAATACAAACATCAAAGAGATAAGGGGGGAGCGTTCAGCCAAACCGATGAGTGGATATATAATGAGCCTCTAACCGGGTAATATGCATTGCTCCCCGGATAAAAATGTAGAGTTCACCTCGATCACTTCCCTCTCTTTAAATAGTTGGTGATAATAAATTTCAGACCCCCACCCCCACACTCTTCTCCTCCCCCCTCCCGAAATGAACCCAGGTCTGCGGCATCGCTGGAGGGTTAATGTTGAATTGGGGAAACGTTAAACCCACACCAGCAGTAGTTGCTATCAATCGTGAGAGCTGCTGCTGAGCTTTACTGGGGAATGGAAATATCGACAATAAAACAGCATCTCCTCACTTCAGCTTTCAATAAATGACACTGACTTTTTTTTTTACGTGTTAGAAATTGCAGGGCCGGGGAATGACATTTATCTTGATATATAAATATATATTTTTTTAAAAGGCTCGAGTCTAACGGACAGCTGATAGGAAATGGGATCTTACTGCGTCGCTGTCAGTTGCGACTGTCGGGGAGAGGTGAGAGTGACAGCTCTGAGGCGAGCTGTGTGACTGGAGGTGAGGACGCCGGGCGGCCCTGCTTGTAGCCTCAATAAACCCTCCATATTCCCAGCGCGTTGACAATGGCCCTTGGCGGTCACGCATGGGCGAGCTGAGCCGATTCTCATCAAAAGGAACCGATAACTTTCCACCCATCCGAAGGGTTAATTAAGGTTCTCCAGACAGGGAAAGGGTTTCGGCTGGGTTGCAGTAAGGTGAAGCTATGCGCCTTTCAGGCGTGTGTATGTGTGTGTGTGTGTGCTCACAAGAAATATTCTACTATAACTAGACGCTACCCCCGTGGTTTGTAGCTCTACAGTTCTAATTAGATCCATCCATTGCTGTGCGAACGCACTGACTTTAGCTAAAGGGATCCCTGACAGACTGTGCTAAAAAAGGAGACTGTATCGTCAGGGGAAACGTGTTCAGAAGCAGTCCTGCCATGTTGAGACTCATAATCATAGGGACAAACTTTTTTTAAAAAATAAAAAGTTTGGCGACCCATTGAAAACCGTTAACCTGCTGGCTGACCGTCCTTATAACATTGCAGATCTATTCGTTGTGAGCATGTGATATAGAACGTTTTACAGTTATTTCAGAGCTCATTAAAGTGATAAACTGCTCGATGACAAGTATATTTTCACGAGCAGGTTGGAGTATAGATCGCAGCCCCGATAACAAGTAGAGAGTGGGTCGGATCTCAAAGCTATCGACGCCCAGGTCAGCACTATCCGGATGGGTACAATTATTTCACAGGCTGTGGGAAGGAACGTTAAACATCTTCGCCTGGGCGCAAAATAGTCATTCAGATGGAAAACAATCGCCCCCTGATCTCGGATTAATGAACTCCAAGCAAATCTGACCACCTTCCAGCGGTATTAGCGACCGGCTTACTTTGCGACAGTCGCTGTGGGCATCACTTGACAAAGATTTAATGGCAAATGTAGATGAAGGAGCTCGGTTAGCAAGAATGAACTGTCGAAAAGTCAGCAAGATAAATCGAACATTACTATCTGGGTAACTTGGGTCCGCATCTTTTTAACCTGTCAATATTATTCAGATAAATGTATTTCATGAAGCAAGAAAGCATGTGAATCCGGGCTAATGCACTGAGATTTTTCAATTTCATGCCTGTGAAAGTTGGGATATTAGTATTTCATTAGGAGAGCGGGAGGGGGGGGGGGTCCTTATTTGGGGTGGTTTCGGCTGCTTTACTCGTCCTCGGTCATCAGTTTCCAAATCTCCTGAATTTTTCACACAGTGTCCCCCCCCCCCCCTTTAATATAAAGATAATAAATTCTACAAGAAAACACGCCTGCAAACTTGTAGCTCGAACGTTATTTTTTTTAAAGTGCAGAGTACACAGGTGATCTGAACTGAGTCTCAGTAGCCCACCGGGATTGATGATAATCCTAAAACTCCTTATTCCCACTCCTCACAAGAAAATCCAAGAAGTGGGTCCAGTCAGTCGAATCTTGTCCTTGCATGAGATAAAAGTGCAGTCACTGACAGCGCTATCACCGGGGAGAAGGGGGTTGGTGGTGGTGGGGAGGATGCATTCAGTGACAAGGCTAGCGTCCCAACCGATAGCGATCAGATCTGTGACAGTTACCATAAGACTGAACCACAGCACTGTCATAAACATACGCTGCGAGCTGTCACTAAAGTAGTTTCAATAACAATGCACAAGCCGCTATTTCATGGCAGATAGGACAACAGACTGTCCGTGCTGCAACATTACTCTTTAGATCTAAAGAATAACCACAGATAGAATTCGCCTAACCCATGCTCTAAGTGCAAAACCAAGTTGTCGGTAAACTTCAAACTTACCTTTGCAGAGTAATGCGGCAAAAATCAAAATCAAAATCTCAGCCATGCAAGGGCGAAGAGTAGTCAGCTTTGCAAATCCCAAAGTCCGCATGTTGCCCCAGGAATTATTTGTAATCTCCCCAATGGGACACCTTTAACTATCTCCCGTGACCAGGAGACTTTGAAAAGCTTTGTTTTCTCTTTAAAACTCCATGCACTGTTTAATCCTGTCCATGCCGAGGGCAGTGCGTCTCAAAAGTTGTAGAGAAGCCACACCAAATTGAGAGTGATGAGCCCAAAAGAGAAGAGGAGACGATCAAACCAACTTGTCCCCGCTCCCTTCTGCCTTATCTCCACGATCATGCTCCACTCACTCGCCGCCTTCGCGGAAGTAGCGAGGCCTGCGTGGGATGGGCAGCTCTGCTAACCAATGGACGACTGCAGCTCAGGCAGTGCCACCCTCCGAAAGGGCGGCGCTTGCTGCCGCTTGACCTACGGGAGCAAGACGGAGGCGGGTCGAGCCGCTGTCCTGCCAAGTTGTTCTGGAGTCCGGCAGAGTGGTACGCGGGCGACGGGTGCGCTGTGGTGACCTCGGGCTGCTCCCCTGATATAATAAAGCTCCGGATATCACATCCTTTTCAATCAAAAGTTTTAACCTAACTGTGTAGCTTTCAGAAATCGTTAAAATATGTCATATTTTTACCTGATTGTATTATGTTACACACCGTGTTTGTCCGGTAAGAGTGAGAGTTAGACACTTAAGCTAATGACCTAATTGGGATGATTATGATTGATAAAGGTACTTGTCCCTGTTATCTTGTCATAGTTTCCGTCTGCCCTCTAGTTTTGCTTTTTTTCTGGCATCACTTTGATTCTTTCCTCTTATTCCTAAATTCTGCCCTCCTGTTTGTTTTGCGAGGGTGAACTATCAAATTTTGAATAAACACTACTTCAAAAAGTTAATTCCAGACTCCTTTCACCAATAACAAGCGCCAACACATTTATAGAAAGGTCTATTTTTCCGCCGACGTTTAATTTAGTTTTTAAAAGGTAGTTGTAATTGTACGGTCGCCTTCTGCAAAACTCGCTCAATTTATATTCATTTGACTCACGCTGACTGTAATTCGAAATTAAAAGATTAAATATTTGATAAACTAATTTTATACCAATTGTAAATTAATTACAAAATGCAATTTCCATTCATTAATACATTTGTTTGCTAGGTAGCACCTATCAGTCACGCTTTTCAAATTTTAAAAATTCCTACTCATTAAGCCTAGTTACAGTATTGCAATTATTTATTTGCTTTTACCTGCGTTATTAATGTATTTCTGATTTCAGAATACAGTTCTTGTAGGTAGGCATCTTTTGATATCCACTAATTTTGATAATTAGTTCACGAATAATAAAATCAAGGGGGCTGGGTTCTGGCGAAAGGTTATCGACCTGAAACGCTGTTTCTCACTCCACAGATGCTGCCTGACCTGCTGAGTAGTTCCAGCATTTTCTGTTTTTATTTCAGATTTCCAGCATGCGCTGTATTTTGCTTTTGATTTGGCTGGGTGACTGTCTCGGACAAGGCGTTTCTTAAAAGCCAAATACAACAAAAAGATTCCACTATTCAACAAAACCTTTTTATTTATATCCTATAGACAAGCAACACATTAAGACAGAACATGTACTTAATATTACAGAATCCATTTGATGAACATGCACTAAATTACACTTTGTCTGTAAAGCATTCTGAAGCACCGGACAATTAGGAATGAAGTTTACTGATTGATGTCTCATTTTCAGTGTGATGCAGTGAGTACTGCTGTTAAAATATTTAAAGCTCAGCACTGGATTGGCTCACTTCCCACCTCAAAGTCTCGGGGCTTTATTTCGCTCGCATTTATCTGCAACTGTGAAGTAATTACGACACCTAGTGGTGAGCTTTCATTGTACTGATCTCACAAAACTTAACATTCTCATTCCGAACCCTTGGCTGGCACATCATTGCAGGCAAAACGCTCCTGGGTTTGGGGGAAAAAAGCTTGCTAATTTTGTTAATTCACTAATTACGAATTTAGTTACAGTACTGATATCATTAATCACAAGCAGAGGGCATTAGCGACCATGATGTAAATAATGTTCAATTTTAACAAAATTATGTAAACCTTTTAAAGTAATTATATAATAAAAAGTATACTTCATTAAAATCGCAGTTTGTACTTAACTGAATTACAAAAGCTGTGGAAAGACCACTACTAATAACAGAGGAAAAATGTCCAAGTTGCCCAGGTGAGTAAAGTGCTGATTGCAACCGCCCTCAGCGTCTGGAAACGACCGCCTACAAAAACCCCATGAATGGGCGGAGATACGTCTTTAATACTTGGAACGTTTCTTATGGAAAAAGTGTCCATATTCCAAACTCCGCCTTTGAACACTCTTGTCATTCGATATGTATATCAAAATGGTCCGGCTCAGGTCACAGCATCACCAATATACAGTACAACCCATTAGAATGCCTGCCATGTAGACATTATTGTATTAAAATTCAAAATTGCCAAATCACATCCCAAAACCTGAAGTGTGCATGTTCACACTTCAGCACAAACTAGAGTTGACATGCTCCGAATTCATGGGTGGAGAGGTACCGAATCAGTGGAGGGTGCAGATGAGGTCTCGAAAGAAAGAATTTGCATTCACCACCTCAGGACTTCCAAAGCACTTCGCAGCCAATGAAGTACCTTTGAAATGTAGTCACTGTTAAATGTACTGTAGTGCTTACAAGTAATAGCAGAACAAGTAATGGCAATAGCAGAATTCACTCTTTTGAAGATGGTTGTTCAACGTGAAATAACCTCCTGTTGAGATTTTTTTTCCCTAGCCCTCCTTGGTCCCTCTGCACCACACCATCTGTGATTGAGGGGATAGTTCAGTGTTCTGCACTCCATCTTCCACCAGAACTACTCTGAGACTAGTCACTGAAAGACGTGCAAATACAGACTAGGCTGATTGCATATTCCCTTTGGGAAGCATCAAGTCTCTGCTTGGCATGAGTATTGGTATGAACTCACTGCCTAGGTGTTTGCAGATGTGAGCCCATACCCACCCACATTGCAATGTCTCAGTTAGTGCTTCAGCAGCTGTACCATTATGCTGCCACCATTTTATTTGTGGTAGATAGTAAAATTATATTGGAGTGTGTCAGTAGCACTGGCACATTATGTTATATGAGTTTAAGGTATTTTAATACAACAAATCCCTTTTAATATCTTTTTGTATTTTCCCATCATATAATCTAATATGTCTGCTATGTGCAAAAGGGAGTAATTTCCCCCTTTGTGCACCTTTACATCACCAAAATTATTTAAATCAATTCTATCACAAAGTCTGTGACTCAGGTTCAAGATGAATACTAAGCAGGCCCACCCATAGTTTTCTATTTTATCCTGTATTGTTTAATTTATAATTTATGCCTCTGCCTGAAAAGCACAAACATAGATCTAACATTTAACACTTCTAAAAATACTATAAAACCTTCCCTCCTGACTCACAAGAAATACACATATATAAATGTCTTTATGGTGTTACTTCAGATAGGAAAGTTTTCTTTTCTTCTCTTTGTAGGCTCTCCCCTCTTGTTATCCAATCGCACTCATTGGTGGACTTCTATTCATTCTCAATAGTAGAACTTACCTGTATTAAATTGTACAGTTCTGCCTGTTCAGAACGGGTGGATTCAGCATCTGATTTGTTTATTTGAATGAATTTCTTGTCCATTCCTAACTCAGGTTAGCCTCCTCCTCCTCCGAGAAGGATTATCCTCAGTTGGGAAGTGACCTGCGGTGGCCTGGCCCTGGACATTTCCACAGGTAACATCAAAGTTAATTCTTGAAAAAGCCATCAGGACATGTATTTGTGCATTTGTGCATTTTCCCACATGATCCTCCTAACACTGGCAAAACATGACCTCTGGGGAAAGTCCTAAGTAAAATTGTCAGCAAAGACTGGGAATTGAACACTGAATAGTTAAAAGCAACATTCAGTAGCTCTCTATTTCCTTGGTGAGATGGTGGGGGAAGGAATGTAATGAATCTTGGTACTTTATAGCAAAGGTTATTGAACTGAGCTCAATAAACCCTAAAGGATCCACAAGATGATCTCATGGGGGTTGTGAGATTGTCAGATCTCATTCTAGGCATTAACATGCAACATGCCGGGAACACAGTTCTCAAGAATATATTTTTCTGTATTTGATCATTTACTAGCATATTATTTATGTTGCAATGTTCTAGTATAAAGCACTTTCTGCAAGGTTAGCATGGGTTTTCTTTTGGGTAGCTGACACTGTCTTCAGCAGTCGAGGGGGTGGGGGGTTGGTCCCAGTGGGAATCAAAATTATTATTAAGGGATCCCTTGGATTATGTTAAAATTAAAAAGGGTTCTCTCACCCAGAAAAGTTGGTAAACCAATGCTTGATCAGTATCCTCACCCTGCTCAATAAGTAGTGAATCAACGTGGTTGACAAGTGCTACTGGTATAGAGGTTCTGTGCATTTGGACAAGGGTCTAAAACCTGAAACGTTAACTCTACTTTCCTTTATCCACAGATGCTGAGTGTTTCCAGCATTTTCTGTTTTTATTCCTGATTTTAGCCATTCTGCTGTGAAGACATGCCAAATGTAAACCAAACACTTCCGAATCAGAAGGGAAGTCAGAGAGAGAGTGATCCTGATTGCTTTCATGCACCTCCTGATGGAGCTTCAGAATATCACTGGCAGAAGTCTGAGAAGGTCACCTGGCCACCCTCCTGGTCATTCATGGTACATTATACAGGGAGACCATTAGAAAGAGGAAGGGGAAAAGGTATATTTGCCTTAAAAAGCAAGTTACCCTTCAAATAAAAAATACTATGACTCATATTGTACCTTTTACTCTTCAAGTCTAATGCTCAGTGCACAATCTGTTTGGGTTATTTTATCCCCAGTCAGAGATCCGTACAGCTTAGGTATTATATGCTTGTCTTGACTGATTTTTGAAAAATTGATCTATTAAAGTACAAGGCGGTTGGTGCCCATCTTTCCCTAAAGATATTTTTGACATGAGTGAAACTATAAATATCTAAAACACATCGATTGAAGGTCAAGTAAGATCCTATGAAAGTTACTTTGAAAATCTGAGGCAGCACTAAAAGCCTCACCTGTAAACAGAGCTGTAATACATATGATACCTAACCGAAGCCACCTCATTAACGTATTGCTTTGCCTCCAAATTTAAACTGTAACATTATCCCACAAGAATGATGTAGCTGAGGGACAAAGGGAGGAGATTTTCACTGTAGCTAAAAAATTGCATTCACTGTGCTTGGAATGGCAAAATATTTTTAAACTGTGGAGGAAGCAGAGTTATTTGAGCTATGAGACAAATTTTAGATTCTTCTCTGGGCTATTAATGTTTTGTACTGACTTCTCAATTTCAGCCAGACTGAGTGGCATGGTCACTGGTATTATACCACAATGTTTTACAGTTGGACAAGAGAGCTTCAATTCAATAGAAGCACTTTAAAACTTTTTTTTTGAAGAATTCTTTTAGGGAAATGGTCTCAAACTTGCTTTGTGATAAAACACGGTATAGATTTTATTCCTTGGAGTTGCTACTAAATAGCGTAAAGGCTTGTGTGCTAACTCTGTTAAATAGCCCTATAGTTAGCTAGTTGTTTGATTTCCTATTGCAGGATTTCCAAATTGCACCATCACGGAGACAGCAGGCACAGGGAATGATTCTAGTGATCTCACAAAGTGCTGGTAATGGAATTGTAATAATTTCTGACAGCACTTGTGCCTGAGACCACTCCTGCTCATTCTACTTCTTTGACTCAGCAGAGATGTGACAGTTGGCCACCAATCCCATGGGAAATGTATAAACTTATTTCACTAACCTCTGACCCATTAAACCCCATTTGAAGCGTGAAGCCATTTCTCCCATGCGCTTGGGATAATTCGGGAAAGGGCAAGAGAAACACACTACACTAGGAATTTCGTATTAATTCAGTAAATGATAATGTCTGCTTTGCACCAGTAACATTGAATTTTAGTGTTGCAGCATAAGCAATTGCTTTTACCTTTGTCATTGATGCAGAATGGCATTGGTTGCCACCTTAATATATGCAAAAGAAAACAAAACTTGGACCTTTACTGTGTCTTTGTTGATCTCAAAAAGGCCTTAGATATAGTCAGCAGAGAGGGCCTATGGAAACCACTGGCCACAGTTGGCTGTCCTGAAAAGTTTATCCTGATGATCTGTCAGTTCCATGATGGCCGGAGTCATGGAAGATGGTGAAGTTTCCAACCCCTTCCCTGTCTCCAGTAAAGTCAAACAGGATTGTGTTCTAGCTCCCACCTTGTTTACTTCTATGCTTACTTATGATCAGAAGAGTAAATATGCCAGGCTTAGGGGCAATAATAGTAAAGACGCAGCTAAGGTGGGCTGGTTACTTAGTCTGAATACCTAATACTAGAATACCCAAGAAGATATTCTACGGTAAGCTAAAGCTTGGTAAATGCTCTTGTGGAAGTCAGTTCAAAAGATATTTAAAAATGTGGTATCTCAAAAGACACATGGGAGCACGATGCTTGTGAAAGGAAAAAGTGGCAAAAGACGATTCACCACAAAGCTTGAAGTAAGTCGTATCCAGCTAGACAAAGAAAAGAGAGCCCAAAGGAAATCGAGGGAAGATCAGCCCTCGGGTCAGTCTGACGTCTGATGTCCTGTGTGTAGGAAAAAATTCCTCGTGAAAATCGGACTTTAAAGTTACATGACTATCCACAACATGTATTAAATTGGAGATGGATCATGGGCTGTCATCATCGGCATCGATGGACAAACCATCATCATCAATATATGCAAATATTAAAACAGGGGCATTAACTAATACAGGATAAAAATCACAAGATACCAACTGCGTAACATTGTACAAAGATGTGCTCCTTTAGTACCACATCAGCTCTGCTGCAACAGGCAGACAAGAGCAGAACTATCTTTGGTCTGATGGCTCATTTAGATTGTAATTTAAAATGACCTAAAATTTTAAAAAAGACTGCACCAAATTCCTTTTGGAAATTATTCACTATTATCATTTTATAAGCAAGAGGAGAGTCTCATTCTGAAATAAAAGCAGATAATATATTTAACTAGCTGAGATTTACTGGACACACATCTATTGTCACAATTGGTCTCATTCCCAGTCTTGAATTGGCTTTCTCCCTACTATTCGATACAGTTTTTTAAAAAACTATTACGGCTGCTAAGTATTTCAAACAAAATGACATTTCTTAGAGCTTTGTGTTGTTAAAGTAAAATTCAGAATGATTAAATGTGCTCAATTGGCAGGGGCTGAGAGAAATTACTGGGTCCCATTTTGCTGAAGCTTTTCCCACATAATGTTTGAAGTTCAGAAAAGCACCTTTACTGTCAGAATCAGAAAATAAATGGTGCACTGATATTTCTATTCTGATCGAAAGTACAGTTTTACTGCACCAATAAAAGAACCAACAACAAGCTTTCTGCTGCTTGTTACGATTCTCTGAAGTTATATTGTTCCTAAGAGGGATAGCATCTGCCAGGGCCTTTTACAAAAATAAAAATAAAATGGATTAGAAAACATCAGTGCTGAGAAGGGTGAACATATTGCTGTGTGCATTCTCTTCATATTCACCCTGAAGCAGTCTTGTGCTGACCTGTATATATCAAAACTACAGAACAGTCTGTTGTTCTTAATCCAGTCACCAATCATAAAGAATTTGAAATGGGTTTGTTATTTGGCAGAAATAATTCATCATCCTTAATTATACACTTATACAAACAAAATAATAAAACCACTCATTAATATATTTTAATTATTTTCTCTCTGTCAGACTCCCTTCCCTTCTCTTGCATTACAAACTAGCAAGTGAACAGGCAAGCAATCTGTTCCCAGCAACCTACCACTGCTGTTCTGTAGTACTACCAATACTACTAATAGTACTAATAATATTACTATTACTATTACTGCTAATACTCCATTGCACCTTTAACATGGCAAAACATCCTAAAGTGCTTCACATTGGGGTGGATTGGTCACTGAAGGTTAGGGGAAGTGAGCAAAGATTTGGTCAGAGGTAGATTATGAGGAAGCTCTTGAAATCCAGAGGGGTTTAGGAAGAGAATTCCAGAAGCCAGGGCGGTGAAGGCTGAAGGCTTTGCCACCATTGGTAGAGTGCGGGCTGGAACTCACAATGGTCCAGAATCAGAACAGCAGAGGCTGCAAGCTGGGAATTAGGGCTGGAGGAGATTGCAAAAACAGGGCAGAGTAAGGCTGTGGAGGGATTTGTAAACAAGGGTGAGAATTTTGAAATCAATGTACTGGGGATGGGGAATGAGTGAAAGTCAATGAGTAATGGCGTGCATGGTGAAGCACACTGTTGTGGAATAGTATTTGGCCAGCGTAGTTCTGGATGAGTTGGCTGTACTCGGCTCTTAAATGACATTTGACAGTAGCAATGGATTGACTAATTTTCTGATTTTTTTCCCTCTGTCCCTCTGGAGAGAAATGCTTCATTTATATAATGCCTTCCACTGACAGCCAGGCTGGGATTGGATATTTGTTGTATGGGATAGCATCAGTGCCAAACCTATGTTCTGCCACTGTTTTACAGAACACTCTTACACCAAGATAGCCCTTGGGTGAGACAAAAATCTTTTTCCAAATGCTTCAGCAAATTTGCAATTTACAATTCTGTTTATTCACCAGACATGATTAAACTTATGTATTCAGTTATATGGCATTAGCATTTCAAAATGTGCACGGCTGATGGTTTTATTCTGCAGCCTTCAAAGAATTAATTGATTATTCTTTTGTGGTGGTTTCTGCACCACTAACACATACCTGCAATCTCAGTACAGCCTCAGAGATGTCCAGGCACTCTGAAAAATGTGTAGTTTTAATTTAACCCTTAAACGAACTTGCCATACCATATACTACCAGTGACTTGATACCATATCAGATAACATGAAATTCGGTATTACAGTCATGTGATTTTATTGTCCTTGTGATTATTTTCCCCGTTTCCACTTTTTAAAAATCTCCCTAGGTGTTGAGATGCTGGGCAATGACCTGGTCCCAGGCTTCTACTCTGTTGTAATGTTTCCTACATTACACCAGTGACTACACTTCAAAAGTACTTAACTGCTGTAAAGTGCTATGGGACATTCTGAGGTTGTGAAAGGCCCTATATAAGTGCAAGTTCTTTCTTTCTAACAGTGCCACTTTATAACTTGTTGCTGCAGATGTGTAAAGCGAATCTCCAATTTTCTCTTTCTTTCCCTTAGCGCTTCCCCAGAATGGGGCAACTGAGTCCAGGAAGTCATAGTGGGAAGAATTGTGATCATAAATCAGTCGTTTGCCATTTAATATAGCATAACAGATATGTCAGAGATGGTGAGTTACTTGGATAAAATGGCTCCCACAAAGTCAGAAGCAAAATGAATTGCAGTCTCATCATTTATTTAGTGCTTAGAATTGCCTGGCTACTTCCTATCTACATTACTTCAACAGCTAAAGGATATAGGAATAAAATAGAAACTTGAAAATTATTTAATACCGCTTTGTAAGGCCTACAGGAATATTATTTCTCAATAACTGCTTCCTTTGCCCTCACAAAAACCTTAAATGCATTTTAGGTGATAAAAGTCACATGTGGGTGGTCCAGTTACCTGAATTGTGTTAGAGATTATGTGAATATAAAAACGTACGTAGGTTACAATAGGAGCAAAATGGTACTATGCTATAAGGTACCATTTAATAAATAGGTCCAGATCCATTTGCGTGCTCAGTTTTGGACAGAGGTACATTACTGTTTGGCTTAAGTTGTGCCTCATTAACAAAGCCATTGGAAACAAGACAGCAGCAGTGGAGTCTATTTTAAATCGGAGTGAATTTCGAGGCGAACAGGGTGCAGGGCAGGGCTAGTGCAAAACTCACACACTGGCCTAAATTTTAGACCCGGGGAACTTTAACACCCGGGTCACAGTTAAATGCCGCTGGTCCACTTGCCACCTGGAATGGGTGTGAAGAGGACGTAGAGTGGCTGGCACCAGGCAAAGATCAGGACATCCCTTGGCTGCTCGTCAGCTTTCAGCTATGTGGAAGGAGGAGGGTTTCAGGAGGGCATCACGGCAAGGGAAGGGGAGTATCTCCGGGCAAGGGAGGCAGCAACTTTCCTTGTGGACCCAGCACAAGCACTCTTGCT
Organism: Heptranchias perlo; assembly: GCF_035084215.1. Lineage (NCBI taxonomy): Eukaryota > Metazoa > Chordata > Chondrichthyes > Hexanchiformes > Hexanchidae > Heptranchias > Heptranchias perlo. The sequence continues at coordinate 22,782,825 of NC_090349.1, read as the reverse complement.
CTTCCCGGTCCCACTAAGGAAAGTTTTGTACTTACCTAAAGGGCCTCTTCTGTCTGCAGACCAACAGCAGACCTGTTTGCGCCGAGTGGGAATGATACTGCAGCCTCCCCGCTCAAACCCCCGTTAAAATGCTAATGACATCATAGGACTCTGATTAGCTTTTATGCATGAAGTTCTCGCCAGAGTTCGGCAGGCACCTCATCTACCGCCAAAACCAGCGGTGTTAAAATCGGAGACCAGCAGGAACGGAGTGGGAAATGGAGCCGGTACATTTCAACTGCTCGTCCGCTCCATTCCCGCCCAGCGGGGAGAGTTAAAATTCCTTCCAGTGTTTCTTATAGGGGGCATTTGGTCACTGAGGAATTTCAGTCTCTAGTTAGCATCGACTGCTGCTGCCCAAATCATCACTTATTAACAGAGGCTGCTAAAAACTGCATGTGACTCCCTTTGTTTCTATCGTGACTCACGGATGATTTGATGGCCTCCTGAGCCCCTTCCTGGTGAGGTAAAGGTGAGCATATAGAAGTGAGTGTAACGTATCGTTTGAATATTTAGACTATTTAAAAGAAAGGAGTTAAATTCAAAAGAAAGTGGAAATCTAGCTTTCATGTGATCCCCTGGTGGCATGGGTGTAGAATTTATTGGTTTCATATGTTAAAACAAAAATGGATAACAAAACTTTGAAGGAACAATTAAAAAAAAAATCAATTTCCTCTCAGTCAGTAAGAGGAATATTCAAATTGCAGGCAGAGTACAAAATGGGCAGAACCACATAGAAAAACATCAGACATTATTTCATCCAATGCCAACTTTATAATGAGCTGAAAACTGCTTTTAAAATATCGGTGAGCCTAACAGTGCTCACCGTCATTAATGGTGAAATCGAAGAGCAAATTCCAGCGACCGCACCTGCGCAGTCAAACACGGAAATCCGGAACTTGCTTTTTCTGGTTCGGTGGCGATCTGACAGCTTCGTGTTAAAGGGATATCGCCGGCTGCAATCAACGGACCAGCGCCAAATTGCTCTCCTGCCCAGCTGGAAACAAACTAATCTCACCAGATACGCTCAGTTATATCAGGTCTAAACTTAGTTTTAACGGCGTGGTAAGTCTTAACGACTGCCAAACAACCTCTCTGGCACTGAAAATTAAATTCTAAAACTATGAAGTCTCATTCATTGCGATTTTAATTATTGTTGAACATATAAAAAAAATTTAAAATTTTTTATTTTTTCACTTTTTCTTTCTGTCTCTTTTATTTCTGTCTTTTAATTCGATATTTCTGACCCTCTCTTTATTCCGCTGTCTCTAACTGTTTTACAATAATTTTACTGTTGTAGCTTTCGCTTCAAAGTTTTGACTCTTCACGGCTTGTCAAAGATGCTGCAATCTGATTGGTCGAGGGGCGAGAGCGCGATCCTTTCATCGGTCACGTAGGCCCTACGTTCGCGGGAGTTAACGCTGGGCTCTTCTCAGGTTTGTGGGTGAGTCTAAATCTACGGAGCGGCGAGCGCCATTCTTTCGCCGCTCGGAACTATTTCTGACTCGTTGATTTTAGATTTCCTGGTTGAATGAGGCAGGCGGGCACCAGCAAGGAGCCCACAGTGGCACTTGTGTCTGCCTGTGCCATGCAAATTATACGTCCTTTCACTGATCCTGCAAACACCGGCATGGTCAGGGTTTTTGATGTTCTAATATTTCTGTCATTTCCTCACTCTTCACTACAAGCTTGCCTGCTTCATCCCTTATTGGCCCTACCCCTACTCCTACCATTACTATCTTGGATACCTTTATTGCCAATGTGCCTACAGAAAATCTTTCTTTTTTTACCCTTTTATGTTTTTTCAATAATTTTCTCACCGACTCCTGGGTAGCCTTCCTAATCTCCATTCTTTTTGATATATTTGACTTGGATATCACTTTTAATATCTGCCCTGCAAGCAGTAAATGCTGCTTCTTTTATGTTGAAAATCTGATCTCATCTCTCTTTTCATCTCAGCCTATGACAAACTCTTTTTTCCCCTTAGTGGAAAATACCTGATTTGTACCTTTTACATTTTTTGTTTAAATATTTCCCAATTTTTCATTCCATTTAATCTGGGCAAGGTTCTTTTAATGTTGATATAAGGTCCATTTTTCAATTCTGTGCCCTGGCCTTTTTTTACCCTTTTTCTGTTCTTACCTAATTATATTGTGATTACTGCTTCCCAAATGTTCCCCTCCTTTTACATCAGCTATTTGCTCCATTTCATTACCCAGAATCAGTAGAGACCCCTTCCTTATTGGAATGGCAACATACTGACTGAGAAAACAGCCCTGAGCTCACTGTAAAAAAAAACCTCCCACAGCAAATATTTTCCTATCCTAATCTATTGTTGGATATTTAAAATCTCCTACAATTATAATCTATTATTTATATACACCAGTCTAATTTGTCTGCAAATTCATCTTCAATTTTCTTTCCAATGTTTGGAAGTCTATAATATGCTCCAGTAATGTGACCATGCAATTCCTCAGCTCAGTATTTAGACCACCCCTCTATTTAAATTCTTACTCTCTTTGATATTGTCTTTAATTAATACCACTACCCCTTGTCCCTTTCTTTCTTCCCACTCCCTCCTGAAAATGTTTCATACTCAGGTATATTTAATTGCTAATCCTGATCCACCTACATTTCAGTTACCACTATTATGTCATAGCTTTCTATTTTAGTTAATCAACTCAAAATTCTCCCTACCCCCTCCCCCCGACCTGGGCGTAGGTCAGACAGAGTGCTCCTGAAGTGCGCTCTACCTGACATGACCTGAACCTACCTGTATTTGTTCCCTTGGCACAAGCCCAACCCTGCCTAGTATACCCAGTGGATCCTTTGGGCTGGAGGCTGAAATTCAGCTATTGGTGGTAATGGATATAGCCTCCAGCCCAAAAGATCCACTGGGTGTATGTGGGAAAAGGCAGTCTTTATCTTTTTAGGCGATTGTTGTCTTGCTGCTGCATGTACAAGAGGAATAATTCGAGTTCCCCAAATTTGTTTCTTATCTCTGTGCAATCATGTACACACATTTTAGTTTGGATTCCCTTGTTTTGGCAATTTTTCCTTTTTTTTCGCCTTCCCATGTCCTGATTTCTTTTCATTATCTTGTCCTGTTTAATCACTTTCAATGTTTCTACCTCCATATTATCCATATACCTAAAGTTCACTTCCCTTTCCAAGTTGCCTACTCTATTCACTTTTCACCTCCCCCAACATATTGTTTTATATCCTCCACCATCAAGGATACTGATCCTGGCTTTGTTCAGCTTTTTAGCCAGGATCCATTATTAGACGAAAGTAACCTTCCTTGTACATCAACTAATTTCTGCCTGCACATTTCAAGAGTCTCTGGTTGTTTTTTGTTTATTGATATGTGAAAAGCTGAGTGGCAATGCTAACCCTCTTGATGATTATCTGAAGAAGGACGAGGAAGAGGAAAACCATTTTATTTTGTCTGTGCTAAGTGGATGGCTATAATGAGGACTGCTTCTAATTGTTCTGTTTGGCAGTTAAATATACAATGTAAAGGTTCAGTTAGTGTAAGTTTTATCTGAATTACTTATCACTTTTCCTTCTAACTTATTCCATCTAACATTACCATTAGTATCATTAGAAAAATGTACTCTTGTAGCAGCTGGGTACTGCAGTACAGCAACTAGCACCAGATCAGCAAGGTCATGGAACAGAGTCCCAGAGCTGCCCATCAATCATCTCCACCTACATCACCGGCATCTCCACATCATCCACCTACATAGAGTGAGAAAGCTTTTCCAACTTTTGGCTGTGCTGCTAGAGAGTGGCACAAGGGTCAAGATGTTCTATTCTGAAAAGGAGAGAAGACCTAACAGTGTAATTCCCTCACCCCATCTGAATCATACTTCCTGTTGACTTATAACGGAGTAACATTAGTAAAGATCAGTTAGTTATGGTTTTCGACCAATTCCGTAGTCAGATACTCAAAGTTCAGTTAAATTCTCAGTGCCTTTGGTTAAATATTTGATTCATCAAGACAGTTGAATCACACAATACAAGTGTTTTCAAACACAAAGCAAGATAAGTTCAGTATTCACCCATGCAGAGATCACTTCCTGCTGCTGTGGCAGCTGGTATGTGGCTGACTCATTTGTTCCTCTTTCCAAGTTTGCATTTTGTAAGCAAAGCTTTTGAGCTTTGGGACAGCTTTACACACAGACTGGCATAGAAGATTATTCAGAGATCACATCAATATGCGCTCAAATTAAATAACCAAAGACAAAGATCAGAAATAATGTTAATCATTTTCTCCAGTCAAGTTAGGACTGTCTGGGGCTTGGGCTAGTGGCAATTAGTGTCATTGAGCATTTGGTGACATCCATAAGTTGTAAGAAATTTGATGGCCTGGACAGTCCTCTTCTGACTGGAGAAAATGATCAACATTATTTGTGATATTTTCCTTCGGTTGTTTAATTGTTGAAATTCTGAAACTACTCTGCATGACATTTTTAACTCATCTTGTATTTTATTTCCTTTTAGGTTTTCTCAACTCACCTACCATTCTTAGCTAACTTGGCTAACAGGTGACAGTGTGGCTAGAACTCTGCCAATGCTGTTCTATAACTGACAACTGAGAGGAGCAAAAAGGTAACTCAGCGTAATTGGCCCTCTGATTTGTCCCTTTTTTTAACCTGCAGTCAAGCGCCTGGCTTCCACTTAGTTTTTCCACAGCAGAGATTAGGGGCCTACAATGCAGGAAGTCACATATAAAGACTCATATCCTGCACTGCATCACCATGCCACCCATGATGCAACTTGTGCTTGTGTAAGTGTTGAATGAGGACTATGCCTATGGGTGGCCTCTACCAAAACGCTCATCATTTAAAGAAAAAGTGCATAAAACTGTTCAACTGTAAAACTGAAGTGCCATATTTTGAACTACATTATATATTCAAAACATGCAAAAAAATGGTGTCTGTATTTTGCTTGACGGTTTATTTTCTGTTCATCTACATGTGTCATTATTGTTGTAGTCAGCACTTGGCACAAGACTGGTACTTAGGGACTTCAGTGGGTAATTTGATAAATGTTGCTTGTCATCTGTTGCTCTACATTTGATATTGCACATACCTTTGAAAATATATCTGTAGTTATGATTATTTTGTTCAGATGCTGGAAAATGTTTTACGTGTTAAATTACACTTTGCAAGGTAGTCAGGAACAATACCACTCTGATGACATTTACAGCTTTATTTATTAATTTTAAATACATCACTGCTTTAAATGAACTCAAACATGGGCGTACTGTCAACATTACATAGAAATAAAGAGAGTCAAGGTTTACAAATGGAACTTTACTGCAGTGTTAAACAATCTAACTGTAGGAATTTTATTACAATAGTATTTGTAACATGAAGTCTCTGCAGGTTGATTCATATTTGACTAATTTCTTTGTTACATCATAACTCATGCCCAGTGAATTACTGTTATTTTCCCTTTCAATTTGCCAGCCACAAAGTGGCAATGACAGCACTTCACTCCAATACAGTGCCATTTACCTCAGTGAAACATTTAAGATGAGTCATTTTGCAGCAAAAAAATCGCTATGAAACAAGTCAGTCACTATCTTCAGTGACTACTGCTGCAATCTTGTGGTGAAATTAGATCACGCTGTCCATTTACAGGGAGCTATCTGCTGTTCCATTTTGACTGTGGTGTCAGCATAATAATGACATCAAAGAGTTCATGTGCCCTGAAACATTTATGTAAAAAACAATGGTAAGAATTGCCAGAGAATGACCACCAGTGGCATTATCATGTTGGGAAAAAGGACTGGGGAGTCTATTGGAAAGAAATGGAGCTTTAGAAGAAAAACTGGGAAAAAAAACCACGAGAATAATATGGAAATTACAGAAAATAAGTGCAAAACCTTTACAATCTTGCTGAGTTGTATTTATGATAAAATATGGAACAATATGGAATCTACTTCCTAGCTGTTTGTTGGACGATCTGCTTCACTATGTCAGAAAAATTTCACTTTTTGCTAACTTGCTCAGTACAAATTCTGAATTCATAAAGAGGGATGTTTTCCACGGTCATTTAATGGCATACACAGCAGAGAAGAGCATTAAAACTGGGTGAGGGGATAAAACTAGTAGTGTTTTATTTTCAGTACATTGTGGAGTTTTACCTGGAGCTGGTGTACTTGGTCATTGCTTTTGTCCCTTCCGACATGGCATGCTCGGCTCTCTGGGCAGGAGCAGGCACGTGATGGTCTGGATCTCCTGGGAGCTGATGTTGGGGCGCTTGTTGTAATGGGCCAGGCAGGAAGCCTCACCCATGCGATGCGCTCGGAAATATTGTTCACAAAGGAGTTCATGATGCTCATGGCCTTGGAGGAGATGCTGGTGTCCAAATGAACCTGCTTCATCACTTTGTAGATGTAGATGGAGCAACACTCCTTTCTCCACTTCTTGCCGTCCTTTGCTGTCACTTGATTCACGACTTTCTTAGCACCCTTCTTGGGAGCTGCTTCCTTCTTCTCAGGCATTTTAAAACTCACTTTCACCTTCTCTGTGCTACTCCCTGTTTTCTTGCCCCCCTCCCCAAATAAGGAATGAAATTGATAATGACATTTTGTTGATTGTTAAGGCCCCGTGAATGAACTGTCAGAGAGAATGCAGCACTGTCCCACTGGGGAACATTAATGGTGCATTCGTACCCTATTGATGGCACTCAGAGCGAACTGTTCCTCAGTTTGCCATAGATTAGGAGGCCCCATTCACACAGGTCTATCCAAAACCAGATCTGAGCTTCTGGGATAAAAACTCAAAATGCTGGAAACACTCAGCAGGTCAGGCAGCACATGTGGAGCGAGAAACCCTTTAGCAGATTAGCTGTTCAACAGGGATTTTGCTGTATTTGTTATATTAGCTGGTTCATTGATGGGTACAGGCTCCAATTGACACTAAGCATCATTCCACCTTCAAGCTTTTAGACTGCTGCATTGTAACTGAGCTGAGCGGTGTTGAGTTCAGGGGCACAGTTTCTTTACAACAGTTTACTGCTCATATATTTACTGTTGTAAAGAAGCAGAGTGCTGCTCAGCTCATTCTCCACCATGCGAATCAAGAATCTAAACTTAGGGATGTTTAATCATTATAGCACAAAGGAGGTCAAAAACTAACCAATAAATTAAATATAATTTTCAATACAATCCATATAAGCAGACAATGCACAGTTTTTAAAAAATTGAATTTTGATTAACTTTATGTTTCCAATTTGAAACTCAGAGGTTGATTACAAAGAGCCAATATTTTGCTTCTGACCCATCTGGATCCATAAATCCCTCATTAAAAAGTCCAAATTGGCCATGTCGCTGAATCATGGCGTAGAATTTAACTGTGCATTTTCATTTTTCATTCTGCAGGACTGTTAAACGCCTTGAGTGGAATTAAAGGAGCAGTACTGCGGGCAGGTCTCGATCAGCCAGGTTTCAGCCGGTACGGCTAATTAAATCCTGTAGAGGAAACTCACCCAGTGGAAAACTAATTAACATTTCTATTTGTTGCCAGTGAACAAAACTAAAGGGGATCTTAACAGCCCGGTTTCTAGAAGAGGAAAATATCCCCCATGGTAACTGAAGACATGTGTTGTTGTACACAGTGATGCATTTCTCATCTCAGTTGTGTTGATATCCTAAACGTGTAATTTTTATCCAACTCCATAATCTGCCATTTTGTACCACTGAATAAGTACCAATGCTTTAATTGGGATAGGTTTCAAATGCATTTGGCACTAACACAATAGAACTTTGTCAGTTGCCAAGGTAGAAATAGTCTGCTACAATAGAAAAAAAGATCATTTTCTCCCTTGGGATTGAGCAAGAGTAAAGCTAACATTATATAGAAAGGAGGGAGAGAGAAAACAGGGAACTATAGGCCAGTTAGCCGGGCATCAGCAGTAGGGCAAATGCTAGAATCTATTATTAGGATTTTCTAGGTGCCTAATAATAGAATCTATTATTAGGCACCTAGAAAATCATAATATGATTAGGTAGTGTCAGCACGGTTTTATGAAAGGGAAATCATGATTGACAAATCTATTAGAGTTTTTTGAGAGTGTAACTAGAGTCATAGAGTCATAGAGTTATACAGCACGGATAGAGGCCCTTCGGCCCATCGTGTCCGCACCGGCCATCAGCCCTGTCTACTCTAATCCCATATTCCAGCATTTGGTCCGTAGCCTTGTATGCTATGGCATTTCAAGTGCTCATCCAAATGCTTCTTGAATGTTGTGAGGGTTCCTGCTTCCACAACCCTTTCAGACAGTGAGTTCCAGACTCCAACCACCCTCTGGGTGAAAAAGTTCTTTCTCAAATCCCCTCTAAACCTCCCGCCTTTTACCTTGAATCTATGTCCCCTTGTTATAGAACCCTCAACGAAGGGAAAAAGCTCCTTAGTATCCATCCTATCTGTGCCCCTCATAATTTTGTACACCTCAATCATGTCCCCCCTCAGCCTCCTCTGCTCCAAGGAAAACAAACCCAATCTTCCCAGTCTCTCTTCATAGCTGAAGCGCTCCAGCCCTGGTAACATCCTGGTGAATCTCCTCTGCACCCTCTCCAAAGCGATCACATCCTTCCTGTAGTGTGGCGACCAGAACTGCACACAGTACTCCAGCTGTGGCCTAACCAGTGTTTTATACAGCTCCATCATAACCTCCTTGCTCTTATATTCTATGCCTCGGCTAATAAAGGCAAGTATCCCATATGCCTTCTTTACCACCTTATCTACCTGTTCCGCCGCCTTCAGGGATCTGTGAACTTGCACACCAAGATCCCTCTGACCCTCTGTCTTGCCTAGGGTCCTGCAGGGTAGATAAGGGGAACCAGTGGATGTAGTATATTTGGACTTTCAAAAGGCATTCAATAAGGTGCCACACAAGAGGTTGTTACACAAAATTAGGACTCATGGGATTGGGGAAATATATTAGCATGGATAGAGGATTGGTTAATGGACAGAAAACAGAGAGTAGGAATAAACGGGTCATCTTCAGGTTGGCAGGTTGTAACTAGTGAGGTGTCGCAAGGATCAGTGCTTGGGCCTCAGCTGTTTACAATATATATCAATGACTTAGATGAGGGGACCGAGTGTAATGTATCCTGGTTTGATGATGATACAATGCAAGGTGGGAAAGTAAGCTGTGAGGAGGATGCAAAGTGGCTGCAAAGGGATATAGACAAGTTAAGTGATTGGGCAAGAAGGTGGCAGATGGAGTATAATGTGAGGAAATGTGAAGTTATCCACTTTGGTAGGAAGAATAGAAAAGCAGAATATTTTTAAAAAGGTGAGAGACTAGTAAATGTTGGTATTTGGAGGGATTTGGGTGTCCTTGTACACGATTCACAGAAAGTTAACATGCAGGTACAGCAAGCAATTAGGTAAGCAAATGGTTTGTTGGCCTTGATTGCAAAAGGGGTTGGAGTATAAGAGTAAGGAAGTCTTGCTGCAATTGTACAGGGCTTTGGTGAGACCACACCTGGAGTACTGTGTATAGTTTTGGTCTCCTTACCTGAGGAAGGATGTACTTGACTTAAAGGGGGTGCAATGAAGGTTCACTCGATTGATTCCTGAGACATTCTCTGGAGTTTAGAAGAATGAGAGGTGATCTCATTGAAACATATAAAATTTTTAGAGGCCTTGACAGGGTAAATGATGAGAGGCTGTTTCCCCGGCTGGAGAGTCTAGAACCAAGCGTCACAGTCTCAGGATAAGGGGTCGGCCATTTAGGACCGAGATGTGGAAAAATTTCTTCTCTCGGAGGGTTGTGACTCTTTGGAATTCTCTACCCCAGAGGGCTGTGGATGCTCAGTCGTTGAGTATATTCAAGACTGAGATCAATTGATTTTTGGATACTAAGAGAATTAAGGGATATGGGTAAAGGGTGGGAAAGTGGAATTGAGGTCGAAGATCAGCCATGATCTTATTGAATGGTGGAGCAGGCTCGAGGGGCCGTATGACCTAATCCTGCTCCTATTTCTTAGGTTCTTATGTACATGGAACAAGAAGCCAAGGAAGAAAAAGGAAGCGCTGGACAGACAATGTCAAGAATGACTTGTCACAGTAAGGGATACAAATGACTGAAGCAGCCAGGCTAGCTCAGAAGCGACAACAATGCAGTGAATTCATTCGGCGCATCGTCACTGCTGAGCTGACGGACTGGAATTTCGTAGTAGTAGTATATAGTTATCAACCATACCATGGTTGCCAGCCACCCTCCTTCACCTCACCCAAGTGTGTGTGTGTGTGTGTGTGTGTGTGTATGTGTGTGTGTGTGTGTGTGTGTATGTGTGCGCGCCGCGAGCCGACAGCTATTTAACTGGTATAGCTGGGGGGAAGGGGGAAGGATATCACAGCTGAAGCTAATCCTGACCTTACCAATTGATCATGTCTACCTTCCTGTAGAGAGCACTGAACAGTGACCAGGAGTCGCAACCCTGGATGTTATCTTTTGCCTGTCCTAAAAATGCAGGTTCCAATTTCAGTCCCCAATTTACTGCCTCGCTGACATCAAATAATTCACCAAGGACCAGATATTTGTGCAGCTTCCATATAACTCAGTAGCACATTGGGAGTTGCTTTTACCCAGTGAGCCATCAGAGAGCATCAGCTCAATTTTATACGGGTGGGATTCACAATGCACCAAAAGGCATGTTAACAGTTGTAGGATTGAATTCTAGAAACTCAGAGTTAAATCATGAAATGATACAGCTCCAATTTTTAATGAATTTCCTTACAGCCTGGAAATACTGTCTAATGCAATAGCACTCGACCATCTCTATAATGAAAAGTTTCACATTTCAATTTTGCACATTATAGGTGACACTAAATTCCAATGCAGTGCAGAAAATTATCTCTTGTTATAACTGAAACAAATGCAATTGCATGATTTGATTACATACACTTGCTCATAAGACATACAATCAAAAACTTTATAGAGAAATATTTAGTTTATAAACATCTGTGATGTACTGGCTCGTAGAAATGTAATAATCTTGTCTGTTTTACTATTCAAATCTATTTAAAACAGTCTATATTACATTGCTACACAACCTGCTCCTTACCATTCTCCAATGACTAATTAAACCCACTTTGATCAATATATTTCATGTCTCTTGGCTCATGTAACCCTTCTGTTGACTTTCTACACCACAGAACTAATATTCTGTTGTATGTTTAATTGACAAACTGAACTGGGAATGAAAATCAAATCCACCTTGACCCTTTTGTACCGGGAGAAAAAGAAAATGATAAATACTAAACAGCAGAAATGGATTAAAACAGAAACAGATACTTGAGAACATAGAAGGAAAGAAGTGTGATAAATTGAAAGTAGAAAGTAATGGGCCAGATTTTGCTGTGAAAATAACGGTGAGGCTAACTGCGCCCACCGTTATTTATGCACAAATTGGACAGCAACTTCCAGCGAGCGGAGATAAACTTGAAAATCTGGAAGTTGTCCGAGATGTGCCACTTCTCTGTAAGCTGTTCAAAAGAGGCATCTCACCGAATGGCTCCCCATTCAAATGTAGAAGTTCCTGTACAGATAGGGACTAAACATGTTAGGGCTTGTCCATTGCTGACTAAGTACCCTTTTAACAGTGTGGTAAATCTTAATTACTGCCAAACAACCTCTCTGGCACTGAAAATTAACTTTTACAAGTGTGGAGTCTCATTCCTTCAGTTTCTAATTGTTGGAGATTTTTTTTCAAAGTTTAAATAATGTTTTTTACTTTTTCTTTCTGTCTCTTAATCCAAACTTTCTTTCCCTCTCTTTATTTTGCTTTCTGTACCTGATTTGACATTTACTATTCAAACTTACACTTCCTGGTTCAGACTCTGTGTTGCTCATAAGTGATTCATCAATCTGATTGATTAAGGAGATACACAGTTGCTTGCCCTATTCACAGGTCCAAGACGCCCTGTAGAGGGTGCTGCGCTGGTTGGATGTTTGGCTGACAGCAACTTGCGGTGCACAACCCCATAGAAAGTCTATGGGCAAATGCAAGTCTTACGAACGGCCACCGCTCACTGTAAAATCTGGCCGATTATATCAGTTACAATTCTGGCTCTTTCCCAAAATTGTAATACAGTAAAGGCACTTTCCATAAGTAGACTTGCGAAAAGAAAAGAAAAAGGAAGGACGAAAGGAGGGAAGGAAGGAAAGAAAGAAACTTTCATGACCTCAGGATGTCCCAAACCATTTTACAGCCAATCAAGTATTTTTGAAGTGTAGTCACTGTTGTAATTAGGGAAACAAGGCAGCCAATTTTCACACTGCAAGGTCCCAAGAACAGCAAGGGGATAATAACCAGATAATTTGTTGTAGTGATGTTGGCTCAGGGATAAATATTGGTCAGGATTAGGGGGAGAACTGCCCTACTTTTCTTTTAATAATGCCTTGGGATCTTTTACATTCTCCTGAGAGGGCAGACAGGGCCTCGGTTTAACATCTCATCCAAAAGACAATGCAGCACTCCCTCAGTCAGTCTAGATTATGTGCTCAAATCTCTGGAGTGGGACTTGAACCTTCTGAATCAGCTACCAGTGAGCAAAGGTTGCCGCTATGAACTGAAACTTCCTCTCTGATAGTCACATTTATTTACAAGGAACATAATTACACAGAAGCAAAAGAATATAGCAAGTACAACAATTTACTTACAGAATACTTCAACTGGTTCAAAATATAATAAAAATGAAGCTGAAATTAAAGCAGCTGTTTTGAAGCAGTCACTGAGGAGAATGAATAGTTGTTCATGGAGCTCCTCCCACTGCTGCAACATGGAAACAAAAAGACAAACAGACAAACATGGTACTGGATATTAAGGGGAAACCAGCAGGATTCATTTAATTTCAGAGGCTGGGTTTTATATAGTAGGTCAAAGAATTCCAAGACAGGCTATTGGGATATTAATCAATACAGAGGGTGTGAACAGCAGGCTTCTAGCCATTTGAATATTAGTCCAGTAGCATAGTGGTTATGTTACTGGACTAGTAACCCGGAGTCATAAGTTCAAATCCTGCTACAGCAGCTGGGGAATTTAATTAACTAAATAAAATCTGGGGAAAAAAAATAGTATCAGTAATGGTGGCCATGAAACTACCGGATTGTCATAAAAACCCATCTGGTTCACTAATGCCCCTTTAGGGAAGGAAACCTGCCATCCTTACCTGGTCTGGCCTATATGTGACTCCAGACCCACAGCAATGTGGTTGATTCTTAATCGCCCTCTGATATGGCCTAGCAAGCCATTCAGTTGTACAATCTTGCTACAAAAAGTCACCACACGGACTGCAGCGATTCAATGGCAATTAGGGATGGGCGACAAATGCTGGCCTTGCCAGCGATGCCCACATCCCATGAACGAATAATAAAAAAAATTTGATGGGATTCATGTGTTTTTCACCACCTGCCTTGCCTACCAAAAAATTGACTTCTCTCAAATAAATAGGCTGCCTGCATTAACAATTGGAGTGCCCAACCAGACTCTGCAAGTTTGGACGCATTTAACATTTCAAAGTCAATTCCGTTACACCTGAAGATGGGTTGCAGAATCGGTGTGATAGAATGCAACATTAGTTGGATTTCTGCCTATTTTTGTCCCTGCACCAATTTCCAGTTGGGTCTGGTGGTAGAAACTCCTTTCTGAAGTAGTTATGAACATCACTGCAGTATGTAAAAGGAGGCGTGGAAGTCTCTTGTTCAATTTCCTGGCTGGCAGGTGTGCTGGCATCAAGCTCTAACTCATGCTCATGAAACCTGTTGTCCAGGGTTACCAGGTGTAGGTGGGAGGTCATGTAAAAGGCACAAATGTTGAAGGTAAGTGTTTTTCGGCCATTTCTGAGTTATTCTTGGTTAATTATTATTCCCCTTGTCACTTGGGCTTTCATGAGTATTTGTGCCAGTTGTCTATTATTTGTTTTGCTGCCGCCCCCCAACCTATACAGGGACTGATGGGTTCCTCAATGAAGTTCCTTACAAGAGGAGGAGGATTAATGGCGGAATGCCAGGTAGGTTAGGTGCTCGAGAGGTGTTGCATGCACCCCCTCGCCCACCCCAGTACCAATGCACCCACATTGGCAGAGAGAGAGAGAAAGGTAAAATGACCTCATTTTGGTAAACATAATGCTGATCGATGCGCCTTTTCCTAAAGAAAGTTACACCAGCAGATCCCTGATGGTATCACTACAAGATGTCAGGGTGATCAAGAACTAGCATTGCCAGATTAGCTGCAGCCACCAAGATGCCAATTTCTGCAAGACCTGGCGCACCAACTGCGGTGACCTGTCTTCTCAGGGCGTGGTGCAGCAGAGGCAGAGGCAGCGCTGCACAAGGCATCTTACTTATGGCACATGTAGCAACTAACATTCAGCTTGGCCTAATACTTCGATGTAACTCCTTGCAGGCATGCTGCATGTTGATTGATGAGGATGGTTCCATGGAGTGGTGCGGAGGAAACTCTCCTCACAAACACATCATGCAGCACCACCTGCGCTTTAAGTAAAACGTGGGTTTGGTGCTGGGCTGCTCCATCACTTGTCTGCAGGATTACGCCTGTAAACCAGGGTGTCATTCCCCTTTATTTTTGCCTGACACTGTTAATCCCCTTTCCCTTTAGTCTTGACAATGGCTGCTAATGGGATGAGAGAATGAGAGATGCCTTTTGAGGCTTCCTGAATTCTTGTTCCCTTCGTCTCCCTTTAAGTTTGATTTACACGTAACTTTCCACTCCCATCTCCCTAGCCCTGTCTGAATCTGCAACTATTACTGTGAATAATTATGCAAATTAACTTACACCAGGGGCATAATTTTGACCCCGAGCGGGAAGGAGGTGGGGTCAAATTGTGGACAGGAAACCCGGAAGTAAAGGTTTCCCAGACGTCCTTACGATTTTGACGTAAGGATGTCTTTTATTTTTTTTGTCGGTTTGGCGTCCGACTGACCGGCCTAATTGACGGGCTGGTCTCAGTCGGACGGGACAGCAACCAGGGAGAGGACGTGCTCAGGTAAGTCTTTGATTGTATGGATGGGGTGGGTATGGGCAGGCATAGGGGGCATGGGCAGACACAGGTGGGCACGGTAGGCACAGGTGGACATAGGGGGCATGGGGGCACCGTTGGGCATGCAGGTCGCAGTGGGGTGGGGGGGAGTCAGTCATGGGGTGAGGGATCAAGGGTCAGTCATGGGGGGTGTCGGGCACGGGGGTCTGCGATCGTTCGGTTTCAGGAATGGGGGTCATCGCAGGGCTCCGCAATGGTTGGAGGGAGGGATCGGGGGTCATCGTGGGGGTCCGCGATCTTTGGAGGGGGTCCACCATCGTTGTGGGGGGGGCGTCGGAGATCGGGCAGGGGGTGTCCACGATCGTTGTGGGGGGTCGCTGCAGGAAGGCTTGTTGGGCCTGGGGGAAGCACTCCTGCTCTTCCAGGCCCACAACCTGTGCCAGAAAGGCACTTACCTGTTAGTTTCGGGCCTTCTCACCTTCTTTCACGTGGCATGAAGGAGAAGGCCCGGGAATCCTGGCTCCCAGGGGTTGAAAACGGAAACACTGCAAAAATGGAGGCCCGCAGCCTTCTTGAAAGGTTTAATCAACAACCCGCCTCCTGGGAGCGGCTTGGTCGCCCGCCCCTTGGCCCCGCTGTGAAAACCAGAAGTGGGCGGGTTGAAGACAGGTCTGAAATGGTTGCAATTTTGAATGCCCCTCTGCCCCCAACCCACCTGTTTTTCAATGTTAAAATCGTGCCCCAGAGAACTGTATTTGCACTTGAACTTTTAGGTGGGATTTGCACTAGTTCTAAACCACTCAGAACTGACTTAGACTTGTGGACAACAACTGGCCCCATCAGAGGTTTCTGGTACAATTGATTTATGAATGCAGGAAACAACATCAGTGAAGCTATCTGGAGACAGTTTCTCTTGTATCGTCTTTCCCCCCCTCCCAGACGAACACAAAAGAGCTTTGCGTCTCAGCCAACGTTAAAATACATTTATCGTGGGGCCCCATAAAAAGATATAATATAGAAATTTTACAATTCGAAGGATGAAGGAACACTGATGCTATCACAATGGGATAAATGTTCAACTTGCTGCTCGGGTGGTAAACTGGCAGTGTGGATCAGTATAGAATCCTATAGCCCAATTTTCAATTCTATAGTGTCTCACCAGAAGAAAATATTTACCCAATTACACCCCGCCATCACAGTTGCCCACCCCAACCTCCACCCCCCATCAACTATATACTAAGTGTGGTTTTCAAACCTTTCTGCGCAGGAGACCACCTACATGGAACCCTGATGGTGTTTTAACCCACTCCGGAGCGCGATGCCGACCATGGCCGCACTGCCAGGTAAAGCTGTTGGGCTTAGAGGCCCCTCTAAGTTAAGTTTTAAAAAAACTTTCCTTAGTTGGGGGGCCCAGAAGGAGCAGGAGTGCTTCTCTGGGCTCCACAAGGAACATTCAGGCCTCTATCAGTCCTCATTCAGTCCCCTACCCCCCCAGCAGTAGAATCCTCGCAATACCCCCACTCCCCCCCGACTCACCTTGCTCTTGGCTAGCGGCATCCGGGCCGCACCGGGGTCTTCGTCCCCACCACGACGGCCAGCTGCCATTTTCTGCCCGAAACGGGTGAACAGCTGACAGCCGCCATTCAAACGAGGCCCGACGGTTAACATCTGCCGGGCCTCCAACGAAAGCTCCTCGCGGGATTGCCGTTCGCTCCCGCTGGCCTCCCGCCGGGAGTTAACAGCGGCCCGTTTGTTTCAGCATTCTGATGGCCTGTTGCATCAAGGTGCTGGGAGCTGCCTGCACCTCAAGGTATTTCTTTTCACATCTGGTCCCTGGTGTCTCAGAAGGTTAACGAGCCAGGGTTCCAGTGGACAGGCTTCACCCCCTACCAGAAATGCAAGGAAAACATAACAAATTCCCAGGCCCAGGCAAGCAATGCATGTGTCACTTGCATGGTGCAGCTGTGCCCTGCAGGTTGCGACATTCATCACATGTATACTGCTGTTGTTTTGACATGAAGTTCCAACGCACTGTGCACCTAGACAGCCACCAACACAGCCTTCCCTGGCCTCAAAGTGGTTTCAAAATCTGGCTGCAAAAACTGCTCAGTTTAGTCATGGCTTCTCTGGTAAATCATAATCTCTGCATGCAGATATCCTTGCACATGGAGACATCATTGACTTGTCCCATAACGGTGGTTTAGTCCTGAGCCTCTGAAGTGTAAAAGCATCTGCCTTGCATGCCTCCATTGATATATCTCTTTCCCCCTTCAGAACCGGCAGGCAGAGAAGGGCATCCAGTGAAATACCCATGGGTGCTACGTGAGCTCTGTGCAATTGCAGTTCCTTTGGCAAACACCTATAGATGCGGAGAGATGGTGCAGCTTTAAGAAAGAAAGAAAGACAGACATGCACATATATAGTGCTTTTCACAACCTTAAGATGTCCCAAAGCACTTCACAGCCAATTAAGAACTTTTTGATGTGTAGTCACGGTTGCAATGTAGGAAACGTGGCAGCCAATTTGCACAAAGCATGGACCAGTTTTTTGAGGGTGTAACTAGCAGGGTAGATAAGGGGGAACCAGTGGATGTAGTATATTTGGATTTTCAAAAGGCATTCGATAAGGTGCCACACAAAAAGGTTGTTACACAAGATTAGGGCCTATGGGATTGGGGGTATTATATTAGCATGGATTAAGGATTGGTTAACGGACAGAAAACATAGAGTAGGAATAGACAGGTCATTTTTGGGTTGGCAGGAATGTAATGTATCCAAGTTTGCTGACAATACAAAGCTAGGTGGGAAAGTAAGCTGTAAGGACGAGGCAAAGAGGCTGCAAAGGGATATAGGCAGGTTAAGAGAGTGGGCAAAATAGTGGCAGATGGAGTATAATGTGCGGAAATGTGAAATTATGCTCTTTGGTAGGAAGAATAGAAAAGCAGAATATTTTTTAAAAGGTGAGAGACTAAAAAATGTTGGTATTCAAAGGGATTTGGATGTGCTTACACATGAATCACAGAAAGTTAACGTAGGCACAGCAAATAATTAGGCAGGCAAATGATATGTTAGCTTTTATTGCAAGAGGGTTAGAGTATAAGAGTAAGGAAGTCTTGTTACATTTGTACAGGGCTTTGGTGAGATGACATCTGGAGCACTGTGTACAGTTTTGGTCTCCTTAGAGGGGATGCAACAAAGGTTCACTAGATTGATTCCTAGAATAAGAGGGTTGTCCTATGAGGAGCAATTGAGTAGAATAGGCCTATATTCTTTGGAGTTGAGAAGAATGAGAGGTGATTTCATTGAAACGTATAAAATTCTTAGAGGGCTTGACAGGGTAGATGCTGAGAGGCTATTTCCTCTGGCTGGAGAGTCTAGAACGAGGGGACATAGTCTCAAGATAAAGGTTCAGCCATTTAGGACAAAGATAATGAACAATTCCTTCACTCAGGGGTTGTGAATCTTTGGAATTCTCTACCCCCAGAGAGTTGTGGATGTTCAGTCGTTGAGTATATTCAAGACTGAGATCGATAGATTTTTGGACACTAAGGGAACCATGGGATGTGGGGATAGGACGGAAAAGTGGAGTTGAGGTAGAAGATCAGCCATGATCTTATTGAATGGCAGAGTAGGTTCGAGGGGCCTACTCCTGTTGCTATTTCTTATGTTCTTATAATCTGTTTTAGAAGTGCCTAAACATTAGACCTTTAGAAGGTGTGTATAGTTTTATTAATTAAAGGAGAAAATAAATTGCAGAGAAATGATGGGTTAAAATGCAGCTGTTTGTTACAACGACCAAGCAGCTTGGCCTTTAATGCACAACATGGCTGACTTTAGGGACTACTCTTTTTGTCTGTTTCAAATGGATGCTGAGCAACTGCAGTGCTATTCAGGCATTCAGAATACATTATCAGGCCATCATGTCATTAGCAATTTTCAGGGTCTTAATGAGTTTAGCACAAGATGGGTTTCATTCTGTAATTAGCTAAGAATAAGCCCTGGGGAAAATACAAGGGCTGACTGTTGTAATCTATTACTATTCACTAATCTTTCATTTAAATACTGATTGATAACTTCCCTATGTGTCTGCGTTCTTCACACTCAAGATGGTTTTTCTGATGTTTAGGCATTTTGTAACTAATGAAAGTCTGGATTGACCTGTGAAGGGCAGTACTGCCACCCACTTACTGTGGATAGTGGTACAGCATTGTTGGTGGTGAAGAGGGAAAGTTGGCTAAGTTGAGAACCACCGGGTATAATTTTGGCGAGGGTTCTCCCAATCTCCTACTGTAACTTCAGCAGAAACCCTGGAGAAACAGGGCAAACGGTCATTTCCGCCGTTCCTCCGCAGCTTCCACCGATCTACCATTGAAGTTACAGCTGGAGATCGGGAGAAACTCCATGGAAATTACTGGCACACATTTCATAGGATGCAAGAACACAGGAACAGGAGTAGGCCATTCAGCCTCTCAAGCCTGTTTCGCCTTTCAATTAGATTATTGGTGATCTGTGCCTCAACTCTATTTACCCACCTTTGATCCATATGCTTTGATACCCTTACAGAAAAAAAATCTAGCGATCTCAGTCTGGAAAATTTGAACTGACCCAGCATCCAGAGCATTTTGGGGAGAGAGTTCCAGATTTCCACTATCCTATGTGTGAAAAAGTGCTTCCTGATTTCACTCCTAAATGGCTTAGCTCTAATTTTAAGGTTATGCCCCATTATTCTGGATTCCCCCATCAGAGGAAATAGTTTCTCTGTATCTATCCTCTCCCTTTATCATTTTAAACACCTTGATAAGATCACCCCTCAACCATCTAAACTCAAGGGAATACATACCAAGCTTATGCAACCTGTCTTCATAATTTAACTCTTTCTAATAAAAGAAATACTTATATAGCACCTTTCATGACCTCAGGACGTTCCAAATCACTTTACAGCAAATGAAGTACTTTTGAAGTGTTATCACTGTTGTAATGTAGGAAATGCGGCAGCTTAGACACACAGCAAGGTCCCACAAACAGCAACATGATAATGAACAGATAATCTGTTTTAGTGATGTTGGTTAAGGGATAAATATTGGCCAGAACACAGCGGAGAACTCCCCCGTTCTTCTTCAAATAGTGCCATGGGATCTTATACGTCCATCTGAGAGGGCAGATGGGGCCTCGGTCTGATCCAAAAGACGGCAACTCCAACTAGTGCAGCATTCCCTCAGTACTGCACTGGAGTGTCAGCCTGGATCATATCCTCAAGTCCCTGGAGAGAGGCTCGAACCCACGACCTTCTGACTCAGAGGCGAGAGTGCTACCAACTAAGCCAAGGCTGATGGTCTTAAAACTGACAAACTGTCAGGTTTGGACAATATGCAGCAACGAGTCTTAAAGGACATTAAGAGATCAGAAAGTGGTTAACGTAGCTTCAGAGTTTTATGACTAGAGTTTTGAGTGACGTGAAATAGTCATGGGCACTGCTCTATAGGAATTTACTGATCAGCTTCACCACTGAATAGCATAAAAAAATGAAGTACTTTTGTGGAGATGATGAACAAAGGGGGTTAAATTGGGCCACGTGTCAGCCTTGGCTCAGTGGTAGCACTATTGTATAGAATTACATGGAACTTACAGCAAAGAAACTGGCCATTCGGCCCAACTGTTTATGCTCCATTTGAGCCTCCTCCCAACCTACTTCATCTAACTCTATCTACATATCCTTCTATTCCTTTCTCCCTCATGTACTTATCTAGCTTCCCTTTAAAGGCATCCATGCTATTCGCCTCAACTACTCCATGTGGTAACAAGTTCTACATTCTCGGCACTCTGTGGGTAAGTTTCTCCTGAATTCTTTATTGGATTTATTAGTGACTATATTATATTTAAAGCACCTAGTTTTGGATTCCCCTCCCACAAGTAGAGACATCTTCTCTACGTCTACCCTATCAAACCACTTCATAATTTTAAAGACATCTATTATGTCACCCCTGAGCCTTATCTTTTCTAGGAAAAGAAGCACCAGCCTGTTCAGTCTTTCCTGATAGTTATAACGTCTCAGATCCGGTATCTTGCTTGTAAATCTTTTTTGCACCTTCTCCAGTGCCCCTATATCCTTTTTGTAATATGGAGACCAGAACTGTACACAGTTCTCCAAGTGTGGTCTAACTAAAGTTCTATACAAGTTTAACATAATTTCTCTGCTTTTCAATTCTATTCCTCTAGAAATGAACCCCAGTGCTTTGTCTGCAATTTTTATGTCCTTGTTAACTTATGTGATTTGTGAATGTGTACCCCCAGGTCCCTTTGCTCCTCTACACCATTTAGACTCTTATTTTCCAAGGAGTATGTGGTCTCCTTATTCTTCCTAGCAAAATGCACCACCTCACACTTAACTATATTGAAATTCATTTCCCATTTATACACCCATTCTGCAAGTTTATTAACGTCTTTTTGTGTTTGTCGCAGTCTTTCTCAGTATTAACTATACTCCCACTCCACTCTCACCTCTGAGTCAGAAGGTTGTGAGTTCAAGCCCCACACCAGAGACTTGAGCACATAATCTAGGCTGACACCAGTGCAGTACTGAGGAAGTGCTGCACTGACGGAGTTGCCGTCTTTCTGCTGAGATGTTAAACCGAGGCCCCATCTACCCTCTCAGGTGGACGTAAAAGATCCCATGGCACTATACGAAGAAGAGCAGAGGAGTTGTCCCGGTGTCCTGGCCGATATTTATCCCCCAACCAGCATCACTAACAATAAAACAGATTATCTGTTTGCTGTTCATGGGATCTTGCTGTGTGCAAATTGGCTGTCACGTTTCCCTACATTACAACAGTGGCTACACTTCAAAAAAGTAGTTAGTTGCCTATAAAGTGTTTTGGGGCTCCCTGAGGTCCTGAAAGGCACTACATAAATGCAAATCTTCCTCTTTCTTTTAGTATTTAAATCAAAATGTGGAAAAGAGATAAAAGGCGGAACTTTCAATTTCGGCAGCGGTACAAAATGAACGGTAGCGGATCGGATGCCTGTTGTACACTCCGCCCAATTTTTGTTTCCATTGACTGTCCATTTAATGACCCAGCTGAAGTTGAAAGTTCTGCCCAAAGTGTTTGATTTCCATTATTAACCTTAACACTCAATTTATCCCAACATACGTCAACAGGTGAGTTGTTGAATATTCAACATGTTGTAATGGACTCTATGGGATATTTCTCATTGTAACCATCAATGTCGATAACGGTTTGTTTGAAAACTTGCTAGTTATTTACTGGAGTTACATAATGTTTTTGTTACATATATGCTGTGTTGTTATTTAATGTGACCTTTTACGTGAATTATGAGGATATATTTGGTCACGGGATGCACAATTTACTGACGTGATTGCGAGTTATGACTCATTACCAGAAAGTATGTACCTTAGACACAGGAGCATCCATAATGCAGCCTTGGAGTCACACATGGCCCATGATCCTCTATAATCTGGCAATTAATGCTCAGGCAACTCATAACTACTTGCAGTTATATTTCTTATTCATTGGATTGTCCTGTTGAAATTTTGGGGACCTAAATATTTCAAAAGGGCTGTTCTTAGCATTGTTGCCGTAGTTGTGGATAAATTTCTGTCAGGCTGAAGCAGAGAGAGCTGCTGTAGTTAGTTAATTGGTTAGCTGGATTAAACTGGTTCCTGAAACAGGAGCAGGCCTGACTCATCTGAGTCACAAACAGTAGAAATACAGGGGCCTGTAGTGCAACGGAGCACTGAGTGACCTGCTGAGAGTTTGGTGAGTGTGGGAGTTTGGTGAAGTGGGGGAAGGAGGTGCTGCTTTGCCTTGCTTTTCCTAACTTTTTCCCCAGAGCGACGGCAGACCTGAGCAGCAGAAGACTGAGAGCAGGGATAAAAGCAGCAGCAGACCTGCAAAAAGAGAAAACTACTGTGTGACGTCACAGATGAGGCAGGAGAGTCTGAGAGGTGAGCACAGTATAAAAGGAGAGACTGAGAGCGGGAGGAGAGTCTGAGAGGTGAATGCAGTGTAAACCTAAGGCAAGTCACGGCAGCACAGCTCGCACCCGTGATATGCTCCTCCTGTACTATGTGGGAAGTCATGGACACTACCAGTGTCCCTGGCGACTATGTGTGCAGGAGGTGTGTCCAACTGCAGCTACTGGCTAACCGCATTTCAGAGCTGGAGCTGCGGGTGGATTCACTGTGGAGCATCCGCGATGCTGAGATTATCGTGGATAGCACATTCAGTGAGGTGGTCACACTGCAGATAAAGATTACATAGGCAGAAGGGAAATGGTTGACCGCCTGGCAGAGTAAAAGGACCAGGCAGATAGAGCAGGAGTCCCCAGGGGCCATCTCCCTCTCAAACAGATATACCGCTTTGGATAATGTTGGGGGAGATGGCTTATCAGGGGAAAGCAGCAAGAGCCAGGTTCGGGGCACCATGGGTGGCTATGCTGCACAGGAGGGGAGGAAGAAGAGTGGCAGGGCTATAGTGATAGGGGATTCAATTGTAAGGGGAACAGATAGGCGTTTCTGCGGCCGCAAACGTGACTCCAGGATGGAATGTTGCCTCCCTGGTGCTAGGGTCAAGGATATCACGGAGCGGCTGCAGGCATTCTGGAGGGTGGTGGGGGGGGGGTGAACAGCCAGTAGTTGTGGTGCATATCGGTACCAACTACATAGGTAAAAAAAGGGATGAGGTCCTGCAAGGTGAAGTTAAGGAGTTAGGAGAAATTAAAAAGCAGGACCTCAAAGGTAGTGATCACAGGATTACTACCAGTGCCACGTGCTAGTGAGTAAAGGAACAGGAGAATAGACCGGATGAATGCATGGGGGGCAGGGATGGTGCAGGAGGGAGGGATTTAGATTCCTGGGACATTGGGACCGGTTCTGGGGAAGGTGGGACCTGTACAAGCAGAACGGGTTACACTTGAGCAGGACCGGGACCAATGTCCTCGCGGGAGTGTTTGCTAGTGCTGTTGGGGAAGGTTTAAACTAGAATGGCAGGGGGATGGGAACCTGAGCAGGGAGACGGAGGAAAGGGAAACAAGGATAGAAACAAAAGACAGAAAGGGAAGAAGCAATAGTGGAAGGCAGAGAAAACAAGGGCGAGAAACAAATATGGCCATAGTGCAAAATAATACTAAGATGATTAGCAATATTAAAAAGACAAGTCTAAAGGCATTGTGTCTTAATGCGCGGAGCATTTGCAATAAGGTAGATGAATTAACAGCGCAGATAGATATTAACGGGTATGATATAGTTGCGATTACGGAGACATGGCTGCAGGGTGACCAAGGATGGGAACTGAACATCCAGGGTTATTCAATATTTAGGAAGGACAGGCAAAAAGGGAAAGGAGGTGGGGTAGCGTTGTTAGTAAAGGAGGAAATCAATGCAATAGTGAGGAAGGATATTGGCTCGGAAAATCACGATGTGGAATCTGTATGGGTGGAGCTAAGAAACACCAAGGGGCAGAAAACGTTGGTGGGGGTTGTTTATAGGCCCCCAAATAGTAGTGGAGATGTAGGGGAGGGCATTAAACTGGAAATTAGAGACGCATGCAAGAAGGGTACAACCATAATCATGGGTGACTTTAATTTACATATAGATTGGTCAAACCATATTAGCAATAATACCGTGGGGGAGGAATTCCTGGAGTGTGTACGTGATGGATTTCTAGACCAATACGTTGAGGAACCAACTAGAGAACAGGCGATGTTAGACTGGGTATTGTGCAATGAGAAAGGATTAATTAACAATCTTGTTGTGCGGGGTCCCTTAGGGAAGAGCGACCATACCATGATAGATTTCCTCATTAAGATGGAGAGTGAAGTAGTTGAATCCGAAACTAGGGTCCTGAATCTAAATAAAGGAAATTACGAATTGGGGAACTTGACTAAAAGGGATGATGGTGGATAGGCAATGGCTAATATTTAAAGAACGTATGCAGGAATTACAACAATTATTCATTCCTGTCTGGTGCAAAAATAAAACAGGAAAGGTGGCTCAACTGTGGCTTACAAAAGAAATTAGGGATAGTATTAGATCCAAAGAGGGGACATATAAAATTGCCAAAAAAAGCAGCAAGCCTGAGGATTGGGAGCAGTTCAGAATTCAGCAAAGGAAAACAAAGAGATTGATTAAGAGGGGAAAAATAGAGTACGAGAGTAAACTAGCAGGGAACATAAAAACTGACTGTAAAAGCTTCTATAAATATATCAAGAGTAAAAGATTAGTCAAGACAAATGTAGGTCCCTTACAGTCAGAAATGGGGGAAATTATAATGGGGAACAAAGAAATGGCAGAACAATTAAACACATACTTTGGTTCTGTCTTCACAAAGAAGGACACAAATAACCTCCCGGACATGTTAGGGAACCAAGGGTCTAGTGAGAGGGAGGAATTGAAGGAAATCAGTATTAGTAAAAAAAAAATAGTGCTAGGGAAATTAATGGGGCTAAAGGCTGACAAATCCCCAGGGCCTGATAATCTACATCCCAGAGTACTAAAGGAAGTGGCCCTGGAAATAGTGGATGCATTGGTGGTCATCTTCCAAAATTCTATAGACTCTGGAACAGTTCCTACAGATTGGAGGGTGGCAAATGTAACCCCACTATTTAAAAAAGGGAGAGAAAAAACAGGGAATTACAGACCAGTTAGCCTAATATCAATAGTGGGGAAAATGCTAGAGTCTATTATAAAGGATGTGATAACAGAACACTTGGAAGGCATTAATGGGATTGGACAAAGTCAGCATGAGTTTATGAAAGGAAAATCATGCTTAACAAATCTACTGGAGTTTTTTGAGGAGGTAACAAGTAGAATAGATAGGGGAGAACCAGTGGATGTGGTGTATTTGGATTTTCAGAAGGCTTTTGATAAGGTCCCACACAAGAGGTTAGCGTGCAAAATTAAAGCACATGGGATTGGGGGGAAATATACTGGCATGGATTGAGAATTGGTTGACAGACAACAAACAGAGAGTAGGAATAAACGGGTCTTTTTCCGGGTGGCAGGCAGTGACTAGTGGGGTACTGCAGGGATCAGTACTTGGGCCCCAGCTATTCACAATATATATCAATGATTTGGATGAGGGAACGGAATGTAACATTTCCAAGTTCACAAAGCTGGAGTGGAATGTGAGCTGGTAGGAGGATGCAAAGGGGCTTCAATGTGATTTAGACAAGTTGGGTGAGTGGGCAAGAACATGGCAGATGCTGTATAACGTGGATAAATGTGAGGTTATCCACTTCGGTTGTAAAAACAGAAAGGCAGATTATTATCTGAATGGTGATAGATTGGGGAAAGGGGAGGTGCAATGAGACTTGGGTATCTTTGTACACCAGTCGCTGAAAGCAAGCATTCAGGTGCAGCAAGCAGTTCGGAAGACGAATGGTATGTTGCTGTTCATTGCAAGAGGATTTGAGTCCAAGAACAGGGATGCCTTACTGCAGTTGTACAGGGCCTTGGTGAGACCACATCTGGAGTATTGTGTGCAGTTTTGGTCTCCTTATCTGAGGAAGGATGTCCTTGCCATGGAGGGAGTGCAATGAAGGTTTACCAGACTGATTCCTGGGATGGCAGGACTGACGTATGAGGAGAGATTGAGTCGACTAGGCTTATCTCTAGAGTTTAGAAGAATGAGAGGTGATCTCATCGAAACATATAAAATTCTAACAGGACTAGACAGACTCGATGCAGGGAGGATGTTCCCGATGGCTAGGGAGTCCAGATCCAGGGTTCACAGTCTCAGGATACGGAGTATGCCATTTAGAACCGAGACGAGGAGAAATTTCTTCACTCAGAAGGTGGTGAACCTGTGGAATTGTCTACCATGGAAGGCAGTGGAGGCCAAGTCATTAGATGTATTCAAGAAGGAGATAGATATATTTCTTAATACTAAAGGGATCAAGGAATATGGGGAAAAAGAGTTAGACGATCAGCCATGATCATTTTGAATGGCGGAGCAGGCCCGAAGGGCCGAATGGCCTACACTTGCTCCTATTTTCTACGTTTCTATGTTTCTAAATCAGAACACCAAGATCAGTTAGTATCAGCAACGGGGGATATATGGAGCGGGTGCTGGAAGGTGGGATTAGAACGGGCACCTGGTTGTTCTTCGAGCCAGCGTGGACATGATGGGCCGAATGGCCCCCCCTTCTGTGCTGTATCTTTTCTATGGTTCTATGGTTCTAAGAAGAATGTGAATTTAAACTTTAAATGTGATCCACGAAGGCTAAAAGCTTCAACACCCTAATAAAACCCTTATTCTTAGACCTTATAAACCATAATATGCTCAGCCCATAAAGATCAGCACAGTAGCTGCTGGGAATTTTAAGGCTGCACATACTCTATTTCTGATCAATGAGATTTAGAAACAGAAAATCTTTCTGTTGGATTTATAGAATCACTAACACTTAGCAAGAAGAAATATTCCCACCCTGTTACTTATCTATGACACTACAAATAGTTATTTGTAAGCAAAAAACATTCTCATCATTTTTTAAATAAAAAGTACAGGGGCGGAAACCAGGTGAGTCGGCAATTAAAATCGATCAGGTGACTTGCTCAATACCAATAAAAAAACAACTTGAATAAAGCAATTCTACCTTGGTACCTCCTCTGATAATATACTACCAGCCAGAGATTTTATTGGGTGTTCCAACTTTGATTCAGATAAATAAATATACTTTGATTTACAAGCAAAGTGTTAACCCGTCCGTTTTACATGGCAGTGGGATAGTGATGTGGTTGAGGTGCATACTTTATAACAAGGTGCTGAAGGATTACTGTAAGGAATCTTACAACACCAGGTTATAGTCCAACACCAGGTTATAGTCCAACAAATTTATTTTAAAATCAATTTTAAAATAAATTTGTTGGACTATAACCTGGTGTTGTAAGATTCCTTACATTTGTCCACCCCAGTCCATCACCGGCATCTCCACCTGAAGGATTACATCCTAGGGCTTCCCAATGACCTATATCTGCTCTTGGCAGGAGCACTACATGTAGCATCTTTAAACAGTGAATTTTCCCACCTCAGGGGAAGAAAATGTCTCCCACCAGTCTCACTCACAGTAAACAGACGTGTCAGCTAATCATAGAGAAGCTTTGGCAGCGGGCCACATAAAATAAGGATGTGTCAGACAAACGGCATGAGAGAAAGGGGAAGGAGAACAAATGTTTAAAAAAATAAAGAATTTTGTTCTGCGGTTAAAAAACATTTCAAGAAAAATGTGCCGTTACCATTTTGACAATATAGGGGGAATATTAACTGGGAGCGGGATTCGGGCGGGCGGCAAATATGCCTGACCTCGGCAGCGTGAGGTTCAGGCAATTTTAACTTTTGGGCCTCATCTGCATGCCGTTGGTTAGCTGCCCACATAAAATGGATGGGTAGAGGCAGCTGGCCAGCAGGCAGGAGCATAAGTTCAGGTGGCAGGCACCAAAGGAAGGCTCGCTGGCAAGTAAGTAAGTGCGGGGAGGAGGTTCCGGGAGGGTCTTGTGGAAGAGAAGGGTGGAGTTAGGGGAGCTGGGGCAAGGAGAAGCCTAAACTTTCCTTGTGGGTCCTGGAGGAGCACTCCTGGCCCCACAAGGAAAGTTTTTTTAAAAGTTATGATAAACGGCCTCTTTTGGTCCGGTATCCGCTTCTCGTCTTCACTTGGCGGGAAAGCCGCGATGGATTCCCCGCTCAGACCAGAGTTAAAATTGCAGTCAGAGCCCAATGACATCATCAGGGCAATATGCATATTTAAAGAAGAATCCCGCCAGCTTCTGGCAGCTGCCTTTGACACCTCATCAGAACAGCAGGTCAAAATGAAAGACGGTGGATCCAGGCTGGATATCGGCGGGTGAGTCACCTGATCGATTTTAACTGCCTACCCCACCCTGGTTTCCACCCCTATAATTTCTATTTAAAAAATTATGAGAACGTTTTTTGCTTACAAATATTTATATCCACTTAAGGCAAATTTGTACATCTAGCTGGACTTCGAAGAGTGAAAACAAAAGCTCAAAATCTAATGAAGTGGGATCCTCGTATGTTGAAAATAAAAAAGAACACAACTTCATTAAAAAATAAAACAGACTCACAGAAACGACCAAGATGTGCTGTAGTCTTAATAGAATCATGAAGGAAATTCTATAACTCTGAAGATGCAGTGCAGACGAGGATATTTTCAGCTCTTGTTTGAGTTAAAAGAAAGAAGTGAGGCCTAGAATCCACAGGGGCTGCATCCTGGGGTAAGGGCCGGGCTGTGCCGAACAGGATGGGGGGGGGGATGGGGGACGGGGGCTCTTTTTATTTACATGGCAATGGTGAGTGCCTGCACACTGGGAGCGTATCACCGGCACTTGCCTGTCACCAGAGGCCGCAACTATGGTGCAGGGTGTTGAATTTCATCCCTCCCCGCCAGGAAAGAGAGTAATGGGACCCTCTATGCCCCCTCTCTACGGGCTGCAAATGATCCGCCCAGTGTTTCATAGGCCGGGGATATGAGAGCTCCTGGGCTAAGTGATCCCACCTCCCCCTCCTATGCCAGTGGCCTGGTTTAGGGCAGGTGGAGGCTCCGCCCTTTATGCTATCAGAAAACTCTGACACAAGGCCAGGCTAGAATAGAAGTTCACCAGAAGGGTAACAGATCTTTTATTGCTAGAAGACAGTGCAGAGCACAACTCATTTGATCTACATAATCTGGTGTTGAATTATTTATACACTTGTAAAAATGTTAATGTGATCAAAACATGGAACCTATCTCTGAAAGAAAGAAGCCTGAATTTTTAAGAAGATCATGGTGACCAGTTAGTGTATAGTAAAGTGAACAATATCTCTACTGGCGGCTGTGACAGGTAGTGGTAATTGACAATTTGAAATGTGTTCCAAACTGATCTAAAGGAATTGACAAGTGGAAGAAAAAAAGCATTAAAAGAGAGGTTTTCATTATTTATACTCTGATGGCTTCATTTTTTAATGATCACATTCTGTGAAATCCTATTTGAAAGTTCTATAACATGCTTGAGAAAAGGGAGTCCAGAATCCAACAGTCACTTGGAAGGTTTAATGGTTGTTATTTTATTGTGCTTAGTAAAACATTCTTCTGCTAGTGTGTGGTGTAAAGAATTTTGTTTTAATGGGCCAGATTTTGCTCTAAAAACAACGGTGAGGCTAACAGCCCTCGCCATTATTTCAGTGCAAATCTGACAGCAGCTTCCAGAGTCCGCACATGCGCAGTTAAACGCGGCAATCCGGAAGTTGCTCTACCAGATGCCCTGCTCCTCCAGAAGCTTTGTGGGAAGGAGATCTCACCGGCTGACTCACCGTTGAAATAACTGCAAGCGCGAAGTTCCTGTACTGCCCAGAAGGAAACAAAGTCACTGCGCCAGAAAAAGTTACATCAAGTTTTTTAATTCTAAGCAAACTTTTAACGGCGTGGTGAGTCTTAATGACTGCCAAACAACCTCTCTGGCACTGAAAATTAACTTTTACAAGTGTGGAGTCTCATTCCTTCACATTTTAATTGTTGGAGATTTTTTTTTAAATTTAAAATTTTTATTTTTAAAAATTTTTCTTTCTGTCTCTTTATCTCTGTCTTTTCATTCAATATTTCTTACTCTCTCTTTATTTCGCTTTCTCTAACTGATTTGATGTGGAGATGCTGGTGATGGACTGGGGTGGACAAATGTAAGGAACCAGGTTATAGTCCAACAGTTTTATTTGAAAATCACAAGCTTTCGGAGGCTTTCTCCTTCCTCACCTGACGAAGGAGAAAGCCTCCGAAAGCTTGTGATTTTCAAATAAAGCTGTTGGTGTTGTAAGATTCCTTACATTTCTAACTGATTTGACATTGAATTCACTATTCTAACTTGCACTTCCTGGTTCTGCGTCTGCGCTGCTTATTAACTATTCTTCAATCTGATTGGTTAAGGGGATACATAGCACTTGCCCCGTTCACACAGGTCCCAGATGCCCAGGAGAGGGCAGCGTGCTGGATTGAGCGCCTGAGAGCAAATTGCCATGCAAAAGCCCATGAAAAGTCTATGGGCAAGTCGAAGCCTAACGAGAGGCGGATGCTGTTCGTTCGCCGTTCAGAGCAAAATCCGGCCCGATATTTAGGAGTAGATGACTAACTCTAGACAGTTCCAAATCAAATGAAAATTTATTGACTATATTTCAAACCCAAATCTTGGTTAACAATCTAAAATTGCTTCACAATCAGTATATAAGTGAGCTCTTCTCCAGAGGCACACAGATGACAAATTGTTATTCTACATAGGTAAAAGTCAAGTTCCCAGGATCAGACTTTCAGAGAACACAAGAGCTCTACACTAGCTATTATACTATTACTTCTGGGGAACCAAACTCTGTTCAACAGTTGCTTGCTTGAATTAAAGTGGCCATGATGAGCAATTGAATAGCTTCACTAGTTTTGTTCGTAAACAGAGACGACATTTTCTCTTTTGAAAAAAACCTTATTGCGCAACTATTTTATATCAATATAGAGCAAATTTCAGGGCTCAGATTTTTAGCCAATATAGGACTACTGTAACAGTATTAATTATTTCATTTTTAAAATATGGAGGGCTCAATTTTAACTCCTGGGTAGGAATGCGACAAAGCGAGTGGCCAGCCCATCCGGGAGCAGCAGCTTGGCCGATTTGAACGGCTGAGCATCATTAGCATGCTGCTTGCTGACTTGCCCACCCGTATTAGCCGCCAATCTGGCAGAACTGATGCCTGCCTGATTTCATGGCCTGGTATCAAAAGCAGGCACAGTGAAGGATAGTTAAATCAGCCATTGGTAGGTTTCCAATTGCTTCCTATTTTTGCCTGAGAAATGAGCTAAAGGGAGAGGAAGAAAGCAGCATAAATTACAAAGAGAACAAATTTAAGAGAATAAAAGATCATGACAGTGACTGGGTTTTCACAGCGTGCGCTAAAATCAATGTGCAGCCCCCTTCAGTGCAGAAAATTTCCCAGTCGCTATGAATCACGTCTGGCCTACTTGAATTAATTTTAATCATGAGGCATCTGTTCAGTCTTGACCTGAACTTAAAAACTGCAATAGCTGTGTGCTTCATAATGGAATGGAGCTGGCCAGGGGCTGGGGAGCAGGAACAGGACCTTACATCTTGCAACTGAAAAAGCTCCATTTCACACACTCATAATACGTATTATTTCAGTATCGTAGTTCAAGATATTTTGGCCAGGAAACCCAACACATCTGCAGCAGGGTAGGACCTCTGTTCACTGCCCTCTGACTTCAGCCGATTTTCATCACTTATGAATAGTCATGCAGCTGCAGAAATCTCTAGGGCCTCAGCCATGACATGAGGCAAGTCTATAGTGGGCGGTGAAGTACTGAAGTGGAACCCAAGATGTAGTCTTTCCCCTTAGATCAGCTTCTCGCCACGCCTTGCTTTGGTACAATTCTGATAAGCAAACTCATTTTCTGGAGGTAGCTCGAGCATGACCGTCATCACAGGATGGGATTTGAGTCTGTTTTGAGTCTCCCAAACCCTGATGCAGTTAACTAACATATTGCAGCACCAGGCCAACCGCCTCTAGAAAAGGCTCCTTAGCAAAAGGTATTTGTGAATGATTTAACTTATCCTGATTTGTCTAATAAAAATCACAGTGCTGCCTCATTCAGTGTCCTCTATTTGTTCTACACATGATTGTATGAATCCCATATAACTATTCTTGATAACTTAATTGCAATTTTAAAAATGCTTATTCATTTTTCATTGAAAAAATTCCCTTCAGACAATCAGCAACACACCCATTTCTATTGATCACCCGACGCTACCACATATCAATACACCGCAACCAACTCTTTGAAGTGCAGCTGAGAGGGAATCATTTCACAAAAGATCATTTACAAATGCATCCTGACCATGCACAGGATTATAGGAGGGCATTTAAAAGTCTTTGGTGTCCAGATTTCATTCTCCTGGGCTTATCAAGGATGACAATGAAAAGGAATAGAAATGACTTGTGTATTTGCACAGTGCTCCCAGGGTAGGCATTGCACAGGTTGGATGCAATATAGAGCTCCCCTGTCTGAATGACATACCTAAATGTAGCTACACAAGACCATTCCTACTGCATTACTGAGAAGCGTCTGTTTCGAAAGTAATATATCCCTGTAGCATCTCTGAGTGACTGATTTGGATTGACTCTCTGCCAAGTGATGGAAAGAAGCCTTCTGTATAAGCTAAGTCCATCGCCTCCTGAGTCAACCTGGAGTGAATGAGTCTGTAATATATTGTACAAACACACACACACCCCATCTTAGCAAAAGCAGACTGGGTGATCTGAAGAAAAGTAATATATATTCATTTGTTCCAAACCCATCTGACGTTTTCCCTTCCCCTAACACATTTTTTCTGGGATAGTCTATCATATCTGAGCATGTCGGTATTATTGTTCACAATGTTTTGAGCTCACACTTATAAAACCAGTCAGCCAGTAATAGTGACCTTTATGCACTTTTTCTGGAAAACACCTAGATGATATAGTTGACACCTGAGCCAGAAGGTTGTGGGCCCCACTCTAAGATTTGAGCACAAAACCTAGGTTGACACTCCAGTGCAGTAATGAGAGACTGTCTCATTATTGAGGGGCTGCCCTTCAGATAAGACATTAATCGAAGGCCCTTTCTGCTTGGTTCATGTGAATGCTAAAGATCCTATAGCAGTTTTTAAAGATACTGGTTTCAAAGTTACTGGTATCTGCAGGCAAAACTAAAATAACGAAGGATGATTCTCAATATCAGAAGCGTCAGATGCTGGGTGCTTAGTATCTATGTTCTATTCCCTACTTTCCAAATTATGACAACACAGTCCTGAAAACACTGTCCATTTACACTACCGAGCCAGTTCAGATCCTGCATGAGCTGAATTACTGTCCTCAGCCAACCAGCTTGGGGAAGCTTTGAGGGGATACTAGGTTATTTCCACAAAGCAGGAACAGATACCATGAGGGTGGAATTGGTCTTGGACGGTTGTGCAAAATGGGCGATAGCAGATCGGTCACCCATTTAACACCCGGCACGATTTTCTTTTCCAATGAAGTCAACAGTAAAGAAAACTGGGCAGGGTGTAAAATGGACGACTGATTCGCTTTCGCTCATTGTGCGCTACCGCCCGAGTCATATTTCCATCCCCATAAAGGTCTCTCACGTACCTTCAAGTAGCTGTGATTTGTATCGTGCAGCACTGAACAAACAAGGGTACCTAAATGGTTTGGGGGTAATGTTAACATTTGGCGATAGTGTAAAATGGACGATATCGGATTGGTCGCTTCTTATACAACTCTCCCAATTTTCCTTTCAATTGACTTAAATGGAAAAGAAAATCAGGGAAGGTGCCTAACGGGCAGTCGATCTGATATCCCCCCTCTCACACTATTGCCAAAAGTTAAAATGGCCACCACGGTATCTTAATGCTGAATTTATCTTTAGCTTTGTGCAGTGTATTTACGTCAACTCGAAGCTGGATTGAGTTGCTATAAGTTTGTTTCTTGGATACATCACGACGATCAGAAAGCGAAGACTTTCATTCCATTTGTCTAGTTTGGATTTGAACCCAGATTACAGAGGTGAAGTAATAATGTTCAAACCAAGTTCCATGTGACTCAGGTTTTCCCTGAATTACTTTTGTTCAATAATAAAAAAAGATAGCCGCCTAACTAAAGCACTTTCAGCTTTGCAACTCCCTTCACAATGCACGACCAATTTCAGATTCCATTTTTTGTATTCTGGGATTGTGAACTAAGGAAGCCATTATATTATAATGGAAAATTCTTTGGCAGTCTGAATAATCTTTGATAATTGGAGTATAATTAAATTCTGAAAGTAGCATAAAGCCCGACTTCAGTGAATAAAACCTACAATTCAGTGAGAATTAATTCACCCTAATTCAGTTGATTTTAGTCACGTGACCTGAGTTCAGTAAATGTGATGGCTCTGAAAGTTGAAGCTTTTCAACTTCTGAAAAGCTGTTGGGTGAGGAATTGGGTTCTATCAGGGAGGCGGCGCGAAATTAACAACACATTGAAAACACGCGCCCGAAGGAGAAGGCCCGAGGCTCACCCCAGATTGAGCCTCATCTACATGATTCTGACAAGTTGCGGACATCAATCGGGCATCCTGATGCAGCTCGCGGCATTTCCGAAAACTGTCAGGCTCCGATGCCAAGCTGGCCTGGGATGGGGGGAGTCAAATGTAAGGGGGAGTTGGGGGGGGGAGCAAGTGCAGGCTGGCAGCCGACATCAAAGTAAGTGGAAACCAGAAAACTTACCTCTTCCTCAGTGGCCCCTAGCGGTCCCTTTAAGGGCAACTGGTTAGACCGCCGTAGACCCAGAAAAACTGAGTGGAGCATGCTTGATGAATGCTCTGTCCAGTTTTTGCCCAATTTTGCATCGGGGTCCTGATTACCGTACTCAAGAGGCCTAACACCTGTTTCAGGCAGGCGTCCTGGGCAACTAAAATACACCCAATACAAAACAGCGGCCACCGAACCTCAGGCACAGATCAAGCGCAGGAGATCCCGGCCCGATTTTGGTAAGTTTCTCCCTCGTTTTACACTCGAAAAACAGGCAAAACGATGTTGAATTTTTTCTGTATTATTTCTCAACTACTTATATTCTGCATCGCACATCAGTATTCTCCTTTATCAATTCTGTTTTAAAAGCATCAAATTTTGCTGGCACTTTAATGCTCCTCCTCTCTTCAAATCATTCAATCATACTTACTTACCAGCGCCTGGATTTTATTTTAACACCACAGTTAGTTGTTTAGAATGTCAATAAAACCAGCTGTAAATGCAGTTTTCACAATAGAAACTGGTTATATAAATAATGTTCCAAACAGAGCTACAATTGACTGAATAGTCAGTGTTCTAGTGTGATATTGTTTGAAACAAATGGATCATATGCACAATCACAATCGACTCCTACTGCATAGATAAAATATTGATTATATGTGGAGTAAGTGGAATGTCACTTACTTGCTGGCAGTAGACTCTGGATTTTTCCCCACTCATGACAAATATTTAAAGTCTTTGTTTAATTATTGTGAAATAAAAATGTAGAAACCACCTCTTCACACACACCTTCTTTAATCCGGTTGATTATAATTTTTTCTGTGTGAGGAACCCTCTATAAATATCACATTCCCAAGGATCTCCTGATCACTAGGTTAATTCCTGGGATGAGAGGGTTGTCCTATGAGGAGAGATTGAGTAGAATGGGCCTATACTCTCTGGAGTTTAGAAGAATGAGAGGTGATCTCATTGAAACATGTAAGTTTCTGAGGGGGCTTGACAGAATAAAGGCTGAGAGGTTGTTTCCCCTGGCTGCAAAGTCTAGAATGAAGGGGCATAGTCGCAGGATAAGGGGTCGGCTAGTTAAGACTGAGATGAGGAAGAATTTCTTCACTCAGAGGGTTGTGAATCTTTAGAATTCTCTACCCCAGAGGGCTGTGGATGCTGAGTCATTGAGTTTATTCAAGGCTGAGATCGATAGATTTTTAGAATCAAGGGATCGGGTGGGAATGTGGAGTTGAGGTTGAAAATCAGCCATGATCCAACTGAATGGCGGAGCAGGCTCGAGGGGCCATATGGTCAACTCTTGTTCCTATTTTTTATGGCCTAACTTCGAAAAGACAGAGTCAACTAACCACGGGAAAACAGTCCTATTGTTGCTGAAAACATGGAAAGGCAGATTTTCCTCTTTTGCGCTTGGGCATGTAGGATTGCCTGGGAGGAGTGCATCGAGGAAAACCGGGGAGGGAGAATCACACTCCCATAATGGGACCCACCTGATTTTTTGTCTATTTAAATTAAGACAGGATTACGATTCTCCCAACCCAGTTTTACATTAACTGCTCCATCCAGGCAATCCTTTACAACGAATCACAAAAAGGAGGAAAATCTACCCATTAGTGTACTCTGAAGTAAAAGTAAGTCAACAATTAAAGAAAAATATAGAAATATGATCATCTCGGAATGGACCCTGCAATCCAGGAATCATCGTTTAAAAACCTAGGCTTTAATCCCATTGTCAACAAGGCTGCTATGATTATTATTTGCACGCACCGAACATGAAGTAAGCAACAGCTTGAACCATCTCCATAAAGCACTTTACTCTATCAAATGGGATTGTACCCCAGAACATTTTAAGCGTTGACCATATTCATCATTATTTCAGGGCACTTTCTTCTCATTTAGTTTCTGCATCTAAGTGACTATTCTATTGATTGAGCTATTCATTATTAATGTACAATTGTGAGAGGTTGCATAAGTGTTTGCTTCTCCTCCTCCTATTCTACCAAACTAGCAGTGATCAAACCTATCTTTGAAAATCGGACGGAGTGTAAAATAAGCTGCTGATCCGCTATCGCCCGTTTTGTGCTCAAGACCAATTTCACCCCCGACGCACATCACTTAGAAATGTGACTGATTTCATATTTCAAATATAATAAAGCAGCATTAGACAAACACATTGTTACACCATACCAACCAAGGAATGAACACAAAACCTGACAATTTTACTACGCATTTGATTTTGGTGCAGAATTTACA
Source organism: Heptranchias perlo (assembly GCF_035084215.1). Lineage (NCBI taxonomy): Eukaryota > Metazoa > Chordata > Chondrichthyes > Hexanchiformes > Hexanchidae > Heptranchias > Heptranchias perlo. The sequence goes on along the minus strand of NC_090349.1, from coordinate 22,745,170 downwards.
GTCCTTGAAGGTTTAGCTGCTTTCCTGTCCTTTTTACAGGAAACAGAAGTCTCATTAGAGTTCTACGCAATGACTGAGTATAGCCTGATTCAAGAGTCTTGGAACACTGCTTCCAATCACTCATACATCAATTAACTGGTAAGATAAATGTAGTTCTCTCACCAACAATCCATGAGCAAAGATCTAATCAGATCTGGAAATTACTTTTTATCATTCCTCCATCGATGGTGTCAGTGTTGTTTCAAATTTTACTGTATAAAAAGCCACAGTGCAAGGGAAAACATGTTCACATTATATAACATAAATGTACTCATTAATTTAGCTTCCAGATAATTACAGTAAGCCTATAAATAAAAGATGTGATGACACTTGAAGTGGTCAGTTGGCCTATCACCTAGGTTCCATTTTCATCTTTGCTTTTCATTCCTGATGTATTGACCTGAGTCAGGCCTTTCACATGACATCAGCACTTCTTTTTAAGTAACATTGAAACACACCTTGTAAAAATCAATCTGTTTTATTATATTGACATTGGGAAGAGAAGCCATTTGAAGAACAAATTTTTAAACTATAGCTTAAATAAGTTATCCGGGTTTCAAAGTGTACATAGTTTATTATGAGCCATGAAGAACTCATGGAAAAAGTACTATATTATTAAACAAATTGGCCAGTTTTTGGCTAAAATATAGTTGTGAATAGGAAAGTCTGTAGTCTGTAGTAGGTCTGTGGAATTTGCTGCCCCAGGAAGCTGTGGAAGCTTCATCATTAAATAAATTTAAAACAGAAATAGACAGTTTCCGAGAAGTAAAGGGAATTAGGGGTTATGGGAAGCGGGCAGGAAATTGGACATGAATTTAGATTTGAGGTTAGGATCAGATCAGCCATGATCTTATTGAATGGCGGAGCAGGCTCGAGGGGCCGATTGGCCTACTCCTGCTCCTATTTCTTATGTTATGTTCTTATGTAAAGTCTTAACAAAAAGGAAATTGTTCACCCTCCTGATCAAGGTTAAATTTCCCCCCATACCAACTACAAAGGCATACACCCATCCTAAAAAGTTATTTTCTCAGGAGCCAAGTTAGTAGATTGTGACTGTATAGAAGTGTATTAGGTTAATGATTTTAGACAGATCTAGATTCTAAGTAGCTCTTATGTGCCATGGTGTTAGATTTAAGGGGCCTCTACCCCATCCTGCACATAGTGAGTTTCAAACCTCTTAGATGTGGTGTCACTACAAGATGTTAAGTTGAGGTGAGGTGTTGTTGAGGTGGAGGAGTAGGATAAATGACATTCCCTGATGTAATGACATTGCTAGGGGCTTGAGTAACAGGAATCCTACCCGCTCTCTTAATTGGGGAAAGATTCACAGCTTGACGTGAGTAAAGAGGAATTGAAAATACCTAATGAAATGGTAGAGGATGAACAAAAAGAAAACACAGTCGGGTCACTATTTGAAAATGCCATTGTGATTTCCTTTAGGGCTTGAAATTACCAATATTTGCCAACAGGGACCTTCCCAACAGGGACCTTCCTTAAGCACTCGGTTGGTTCAGTTCCAAACATAAAGATGAATTCACTGATCTCGCACTTGAAAGGAGCGTGAATTGGAGGATTAAACATAGGAACAGGAGTAGGCCGTTCAGCCCAGCGTGCCTGCTCCGCCATTTGATAAGATCATGGCTGATCTGTGATCTAACTCCATATACCTGCCTTTGGCCCATATCCCTTAATACCTTTGGTTGCCAAAAAGCTATCTATCTCAGATTTAAATTTAGCATTTGAGCTAGTATCAATTGCCGTTTGCGGAAGAGAGTTCCAAACTTCTACCACCCTTTGTGTGTAGAAATATTTTCTAATCTCACTCCTGAAAGGTCTGGCTCTAATTTTTAGACTGCCCCCTACTCCTAGAATCCCCAACCAGTGGAAATAGTTTCTCTCTATCCACCCTATCTGTTCTCCTTAATATCTTACAAACTTTGATCAGGTCACCCCTTAACCTTCTAAACTCTAGAGAATACAAACCCAATTTGTGTAATCTCTCCTCGTAACTTAACCCTTGAAGTCTGGGTATCATTCTAGTAAACCAACGCTGCACTCCCTCCAAGGCCAATATGTCCTTCCGAAGATGCGGTGCCCAGAACTGCTCACAGTACTCCAGGTGCGGTCTAACCAGGGTTTTGTATAGCTGCAGCATAACTTTTGCCCCCTTGTACTCTAGTCCTCTAGATATAAAGGCCAGCATTCCATTAGCCTTATTGATTATTTTCTGCACCTGTTCATGACACTTCAATGATCTATTTACCTGAACCCCTAAGTCCCTTTGGACATCCACTGTTTTTAACTTTTTACCATTTAGAAAGTACCCTGTTGTATCCTTTTTTGATCCAAAAGCTATAATGCTGTAGCCCTATCTCTGACCCACAGTCCCTTCAAACACATCTCCCCACTAGGAGCATGGGATCAGTGAATTTACCCTATAAATGACATAGGGAAAGTCAGGATTGCATTTAATTTTATATTTGTGAGGTGGCTTATGGTCCTTAACTTTTAGTTAGGAGTATTAACCAAGAGACAACCCTAGTTTGACAAGAGGTCCTCAAGTTCATTCACAAATAACATAGCATATAATAGTATTTCCTCGATGTAGTACAGGGGTGATCCAGTGGTGTGTCCAGGGCCAGATTAAGAATACTTCAGGTCTTTGGGCACCAAAAACTTTTGGGGTCCCTCCCCATCCATTAAAACATAAACGTGTAGTAATTGAATGAAGAAATAGGCCTGTAGAATGTTTTTCACACTGCATTAGTAATAAAGCAAATCATATCACAATATACTACGCCTTAAATGAAACTGTTCCAGTGGTTGTAGGCAGTTCTTCTGAGTTAAGATGAGTGTTACCGGGGGCCCGTATTTGGCCGTTGCCCGTGGGCATTTGCCCCGTGGTGTCTTGTGAGTCATGTGTGAAAAGCAGTTATTTGAACGCTTTGTTTAGCCCACCCACTTAGTTCCAATGTGAGAGGCACAAAATAAAAGAATAGGATCAGCCACAAAGGAGAACTAGACAAAAAACACAAAGAGCTTCATTTCAGCCACAGAAGTGGGAATTGATAACTCATGAATACTGCAGCTTTTAGTTCCGTTTTGAGCTGGATTTGAAAGGATCTCAAATTCAGTCACATCATTAATGCAATGATTCCGTTCTGTTATTGGAAGTAAAACAGGTGATCTGAAACATATGTCAGGTAAAACAAGCAATCCAATACACAACTGATAAAATAGATGACCTAATACATATTTTAGAACTTGCAAACCATAAAAATTACTGCCCAACGTGTGATTATTGTACTCTTCCGATGTAGTGATACCTACAGAATACAGCATGCGTTGAACATTAATTTTGCATCTTTATGTATTCTACATAAGAACATAAGAAATAGCAGCAGGAGTAGGCCATACTGCCCCTCGAGCCTGTTCCACCAGTCAATAAGGTCTTGGCTGATCTTCTACCTCAACCCTACTTTCCCCCCCTATCCCCATATCCCTTGATTCCCTTAGTGTCCAAAAATCGAGCGATCTAAGTCTTCAATATACTCAACGACTGAGCATCCACAGCCCTCTGGAGTGGACAATTCTAAATATTCACAACCCTCTGAGTGAAGAAATTTTTCCTCATCTCGGTCCTAAATGGCCGACCCCTTATCTTGAGACTATGACCCCTGGTTCTAGACACACCAGCTAGGGGAAACAGCCTCTCAGCGTTTACCCTGTCAAGCCCTCTAAGAATTTTATACGTTTCAATGAAATCACCTCTCATTCTTCTAAATGCCAGAAAATATAGGCCCATTCTACTCAATCTCTCCTCATAGGACAATCCTCTCATCCCAGGAATCAATCTAGTGAATCTTCGTCGCACCCCCTCTAAGGCCATGATGTGGAGATGCCGGTGATGGACTGGGGTTGACAATTATAAACAATTTTACAACACCAAGTTATAGTCCAACGATTTTATTTGAAATTTACAAGCTTTCGGAGGCTTCCTCCTTCCTCAGGTAAATGTCAGGAACTCTAAGGCAATTACATCCTTCTTAAATAAGGAGACCAAAACTTTACACAGTACTCCAGATGTGGTCTCACCAGAGCCCTATATAATTGCATCTTACTCTTATACTCCAACCCCCTTGCAATAAAGGCTAATGAACTATTTGCCTTCCTAATTGCTTGCTGTATCTGCATGTTAACTTTCTGTGATTCATGTACAAGGACACCCAAATCCCTTTAAATACCAACCTTTCTTAGTCTCTCACCTTTTAAAAAATATTCTGCTTTTCTATTCTTCCTATCAAAGTGGATAATTTCACATTTCCCCACATTATACTCCATCTTTTTTTTTTATTCGTTCATGGGATGTGGGTGTCACTGGCAAGGCCGGCATTTATTGCCCATCCCTAACTGCCCTTGAGAAGGTGGTGGTGAGCCGCCTTCTTGAACCACTGCAGTCCGTGTGGTGAAGGTTCTCCCACAGTGCTGTTAGGTGGGGAGTTCCAGGATTTTGACCCAGCAATAATGAAGGAACAAAGATATATTTCCAAGTCTGGATGGTGTGTGACTTGGAGGGGAACATGCAGGTGGTGTTGTTCCCATGTGCCTGCTGCCCTTGTCCTTCTAGGTGGTAGAGGTCATGGGTTTGGGAGGTGCTATCGAAGAAGCCTTGGCGAGTTGCTGCAGTGCATCCTGTAGCTGGTACACACTGCAGCCACAGTGTGCCGGTGGTAAAGGGACTGAATGTTTAGGGGTGCCAATCAAGTGGGCTGCTTTGTCCTGGATGGTGTCGAGCTTCTTGAGTGTTGTTGGAGCTGCATTCATCCAGGCAAGTGGAGAGTATTCCATCACACTTCTGACTTGTGCCTTGTAGATGGTGGAAAGGCTTTGGAGATTCAGGAGGTGAGTCATTCGCTGCAGAATACCCAACCTCTGACCTGTTCTTGTAGCCACAGTATTTATGTGGCTGGTCCAGTTAAGTTTCTGGTCAATGGTGACCCCAGGATGTTGATGGTAGGGGATTCAGCAATGGTAATGCCTTTGAATGTCAAGGGTAGGTGGTTAGACTCTCTTTTTGGAGATGGTCATTGCCTGGCACTTGTCTGGCACGAATGTTACTTGCCCCTTATCAGCCCAAGCCTGGATGTTTTCCAGGTCGTGCTGCACGTGAGCACGGACTGCTTCATTATCTGAGGGGTTGCGAATGCAACTGAACACCGTGCAATCATTTCTGACCTTATGATGGAGGAAAGGTCATTGATGATGCAGCTGAAGATGGTTTGAGCCTAGGACACTGCCCTGAGGAACTCCTGCAGCATTGTCCTGGGGCTGAGATGCTTGGCCTCCAACAACCAATCTTCCTTTGTGCTAGGGAATTTGTGGGCTAATAACAGAAAACAATCATGTAATCTGCCAGATTGTTGTTAAAAACCCAACTAGTTTACTAAAGTCCTTTAGGGAAGGGAAACTGCCACCCCCTACCTGGTCTGGCCTACATATGAGTCCAGTCCCACAGTATGTGATTGACTCTTAATGCCCTCAGGGTAACTAGGAATGGGCAATAAATACTGCCTTGGCAAGAACAAATCTTAAAAATTATGCACCAAAAGCTGCAGCTGAGGCCAGCTCATAAACGTCAGGATGCAGAGGAGTTATTCTGTTTAAGTTAAGGAAGAAGATCCACTGAAGTGGGGTAGTGTAGCGTGTTGATTATTTTATGTTATTATGCAAAGAAGAAGAGATTGAAAAAATGCAAGAGTAAAAGACACGGATACCTAGTTCAGGTCAGAAAGGGATATCATTGCTTCACTGCTAGGTCCCATTTCTGTACAAGTAGATAAGCGGCCACGTAAGTCAACTCCCATAAAAGGGAATAAGACAGATAGGGAATAAGAAGAGGAGACAGAGAGAGGAACTGAGAGACAGGGAGGGAATGTGAGAGTGAATGATAGACTGTGAGAGAAAGGGAACGTGTAAGAGACAGACGGAGGAATGAGAGGGAAGGGAAGTGAGAGAGAGAAAAAAAGGTGATAATAGAGTACAATTCAGGTTTCAAGTAAATAGTTGGAAACAAAGAATGTCAATAGAAAGAAAGGAGAAAGAACTTGCATTTATATAGCGCAATTCACGGCCTCAGGACATCCCAAAGTGTTTCACAGCCAATTAATTACTTTTATAGTGTGGTCACTTTTGTAATGTAAGGAAATACACTGATGGGCAGGTTTCAAAATTTCTTGCTTACTATACTTGTAGTTGCAGTGAGAATATCAGTGAATCTTCTAATACAATATATATAAAATCTGTGACCCTCTGTTAATGTACAATTCTTTTTCCAACTTTTAACCTTTGAAAGGTTGAACACGCATGATACAGTTTATCAAGTTACTACAATAATAGAATCTGACTCAAACAAAAAATATTTATTTCAGTACGTTATATTTTGTTCCCTTGTCCCAGCATCTCCCCATGACTGCACCATTTCCAGACTGAGATGGTGGGCTGATGGCCTGCTCCTAGGCCTGTGTCAATGCCGTTCAATAGCCAGTCCATAGACAGTGCAATGGAGGAAGCTGCAGTGACTCCATCTCTGATTGTCCCTCTCTGATTTCTATTCCATAACTCCCTAATTGCACATATGAGATTAGAAACTAATGGTAGAGCGCATTGGAGCACCAAAATGGTGTGAAGCCAAGCTACCCATGTAGTGTGTTTACTTTATTCCATTTTCTCCACTACACTGCAGTTAGTGAAGTCATTTTCAATAGGACAGTAGGCATATGAATCAAGTCTCTATATGAATTTGCTTTGTGTTATTAACTGACCCAAAGTGCAAGTGTATCATTGTGTTTTACGCAATGATAAAATAAGCCTAGCAAAAAAATAAAAAAGTAAGTGGAATGACAATAACTATTTGAATCTCAATCTTTGGTCACTGCATGGTTGGTGTGGAGTAAGCAGCAGGATTTCATCCAAATCTTTTTGTTTCATTGACAAAAGCAGTCCCTCAGTGTTTTAAACTGGATAAGTGAGATTAAATTGGGAATTCCCAAGGGTGATCACATTCAGCAGCTGCTTCTGTATAACATCAGTGATAACAAATTTGCAAAGTGAAGTGGTGATTCCACTTTCACATTTGTAAAAAATTAATTCTGCTGTACAAATGAATTTTTTTTAAGACGAAAATATTTAAAACTGTGATGGATTACTGAAGCTTCAAGATTCACAATAAACTGCTATGTAACACTGAAATTAGGTAACAATGAATTAGAGGGTACACGTTTACTATAGGCCTGAACATCTCAATGTTCATTCCGGCACATTATTGAGAATTTTCCCTGTGGACTTGACTTTTATGTCTCTTTTTCATTTTTGCATTGTGTACAATAGGTCTGACAACACAGTGAGTATGATGCACTGACATTTCTGATCTTGATGGTTTAGCACAACAGAAAGAGGGTTCCAGGGCTGAGCCAAGATCTGAGTTAACCATGTCTTGTCATACAGTTCTTTTGCCAGTTAGAACATCTGAGGTCATTTGACTTGAAAATCATTCACAATACACCAGCGGACCCAGCAAACTACAGTGATCCATTTTAAACCAATCCTATACTTTTAACAGCAGCAACATTAATAATCCTTTAAAATAAACATCAGCACTGGAAAATATTAACAAAGTTGAGCAGGAAATGAGTAAGCAGCCGGAATTAGAATCAACTTACACAGATACTAACAGATCTACCCTGGTGTTGCTCACAGGTAGTCGAAGGTCTGGAGCACGGTTTTGATGTTCAGCTGCTAACCTGGCCTGTCCCTTAAAGCCACCGCAGAAGTACTCCCTATGGATAAATCCAAGTAATTGTAGCTTGTAAACGCCTGTGACCAAACAGAAGGCCATTGCAATTACTTGTACATTTCTACTTCCAGATGTAAACAACACACCATGAAATGACTGTCTTTTCTCTTTTTTTTAAAAAAAAGATTATTTTGCATCTGTAACCAAGTGTAATGCTTTGAAGTGGCACATCTGGAGTGTGAAGGATGCGTTAAGGTCCGAGACTTTTATATGTACAATAATCAAATACATGAAATATAAGCAACAATAGCACAAGGGCCTAGATCATCAAGGTAATTACAGAAGGATAGTTACTAAATCTTGTAATACAATTAATTTTTTTTTTAAATCTGGGTTAAATAACTCCAGAACTTCAGAAGATGAAATAACATAGTTTTTTATTTAAAAGTTTTCATACAGCCCTATGAAGAGATTGCAGTCAGTGAATTGTTTCTCAAATGAAATATTGTTTTATTCCGTCTCAGCTTTTAAAAAATAGCACAATTATTTTGGTAATCGGTTCTTTATCAACAGGAACAACTATAATAATTATAATTAATGAGGTAATCTCAATGGGGTAGATTTTGATTCTGCGCGATAGTGTAAAATGGGCGATAATGAATCGTCCACCCATTTTATTACTCTCCCGATTTTCTTTTCCATTAAAGTCAATCGGGAGAGATGTAAAACGGGCTGCCGACTCGCTGTCGTCCATTTTACATTATCGCACAAAGTCAAGATCTACCCCAATTACTTTTATGGCTCTTTACCTAAGAGTGGTACAAATGGCTAACTCAGTGATTATAGCATTATTCACAAGAAATATTTTGAAGAGAATAAGGAGTTCAATTTATTAGTGTACAGCAACAGGAGCAGCCATGGAGGAACTCGGGACTTCTACATCCTATCCTCCTGACTGAACCAAAATGCCAGAATCAGGAGGGAATCACAAACACGTTGCCAATGATTAATAACTTTAGAAATCCCTAGACTCTATAAAAGTCACATCATATTCAAAGTTTTATGTCTATCAAATAATTGTTCTATAGCAAATTAAGCAGCTTGCTGCATGCTGCAAAAGAAATGTTCTCACTGATATCATTACTCTTTAAAAATCTCATTATTTGAGGTTTATCACTATGTATCTATCATACTGTTTTCAAAATGATTTTCACTGGAAAGTGAAAATGAATACAAAAAGAAATTCCCACTAGAGGAAATCTTCATGAATGTATTTACAATATTGCTACACATAGTGACCAGGGTTTTTTACCCTACTGTGACTAGATTCCTTTAAAAGTCAACAAGAAGATTCTCTGTAGTGAGTGTATCATATGCAATGTGCTGTCAAATATGTCTCTCAGTCCCCAGTGATGCAAGAATCATGTAAAAATCAGGTTTTACTAATAATCCCTTTAGACCTGTGCCAGAATGAATTTTGGAGGGGGAGTTGGAAAATTTAACACAAAAGGAATCCAATGGTAATTCTAATTTACAAGTAGGACATGTCTGAGCTTTGTTCTAGTGTCAGCATGTTCTCATTACCTTGTGTTAGGCGCTTTTGTAATATATACATATATATATCTAAAAAAAGTAAAATATTTAAAATCAGGCTGGTTTATCGGACTGCCTTAGACACAATTTAACAAGGAAAAGCCACAGCAGACTGAATGACAACTGACTGAACCTTTCAGCTCCATTTCACTTATACTCTCTCAGTAACCCTGGCAGAAAGCCAGTGAATTAAAGCAGAGATGAAGGCACATCAAAAGCCATCAGTATTGATGAAAACGTACATATATATGAGTGTTTAAGCTAGGTAGCACTGTTGTTTTGCGATTTTTTTTTCCATCCAGTTTGCATGGACCTATAGAAAAATGAAGCAAGTCATTAACCTCATAGGCATCAGAAGCATTTTTACACCAATAGAAGGAATCAGACAAAATTAGAGCTTTTCAATTTATTCAGATGAATTATTGATGCTTTTTTGTGTACTTGGTAATTTGGTTATCTTTTAACTCAAATATAATGGGATAAAATATGTAAAATACAGTATCGCATACTTGTAGTTTATTAAGAAGAAAATTTTAAAAACACAAGGACCTGGTATTGAGGGTACAGTAAATTGTGGTAAATACCCAAAAGAGCAAGTTTTTACATTATTCCAGTACAACAAGGGACTAAGAAATAGAGAATTACACCATATTGTAGCTTGGTAACTGAGGCCTTCTCTTATAATATACGATTTTTATGACATGGAGCCAATCGCTAGAACCCTGAGGTTACGATTGAGACTGTGTAAGCTGGCTATGTTTCTATGGGGAGAGAATGTAAACAATTTCAAGCAAATAGGAACTCGACCTGTGTACCCTTCTTAGTAGCTTGGTCTGGAGAGAACCTTATTATTGTGATGGGTTTCAGACATCCAGCTGACCAAAAACAAAAGCGATTCCCCAAACATTAAGTTCCTGATCTTGGTTCAGTCTTCAGCAGAAGGTGACGAGTGGAGGTCAGAAAGATGGGAAGAGCAAGAAGACTAGCTAGCAGGCTGATCGGCTCATCACATAGCAGCTAGCTACTGAGCAGTTTAATCAGAGATGTCAAGTTAGCTTACTCAATCAGCAAATATTATGTGGTATTGCAGAATTTAATGAATGGGGGAAAAACACTTACAATGCAAGGAAAACTAGAAAAAGACCATAATGATCCAGGTTGCAGTATCTTCCTCTGTTGCTCTTTCCACTCTGCCAACAATCTGTATGTCACTCACATGCACTGCTGAAGATGATATGTTAACCACAATATTATATATGTTAAGTAATTTTCAGTCCTTTCTAACGTAATAACTGACAAAGTAGTAATTTCAAAAAAGATGTGGGCTAGACTGAAAAGATCTTATAAGACTGTATTGCCAGCAGGGAGCCTCAGCCACTGGTTGTGCAAATTGGAAATTCAGATGCACATTACCAACAATTTTCTGACATTTCTCCCCATTTCATTTTCCTCTCAATCACCTACTTCCAGCCATTGAGAGCCATTTATTTACTTGCCCATTGATCTCGATATTCACTCCTCTGCCTGCTTCATTGCCGTCAAGATTTACCCAATGTTCTTCACATCTCCAAGGTTAATTTGTATAATTAGTGTTTCTGAAATCTCCCTCCATCTCCAATAATTTTCTTTGGACATGTTTCTTCCTCACCGTTTTAAGTCCCTGCCACTCTTACCTTTCTCTTCATCATAGCTGCTGTTCCCTCTCATCATTGTTCTTTCAGTAAGACAGGAAGTTGTTTGGTGGAAATCTTGCTAGCATTTTCAGCACCTTTCTGTCATTCCTTCGCTGATGCTCGGGGTGATGGGACAACCTCATTCCTAAAGTTACCCGGTTCAAGGCCAGAGAACTGTCACAAATCTCACTGAGTGAAAGGTAGGGAGAGGCGATGGGGGGAGGAGATTTTCACAGGGAGAGACTAGGTAGCCTGCTTTTCTTCCTGTCCCTGTACCGTTACCTCGGGAGTCCCCCAAGGATCTGTCCTCGGCCCCCTCCTATTTCTTACCTACATGCTGCCCCTCGCCGACATCATCCAAAGACATAACAACAGGTTCCACATGTATACTTACACCACCCAGCCCCACCTCTCCACCACCACTTTCAACTCCTCCACTGCCTCTGTGCAGTCAGCCTGCTTGTCTGACATCCTGTCCTGGAAGAGCTGCAACTTCCTCCAATTAAACATTGGGAAGCCCAAAGTCATTGTCTTCAGTCCCCACCACAAACTCCATTCCATAGCCACTGATTCCATCCCCCTTCCTGGCCACTGTCTCAAGCTGAACCAGACTGTTCGCAACCTCGCCGTCCTATTTGATCCCGAGCTGAACTTCCAACCCCATATCCTCTCCATCACAAAGAGTACCTACTTCCATCTCTGTAATATCACCCATCTCTACCCCTGCCTTAGCTCATCTGCTGCTGAAACCCTCATCCACGCTAGTCACCTCCAGACTCAACTATTCCATAACTCACCCATCCCCCACCCTCCATAAAAGTGAGCTCATCCAAAACTCTGTTGCCTGTGTCCTAACCCACACCAAGACCCGCTCACCCATCACCCTTGTGCTCACTGACCTACATTGGCTCCTGGTCCATCAATGCCTTAAATTTAAATTTCTCATTCTCATATGCGAATGCAACATGATAGCATTGCATTTTTGAGCCCTCTTCTGTTAAATATTTGAGAGGCACCTTGCCATGGCTTCACACCTCCCTATCTCTGTAACCTCCTCCAGCTCTCCATGAACGCTGTGTTCCTCCAACTCTGGCCCTTAGGCATCCCCCACTAAGACTGATACCTGCAGGCTGACTGCTGCATGTACTGTGGACAAATTTCTTGACGTGACTATTTGCATTGGTTTCCCCAATGGCTCAGCAGGATTACTCCGTAAGTAGCCGAGCCATACACAGTAAGGAAACAAAAGAAAGGAAATGGGGGAAAATACTAAACATACATTTAATATTATAAGCCTGAAGATTGTTGGTTTTAGAATAAAGTAATGAAAATATTTAGATGTTGTGACTTGTTTAGAGTAAATTAAAGAAGCATTGTCGCCATAATAAGGAGTTTTTAAGCAGACTCTCTTTTTAGAACACCAGGAGAAAATTTACTGAAGCAACTTCTATATTTCTTGTAGCACCAACTTTTTGCATTCTATATTTTTATTAGAATCATGATACAAATTAATTTGGAGTGTTTTACATGATTGCAACATGATAGCATTGCATTATTGAGCCCTCTTCTGTTAAATATTTGAGAGACACTTACCATGGTGATAACGTCCCTTAAAAAGACAATCAGGAATTTTGCTACAGCTCAAAAAAAAACAAATCATCTAAGTGGTTACTTTAACTACACATCATTGTCAGTAAGTATATGGGAATAATTTATGTTACAATAAAACTCAAGAGCTATTCTGAACATGCAATGCATGAATGTCTGAAACTGATTTGCATAATTGTGATCATTTGCATAGGCCTCATATTTACATAAATGAGTTTTGATGTTCAGATGCAGTGAGAAACTAGATTATGTGTTCATTTTCTTTAATGATTATTACAGCAAAACATTTATCTGGTATATGACCAAGAAATACTGCTGTTACATTTGCTTTATTTCCTTGTCAATAATGTACACTGGTTGCATTTGAAAACATTTACAGTCAGTAGCTTTATCGCATCAAACAGCTCAATGTTTATTGTAATGTAAAATGGTTGGCGATCAGCCTCAATTATTGTTTATTATATGATGGTATTTTTCATGAAAAGTGACCACAAATATAATTGATCGTAAATTGAAAGCAGGCTTATCAATGCTCTTCCGTAAAGTAGTGCACACTACATCTCCTTTATGTTTGGGTTATGGGACAATAGCATATATTGTCGATTAAATGGTGATTTCCCAGAAAAGGTTGTTTAGGTGAAATGTGCCAAATATTGAATGAATGGTTTTGAAAACACCACTCTGGTTGCCCACATAATTCATAGGGATCAGTATGATTTTGGTGGTTAAGTTATTGAATAATGATATATTCAGTTTCACAAGTATCTATTTTTACGTCTGAATCAATCGTGGTTTAATATGATGCAGACATTAAAAATTAATTTTTGTGAGCATTTTGACAGCAAAAAAGCCACAAAGTCACATTCACTCTATAACCAATTTTACGTTAGATCACCTTTTTGATGCCAAGAGCTATCAAATAATTTGACTGAACGGTCTAGTGTTCAATCATTTAAAATTAGAATTGGCATCCAAACACTTAAATGAAATTAAGATATTGTATATAATTAATTGGGATTACCACTAATTTTCAAATGCTAGTGATGTATTTTATTGAGAAAGGCCAAGTTAATAACTGACTATCAACTACAACCACCTATCTTCAGTGCAGTCAAGAAATTCTATTCTTTTGTATGGACATCAAACCAGTATAAAGCACCCATCTGTCCTAAATGATCATAAAACATTCCTTCTTTTCAAGTCTCTATAGCATCGCTTCCCATCTGTTTTAATTAGTAATCACATCCTATCTCATGATGAAATTAAGCTATGGGAAGTATTAGTTTGGAAATCACAATGAGGGTGCATTTAAACTGCAGCAAGTGGCCTGAGACCAATAATTGCAGTTTGGATTCTAGCCTGTTTACTTGCTTGATTCCTGCTTGGCTGGAACTTTAACCATCTTGTTTAGCAGAGAAATTTGCATGTGCCGGGATATATGAATGTGCAAAGCTGTCTCCCAGAAGTTAGTAATGTAAATGTTTAGAGAGCAGGGTGGGGAGAATCCCTGCTCTTTAAATACTCAAACTGGGATAAGGCAGGTTTAAAATATGACCAAGTGGCCCAGCAAATCCCTGAGCACTTTAGAAAGCAGGTTTGACAACTCACTGGATTTCTACCATGCCGTGTCATACCCACCCTGTCTTGGTAGTCTTACTTTGATTCACTGCAGAGTCAGATTGAGCCCTGATTCCAGATTTACACTGCCAGTTTGGGGGGGTGGGGGGTGCAATGCTGAAATTGTTTTACACCAATGTTAAACTTATAGTGCAAATACACCCTTACACTTGGACACATACAGCAAAAAGCTGTTATAGGTGTGCCTTCTCTGAAGGACTGTGTGGCTACAAATATATCTACTTCTACAGTGCAGGTTTGCCAAAACTAATACTTTTTCTGTATAGTTAACAAGCCAGATTTTGTTGTGAGCGGCGAACTAACAGTGTTGGCCATTCGGTAGATCTGCATTTGCCCATAGACTTTCAATGGGGTTTTGCACAACAAGTTGCTGTCAGCGGGAGCGCCAACCAGCACAGCGCCCTCCAAAGGGCATCTGGGACCTGTGCGAACAGGGCAAGCAACTGTGTATCTCCTTAACCAATCAATCAGATTGAAGAATCGTTTATAAGCAGAGTAGAGTCTGAACCAGGAAATGAAAGTCGGAACGGTGAATTCAATGTCAAATCAAGTACAGAAAGCAAAATAAAGAGAGGGAAAGAAAGACTGGATTAAGAGAGAGAGAAAGAAGAGACAGAAAGAAAAAGTAAAACTGCTGAGTCCCACATGGTGTGTTGTCTTCCTGGTGTCAGGGTAAAGGACATCACTGAGAGGGAGCAGAACATTTTGAGAGGGGAAGGAGAACTCCAGAACACTTTGTGTATCCTGGAAAACCACGTGGTCCACGTGGGAACCAATGACATAGGAAGGAAAAGGGTCGATGTCCTTCAGTCAGAGTTTCAGGAGCTAGGGAGGAAGTTAAAAAGCAGGACCTGAAAGGTAGTAATCTCTGGATTACTCCCAGTGCCACGCGCTAGTGAGTGTAGGAATAGTAGGATATGATGGTTTAATGCGTGGCTGGAGCAATGGTGCAGGAGGGAGATTTTCAGATTCCTCAGGCATTAGGACCAGTTCTGGAGCAGGAGGGATCTGTTCAAGATGGACGGGTTGCACCTCAACAGAGGGGACCTCGCGGGGAAGTTAACTAGTGCTGTGGGGGAGGGTTTAAATTAATTTGGCAGGGGGATGGGCACCAGGATGAAACATTAGAGAGGAGAAACAAGGTGCACAGAGGACTGGGAGGGACAAATAGCACTAGAATAAAGAATAGCTCAAAAATAGGAGGGATCAGACTGGGGGGGGGGGCAAAAACGAGGCAGTCTAAGATGAGTTTGGAGTGCATGTGCATAAATCATGGTAAATAAGGTCGGTGAGCTGCAGGCTGAAGTCACCACATGGGACTATGATATAGTGGCAATAACAGAGACCTGGCTCAAAGAAGACGAGGATTGGGTACTTAACGTTCCTGGCTACAAGGTATTCAGGAAAGATAGGGAGGGAAAGAAAGGAGGGGGCGTGGCAGTATTGATCAAAGAAACTATTATAGCACTGGAAAGGGATGATATAGTTGAGGGGTCAAAGACAGAATCTATTTGATTAGAATTAGGGAACAATAGAGGAGCTATTACACTACTGGGTGTATAATGTAGGCCACCAAATAGTGGGAAGGAGATAGAGGAGCAAATTTGCAGGCAAATTACAGAAAGATGCAAGAACTATAGAGTGGTGATTTGGAGTGGTTGGTGGGGGACTTCAATTATCCCAATATAGACTGGGACAGTAACAGTATAAAGGACAAAGAGGGGGAGCAATTCCTGAAATGTGTACAAGAGAACTTTCTGGAACAGTGTGTTTCCAGCCCAACAAGGAAGGAAGCAGTGCTGGATCTAGTTCTGGGGAATGAAGTGGGGCAAGTGGAGCATGTTTCAGCAGGGGAGCATTTGGGAAACAGTGATCATAATATCATTAAGTTTAGAATAGTTATAGAAGAGGACAAAGAATCAAATGTGAAAACACTTTGCTGGAGGAGGGCCAATTTCAGTGAGTTAAAAAGGGATCTTGCCCAGGTGGATTGGAATCAAAAATTGTTAGGCAAAACATTGAATAATGAGAGGCCTTCAAGGAGGAGATGGTTTGGGTACAGAATAGACACATTCTTATGGTGTGTGGGGGGGGGGGGGGTGGTTAGGAAGGGCTCCCAAAGCTAGAGTTCCGTGGATGACTAAAGATTATAGGGATTAAAATGAAACAGAAAAAGGAGACAACCAGGCTGAATACAGTAGACAACCAGGCTGAATACAGAAAGTACAGAGGAGATCTAAAAAAAGGGAATCAGAGGGGCAAAGAGAGAGTATAAGAATAGATTAGCGGCTACATAAAAGGGAACCTAAAAGTCAAAAATAGTAAAAAGGGTAGTCGAAGGAAGGGTGGGACCGATTAGGGACAAAGAAGGAAATCTTCTTGTGGAGGCAGAGGGCATGGCTGAGGTAATGAATGAACGCTTTGCATAGGCCTTCACTACAGAAGAGGATGTTGCCAATCTAACAGTAAAATGGAGGTAGTAGCAATATTGGATAGGATAAAATTAGATAAAGAGGTGGTTCTCAAAGTAGAAAAGTCACTCGGTCCAGATGAGATGCATCCTAGGTTACTGAGGGAAGTAAGGTTGGAAATTGGGGAGGCTCTGGCCACAATCTTTCAATCCTCCTTAGATATGGGGTCGGTGCCGGAGGTTTGGAGAATTGCAAATGCTACATCCCTGTTCAAAAAAGGGGAGAGGGATAAGCCCGGAAATTACAGGCCAGTCAGCCTAACGTCGGTGGTGGGAAAACTTTTTAATCCAGGACAAAATTAATTGGCACTTGGAAAAGTACGGGCTAATAAATGAAAGTTAACATGGATTTTTTTATTGGAAAATTGTGTTTGACTAACTTGATTGAGTTCTTTGATGAAGTAATGGAGAGGATTGATGAGGATAGTGCGGTTGATGTGTTTATGGACTTTCAAAAGTACCACATAATAGACTTGTTAGCAAAATTAAAGCTAATGGGATTAAAGGGACAGTGGCAGCGTGGATGCAAAATTATCTAAGGGACAGAAAGCAGAGAGTAATGGTGAACGGTTGTTTTTCATATTGGAGGAAAGTATGCAATGGTGTTCCCCAGTGGTCAGTATTAGGACCACTGCTCTTTTTGATATATGTATATATAATGACTTGGACTTGGGTATAGAGGGTATAATTTCAAAGTTTTCAAATGACACGAAACTCAGAAATATAGTAAACAATGTGGAGGACAGTAACAGACTTCGGGAGGACATAGACAGACTGGTGAAATGGGCAGACACATGGCAGATGAAATTTAACGCAGAGAAGTGTGAAGTGATTCATTTTGGTAGGAAGAATTAGGAGAGGCAATATAAACAAAATGGTACAATTTTAAAGGGTGTGCAGGAACAGAGAGACCTGGGGATGTATGTACACAAATCTTTGAAGGTGGCACGACAGGTTTAGAAGGCTGTTAAAAAAGCATATGGAATCCTGGGCTTTATTAATAGAGGCATAGAGTACAAAAGCAAGGAAGTTATGGCTAAACATTTATAAAACACTGGTTAGGCCTCAGCTCGAGTATTGTGTTCAATTCTGGGCGCCACACTTTAGGAAGGATGTCAAGACCTTAGAGAGGGTACTGAAGAGATTTATTAGAATGGTACCAGGAATGAGGGTCTTCAGTTATGTGGAGAGACTGGAGAAGCTGGAGTTGTTCTCCTTAAAGCAGAAGAGGTTAAGGGGAGATTTGATAGAGGTGTTCAAAATCAAGAATGGTTCTGAAAGAGTAAATAGGGAGAAACTGTTTCCAGTGGAAGAAGGGTTGGTAACCAGAGGACACAGATTTAAGGTGACTGCCAAAAGAGCCAGAGGTGACATGAGGAAACATTTATTTACGCAGCGAGTTGTAATGATCTGGAATGCACTGCCTGAAAGAGTGGTAGAAGCAGATTCAATAGTAACTTTCAAAAGGGAATTGGATAAATACTTGAAGGGAAAAAATTATAGGCTATGGGAAAACAGGAGGGGAGTGGAACTAATTGGATAGCTCTGTCAAAGAACCGGCACAGGCACAATGGGCCGAATGTCCTCCTCCTGTGCTGTTTTTATACTGTGATACTATGATTATCACTCTGTTAAAAGGGTGCTTAGACTGGAATGAATCTGGTCTATTGTACTTTCAAATAAATTTGTAAATAGCGAAACGTGGTTCAATTTGGACCATTTGCAGTTCATGGAAAATTGTTCCTTTTCTTTAAAAAAATACTGTTGGTATTGGCATGCAATATAATTGGTGAACAAGTCACAGCTGGTGGTCTTTGAGGGCCAGCAAGAACCTTTTGCAGCATGCTCACTTCTTAAAAATTTTATTTGGGTTTATTTACCTCCTCATGGAATTAAACAGAAAGGAAAATCTAGAGAGAAGCATTTTTTGTTTGGCGTAATCCCATATTTTATGGAAGAAAATGATATAGCTAAGTGCAGCAATGTTGTGCCCAAAGGTAGTATGGATGGGAGAATTGGTACTACGGAGTTATAGCCCTATTTTTGATCGACATTCCCTTCCGATGTAGCTTCCCACTGGGAGCATTGAATTTCACCACAAATTTCTTGGACCTTTTTTTTTAAGAACATAATTTCTTTCCCAAAATTGAGACCCTCCTGTAGGGCCTCTCTCCCTGCTAGGCCGCTCCATAAAGTTAATTACCAGGAAGGTGCCAAAAAGGCTTTGGGGATATCACATTGTATAGTTGGGCAGTTTTGTAGCTCTCAGACTGCTTTGAAGCTGTGTCCCCTCTCACTGCTTTTAATGATGTGGAGATGCCGGTGATGGACTGGGGTTGACAATTATAAACAATTTTACAACACCAAGTTATAGTCCAACGATTTTATTTGAAATTTACAAGCTTTCGGAGGCTTCCTCCTTCCTCAGGTAAATGTCAGGAACTCCTCGAAGCCTACGCATTTATAAATCACAGAACAATACATGGTGATTACAGATAGTCTTTGCAACTGCCCGTTGCCAAGGCAATCACAGTGTTCAGACAGAGAGGTGTTACCTACAGAGCCCCCGAATATACAGTCAACAAAAAAAAACAAACAGAAAAAAAAACAGAGAGAGAGAGGCTTTTAATGAAGCAGCACTGGGATACTCCCTACGAGTGACATCACTGAAATGCAAACCTTACTCATGAGTCTCCAAGTTGGCAATGAAATTGTCGTTTTTAAAAGACAAGTCAAAGACATTTCTGGTTAGACTCTTATTTTCTTGTGTAGCAAGTGGATACTTTGAAGAAAAAGTACTCCCCTCAGACTTTCCTTTCCCTTTTAGCAAGAGTTCACAATAGTAAAAATTGCATGTTGTCTTTTGGAGGAAATGGATTTGCTGTACCAAAACAGCTCTTTGCATTTTCATATGGAACATTTTTAAACCATAAAATCTTTTTGAATTGCCTACACATGTAATCTATAGTTCACAAAATTATGATGCCTTACTATTGGTATTCCTTTGGTCTTGTACTTTGTAATGAGAATTAGTTGTTCCATGCATTTAGCAGCCCAGGTGTAGCACTTAGCAGCAACTGCAAAAGTTATTTTCACACATGTGTAATACATCTATTTCTACTAGTGTGAAACAACACTAGAAGAGAATGTGAAAACAACAGCAATTGATGTGTAACAAATGGTTACATAGGTACTGTTAGTGAACAACATTACCAATCATTTATATTGTACAAGAAAACAGGAGAATGTGGTCCTTCCATCATTTTGCAATTTATGCCATTATTTTGGAATTTAGCTTAAAAAATGATTTCAGGTGAGATGTGATGGCTCCCAGTCAAGAATGCACCAGGCTTCTGGAAGTTTAAATGTGAAGTCAACAGAAGCAGAGAGGAGAGGTTTATTCACCTAGAAATTCAGGAGTGCCCATTTTTGGGTGCCAGAAAGGTGAGGTCCAAGGCACCCCTGATATTGGGCGTCTGTCATACAGGCGCTACAGCCGCTGGCGAAGAGCAGAGAGGACTGGTAAGAAATAGGACTGCTGCTAGTGCCACGGTGGCCCACAGCTAAGTGGGTCTGGGGGTCCAACCAGGGATTGGGGGGGAAGGGGCAAGACAACACGGGACAGCGGGTCAGGCATCTCGGTGCCGGGATTGGGGGGGGAGGTGGTGGGAGATCAGGGGGTTGGGCATCTCCGGGAAGTGGGGGGGGGGGGGGGTGGTCAGAAGCGGCGGCGATCGGGAGGGTCCTTTAAAGTGGGGTCAGGAGGAACACTCCTGCTTTAAGTTCAGGTAAGTCACTTACCTTCTTTGATGAGGGCGGTCCCTAGACCTAGGGCTGGTTTCCCTAAGTGCAGCCCACAATGGCGCTGGCTGCCTCAGGACAAACCAATTTTGGACTGGGGACCTCAAGCAGGCCCCTTATTTGCATATGCAAAGGGCCTAATGCCCGCTTCAGGCTTGGGTAAAGGAGGCCTCTTGGTTATCCTTACCCAATATGGTGGGCGGAGCATTTCCTGCCTGCCATTTTGAGGCTTTAATAGGCCATGTTGCATCTGAAAATCGGGAGCCACATGGCCCAATTTCTAGGTCATACTATCTGTTGTCTAGAATTCTGGGTGATGAGAGTTAGAGGAGGGTTAATTATCCTCCTGGCACTCTCAACTTTGGTAGCTGGGACTAAGTTCCAATTGGTTTACATAAATCAAAAGATTCAGACAATGAGACTCAGGACAGTGAAACTGCTTCACAACACCCTCTGAAATGGAGCTTTACAAACCTTCCCTTGATCTCATTTCCACCTAATGTCTTGGAGCATATAACAGTCCATACAGGAATGGGCTCCATGCATCAATTTTGCTCCGCAAAGATCTATTTTTCAAACAGAACTCACTTACTTAACGAATGAAAATCTTCATGTAGTTTTAAGCAATGTAATTCTAAGAACAGAAAGGATAGAGCTGTTCCTTTCACATAAGTCATTGGGTGATTTGCTGCACCCTGTGTTATTGTTATTATACTAAATTGCAGTTTTAAGTACTTTTTAACATAATTATAATTATCATCAATTAACCGGAATGATGACTGCAGTGCGCGGGTAAAGAGTTGTAATCACACGCCAAATTCAGCGTGTTTTAATACCATCAGTTTATAAATTAAGACTACATTGTGTTAGTACAGAAATGTTTTCTTATCAGCATTTAAAGCTGTGTAAGTTTATTAATTCTAATATCAGAGCAGCTGTCACTATGTCAGAGGATGGTTAAATATTGCACTCAGTCAGTAAGATTCTTAACAAGCTACCTCAATTTGCCTGGGCCATGAATCCAGATGTTCAACTGATAAGGTGCCACAATTAGCAGGAACTAGCTTTATATTCATTAGTGCACCATGCAATCAGCTGTAACACTCAATACCATCTGGAGCTTTGCTTACCTCCCATTATGACACACAGATGGCAGCTCCTTGAGAACCCAGATCATGGTTGGTTGAAAAGGCCAATGATGTCTCTGGGTTGGTTCTCTAATGGCACATTTATGTTGCAGAACCACTTTAAGAAGTAGTTCAGTAATACTCAATCAGGTCCCAGGAACTATAGAAACAGCCCTGTTTATATTGTAGGGCAGATTGCACAGCAACTTGAATAATGAGAAAACATCGGGGTAGAGTTTCCACTTGGGGCGCTATCAGGAAATGACGCCCAAAATACGCTCGAAATTGCCCTGGTTAGTTTACAATTCAAGTTTCCGATAAAATTTATTTGCATAATCACAAACGTTAAATCTTCCATGAACCAGTGTAATAGAACGTAGTCATTTTTTTTCTTTCCATTAAAAAGTATTCCTTGGTGTATTTAAGAGTGGTAACCTGGTGCAGTTTTATTAATACAGCTGAAAATGGGTTTATCACCAAAAATAAGCATTTTTAATAAGTGTCCAGTCCTCCACCTGTGAATAACCTAATTTAAAATCACTGAAACATTCTTTAAAAAGCTATACTGAACAATTTGCTAGCTTTATTGATGAATGGTAGTCTGTTTCTTAGTAAATTAAATATTTTTTGATATGAAAAAACTTTAAAAACGTGCCTACTAGTGGCTGTACACCTAAGAAAATGAGCGTAATTTGACGAGCCTTTCCTAGCCAGCCCAATTGGCGGAATCTCGCGATGTCGACCTGGGGTCGTGGGCGGTTTTGTGGGCGGGACCTGATTGGACGAACTGAATCTTAAACCAGCGTAAAAGATCGCGGAAAACACCAACGTAAGTGGTTTTGGCCGTAACACACGTTTAAAATTCCCTGATCTTTTGCGCTGGTTCAGCCAATTTTACCCACATTGCTTTGATATTACTGACGTAAACAAGTGGAAACTCTGCCCCATTAACCTTACCTTGGACATTGAGTGTAAAAACCGAACCTTACCTGGGCCATTGAGTATAAAACCACTTTGCCAGATTGTAAAATTGGGCTGAGCCATCCTTACAATCAGACAGAGGTGTCTGCGGAAACCTTATTTACCTTACTGTGCAAAAAAGGTAGTTAGTGGAATTGGTACTGAAAGGGAAAGAAGAACTGAAATGTTAATGGCGGAATAAATAGCAGCATTCATGCACTGAAACATTACACAAAAATATAGAATTCAGGGCGGGGGGGGGGGGGGGGAGGAGAGGATTTTCAACTGTCAATGTCTTGCCTGAAAATTGAACACAGGCAGAGGAAAATCTTCTGAGGACTCTGTGCACCCATTTTTCCCACCTGAACCATCTTTCAATCAGGACATTAAATGTGGGCCCAGCACTCTTGGCTAAATCCGGCAGGAGGCTTTTCAAATATGCAAATTGGGGGTCCTATATGTGTCTTAGGACCCCGATTGCAATTTTTGTGGAGAAAGGGTGGAGCATTCACGGCACATGGTAGGCCCCACTTTTTCCAGGCGTTGAGAGGCCTAAAGGCGACCCCAAATCACTTTACAGCCAACGAAGTACATTTGAAATGTAGTCACTATTGTAACGTAGGGAAACACAGCAGCCAATTTGCACACAGTAAGGTCCCACAAACAGAGGGAAATGTGCTACCATTGAGCCAAGATTGACACCTTTATCATTTGGATAAGCTAACACTGCAGTTATCTGTAGAGTGTGGTGTACTAATTGCAGGCTCAAGTTATATGGTACTGAATTTAGTGACAAGAAGAAATGCCAAAATGATTAACAATGGAAGACAAAGATGCAATAGGAGCTTCCACTACCTCTAACACTTCAAAGACACTTTTACATTTCTGTAGTTTGAATTGCAGGAGATCAATGTCTGTGCACTTGCTCCTCAGGTTTCTTTACTAAAAACGGCTTCCTCATCCTAAGTTGTACTCCCATCGCTCGCCAGTGATCTGAACTACAAAACAACCAAGTGTAAAAACTCCTCCACGCTTTTGCCTTCCCTCCTCTCTGGCTGTAAATCAGATCCAAGTAGGCAGAACTATTGAAAGTTGCTGTGAAACTTGGAGGAAGACTCAGGCTTTTAACGTGCAAATATAGATGAGAACCCAGCATAATCATTTTCACGCTGCTACCAAAATGAATAAGATCAGTGAGTGGAAGTGATTAAGCACCTAATGGAATTTATTATTTGGATTTAATGGTTTTCAAACACCTGCCAAAAGAATTGATCAGTTTGCTGACAAGCACAAACAAACCAAAGCAACGAATCAATCACCAGGGCTGTTGTGCCAATCCAACAGGAGGCCACATAACTTACTGTTCTGTTAAACCAGCAAGTTGGTTCGTGGGAATGCATTAAGGAAACTTGGTGGCTAGTGGGTCATCCTTATAAAGTTGCTTCCCACTTAAGTACTTTCTACTGTAATTCTCTGGATTAGAGGTGTCAGGAAATGGAACGCTTTTTCATTTTGGGCACTCGGTGTCAGCATCAGACACACCTAGGTCACCGCTAGACTTGACTATTCCAATGCTCTCCTGGTCGGCCTCCTATCTTCCACCCTCCATAAACTTGAGCTCGTCCAAAACTCTGCTGCCCGTATCCTAACTCGCACCAAGTCCTGTTCACCCATCACCTGTGCTCACTGACCTATATTGGCTCCCAGTCCAGGAATGCCTTGATTTTAAAATTCTCATCCTTGTTTTCAAATCCCTCCATGTCCTCGTCCCTCCCTATCTCTGTAACCTCCTCCAGCCCTACAACCCTCCGAGGTATCTGCGCTCTTCCCATTCTTGCCTCTTGCGCATCCCCGATTTTAATCGCTCCATCATTGGCGGCTGTGCCTTCAGCTGCCTAGGCCCTAAGCTCTGGAAATCCCTCCCTAAACCTCTCCGCCTCTCTCTCCTCCTTTAAGACATTCCTTAAAACCTAGCTCTTTGACCAAGCTTTTGGTCACCTGTCCTAATATTTCCTTATGTGGCTCGTGTCAAATTCTGTTTGATAACGCTCCTGTGAAGTGCCTTGGGTCGTTTTACTATGTCAAAGGCGCTATATAAATGCAAGTTGTTGTTGTTATTGTTGAATAGCACAGCCAGACGCAAGTAAAGCTCTCTCTCTCTCGGCCCCAGCATTGTGCGTCAGCCCACCCTCAATAAAGCAGCCTCCCCTGTGAATTTTCAGTTTCCATGCCAGCTATCCGTGTGATATCTTTGAGTGAGATTGCTAATTTTAGTTCCAAATTGTGGCTAATTTTGTGCTATGAACTTCTGCCCATGAGGATGCCAAAAATTCATTTCACATTTGATCCTTGCAGCCAGTACTGAGAGGAAATTATCATCCCATATACTGGAGCCAATGCCAAGGTGAAAGGCAGGGTGTGCTAACCCACTATGCCACCCATTCCCCCCAAATTGGCTTTCATTTTAATATGTGATTTTTCAATTAACTGTGGTATATGCATGGATAATGTGATGAAATTATCAGTCATGTACTAACTTCTTTTGTACAAATACATTTCCAAAACAGTCCCAGTTGTACAACAGGAATTTTAGACACAAAACAGCCTCTTTAAAAAAAAAACCAAAATATTGTACAAGACACGTAAAAACCCTTCTTACTGATCATTTTTTTCTGACTTAACAGTGAGCTTGGTTTACATAATTACAAGACAGACACAACAGAATCATACCACGCTTCCAGACACTTATTATTTACAACAACGTGCACTGTGTCTAGTGCATTTAACGCAAAAGGCGCATCACAATGGAGGCAGGGGAATGGACGCAAACTAAATAAGGGAAGAAGGATGACCCAAAGCTTGGTTGAAAATATAGGTTTTGAAAATAGTTCTAAAGGTGGAGAGAAGCAGGAAGAGATTGAAGGGTTTAGGGAGGGAGTTGCAGAGACTACAGTTAAGTTGCATGATGGCCCTACTACCAATGATAGGAAGGAGATGCACAAAAGGCCAGAGTCAGAGGACAAGATATAATTAATTAATTAAGCAAGCTTTGTGTCTTTCAGAATCAATTAGAGGGAGAAGGGGGGGTACCAATTCTGTTTATTACTATGATTTATACCTTCTCCCAAGAATTGTGCCTGCATAAGGGACTATCTCCAAGTACTTCAATTGGAACTTCAAAGGAGAAGCAACATTAGACTCGCGTTCTCTTCTTAACTGTTGTTCTGGTAATGTTACTACAATCTATCAGAGATTATTGAGTTGAATAAAACTAAGAATTGCACTGAACTCACCTGCTTCCTCCCCTGACAAGTTTTAATCATTTATTCTCAATCTTGGGTCACCCGATAACACGACTCTCATGGAGGTGATCTTTTCCTGCACTATTTCCAATAGCACTCTGTAAATGGTTGCGAGGAAATTCACGAAAGAAGTTTAAAGCAACACACTCTCTGATTTATCCTTCCTTTTGATGGGGACATACTTGGCCATATCTTCCCTGTCTATCTGAGGAAGATTAATAACTCAACAAGTGGAGCGATGTGGGTGTGAATACACTTCCTGCCACTCTGTGGCACACCAGTGTGCTACAGCACCAGGCTAATCTTCTGCTTCAACAGTCTAGTAATAATTTTCTCTTTTGCGTGAGTTCCTTCTGCACTGGTTATGCTGTGACGTTTGTTGTTATGTACCGGTATTGGCAGTTTCATCCTATTTATTTGCCTGTGCTTTAGGTTCACTTGTTACCAATGCTATTTTCTATTCCATTTAGGTTTGCCAGGAAACCAAATCATTGTCCTAGATCTCGGGGCCACATTTTGTTCTGTTTGACAATGCTTACAAAAAGGTTTACCTGTGTAACCAGGGTACACCAGCAGTAGAAAACACCATGTTCTAAAAATTGTTCCCATCCAAGGATAAGTTCAGGAAAATTGTCTTAACTGGCTATTCCTATGCTTCTCCATGCATGTCACTGGAAGCCATCTCTTCATGCTGTCCATTGATATTGTGAGCATAGAACGCGACCCATGAGTTCTCTGAATTCCTTCCGCGTGGTCGTCTGTAACTGTTCTCTAAGTGATTTGAAGCCGTCCCTGACCATGTCTTGAAGTTTGGTCTTCAAAGTATCCATTGCAGCAGTGGGAGTATTGATGAAAGATACTCCAACTTTGTCGATGCTTCTGAAGTTACCACTGCAATTTCCATTCGTATTGCTCTCTGCTCAATAGAAGGTTACAGTGGAAGCACTCATTCATCCAACCTCAGGCAATTTGGGGGGTGGAAGGCAATCAGCAACACAGACCTTTACTCTGTACCAAATTTGGGTCATGTCAGGTAACATTGTGGTGAATCTTCCACTTCAGTTGTGCATTGAAGATCATTTGTTTCTCTTCACTCTGTAAAGAGAGCAGATGGAACATTATAGACCCGATTTTAACTTGGAGCGGGGGCCAAAGGGGACGGCAAACCCGCTGAACCTCTTCATATTCTGGGAAAGTTATTTCCTCGTAGGGTCCATCATCTGTTCCACTTTGTACCCACCTTTATCCTATATTGTGCAAGTTTTACCTTTGAACATAAAAGAGGTGTGTTGATTGAGACTGATTTGCTCCATGGAAAGTCTTTCCTGCAGCACAATCTCTGCCAGCATGGGACGTGCAATGTAATTTAATCAACGTTGCTATTTTCTTTTGTACCGTCTTCCTTGTTAACATTTCCTGTATCCTCCTATCCCCTCAGGAGACCAATTGGTCTCAGAGTCCCCAGGGTAGGCAGTGGAAAATCAGTCAATGTTTCTGCACCTGATTGCTATTCAGAGACTTTTGTTGACCTGTACTGAAACGTGTATTTATTTTACAGTAATATTCTTTGCTTTACTGTTGTGCACATTTCTCAAGTCTTCTGAGTGGTGGGCACTGAGCTTACATGCTTTGTTATCAACTTTCACACTACTTGCCTCCATCTCTTATGGGGACCATCCTCTCCCACCAAAAAGGTCCTGTTATTTTTCTGTTTACTCAGTCCATTAGCCAAGGCCCAGTCCATGAAAAGGACTTTCTAGCCTTGACATTTAGCAATTGCACAGAAGCATTATGCACACAACAACAGGATTCACAATCTTTATGATTTACACTAATTAATTGGCTCGCAAGCCACTTGAAATGTGTTACAAGATCATTACAGGTGCATCATAATTGGCCAAATTCTCTGCTTGTCCTGCAAGTGAAATTGTATTGCTATTTTGTCAGTGGATCAAAAATAATGATAAAAAAGGGTTATTAATCTTTTTGCAAACAAGGAGAAAAATATTGCCACTGGTGATTACTTTTCTCCTAGAGTTTTATTTTGGTTAATTAGTACATTGTTTCAGACCAGATTTTCTCAAAATACCTCATTAGTATAGTAGTGGTGCTCACCTATAATCAATAATTACTACTAAAGCTTCTTTTAGCGAGACCATTCAGTTAATTAAATCTTCTTGTAATTGATATGTAGGAACCATATTGTACTCACTGTGGGATTTTACATGGAAATCCCAGAGAGAGAGAGAACAGATTTAAGCTAGAATCATCATGCAGCTCTTCAAATTCCACAACCTTGAAGGCTATTTGTGTCATTGAAACAATCATTCTCAGTTTCACTGTACTGTTGGAAGCAGCTGGACAACATGCAATGGAATCAACACGGGTAGTCAAAATGACCAATCTCTGCGCCTTTCATCTGATACATTAGTAACTGATCTAGTGTATAACCCAACAGACTGAGTGGAATAATTAGGTTCTTTTAAAAAAAAAGTGCACATTTGCTGTTCTGAGATAAAACTTACATTTGAAAAGAACTTTTAATTGAAACTATCGTTATTGATTTCCTACATGGCACCAAATTTAGAAAAACCAATAATTCGTTCCCCACAACTTAATTTTTTATGCACGATTCTTGTATAATTGTCCCAAGCGATCATGTAAACTTCAATAAATGCCTCAGGCTAAAATGTTGCTACAATGAAGCTTCATCAGTGCGGTCCTAGTAATCCTGATTTTCCAAAACTCTGTAAACCTTTAAGCTCATAAACAAAGCTTGTTATTCTTTCCAGTTTAAAAGCAGAACAAGCAATCATTCATGCATGCTTCAATGTCACAGTTTGTCATTGTTCAAGAGTCAAAGCATTTGGTTCACCAATTTAATCCAATCCATATCTTGTCTCTCCAGACTCTTCACTTCTGCTTGTCACATAGGATGAATGACAATAAACCAACAATGCTGAATTCAGGACTGTCATTTTGGAGGACATAAGTGCAATACAGGGGCAGTCTAAAGGGTTAGAGTACTCACTGCAGTGTCATGTTGAGCTATCAATATGCCAATGCTCCTTTTTAATTTTATATTCACATTAACATTTGTGGAGAATTTGAATCGTAGTAAAACACAATTCTCTTTTGTCATTTATGATTGGCAAGATTTTCCGCTTGCCTTATGCTGGTTTCCCAGCGTAATTCAAGCAGGAGACTATGGAAAATCCCTTGGCAGCTACTCCACTGGCTCCCCTCCCCTTCTAACATTTTCCACCAGAAGTGATGTCAGGAGCATTATACATCTGCCCAAATAAGGGTGGGAGTATTATAATGAGATGTAAATTATGGAAATACATCATATCATCATATGGCATATAATCCCATCATTGGCAACTTAGCAATACTAGGCACAAGAAAGCCTAGGGAGCCGAGCAAGACTATTTAACTGACCCTGACCTTAGAAAATTCACCAGGGTCAAGGGTGCATCCTTGTAGTGGGCAGAACGCCCACTTCTGCACTTCCACCAGCGTGACAGCCAAGTTAAAAATCTAGGCCAACACATTTTGTGTTTATGAGGAGAGGTTTCCATGGTTCCCATCCAAAGATTTGGGGATCCAACCTGTAAAACATGAAACAAGTGTTTAGTCATGTATAAAACCCTTTTGGTAGTTGCATAGATATTGCTTATTTATTTATTGATAAACTTTCGTTGGAGTGGAGCCTTCTTTTGATGCCTTTAACTCACTATCCACAAAAATGTCAAAACCCAACTTCCATAGGCGTTAACTAAACACTGAAGGAAAGAAAGTCAAAGATAAATAGATGACTTGTGCTGAATATTGCTGCAATTTTCACCAGTTTTCTTTCCTCTCCAGAAGGTGTCAATTCCTTAGCTGGTATACAATTCCAAGGTGGCTAGAGCCCTCCAGTACTTTGCCCAAATTGCTGTTATTCATATTTGAGCATCCTTTACCCATGTAACTGGTTCATGTTTTATCACCAGCTCACTATGGCTTCTCTAACTATTTGCAAGCACTACATTCATCCTTTCCTAACAGGTGGATTGTAGGCTGGTCACTGGCCCTCATGTTACATCTGAAAAACTGAAGAGATTCAGTTTGTTTTGTTTTCAAAGGCAAAGGCACCCCACATTGAGAGAGAACCCACACGAGTGGTGGACCAACCAAATCGTGCCACCTCACTCGCTACGAAAAGGTGGCCCTCCAAATTATTATTGATGTGGAGATGCTGGTGATGGACTGGGGTTGACAAATGTAAACAATCTTACAACACCAAGTTATAGTCCAACAATTTTATTTGAAAATCACAAGCTTTCGGAGGCTTCCTCCTTCGTCAGGTGAATGTCAGGAAATCCTTGAACCTTTCGCATTTATATTCAGAGAACAATACCTGGTGATTACAGATAATCATTCCAACTGCCCGTTGTCAAGGCAATCGAAGTGTTCAGACAGAGAGGTGTTACCTACAGGACCACCGAATATACAAACGGCCAGAACACAAAACAGAGAGAGAGAGGGAGAAACATCCGAAAGGAAGAGAAGGACTGAAAATGACCGGTTGAATTAAAAACAGATAACTTTTATTCGCTGGTGGGGTTACGTGTAGCGCGTACGTGTAGAGAGGACACCACCCACCAGGTACATGGTTCATACTCCTGTGACTCGGCCAACGTTGTCTACCTCATACGTTGCAGGAAAGTATGCCCCGGAGCATGGTACATTGGCGAGACCATGCAGACACTGCGACAACAGATGAACGGACACCGCGCAACAATCGCCAGACAGGAGGGTTCCCTCCCAGTCGGGGAACACTTCAGCAGTCAAGGACATTCAGCCACCGATCTTCGGGTAAGCGTACTCCAAGGTGGCCTTCGAGACACACGACAACGCAAAATCGTTGAGCAGAAATTGATAGCCAAGTTCCGCACCCATGAGGTCAGCCTCAACCGGGATCTTGGGTTCATGTCGCGCTACACGTAACCCCACCAGCGAATAAAAGTTATCTGTTTTTAATTCAACGGGTCATTTTCAGTCCTTCTCTTCCTTTCGGATGTTTCTCCCTCTCTCTCTCTGTTTTGTGTTCTGGCCGTTTGTATATTCGGTGGTCCTGTAGGTAACACCTCTCTGTCTGAACACTTCGATTGCCTTGATAACGGGCAGTTGGAATGATTATCTGTAATCACCAGGTATTGTTCTCTGAATATAAATGCGAAAGGTTCAAGGATTTCCTGACATTCACCTGACGAAGGAGGAAGCCTCCGAAAGCTTGTGATTTTCAAATAAAATTGTTGGACTATAACTTGGTGTTGTAAGATTGTTTACAAATTATTATTGGCATGAAGGCATAGAGGGAATGAATGAAGGAGAGCTTGGTGGTCCAACACTGCAGCATCTATCAGGCACTCCTGGACCAGCATCGAAATATCCACCTTGGGAGAATGAGATGAAGAGAGTCAGGAGGGAGCCTCCTATGAAGCACCCAGCACCTTTGTGTTTGGCCAGAGAAAGAATATTTAGAACATGCCCAAATGGTAACTCTCCATACATAAACATTTCAGTACACATTACTGAGTAGCAATCAGGATCACAAACATTGACTGATTTTCCCCTGCCTACCTTAGGTTCACTGAGACAAATTGGTGCCCTAGCTGAGGTCAGTTAACGTCCACAGACTGGAAATCAAACCTGGGGTCTTCTGATCTGTAAGGCTCAGAACAACACACAGTGCTTTCATCCAGTAAGCTAATGGGGAAGCTCAATAAAATGTTTGTCCCCTTTTTAAAATGCTCTGCTGTTTACTTCCTTCCCTCCCAAGCGACATTTCCTGACAAAAAACTGATGGCCGTTTTAAAACCCGTATCGGTGCTGCTCAGGGCTGGCTGTTAGGAGATGTCTGGACTGACTTGTCTTACAATTTTTCCTTGTCCTGATGACATCTCCAAATGGATCAGTTGAGGTCAGGAGCTTACCATTTGGGAACCTATTGATGTGTTCAAATACTTCTTAAATTGTAGCTTTTTATAAGCTATCGATGGAATGGTGTGTGGGCATATCTTTTCAGAAAAACATTTCAATTATGAGCAAGATTGTTTTCTTAAAGTACCATGACTTATTTCACACACATTTTGGGATAAGTACTTACTGCTCAATTTCTGGTTTTAAGTGCCTCCCAAAGCTATAAAAAAAATTGTTTGCACGCTGTGGTTGACTACAGGTATAGCTTCAGTCACTTAGACAAAAGGAAGTAGGAACACTGGAAAACAGCAGAGAAAGGTTTCTTTAATTACTGGTGTGCTATCCAGCAGAGATGAAGCACAGTGGTACTAGTCACCAGATGGACTTAAAAGACATAAAACTGAATGAGGCAATGAATAAAAAGAAATATGTGAATGTGCAACTGGATTAAAGGGCAGAAAATGGAGAAACAGAATCTGTTAAATTTCCTCTGTGTACGGTTTTGTCAGAATGAAAATGTTAGGCTGGGTG
The DNA here is from genome assembly GCF_035084215.1 of Heptranchias perlo. Lineage (NCBI taxonomy): Eukaryota > Metazoa > Chordata > Chondrichthyes > Hexanchiformes > Hexanchidae > Heptranchias > Heptranchias perlo. The sequence continues at coordinate 22,712,669 of NC_090349.1, read as the reverse complement.
ACAGCCATAACAATCGTGTGTCATGAAGCGAAACCTGTCTTATGTGTTTATGTTGAGTACAGTCTTTGGATTCTTTCTTAAAGCGATGATGTGTTTTGCAAATCTTTTTCTGGTTGGAAAGGGAGAAAGGCCAGTGGAGCCAAGTATTGCATTATGGTGGTATCACACAAAAAATGGCATCTTTCAGTTTTATATGTCATCGTGTCACCTGCTTGCAAACTACCAAAAGGAGAATCAGCAGCTCTTTTTGCAACATGTTGCCCCATGAATTTTGGTTATACAGGTATTTAGGTATACATCCAGAGCTAATCAAGAAAAGGTGGTGCAAATGGGAGCAAATGGGCTGAGGCTCCTTTACTCTACATATATGCTTGGGTTTTAGCAGTATGTTCATCTGTATTTATGCCTTGTCTTCTCTTCACTCTCCCCAATTAAAACCAATGTCATTGATGTCTAGCTGGCACACTAGTCCAATAACCCATGAGGGTGTGAGGTTATGCACTTTGGCAGGAAAAATCAGAGAGCAAGTTATTATCTTAATGGCGAGAAACTGGAAAGTACTGCAGTACAAAGGGATCTGGGGGTCCTAGTGCAAGAAAATCAAAAAGTTAGTATGCAGGTGCAGCAGGTGATCAAGAAGGCCAACGGAATGTTGGCTTTTATTACTAGGGGGATAGAATATAAAAACAGGGAGGTATTGCTGCAGTTATATAAGGTATTGGTGAGACCGCACCTGGAATACTGCATACAGTTTTGGTGTCCATACTTAAGAAAAGACATACTTGCTCTCGAGGCAGTACAAAGAAGGTTCACTCGGTTAATCCCGGGGATGAGGGGGCGGACATATGAGGAGAGGTTGAGTAGATTGGGACTCTACTCATTGGAGTTCAGAAGAATGAGAGGCGATCTTATTGAAACATATAAGATTGTGATGGGGCTTGATCGGGTGGATGCGGTAAGGATGTTCCCAAGGATGGGTGAAACTAGAACTAGGGGGCATAATCTTAGAATAAGGGGCTGCTCTTTCAAAACTGAGATGAGGAGAAACTTCTTCACTCAGAGGGTAGTAGGTCTGTGGAATTTGCTGCCCCAGGAAGCTGTGGAAGCTACATCATTAAATAAATTTAAAACAGAAATCGACAGTTTCCTAGAAGTAAAGGGAATTAGGGGTTACGGGGAATGGGCAGGAAATTGGACATGAATTTAGATTTGAGGTTAGGATCAGATCAGCCATGATCTTATTGAATGGCGGAGCAGGCTCGAGGGGCCGATTGGCCTACTCCTGCTCCTATTTCTTATGTTCTGATGTTCTTATGAGTTCTTAACAGGGCCACTAAGTGAGGGATGCCACTCAAGGTGAGAGTCTCACCTTCAGGAAACAGTTTGCATGGTCTCAATTCACATCAAGTGCATCTTTTATTATTTGACGATAACTGATTCTAATGTTAGAAGTGGTGGAAAGCTTTCATCCACAACAATAAAGCAAAAGTGTTTTGGAAGGTTACAATGGAGAATTGGGCAGAAATCTATTACACGTAGCACATGGCTAGGTTTACTACAAAAAAAAAATTGGAAATTGCAATTTTGTTAATCTAGAAGGCTGCAGTGGAAAATCAATTATCCAAAACATTGGTTATCTTACTTAACGATTTGATGATGTGATCAAAGCACTTTCTTCTTCTTATGAAAAATTACATTAAAATTGGGAGCCCATGTACAGTACATTTCATCACAAAATGAAAAGCAAAAGCCTTGTGCACAATTTCTCAGTTGCTCTTTCATCGTACAAATATCTCCAGCCTCAGATAAGTGCTATTTGTCCTTGGTTATTATGAACCTGCTTCAGTGTATTTTATGCTGGGATAGTAGACAGGGCACTGACTGAGGCAGAACGTATAACCAAGAGCTTCAATCTGCTTGAAGCCCCTTCTTCCAGCACAAAAAGATTCTAGAACTTTCTTGATGAACATTTTTTTTTTGCACTGGGACTATTCTTCAAATTTTTGTTAAAATACAATGGGGCAGCAGATTGTTAAATTGCACACTGTCCTTTGTTAGATTTATAACATTTCTTCTGGCAATATAGCTCTTTCCCCGTGCACTAATGACCATTCTCTCTGTCTATCAGATCACAGTATCATAGTAGGTCCAGCAGAGGAGGAGGCCATTCGGCCCATCGTGCTTGTGCTGGCTCTTTGACAGAGTTATCCAATTAGTCCCATTCCTCTGCTCTTTCCCCATAGCCCTGTAATTTTTTTCCCCTTCAAGTATTTATCCAACTCCCTTTTGAGAGTTACTATTGAATCAGCTTCCACCACCCTTTCAGGCAGTGCATTCCAGATCACAACAACTCTCTGCGTAAAAAAATGTTTCCGCATGTTGCCTCTGGCTCTTTTGCTGATCACCTTAAATCTGTGTCCTCTGGTTACCGCCCCTACTGCCACTGAAAACAAATTTTCCTTATTTACTCTATCAAAACCATTCATGATTTTGAACACCTCTATCAAATCTCCCCTTAACCTTCTCTGTTCTAAGGAGAACAACCCCAGCTTCTCCAGTCTGCCACATAACTGAAGTCCCCTATCCCTTGTACCATTCTTGTAAATCTCTTCTGCACCCTCTCTAAGGCCTGGACATCCTTCCTAAAGTGTGGTGCCCAGAATTGAACACAATATTCCAGCTGAGGCCTAGCCAGTGTTTTCTAAAGGTTTAGCATAAATTCCTTGCTTTTGTATTCTATGCCTCTATTAATAAAGCCCAGGATCCCATTTGCATTTTTAACAGCCTTCTCAACTTATCCTGCCACCTTCAAAGATTTGTGTATGTGCACCCCTAGGTTTCTCGGTTTGTGCACACCCTTTAAAATTGTACCATTTTGTTTGTATTGCCTCTCCTCATTCTTCCTACCAAAATGCATCACTTCACAATTTTCTGCTTTAAATTTCATCTGCCATGTGTCTGCCCATTTCACCAGTCAGTCTATGTCCTCCTGAAGTCTGTTACTATCTTCCATATTGTTTACTACAGTTCCGAGTTTAGTATCATTTGCAAACTTTGAAATTATACCCCCTATACCCAACTCCAGATCATTAATATATATCAAAAAGAGCAGTGGTCCTAATACTGACCCCTGGGAAACACCACTGTATACTTCCCTCCAGTCTGAAAAACAACCGTTCACCACTACTCTCTGCTTTCTGTCCCTTAGCAGATTTTGTATCCATGCTGCCACTATCCCTTTAATCCCATGGGCTTTAATTTTGATAACAAGTCTATTATGTGTTACTTCAAATGCCTTTTGAAAGTCCATATATACATCAACCACACCACCCTTATCAACCTTCTCCGTTATTTCATCAAAGAACTCAATCAATTTAGTTAAACCATGATTTTCATTTAACAAATCTGTGCTGACTTTCATTTATTAGCCCATACTCTTCCAAGTACCAATTTATTTTGTCCCGGATTATTGTCTCTAAAAGCTTCTCCACTACTGATGTTAGGCTGACTGACCTGTAATTGCCGGGTTTATCCCTCTCCCTTTTTTGAACAGAGGTGTAACATTTGCAGTCCTCCAGCACCATCCCCATATCTAAGGAGGATTGGAAGATTGTGGCCAGAGCCTCCACAATTTCTGCCCTTACTTCCTTTAGTAACCTAGAATGCATCTCATCCGGACTGGGTGATTTTTCTACTTTGAGTACTGCCAATCTTTTAAGTACCTCTTTATCTATTTTAATCCTATCCAATATTGCTACTACCTCCTCATTTACTGCTACAATGGCAGCATCCTCTTCTCTAGTGAAGACTGATGCAAAGTATTCATTTAATGCCTCAACCATACCCTCTGCCTCCACAAAATGATCTTTTTTGTCCCTAATCGGTCCCATGCTTCCTTTGACTACCTTTTTACTATTTATATGTTTATAAAAGACTTTTGGGTTTCCTTTTATGTTAGCCGCTAATCTATTCTCATACTCTTTCTTTACCCCTCGTATTCCCTTTTTAGATCTCCTCTGTATTCAGCCTGGTTCTCCACTCTATTATGAACCTTACATTCGTCATAAGCCTCCTTTTTCTGTTTCTTCTTAATCTCTATATCTGTAGTCCTCCAGGGAGCTCTAGCTTTGGATGCCCTTCCTTTCCCCCTCATGGGGCTGTATCTACTCTGTACCCGAACCAGCTTTTCTTTGAAGGCCTCTCATTGTTCAATTACTGCTTTGCCTGCCAATTTTTGATTTCAATCCACCTGGGAAAGATCCCTTTTTAACTCACTGAAATTTGCCTCCTCTAGTTAAGCATTTTCACATTTCATTGTTCCCTGTCCTTTTCCATAATTTTTCTAAACCTAATGATATTATAATCACTGTTCCCCAAATGCTCTCCCACTGAAACATGCTCCAACTGCCCCACTTCATTCCCCAGAACTAGATCCAGCACTGTTTCCTTCCTGGTTGGGCTGGTAACACACTGTTCCAGAAAGTTCTCTCCCTTTACACTGTTACTGTCCCAGTCTATATTGGTATAATTGAACTCCCCCATTACCACTACTCTATAGTTCTTGCATCTTTCTGTAACTTGCCTGCAAATTTGCTCCTCTATCTCCTTCCCACTATTTGGTGGCCTATAGTATACACCCAGTAGTGTAATAGCTCCTCTATTGTTCCCTAATTCTAACCAAATAGATTCTGTCTTTGACCCCTCAACTACACTATCCTTTACCAGTGCTATAATAGTTTCTTAGATCAATACTGCCACACCCACCCTCCCTTCTTTCTTTCTTGCTTTCCCTATCTTTCCCGAATACCTTGTAGCCAGGAATATTAAGTATCCAATTCTCCCCTTCTTGAGCCAGGTCTCCGTTATTGCCACTATATCATTGTCCTATATGGGGACTTGAGCCTGCAGCTCACCAACCTTATTTACCACGCTATGTGCATTTATGCATATGCACTCCTTTCTCAGACTGCCTCGCATTTGCACCCTAGCTGATCTCTCCAATTTCTGAACTATTCTTTACTCTAGTGCTATTTGTCCCTCCCAGTCCTCTGTGCACCTCGTTTCTCCTCTCTCATGTTTCATCCTGATGCCCATCCCCCTGCCAAATTAGTTTAGACCCTCTCCCACAGCACTAGTTAACCTCCCCACGAGGACATTGGTCCAAGCACTGTTGAGGTGCAACCCGTCCATCTTGAACAGATTTCTCCTGCCCCAGAACTGGTCCCAATGCTTCAGAAATCTGAAACCCTCCTTCCTGTACCATTGCTCCAGCCATGCATTAACCTGTCTTATCCTATTATTCTTATACTCAGTAGCAACGTTCCCTCTAATTTTTTTTGGCCATGTGCGAAATGAATTTGGGTTTGTGCACCAATATAAAGTGTGTGTGTGCCACCGTAAATAAAAAAAAATCACAACTTTGAATAGAAGATCTTTTTAGAAAAAATTATTCAGGGTATATAACAAACAGAACAAATGTACAAAATAATGGATAATTATAACAATTTAATTTTATATCAGCTGATAAATTTATATAATTTATGAAACGGGCTTCTTAAGTTGCATTAGGATTGAGCAGACCAGTCTTGTTATATTTCATTAAAAATTATCTGATAGGAATGATTCCAATCAGCTTTTTGTTCAATCAACTCAAAGATCAGCCATGATCTTATTGAATGGCAGAGCAGGCTCGAGGGGTCGTATGGCCTACTCCTGTTCCTACTTCCTATGTTCTTATGTTGACTCTGATTCAAACAGAAATAAATCGGGTGCAATCAGAATTTTTAAATTGAGTCAGAAATACAAAACCGCTGTCAAATCAGTCAGTTTGAATTTGGAGATAGGGAACAGTTTAATTAAAGCTTCCCTCACCACCCCCATTCAATCCTCAGCAGGGTTTAAAACATTATTTTATTACAATTGTACACCTTGCAGGTCTCATTAGTTTTGGCTATGTAAGGCAGGGAGCAGTTTGGTCATGGAGAACCTGAATCAAGGGAGGCAACGGACAAAGATAAAAAGAGACAATCCTTGGGGCAACTGAAAGCTTTTGGATAGCTATTGTATAAAACAATTTAAATCAACTTCGTTGTTTTGATTACAATGTACCAATGTGATTGGAAAGTATATTTTAGCACAATTGTAGAAGAATCTTTAATAACAGTATTACTCATAATCTGTCAGAATTACTTAATTTGTAAATATGAAATATGGAAATTGATAAACAATTATTACAATATGTCACACAATTTGGGTTCGTTTGTAGTTTATTTCAGAAGCTAAGTCGAAGAGGATGGTGACAAAAACTGTTAATTGCACTAATCGTCGACTCCCTCCAATGTTACTTGCTACCAATGCCTTAAATATATTTGTCTTTAGACTAAAGTAACAGTTCTTCACAATTTGCACTAGAGGTGAGAAGCTTTCATTTAATTGAATGAATCTCCTCACGCTTTACTGAATCCTCATGGGCTGAAGTTTTCTGATTGGAAACTCAAATCAGTTATATCATGAAGGGATGGAAATGTGTACATATATAAATATATAAAAAACTTTTACACTATTTATCTATATATATATATATATATACACACACACATACATACACACATACAAATAAACAGTGCTCCCATCCATAGAATCATAGAAGTTTACAACATGGAAACAGGCCCTTCGGCCCAACATGTCCATGTCGCCCAGTTTATACCACTAAGCTAGTCCCAATTGCCTGCACTTGGCCCATATCCCTCTATGCCCATCTTACCCATGTAACCATCCAACATAACTTTAACTCCTGCCCTTGTTGTAAAGTGATCGATTGCTGACGTCACCTCAGCAGCGCGTCCACCGGACAGCACTGGTTTGGTGTGCGGACAGAATGATTATGTGCGCGGCATACAACAAACTGCTGTGCAGCCACACAGGCGCGCAGCTTAGAGGGAACAGTGCTCACTAGCGCGTGGCACTGAGAGTGGTCCAGAGATTACTACTTTTGAGGTCCTGCTTTTTAACTTCCTCCCTAGCTCCTGAAACTCTGACTGTATAACCTCGACCTTTTTCCTTCCTATGTCATTGATTCCCACATGGGCCATGACTTTGGGCTGTTCCCCTTCCCCCCTCAAAATGTTTTTCTCCCTCTCAGTGCTGTCATTTACCCTGGTACCAGGGAGGCAACACACCATGTGGGACTCACATCGATGGTTGCAGAAACGCCCGTCTCTCCCCCTGACTATCGAATCCCCTATAACAACTGCATTTCTTTTGCCCCCCCTTTGCAGCCGAGTCTCCCGCGGTGCCATGGATTTGCTCCTGAGGTGTCAACACCCTCACTGGTACTCAACCACACTCCCAGGGGACTCCTGCACTGCCTGCCTGTTCCTCCTTGTCTGTCTGGTGGTCATCCACTCCCTCTCGTCCTGTTAAAAAGTTAAAAAGCAGGACTCTACGGGGCAACCACCTCCTGAAACGTGCTATTCACAAAACTCTCAGCTTCCCACATGCACTGTAATGATGCCAGCCACCCCTCAATCTCAGAAAACCTGAGCTCAAACTCGAGCAGTTGGCGACACTTCCTGCATGTGTGGTTCTCCAGGACACACAAAGTGTTCTGGAGTTCCCACAAGGCACAGGATGTGCATGCGACGGGTCCCAGCTGTCCTGCCATATTACCTAACAGTTATTTAATCTTTATTTAGCTTTAAGGCACTTTACTGCTCATCTGTCACTAAAACACTAACCATCCACTAAAAAACACTAACCAATGAACTAAATACTTACTGACTTACCAATGGAATTAAATTTATTTACTGGTATATTTTGGGTTAACGTGTCACAAACCACTTATTTTAATAGTAATGATTTAAAAAAATTTTATTAACAATATAACACGATCAATGTCCAAATAGAGTAGCAACTAGTCCTTTTGCCTTATAAACAAAGTAGGTCTACGTAATTCTTAAAGGCTTCTCAAAAGGAATTAGTGTTCAACAGAGACATCAAAAAAGGCTGTGTACCACTGGTTCCAAAATTATTTGACAATGGGAAATAGAAGACAAAAAGATTAAAAGAAAAGTAAGTTTCACCACTTTTGCAGACAGTATCTTCCGAACGAATAAAAAAAACTAAGGGAAGCTTCAATAAAAACATGTTTAAAAGCCGTAAAGCATTGTCTAAGGAACTCCAATTACTAGCAGCCACATATCATTTACTGGATTTCAAGTTAACTCAACAATCAGGACAGGTCTGTCTCCAGAGGTACCTGCAGAAAGCCCCTGTTTTGGTTGGTGACCTTTAACAGATATTGATTGACACGCACAAAATTCTGTAATTTGAAGGCAGGATTCTGCTAAATACTGAAACGGAAAACTAAAAACACAGACAGAATTGTTAAAATAATATAGTAGTAAATCAAAGATACATGTTCAGTAAAGTAACTATAGAAGGGTGAGAAAATTATCAAATTATACAAAGGTTTGTGATGATTGATACCATAATGATCACTAAAGCAGACTAGAGCTGGCTACCTGTCTTTATACCAGTTGAAGTTAGTCACATAGAAGAGTGATTCCATTATATCTTGCTGTACTCTAGAGTGTTCGCAACATGCATGAAAAAGATCACAGCCAAATTCACCAGTTTGGTTGCTGGTACTTTTCCAATTGGTAATTACATTGATGATTATCCAATGGGATATTGCAAAGACACTTGTTACTAGAATACTAATTTTGGAGGTAAATAATTTGAAAATCTAATGTATATTTAAACAATAATGGACATGTTTGTGCACAGTCTTCAAACTGAGATAAATAATACAACTCGTGCTTTAATCCATCAATCATCCTCAGTATCCTTGATTTAATAAGACTGGTGTTACAACTATCGACTGGCACCATAAGACATTTTCTCATTATTTTTTGAACTTACTAGGTGGTTTCTTGATACCTGCTACTTATGGTTGAGCTCAAATTGACATAGATGAGATTTTCAATGGTGTCAATTGTCCTCAATGCAAAATAGGGTGCAACAACTGGCCTATCTGCTTTCAGCATTCAAATAAAGTGGACTGAATCAGAATTATTTCTGTAATCCTTTTAGTCATTAGATTAAAGAATTGATGTTCAGTTGTAGTCTTTGGCTTGATGTGAATTATGTTAGGAATCAGATTTCAAAATTCCATTTAATTAATTTAAATTTAGGTACAAAAAGCATGTGTTTGTTAATGGGGCTGGAAAGTAAATAGGCCCAATTAGAAAGTAACCCTCAATTAGCTGGAAGGGTTTGGGGCTGGCATTGGATTGAGTCCATTTTGTATGTATTGCTGCAAATTCTATTAATAAAGTATATTTTATGAAAAAAAAATATAATCTCTAAAATACTTTTCAGAATTTTTTTTGTGTCTTTTATTTATAGGATACTCTGTTACTTCTTGAAGTTCCTTTGAGTCAGAAGATTGTGAGTTCAAATCCCACTCCACAGCCTTGAGCTCATAACCCAGGCTGACACTTCAGTGTAGTACTGAGGGGGGCTGCACTGTTGGAAGTGCTATCTTTTGGATGAAATGTTAAACTGAGGCCCCATGTACCCTCTCAGATGGATGTAAAAGATCCCATGATACTATGCGAAGAATAGCAAGGGAGTTCTCCAAGACACCAGGAGAACTACTTTGAATAGTGCCATGGAGTCTTTTACGTCCACTTGAAAGGGCAGACGGGACCTCGTTTTAACAATTCATCCAAAAGATGGCACCTCCAACAGTGCAGCACTCCTTCAGTACTACACTGAAGAGTTACCCTGGATTATGTGCTCATCTCTGAAGTGGAGCTTGAACCCATAACCTTCTGACTCAGAGGCGTGCGTGCTACCCACTGAACCACAGCTGACATTGTTATTCCAACAGACATTGAGAATTATATTGCTAAGTCCCTTTTTTCCTTTTGGAACAATGGGCCAATTCAAGTGATTACAGTACCTCTTTATTAAGTCAGCGTTCCACTTTAAAGCTAAAATATTAATGTCCAGACTGATGTTTGTGTTAAATGTTGGATTGTTGCAGCAGTGGACAGCTGGCAATTTACAACAATGTGCTGAAACAATGAAACCCTGGTGTCATCTGCCAAATATTGTTAATTGTATTATTCAACCAGTGACAACAATTCTTTATTGCACTTCTGATTTTTTTTTTCTGGAACACGTGACAGGGACTCGATGGTCTTATGAAAAATGAACCACTCATGACATCAATTGGCATAATTCACATAATCCTGAATCATTTCTCAGTCATACGTTCTGATATCACTTTTCCCATAGTCATAAACCATGAGTTCCGATTGTTCATCACACTTAAGAGAAGTTTAAAGTGTGGAATTTCATTTATTTTTGTGCCTCATTGATTTTTTGTGTCTCCAAATTTTAGTTGTCAAGGAAAAGAATCAAATCTTAATTTGGAATCGTAGAATTTCAGTGCAACTCAAAGGGATTCTAGTGGGTAAATGCACCACCTGGTGAGAGACTAAGCCACACAGAACAGGATGATCAGAGTTAACTGATACAATTGGCTTAAGTGCCCTTGGGTTCCTGATTGTCATCCAGCAACTGCTGCTGGAAAGTATGCGTGTTTGCACATCAGACAATAGCAGAAACAGGCTCAGCTGTGATCCCTTCATGGTTGAATAGCTGCAGACACTATCTAGGCTTACACATGAGGAGCTGCCACTAGAGTGAAGTACTGAAGCATTGCCTTCAGAAGCAGAGATAATGGGGGAGGGGAACGGGAAGAATCTGGACATGGTCTTATTTTTGTCCATTTCTGATCCATTCCCTTGATATTTGGCCCATTGCAAATACTCCTGGAAGGGTCTCCTTACCATGGCCCCAATCCCTTAAAAGCCATTAATGATTTTGGAACTTGTAGAAATCTTTAATCTGCTGAGTACTGTTAATCAGGGCTTCTCCCAAATCTCCCACAACATCCAACATGTCAACTTATCCATAGTGAGTGCAGCACCAAGTCAAAACAAAAGCCAAAAATGTGTGGGTGCTCTGACTGCACCAAACTCCAAAAAGAACTTTGCTCTTTCAAGTTCTATTTTGGACCCTTGACTCAAACCCTGCAAAATGTCAATAGGAAATGGTAAGCTAGTAAAGCCAAATTCAAATCTTATGTTTTACACCATTTTGAGTTGCAGGCAACAGTCTGGATGAACACTCAGCTACCGACCACAACCTCTACTAGGTTACAAGGGATCACTAGGCAGAGGTCCACGTGTCCTTTGTTCCACTAAACTACCAGCCAGCAAGAAAGTATTTACTCCACTTTTAAGATGAAACTATTGCTGTTGCAATGGCTCCATCCACAATCACATGTTTATGACCCACCATTATGGGGAGGAAGCTAACAGTGGATTCAACAAAATGGAGACACGCACATGGCTGACTATTTTAGTTACCATCGCTTACTATATTCCTCCAGTCCGAGGTGGACCAGTATAAAAGAATGTTTGAGTAGGTTCATGAGTTTTGTGCTATTCTAGTTATGGGTCTAGTGGAGGAGGTTTTCAAATGACAGCTGAAGCAGGGAGTTGAATAGTAGCTGTGATGTCCATATTTTACCTTCTGGGTGTGTCCTAAGATAAGGACAATGTGCACAGGTATCTGGAAAAACCATCAGCCTGCAATGCAGAAACATGTGGAAGGACAATCAAACAAACAGAGATATGAACATCCTGAGGTCTGTGATGAAGAGAATCAGAAACAGCCCACTAGTGAAACAGATGAATGGGTGGAAAGTTTAACAATTAGAGCAGGGACACTGAACCAGCGTCAGGCATAGGAGAACAAAGGGGGAAACAAGAGGCAACAGGTGACAATCGAGGAAACTGGCAGGAGGAGCACATGACGACAAACAAAAATGGAAGGCAGTGAGAACTAGTAAAGCAGTTAGTTGCAGAAAGAGGGGACAGGCATAAGAGTTACTGGGAAAGGATGAGGAGCAAAACCAGTGTCAGCTGTAAGAATAAAAAGGAGCAAATTAAACAAAAGGAAATGGAGGCAAAGTTGGCAATCCAGAAGACACTGTCAGCAAGTAAAAAAAAATGATAATCTGTTCAGTATGGATGGTAAAGTTACACGCAGACGACTTAGCAAGTCAAACATCTATGAAAGCAGGAAGGCAGTGAAAACTAATTATTCTACCAAGTGACGCAAGCAGATAGGGAATAAGATGAGCTCGACAAGAAATTAAGAATAGTGACGAAAAAGACTGCAAGGATAGAGAGTCAATACACAAACGGGGCAGGAGCATTTAGACAATAAAATCCATTGTGTTAATTTAGGATTTCTTTTATAGTTTTAAGTAATGATCTTACATTTTGAGAATTGTAATATCATCAGGATTTTTCAGTCATGAACAAGCATTTAATTGGTTCTTGAATGTAAGGCTTGATACTTTGCACTTGATAAGTTTATTGGACATCAATAAATGGGCAGTTCTCATTTTGCGATGCAGTAAACTCTCTTATTTTGATGATATAGAATGAAAATTGCTCGAGTTGAATGGAAATGCTGAACTAGAAGCTGTGGTAGAACACATGCCACTGTTCAGACTGGATCTGAACCCTGAATCTTTGATCTTTAGCCCGCTCACTCATCCCCACCAAGGAGTTGATTTATATACTTTGGGAAATTGACAGAAATGTCAGTTTGAAGTGGAATATTAGACCTTTGACACGCATGTCATTCTGAAGAAGAATATTTGTTAAAGATCACAATTTCTCCCCGAGTCTGCTGTTGACGTGGTTCATTTTTCATCTTTACAGCTTTCGCAATGATTGTTTCCACAATAGGCACCTCAGATTATATCCTCGTCATATTTATGATTTATAACTGGCTCGTACTATTTGAAAACTTCAGCAAGTTTCAGTGGGTTTTTTCTACAATATACGCTCTGTGCTGAGTTTACAGTTTTTTTGTGTTTTTCTGGTAACTTGCTCCTCCTCGCCCAACCACTACAAGCAATCTTCACTTGGTTACAAATGAACGTTGCCGGTTTCTGCATGTAAGGCAATGTCCAGTTCATTGATTTTCAACGTGGTTCATTTATAAAACTCAAGACTTTTCTTTCACAGATGACAGAAGGTGCTTGAAATGCTCATCAAAGAAAGAAGTGAAGTTGCAAATAATCCATGAAGTTCATTCGTTACAAACGGTTCAGTAGCGTCATGCTGTCAGCTTTCAGGGACTGCATATTAATTCCTACCTTGATGTAACAACTTTCATATTTATATTGACAGATTTCACTTCACACACCTGACTCTTCGTTTTGAGGTAGAAAGGATGAAACAATTAGTGTGTGGTTTACTTGGAAAGAATTTCTGATTGGGCATGTCCAACAGGAAAACTCATCTGCTGGTCTGAGTGCCATTCGCTTTAAGCTATTGTCATTCTGTACTTGTCAGGATGAGTTCATGTTACTTGATGAGATTATTTAATACTCCACCTTTTGTGACAGAATACTTCATCGCCTTTAAGCTCCTACTCCTCTCTCCCTCCCAACTTTGAATTTTACTTCAGATTCCTGTCATGCATAGTCATAATAAAAATAAATCACACTTCACTTCACAACAACAGACCTGTCTAGGCTTGAACAAAATGTCTTTGGCACTACATTCTAATTTTGTGTCCTCACTGTAATTTTGAAACAAACTGACTAACTTCGAGCTGACATTAAGTACCTCAATTGATCATATGAAGACATAATTAATACACAACAAACTTTATTGACGAGTAAATTACATGTTTTGGCAATAGTGGAAGCTGATGTGCTCTTGCAAGAAGAGCAGGAGATAACATTATAACCATTAATGGAGCCGAACACTGCTCCACGGTGAAGACCATGGACACCACTTGGAAGGGGTCAAGCACAATTATGTACAGCCAATTACTTATGGTATTTTAAGTGGCCAGAGGACGTGCAGAACTTGACTAAGTTGTCGAACTTGTCGATGGTTGGCATTAGCTAGTAAACAAGGTGGCTGACCCCTGCTGCCCAAGGGTAGTGATGTCAATAGTCCAAACTAATGAAAGGTCAGATAAACACACCTTAATAATAAAGCTAACTGAGGAGATGATGTAGGTGCTGCAAGAGCGTCAGCCTAGGTTATGAGCTCAAACTGCTGGAGAAGAACATGAACCCATAACCTTCTGACTCTAAGGTATGAGTGTTACCAACTGAAGCAAGCTGTCATGAATTGAGGCACAGGCCACTGCATCTTTTAAGGGGAGAGCAGATAAACATTTAAATCAGGGCTATGGAAAGAGAGAGGGTCAGTATGAAGAGTTTTGGATTGCTCTAGAAAAAAGCTGGTACAGATGAAATGGGCCAAATGATCTCTTGTGCTGTAAACTTTTATTGTTCAAAGATCTATAGAATGACTTTTGGGAAAGAAAATGAGGGGAAAACATTTTTTTTTTAAAAAAAGGAGCGAATTAAATTGGGAGAGACAAATGCCCTATTTATAGTTACATTCTCAAGTGTCTGATTCAACCATTATGGACATCTACTGATTTTAACATGTTATGCCTGCTCAGAATCTTTGATAGGTGTACAAACATTCTTTTAGCAGCTGGATTTCCAGAAGGCTAGAAAGATCAACAGGATGGTCATTACACTGATCTAACTGACTTAAACCAAAGCTGAAACCCCAAACTAAAGAATTAGGTTTTTACCCTAATTTATGCACGAGCTATAAAAGTTGGACATTAGAGGCATCTGATTGTAAAAGTGAATATTTATTATTATATATGAATATTGTTCCTGTTGACTCATGAAACCTGTTTATACCATGGAGAGGTCTCATAAACAAGCAAGTAGAAAAATCATGGCCTCCATTCTGCTGACCACTCCTACCTTTATCTGTATTTAAAGCTTCTGCTAGTACCCACAGTGTGAACAAGGCAAGCAAAAATACAACAGGTCATTAGAGGAAGGCGAGAGAGCTCAGGGAGTGGTAAGCAGTTTTATAAGCACTGTCGGATTTGGGAGCGAAGGGCACAATGTGCAAACTTTCACATTGGCCTGGGTCTCCAAGGAGCTCGGTTTGGACCAATTTGAAGGGTGAGAGTTCCAAACATTTAATAGACAAATTTGGATTCATTTATATTTAAACAAGAATCTGATGTTCTTTTTTATAATTAAGCAGCATCTTTAATTTTCTATAATCCTACACCAGATTCACTCCAGGATAAAAGCAGTTACTTGGTTGGGTTACACTGTTTCTGTCCGTCTGAATTCAGTGTTTGTTTTCATCTGCTTTTAACAGTAGATGGACAAAAAGGCTTAAACACAAAAAGGTGTCGATTTGACGGTATCGGCCAACTACTGAGAAAGGTTATTAGAATTCCCAAGTGAAGTAACAGAGGCAGAATTGTCAAAGTAATTTAAAGAGTGCTTACTGCTCAGTACCGTTAGTCAACATGAAATGGAGTTTCTTTCATTACCCAGTAATGTATTTAAAAATGAACTTTTTCCATTTGGATTTTTTCCCACCTTTTCTTGCCAATTTCCCCCTTCCTCCGTTCTCCTGCCTACAATGACTCCTTGCTGGGAATAATGTTTCCCAAGTATTGGGCAACCTCCAGTAACTCACACATGTGACTGTCAGCAAGCTAACAGACTGTGGTAGACCTCACAAATGAGCTCAGCATCCACAGACATACACTTCCAAGCAAGTTAATTTTTTTCCCCTCTTTGACCCTGGACACAATAACCAATTGTAGCACCCTCAGCATACTGATGTTCCTGTACAGTTGTTGGGACCATGCTCTGTCTAAATATGAGACAATCTAGCTCAGAGATTCAAGGATGTTGTCTGTAAAAAGTGTATTGACTATGTGGGACCCACTGTAGTCCAGCAAAGAAAATAGTTACCAGCAACAAAATGATCCTGGAAAATACTGTGTGATATTATCATATGAACATTAAATATATTTCTATGAAATTCTTCTGTCCGCTATTGTAATGCAAGTATTAAGCCATTTATTTTTTAAAAAGGAATTTGATATAAAACAAATTATTTGTACAATAATATCGCCATGTAATTTCCAGACATTAATTTTATGTGACACAAAAGAACCATACAAGTTACAATTAATATGTGCAGTGTTCTGTTAAAGAGAGATAGAGAGCGAGAGAGATGGAATGTGTGAGAAAGACAGAGAGAGAGAGAAGATACCGACCCATTCAAGTTACAATTAATTAATATGTACACTATTCACTTGAGACACTGAGAAAATGAGAAAATGAATTTAGGAACACACTGTAGTTAGAGATGAGTTAACAGCCTAGCTGAGAGGGTTACCACCTCTTCTGTAAACCTTTGCTTAAGCTTTAGATTGTCTAATAAATACTGGTGTGATATGCTGTATATTTGATGGCCTAGGCAGATTTACAGTCCCACCACTAATGTGGGAACAGGTTGGATTTGTTAATTTAATTGAGTTTCATCAAAGGTTGTTGCAGGGAGCATTGCTGAAATGTTAAATTCTAAAGCTTAATAATGGGAGATTTTACATTGTGTGATTAAGCAATAATGGGACTGCACGAGTATTAGACTTCAGAAGTTCACTTCTTCTGGGTTTTGCCTTCAGGGCCCATAAAATTGAAATATTCATGAAGCTAGAATTTGACTAGCCCAAATCAGTTTATAGATCTCTTTCAGCTGCCAAGTTGGACTCTACCCCCCCCCCCCATTATATTTCCAGGAAATATGGGCACATATTTACCTCTGCACTGGCAGAGACTCAGACAATTCCTTCCCAAGGTACAATCATTCCAACATTGCCAAAGAATATTGCTGCAGATCCACCACTGGATGATTAGGAAATTAAATGTCTGTCCAATAGATCACTAGGGCTAAATGAGTCATTTAATGGAACTGAATACATTTTTCAGCCAGTGACCCCAAAGATTGCCAGCTGGCTAGGTAATGAGAGTTTAATAATATACAAATATACTGTATCTATTGCCATTGGGGCTTAAACCAGTCACATATGTTGGCAGGAAGTTCATTTGTATAGGGTAATTGTTATGCATTTTTATCAAATCTCAACAGCACCCAGCCTATTTCCAGCCTTACAAGATGTACACGTGTTTACCCAGCACTGCTGTTTGGCTTGAGATCTTTGTATTGCACTGCTGTGTATTTGAGTATTAACTT
Organism: Heptranchias perlo; assembly: GCF_035084215.1. Lineage (NCBI taxonomy): Eukaryota > Metazoa > Chordata > Chondrichthyes > Hexanchiformes > Hexanchidae > Heptranchias > Heptranchias perlo. The sequence goes on along the minus strand of NC_090349.1, from coordinate 22,695,459 downwards.
TGGTTTACTGAACTGCAGAAATAGGTCCCTGCCAGAACTACTGCCTGTGCTTGAAGTCAGTAGGCTATCAGAACACCATTAAGGGAGTCATGGATTTCATCATGGCCTCAAAGACACATTGCTCTAAATATATTTCCTTAGGTTTTTGTCTTCATGAAAATCAAAAACATTATTTTCAACAATTCACTTCTATTTTCTGATAAAAATTAAGCATGGCTACATTACACTCTTTAAAATGCCATATTCGTATTAGCAGAAACACTGCCGAGTGAATTTCCTCCTCCTCTATTTACCCCGAAGAACAACATCCTTACTAACCAACATATGCCAAAATATTAAAAGGAATAAGTAACAATTTTCATTGATTCTTCCAGTCATTGAACCACTGTACAGTCCTAGTGCTTGATCAATTATTTCATCATGTGTTAATAGTCCAAAGAGGTCAGATAAAATGTGGCTACTTCGAACTCAAAAGCCAGGCTGAGGTGTAGGTCTATCACAGTACTCTTATGTACCCTCCTTACACCTTAACTTGATGTTCTTCTCCCCACCTCCCACTTCATTTTACTCAGCCCAAAGAGGAAGCTTGCTTATCTTCCAATTTCGAGAACTGATGGAGGGTGTGCGACTGAAATGTTAAACTGTCTATTCTCTTTACTGATGCTGATGGATCTGCTGTGTATTTCTAGTTTTTATTTTAGATTTCCAACATTTGAGGGTTTTTTTTCCCTGTCACAAAATCCTTTTTATAAACAATAAGTGATTGCATTTATTTTAGCTTCTTTCTCTTTCCACTTTGTAAGTTATTCTCTCCCACCTCTTCAGTTTCCCAAGGCTTCAGATCATTCTGTGACAGAGGGCAGACAAGGATCCTCTTGTTCCTAGATTCCTTCCAATACAGCCAGTGAACTAGGCAGTCAAATACATCCGAGAGCTGCCTCTTCATCTCTCTCTGTTTCTCTATGGAAACATCCCATCTCTCCTCAGCGCCTCTACAGGTGGCTTGGCTCAGCTGCGATCACAATCTTACTGAGGGGAAATTAAAGAGGGGAGGGTGTTTCCAACCGTGCCATGATGTGGCACATCCTGATCCAAAGGTATCTGCAACCACGTGTGCTGAAAGTATTTTTCCCACCTTTTAACAATTTCATAGGCAGGCAAAAAAACACTTAACACAAAACTACATCAGTGCTTATTTGCTACCATAATGCAACGTTTTCAACTGGTGCCCTTTTACCCATTAGCCTATTTACACTTATTAATAGACCTTTCCTTGGCAATAAAGTTTTTAATAACTGGGTGAAAAGTTGTGCAACTGTAGAAGAAAATATGCTGAGGCAATATGTTTGTCAGTTGAAAAGAAACCATTACTCTAATAAGAATAGCACAGCCAACAAATTACAGATGATACGCTGTTAGAAATCTGCCACCAACCTCGCTCCTAATGATTTGTTTACTGAATTTATTATGAATGTGCCACCTTTCACAAACATAAGAGACATCTTCCATGTATGTGTTGTCACTAACAACTCGACAGGAAACATCAGTGATGCAGTTTCAACTTTTATGCAAGATTTATTTTCAACAGTCCATCAAACTTTTTCTCTGAATAAAAAAGTATCTTAAAATGCCTGATAGGAGTGTATATACGAGTCATGGTGTATTGTTGCTTTTCTTTTTTTGCATATGAATATGTATCATTTGTCATTTACAGTTGAGGCACGCAGAGGTCTTTCCTTTGGAGAGATAAGTAGTAATCTAACATTAAAGGTTGATTCTGTGGTTAGTACTAAGTCAGGTTTCAATCCAGAGAGCTAATCCTTCAATTCATGTCAAAGAAGTGGTAACATGGGCACAATATTGTAAAAGAAAATCAGTATTAAAATAATATTTATTCATTTAACCTACGAAGCTAAATTGTGTCAAAGTCAAATCTATACATGCTCTTTATAGATCACAGCCAGAACAGAACACTAAGGTTTTATTTTCATATACAATTGAAGTACAGAATTGAAGTTCCCCCATTGGTCAAATAGCCAAATACATGACTAAATCCAGCCTTCTTTAGCTAAAAATTATTTTTCTGCTTCAGCCAAACTGACGCTTACATGTCCAATGAATCAATACAGACATGATTGTTTGTATTGTTGTGGCCCAAGTCAATACAGTTTATTATTTTTCTGTGTAATAAAGTAACTAGCAACATGTTACATTTTTAAAGTAATTAATAATCTGCCACCAAGTCTGGTAGACAGGAATCATGGACATCAAGAAAGTCAGGAACATTTGCTGTTTAATACCTTATGATGGTTATGTCCCTAGTGTCTCGTTAAAGTTGCATACCGGTCTATAACCGTCTTTGCTCTAGGGACTATAATATCTAGTGGGAAATCATATTTAGATTACAGTGTGTTTTGAAATGGAACATGATACACTTAAGATACCAGTTGCAAAGTGACTTTGGACAGCCAAGTAGCTGAAGGCAGTAGAGAGTGATGCTCCTTGTATCATTACAAACATTCTAACTTTCTTATAATTTATTATAGTTTGAAGTCATTACATTTTCATTTGTTAAATACATCTTTGATTAAATGCGTAAATCTGGTATTATAATGTCAAAGTGAGTAACGGTGATTCCAAGAATATGTGCACATGGATAGGAAACTTGATGATTTTCTTCACACTCGGCAGATCACACTGCATCATCTGTGGGAAAGGTATGTTTCATGAAATGAGCGGAACTGTTAAATAATTTCAACCTGCCAGCATTTCAAATGGAAGAAACATTAGCAGGACAGGTTGCTCCGGTTAAAATATTTGCCTCCGTTGCCCAGACTGAAGATAGAAAGAAACCTTAATGTTATATATATTACAAAAGTCCAAATGAACTACTCATAAATAACGACAGTAAGTCTTCCAGTCATGACTTTCCACAGATGTTTGCTGCAAACTGGCAAAACAGCAACAGGACTGAACAAGACACAATTCCCAGGAAAACTGTCAAAATAGTAAGAGGATAATGATACATTGAGCTTGGGACAAGACAGATAACATTTCAGCAACAAATGTATTATGGTCTGCTCGCTTATGAAAATACCTGTTGTAGAATTGCCAGTTCTTATTGTTATACAATACACAAATATTATTTACACATTCTTTTTAATTTTTAATTTATTTACTGGGGGCGATTGGTGAATGAATAGAGTGCTTTACCACTTCATGTTAGGTAATTTGAATTGCCACCATCTTGAACACGCCCTAAACAGAGACAGCATTAAGTTTAAGCGCACTTATTGGAAGATATTCGCGACAGTTTTGTTTTCTGAATACTGTGTTGTAATGAGTCAATTTGTATTAAACCATGTCAGTATGTTGCTAAAATGTTATGATATTGTACAGGCAGGATCCCAACAGTGATACTTCCTGCCATCTGTAACCACCTTCAGGCTCCTCTCATTTTAGTTTCATTCAGTGGTCTTTATCTTCTGTTGACTTCAAATTGTGAAAAATATGTATTTGTTTTCCCCATTAACTAGTACAATAAAAAAAAATTAAAGAATGTCAGATATAGGTGAGATTTCTCTCACTGTTGATAATCTTCATATCCTCTATCATCATAACTTGTTATTTGAACAACCTATGTTTTAAATTGCTGACTTTTTTCGGTCTAAGGCAGTAAATGAAATGCTGATTTTTTTTTGTTCATCTTTTGATTGCTTGAATTATCTGAAAGCCAAAAAGCACAGGCGTATGCATTTTCTTACCTTATGCTTCGTACTTGATCTACGCTAATCACAGCTTTGCTCCAGTGACGCTCGCTTATGACCCCAATTTTAGAGGTATGATGGAATTACTTGGCTGCACATCCATCTGTTATTTCTCAAGGTATTCTGGAGGTTGTTATATAAACATCAAATACTCATTAACCTTCTGCATATTATATGGAGCATCCCAACACCAAGCTGTAGAACTGCAGTGCAGGAACAATATCGCATTACATGAAGTAAAACATGCAGTCTGCAAAACAAATCCAGTTTGCTGATGCAACACATTTGTGTTTTATCATAGGTTTTCAAACTAAGGTCTCAGGCCTCCAGATGATCTGCAAGGGCATCACAGGGGATCTCTGAAGACATCAGATTTCTGATTTTTTTTTGTTATAATTTTTGTGTTCTAGCAGGTTACTTCTGTGGCTGTTTGCAAATAGAACATGTTCCTGCAACGGTAGCATGGTTTCCCTTAGGGTAGCTGATGTGGCCTTTTGAAAGTTAGAACAGGAGCTCACCGGTTGTATGTCAATAGTTGCCAGAGGGTCTCCAAGAATGTCAATTGTCCCAATATTTGCATGGCGGTCCTTCACGTAGAACAGTTTGAAAATCACTGAGTTACATGCTATCTTGTACTAATGCTTAATTGTCCTGCTTTAACCTTTTAATACCAACATGTTCCTAATGAATGATGTGGATAGCATTGAGTTAATTTACCATTCTAATGAGTTTTGACTCTGTGGCTGAATTAACAAAACTGTTGATGTGAGAAAGCCCAGGTATTGTAGCTCCCCTACAATTGAGACAGTGAGAAAATCCTATCTGGTCTTCCTTCAGAATTGTACAACTGTACAAAGTTACAATTTCCTGTATTGGCACTAATGAACAAAATGCCCTCTGAATTTCTGAATCTTTTAGCTGAATGATTTTTAGTACAAGCTATATTGGTTTGATATTGGAAAAAGCCACAAGGGCCTGTCACAATGGTCAAAGCAGTGAGTACCTAAACCATGTAGTGTAGTTAGGCCCCAGGTTCAATCCCTGGCCTATGCTGAGTTAATTGGCCTGAACTGGAGTGACAGTAGGGGTTGCTCAGTGCTGTCGGTCTCTTTCAATGTTATAGTTCCTGTATAATGTGCATCTGATACATGTACCAATGTTGCATTTTATGCTGTGTGTACTGGGCTTCCAGCTTCTGACAGCAGAAGGCTGGTTCATAATGGTTAGTAACCCATCAATTTCGTAGGCAATGTCACACTGTTGATGGTGTGCGAAAGACCCATAACTCAGCCGGTTCTGATGGTCTCTTTGTGCAAACGAGAGAACATTGGAAATACAAAATTCTATTGATGAATTCTCTAGGCTCGCTTTCCAATGAGTTCTGCAACATATCTCACAGCTAATACCATTAAAAGGCGATTCGCCGCAATGAATGATTAGTTATTAGTTTCACTAGAAAGAAGGAACATTTTCAATGCAGAAATAAAAGTGAGATGTAGTTGACTTTTAAAAGTCTTTTAAATGTTATTTTTAAAACTTTTTGCACAAGTTACAATGCATGCATGTAAATTCCAATCATGTGGGTAGCAGAAACAGCAACAAAAATATTAGTCTTGTAAATGCTGATTGTCAACTCATGAGCTACATCATGGACTTCAAGTGTATTTATTGGGATAAATGCCTTATCTGGAATCCTAAGCTCAAATTGACCTCAATAGCACTGAAGAAAATTTGCCTGAAATAAAAGCAGAAAATTCTGGAAAACACAGCAAGTCAGTCAGTGTCTATAAGGAGAAAAGACAGGTTATGGGGTTTTGGTTGGCATCAGAAGTTCCTTTTAAAAGGGAGGTGCACTTTTTAATCCTGATTATTGTCAATGGATTTTCTGAAGCTGCTGGCAAAATGGCTTCAATCAGAGCCCCCAGATTTTCTGATAGGGCCGTGGGGTGCTCATAGAGCAAGTGGGCAGCAGGAAGGAAGTCCTCTTCCTCTCTGATAGGTGTTCAGTGTGCAGGCAAATTTGCCAACAATAGAGAGAAGTGGCAGAGCATGTCAATACCAGCAGCATTGTATCCAGGGCCTGGCAGTAGGCAGGAAGAAATTTAATAACCTGCCAAGTTAAGCCTCCCCTTCACATCTCCCTTACTCCCTACTTTAACCCTTCCCTGCTTCCCATGCCACTCCTCCAATTGGGACACTTCACTGTGCCTCCTTCTGCTTGCACTTGCACACTCAGGACCTCTTACTGCCATCACAACTACTTTCCCCTCTTGCGTACAGTTGCTGCTTCTTCTTCTCATCCTGCATACTATGATAACCTGTTTCACACATCTTCAAAACCCTTCACATGGGCACACACTAACCAATTCCCTATTCTTGCAGGAGAAGCTCACACAAAACACATGAGAGGGTGCAAGATCAAGAAAAGGTCCTGCCTCGGTACACAGACTCACGCCAATGGGGGAGGCCACCATCGACATAATTATCAGACTGAGGGATGCAGCAGTGGAGATGGTAAGGCTGGAGGCTGTGCACATCAGATGTTCAAACATCTTCCCTTCCTTTATAATTAACTGTCTCACTCATGCACTCAATATGACAACCTGGTGGTACATTGCATTGCCACTCGTCTGCATATAGACCTGGGTGGCTCATGCCACCAATGGTGGGAGGCCTGCATCCTGACAGGCACGGTATACATAGGAATTCCCATTAATGTTTCATAGCAATTTTACATTGTAAATCTTGACATAAAAGCGTTGCTCAAAATCATGACAAGTATTAGGTTTGTAGACAGGAAGTGCGCGGCCGACGCAAGATTTTTAATAATATATAAAGCATGAGAAATAATGCAATAGTACGTCATCAAACACAGAAATTGGGTTACCTTGCGGACCCGAGATCTCTTCAATGGTTCGGGGACCTCAGTTTTACAATCTATGCAATAAGGGAGATCCCACACTGCACCAGTGGTTCAATACCTACAGGTAACTTCCTAATAGCCAGGATTTGTGCCTGAAATCACTAACATAGGTACTATTAATGAAAAAATATTTTAATATTGTACTGGTAGTGGTCCGATTGTAGGGGAGGAAATGTGTCCAGTTGGTGGGAGAGTTGTACATGTCCAATCGCAGCAACAGTTTTGAAGAAGGCACTGTAAGTACATAATCTCCTGATGGTTCAGTTCAATAAATCTAGTGTGGATGGATGGACCATGTGTATCAACATTCCCTGGCAGCATCTTGATAGTCAATGACCTCTTCTAAATTTGAGCTTTTGATTCAAATGATCCCTATTTTGGATACTCCAAACACACATCTAAAGATATTGAAATGCTTATCTCAAGTGTCTTATTTATATATGTAAGTACACAGTAATTGACAGAGCCAATTCTGACACCAATCAAATACTACCTCTGCAAACCAGCTGGATTCCTTAACTAAACAATAAGGTTTGTTAATCGTGGCGTTGTATTGAATTGAAGTGTAGAATTGTAGCAATAAATCTCTGGACTTTCACAGTTTAATATCTCACCACCTTACTTGAATTTTCCTATTTTTTTGGAAGAAGTAATCACACACACCTACATTTATGTTAGAATACATACAGAAAATGTTTATATATATTTTACACACACTTAACTTTATTGCATTTGCTTGCACTGTGATTTGTTCTTGTGCTTTAACAGTACCTATGCTGCATTCACACAGGCAGTTAAACTTTGTAAGCAGAATGAACTTTTATGGTCCAATATAACTTCTAAAATCATGTCTTAGCTTCTCTCCAGCCCATTCAGGATGTTTCTTGTCCTTGAACACTTACTCTTCTAATTTACTTTGAGTTTTTCGAAGTCCATCAGCAGTAACAGTACGTTGCTGAACTCCTCCCTCCTCCTGACACCCGCCCCCCTCCCCCCACAACTCACCCCCACTTTCCTGGCTTCCATCTTCAAGCTGTACAGAGTTCTCAATGGATTAAGCACTTAAATTGCATAATTATTTTCTTCTTGCTATCTCTCAATGCCTTGCACTTATCTTAGCTCCCAAAGTTCCCTTCTTAATCTATATTCCTTTGAATCAGATATCGATTTTTAATTGGCAATTTCCCTTGCATTTAATCCATTTCCTCTAACCTTTTGCTTTAGGTTCAGACTCAGTTCAAAGGGATTTGCGCTCTTGTCCTTTTCACTTAGTAAAGTACCACCATTCCTTTCCCTTTTCCATGGTCTCAGCCCGACACTTTTTCCTGTTTCGTTATCTAGTTTTACTATTCTTTTCAGTTTCCTTCTTTGCTTTGAGGCTTTGCCTCTTCCCACATATTCCCTCTGTTTCTTCAACATTTGCCTTTCGCGACACCTTCCTCCAGTCCACTCCATTTTTCTTCTGCTTCTGTCCCAATCAATCTCTTGACTATCCATATCAATTGGTGGTATTCACATCTCTGGGTCAGAAGGTTGAGAGTTTGAATCCCATAACAGGGTTGATTTAAATGGGGGGAGAGGAGGGAAATGGGAATGGTGCAAACGAGCCCCGAAGCAGGCCTGAAACAAGCGAGACATCAAGGCCCGGCCCATTTTAAATGGCCAGGCCTCATTTCAATAAATTTGCTCAGCCTCCCGTCTGAACCTGGCCAGATCCACTACCTGGCCGGCGAGCGGGATCGTGAGATCGGATGGCATGAGGTTGCAGCTGGAGATCCGCAGCCAGATTCAGCTGTAGTGCTGAAGACTTGTGCTCCAGAACTAGCTGCGCCTCTAGCCAAGCTGTTCCAGTACAGCTATAACACTGGCATCTACCCAACAACGTGGAAAATTGCCCAGGTATGTCCTGTCCACAAAAAGCAGGACAAATCCAATCCGGCCAATTACCACCCCATCAGTCTACTCTCAATCATCAGCAAAGTGATGGAAGGTGTCGTCGACAGTGCTATCAAGCGGCACTTACTCACCAATAACCTGCTCACCGATGCTCAGTTTGGGTTCCGCCAGGACCACTCGGCTCCAGACCTCATTACAGCCTTGGTCCAAACATGGACAAAAGAGCTGAATTCCAGAGATGAGGTAAGAGTGACTGCCCTTGACATCAAGGCAGCATTTGACCGAATGTGGCACCAAGGAGCCCTAGTAAAATTGAAATCAATGGGAATCAGGGGTAAACTCTCCAGTGGCTGGAGTCATACCTAGCACAAAGGAAGATGGTAGTGGACGTTGGAGGCCAATCATCTCAGCCCCAGGACATTGCTGCAGGAGTTCTTCAGGGCAGTGTCCTAGGCCCAACCATCTTCAGCTGCTTCATCAATGACCTTCCCTCCATCATAAAGTCAGAAATGGGGATGTTCGCTGATGATTGCACACTGTTCTCAGTTCCATTCGCAACCCCTCAGATAATGAAGCAGTCTGTGCCCGCATGTAGCAAGACCTGGACAACATCCAGGCTTGGGCTCATAAGTGGCAAGTAACATTTGCGCCAAACAAGTGCCAGGCAATGACCACCTCCCCTTGACATTCAACGGCATTACCATCACGAATCCCTCACCATCAACATCCTGGGGATCACCACTGACCAGAAACTTAACTGGACCAGCCACATAAATACTATGGCTACGAGAGCAGGTCAGAGGCTGGGTATTCTGCAGTGAGTGACTCACCTCCTGACTCCCCAAAGCCTTTCCACTATCTACAAGGCACAAGTCAGGAGTGTGATGGAATACTCTCCACTTGCCTGGATGAGTGCAGCTCCAACAACACTCAAGAAGCTCGACACCATCTTCTCAAGGGCAATTAGGGATGGGCGATAAATGCTGGCCTTGCCAGCGACGCCCACAACCCATGAACGAATAAAAAAAAGTGGTGAGGGGGGAGGCAGGGGGCGATCACAATTGGGATGGGGATGGGGATGGGGGCGGGGGGGGGGGGGTGGGGGAAGCTTAAGGCAAGGGAGGCCCGAGGTTTCCTCGTGAGGCCAGAGGAGCACAGTAAGTAAAAACTTACCTGCTTGGGCCTCTTCTGGCCCACCTCCTGGCAGTTTTGGCCTGATGCGGAAGATGTCATTGCTCCCTGCTCAGGCCTCCAACTAAAATTGCATCAGCACCCAATCTGCATATTCAAAGAAGGACCCTGATTCCTTCCTATGGATGTCCTGCTCAACAGAGCTGGTTGCCATCGGGATATGGCGGGAAGGCAGTGGGAGCACAGGGGGTAATTCGCTGCCTTTATTTTAACTTGCCCCCTCGCCTGATTTCTGCCAGATGGGAGAGTTAAAATTGAAGCCCAGAACTTGTGTGTATGATCTAGGTTGATGCACCAGTGCAGTCCTCAGGGATGCTGTACTGTTAGAGGTGTCATCCACTGGATGAGATGTTGAACATTCCTTCTTTAGCTATACTATGAGAAAGGTTGTAACAGGTTATCTCCTTGCAGTTCGAGGGACATTGCTGGCACACAGTGGCTGCCAGATTTGCCACTGCACTCCTCAAGTAATTCAATGTGTGGAAAGCTTGTGACCGGTGTACTGCGAATGCAAGTACCCGTTAGCTTTTTCTTCAGTCTTCATGAACGGCGGACCTAACTCCTGGTATATACAGCTGCCACAAGCCTTTCTTGCCCATCAAAATGCTCAGTCTCCTCCTTCTTACCATATACCACCTTTATATTGGCCTGCCCCTTCTCCTGGCATTGTCTAGCTGAAGAGGTTCCTGGAAGCAACTATTTTTTTTACCAGTAATTGCTCCGGCTGAGTTTCAGATGCTGCCTCTTGCACTGAACACTTACCAAGTCCTTTGATCCTCTTATTTGAAGAGAAGTTGCAGATTCTGCAGCTAGCTTCTCACATTATCCAATGATAAATAAAAATAGGCAAAATAAGAAGTGTGGTGGCGCAGGTCATAGAAAGTCTAGCATGCTATGGCCTCGAGTGACAGTTTGTGGGCTTACATACACAATCTTCCAGTGCCGAGTTCCTTATTTCAGTCATGAAGTGGAGCCTCGATACCAAGAAATACAGGGGGAGAAAAAAAAGCAGGCCAAGCCTATTTTTATGTACCTGCTAATGTCCAGTTCAGCATTGAATTGTTAGAAGATTACCACCTGCCCACTCAATCAGAAATTGTGCAAAACACAGTGAGACCCAAGAAAAGGACTTGGGAGGAAAAGGCCTGACAAAGGCAGAATCTCAAAAAAAAAAGTTAAAATGTTCCATCATATTTGAAAGCAACTTCTGCTAATGTTATGGCTTTGAGGTGCTGTTGTTCATCACTTTGACTCATGTGGTAATGACACAGCTGAAGATAACAGCAGAGTCCATTAAGGGGCTGTTAACGTGCCTAACTGTATACAATTATTTCACACAGCGATGATTCCCCTGTAAAGCTCTGAACAACATAGAAGAAAAAGGGCGTCCCCTTTATTTAGCAACCCGACACAAAAACAGAAGCAATCCTATCTAATTTATGGATGGGGGGTTAGTCATTGTGCCCCGCTTTCCAGAGAATTGCAGCGCTTAGACTATACAGCACAAGAAAGCAGAGAGGTTGGACTGTGGATTTCTGTGCACTGCAATCGAATTGAATGATTTGACAGGGTTAGAATTGCAACTGAGAACTAGCTGAATTGACCACGGTGGGAGTATAACTGCCAAAATAATCTTGTTTATTTGTATTCTATGTATCTCCAGGAGTACTGTATTTTTAAACCCTTCTGTGATTTATGGTTAAATTTAAACCCTTTTGAGATGTAAAATTCTATATTTTATGTAAAAAGTGCGCTACACTGAAATCCTCATGGGATTGTTTTATTTTTAAATGATCTCCAATAAATTGCAATATATTATTTGAAAAATGATCACACAAGTGCAAGACAACATAAAACCATCACTTGGCGATATTATATTAGCAATAAATTCTGTTCTGATGGAGTGTATGAGGCAATAAAAGATAATTAATGCAGGGACCATAGGTTAAGGTGTTTAAACAATAGTGGGAGATTTTATGTGGAGAACACTGTCTTGTAATAGAATTTATTGCTATTTTACAACAGCTTTGTAAAATACACCCACACATACACCCAAAACATTTGAGTTCAGTTTATTTAGCAGGACAATTAATATTTCGGATCTTCGTTCATGTGTTCACAATATTCAGTTCAGCGGGTCTGCAAGAGTATATTTAGATTGTGTTCAGCAACAGGGATTGATTTCTCCTCCTCACACTCTGTCTCCCCCACCCCAGTTGCTTAAAAATATGACAGACGAACTGGCCTGGATTTTAACTTGGAGCTGGGCACTTAACAGGTGGGTGGATTTGCGCGTGGGGAACCCAGAAGTCAAGTATGCACGTTTAAATCTGCGATCGCAACTCAATTGCAGGCAATTATCTTTGCTTCTGGGTTCCACGTCTCCAAGTTGTGCAGCGTGTGTACTGCGCACCCAAATGACGCAATCGGAACTACAGTATTTAAAGGGCCAGTTCAAACATGGATTTTGGAGGAGAAAGGAGAAATGGAGTCCAGAAAAGCAAAAGTCTCCCTAGATATACAGTTGGCTGCAGTGAGAGCAAGGAGGGAGGTTCTTTATCTAAGGGGTGGCAGGAAGAAACCTGGTTCTGTCACCAAAAAGGCTTGGCTGGAGGTAGCATAAGAGGTGACAAGCAGAAGCACGGTGCCCAGGTCTTGACTGCAGTGCAGGAAGCACTTGAATGACCTGACAAGGTCTGGAAAAGTGAGACATTTGCTGATTCACCCACATCCTGTTGTGTGTAATATCCCCCACTTCATCACTCTGTCTTGGTAAGCCTATTCCATCACAATACTCCTCACACCCACTTAAGTGTCACCAGCTACCATTCTTCACTTTCTATCCACTTGCTCACCTCCCCATTTATGCAACCAACACTGTCACTCACCCCAATCCTTATACAATCTGATGCATCTGTGTGACAGTGACCCTCTGATGCATTTATATGACATTCATCCTCACCCAATGCACTGCATCCATCAGGTGAATACGGCACCTTCAGTCACTCATGAGTCTGTTCTGTCGCCCCTCATAGGAGAAAAAGAGCGCAAAACACAAGAGAGCGAGCGAGTACTGGAGGTGGATCCCCACAACTAACTGATGCAGAGGAGGACTCGATGGAAATAAGTGGGACATCTGCAGTTCTCTCAATCTGAGATGGAGAGACTGGAAGCTCATGGATGGCTGGTGACACAATTTAAAACAACTTTCACAAAGATGCTGACTTTATATAATCAATGCCTGATGTATGAGAAGCCTGAGTATGGAGATTGGCAAATTGTTGTTGTACCAAGTCTAAGTTGCTTTGTCTTCCATGGCCTTCACATGTACAAGAAAATGTGTGGCGATACATGACATCAATTCCTCAGAGGACCTCATTCAGAGAGTTGGGTTGTCACCCTGTGAGCATAAACACAAACTGGTAGCAGGGGCATCTGTGGAGAGTCCACGTCAGAGGGAGCACTCTTCTCCAAGCTCTGCTCAGTTGGACACAGATGCTGAACCCCAGGGGCAATCGTTGAGAAGGAGAACGATTGAGGTACAGGCACACCTTTGCATGGTACTCTCTACACACTCTCTACAATAGCCGAGAGGCTGGAGGAGTCCAACTCCAGCTGAAGCAAAGAGCGCACTGCGAAACGAGTGGATCGTGAACAGAGTGGGAACTTGAGAATTTGGAGAGAGTGGGACTCCGTTAAAGTAGTGAGTGAATTGAAATTAAAATTTCGTTTAAAATTTAACTTCGAACTTTAAAACTTTAACTGCAAGTTAGTTAACAGAAACTGCAAGTCAGTGGCAGTTAACAGTCAATCAGCTGTAAGTGATTGTCTGAATAGAGGGTAATTACTGTGAGCTGGGAGCTAACTGAGTCGTTGTAACTGGTGTTCTCAAAAGGTATATAAAGTAGAAGGTTATCTACTGAAGCATAGAGTGCATTGTGAACCGAGTGGGAATTAGGTGCTAAATTTCTTTTTAAAAAGAAAAAAAAACAAAACAGATTGAAGTAAATACCTATAAATAAATATAGACTAAGATATGGCAGAGCAGGTTGTGTGTCTGGACTCCAGTATGTGGAAGTTTGTGGATATTGAGAATATCCCGAGCGAACGCACCTGCAGTAGGTGTCTCAGCCTCGAATCTCTCCAGTTCAGAGTCACTGACCTGGACTGCGAGTTGGAGACACTCCAGATACTCCTCCCCCTCCCTTATGTATTGGACAGCTTGCTCCAGACCTTGGTCACACCTCATAGAGGATCAGAATGGGGTTGGTGGGACCGATAGTGTACAGAGTAAGGGGAACCCAGGTGAGATAGAGAACGAGGATCCGCAGAAACTGATCCTATCCAACAGGTACAATGTACTTGCTACCTGTGAGGATAAGAATGAAGACTGTCAGAAGAACAGCCAGAATGCTGACCATAGCACCCTGGAGCAGGAGGCTGTCCAAAGGGAGGAGGAGAAGCGTGATGTGGTAGTTAGGGGGACAGACAGCATCCTTTATAAGCAGGATTGCGAGTCCCACATGGTATGTTGCCGACCTGGTGCCAGGGTGAGGAACATCTCAAACCAGGAGAGGGAGGGGGAGGATCCAGTAGCTGTGATCCATGTTGGGACTAACAACATAGGAAAGAGTAGGCAAGAGGTCATGTTCAGAGAATACCAGGATCTAGGAGCTAAATTAAAAAGAACAGGACCTCAAGGTTTATAATTTCTGGATTATTACCCGAGCCACATGCAAATTGGCGTAAGGATAAGCAGATTAGGGACGTGAAGATGTGGCTGAAGGAGTGGTGTGGGAAAGAGGGGGTCTATTTCATGGGACACTAGCACCGGTACTGGGACAGGGAGGAACTGTACCGTTAGGACGGGCACCATCTGAATAGGGCTGGGACTGCTAGTAAATGCGGGGGGTGGGGGAGGGCACAGATGGAAAAGGTAATATAAATAATAATTCTAAAACAAACTAAAAGGAAGAGAGTGGAGTGATAGACAGAAATTATGCTTTAGGCACTACAGGTAAAGGGAAAACTAAAAGATACAAAGTAATTAAATCAGGAGAAAGAAATAAGAAATGTGAGAGAAAAACAACATTAAAGCAGAAGGACAGGTTAGGGTGCGTGGCCCAAATAAACGTCCTTTATACAAATGCACGGAGTATAAGGAACAAATTGAATGAATTGCAGGCGCAAATTCAACTTTGAGGGTACGACATGTTAGCCATACTGAGACATGGCTCCAAGACGGTCAGGACTGGGAACTGAATATAACAGGTTATTAGGTCTACATGAAGGATAGGGAAACTGGTGGAAGAGGATGAATAGTCTTAGTGATTAAGGATGAAATTACTTCCATGATGAGGGACGATATAAGGAGTGGTAAGCAGGCAGTGGAGATTTTATGGGTAGAATTAAGAAATAGAAAAGGATTTAAGACTGTAGTGGGAGTTGTGTATCGGCCCCCTGGTTGCAGCTGTGAAGTGGTAGAATGTATAAATACAGAGATTAGACAAGCATTGAGCATAGCCAGAGTGGTTTTAATGGGGATTTTAACTTTCATATAGATTGGGATAAGCAGACGGGCTCGTGTCAGAAAGGTAGCGAATTTCTTGAGTGTGTTCAGGACAGCTTTCTGCAACAATGTATCCTAGAACCAACAAGGGGGCAGGCCATATTAGATTTAATAATGACTAATGAGCCGGATTTAGTTAACAGCCTAACGGTGCGTGAACATTTATCTAATAGCGATCATGATATGATTGAGTTCAACTATGTGTATGAACGGGAGAAACCCGTATCAGCTACGAAGATTCTAAATTTAGGTAAGGCCGACTTCAAAGGGATGAAACAGAGAGGGTCCACAGTAAACTGGGCAAATCTGTTAATGGGTAAAACGACAGAAATTCTTTTTTGAATAACTCCCACTGATCTTAACATGATACAGAACCAGTTTATACTCCTCAGGGGCAATGGCTCTACTTGTCAAAGAAAAAAGCCATGAATGAGGAAAGAGGTAAGGGATAAAATAAAAACAAAGAAAAAGCATACAAAAATGCAAAAAATAGCACAGATCCTGGTGACTAGGAGAGAAACAAAGAACAGCAAAGGGTGACAAAACAGAAAGTAAGAGCAACAAAAAGGGAGTGTGAAAAGAAACCCGCAAGGGATATCAAAATCAACACAATAAATTTTTTCAATTATATCAGGAAAAGAGGGTGGTCAAGAGCAATGTGGGCCCCTTAAAAACGGATAATGGTGATATTGTAAATGAAAATAAGGAAATGGTGGACATATTAAATAATTATTTTGCACCAGTATTTACAGTAGAGGAAGAGGATAGCATGCTGGACACCCAAAGGAAACTAATTTTGAATCAGGGATGGGGACAAACCATAATTAAAGTAAGCAAATTAACAGTAATGAAGAAATAATGGCACTAAAGAGTGACAAATCCCCAGGACCAGATAGTTTCCATCCTAGGGTTTTAAAGGAAGTAGGTGACAACATTGCAGATGCCCTAACTATAATCTTCCAAAGTTCTCTTGATTCAGGAACCGTTCCTTTAGATTGGAAAATTGCACATGTCACTCTGCTATTTAAGAAAGGTGAGAGAGAGAAAGCAGGGAATTATAGACCAGTTAGCCTAACATCTGTTGTCGAGTAATTACTAGAGTCTATAATTAAGGATGGAGTAACTGAACCCCTTAAAAATTTTCAGCTGATCAGAGAGCCAGCATGGATTTGTAAAGGGTAGGTCATGGCTGATGAACCTGATTGAATCTTTTGAAGAGGTGACTAAAGTAGTGAACAGGGGAATGTCTATTGATGTTGTTTATATGGACTTCCAGAAGGCATTCGATAAAGTCCCCCATACTAAACTGTTAGCGAAAGGTGAAGCTCATGGAATTGAGGGCAAATTAGTGACCTGGTTAGGAAATTGGCTGAGTGGCAGGAGTCAGAGAGTAGGGATAATGGGCAGGTACTCAAATTGGCAGGGTGTGACCAGTGGTGCCCACAGGGATCTGTGCTGGGACCTCAACTATTCACTGTATTTTATTAATGACTTAGATGACGGGATAGAGAGCCACATATCCAAGTCTGCCAATGACACAAAGATAGGCAGCATTGTAAGCAGTGTAGATGGAAGCATAAAATTATAGAGACAAATTAACAGATTAAGTGAGTGGGCAAAACTGTGGCAAATGGATTTCAATGTAGGCAGGTGTGAGGTCATCTACTTTGGACCTAAAAAGAATAGATCAGAGTACTTTCTAAACGGTGAAAAGCTCGAAACAGTAGAGGTCCAAAGAAACTTAGGGGTCCATGTATATAAACCATTAAAATGTCATGGACTGGTACAAAAAATAATCAAAAAAGGCAATGGAATGCTGGCCTTTATAACTAGAGGACTAGAATACAAGGGGGTAGAAGTTATGCTACAGCGATACAATTTAGAAGATTAAGGAGTGATTTGATCTAAGTTTTCAAGATAATAAGGGGAACTAATAGAGTAGATAGAGAGAAGCTATTTCCGCTGGTTGGGGAGTCTAGGACAAGGGGACATAGCCTAAAAATTAGAGCCAGGACTTTCAGGAGTGAAGTTAGGAAACATTTCTACATGCAAAGGGTGGTAGAAGTTTGGAATTCTCTTCTGCAAATGGTAGTTGATGCTAGCTCAATTGTTAATTTTAAATCTGTGATTGATAGATTTTTGTTAACCAAAGGTATTAAGGGATATGGGGCTAAGGCGGGTATATGGAGTTAGGTCACAGATCAGTTACGATCTCATTGAATGGCGGAACAGGTTCAAGGGGCTAAATGGCCTACTCCTGCTCCTATGTTCCTATTAGTGGAGTGATATCGCAGGTAAGTGCGAGAATGTCCGTTATGGAGAGAGTGGCAGCCTCCAAGCACGGCTCGAAAATTAGTCTATGCACGGCATTAGCACGGCCATGCAGACTTTGGAAGCCAGCATGTCTGCTGCCTTAAACAGGATCACAGATGTCTTACCAGTGGCCTTTCAATGGGTTACTGTTCTCCAGGAAGGTGGTGAGAGTGATGTGACGCTGGCCCTGGAGAGGAATGATAGCGAAAGGAGACATGGAAGCAGGAACTCCATTCACAGCGGTCCCACCTCTCACCCGTTGCCCCCTCCCTCAACCAGTACCCGCAATATTGCCTCCTCTTCAGATGGCCAAGTCTGCCCCTGTGCAGGTGGAGCAGTCTTTGGCGGGTCCTCACGGGCTCCAAAACCCAGGGGTGGTAAGTCAAAAGCACCTCAGCAGTCAAGGCAGGGACCTGAGTCGCCTACCTCTACCTCTACAGCTAAAAGAAAGTAGAAAGCTTAAGTTTAAGCACTTGTAGTTCACCAAGAGTATGCACAAGGGTGTTTGAACAAATGTTACGCTGTGATTTTTATTTCTTTTTATGTTTGCACATAAAATTTATTCATTATCAACACTTCCAAGTCATGGCCATTATTGCTTCCAGACTTTCAAGTGGACCTTTCATTTGATTCATGATGAATGCCAATACATGACGATACCCATTGGGTGGCTTTGCAATTGGTTTATGCATTGTTGAAGGACTTTTTTTTTGCAAAGGTCGGGGGGGGAGGGGGGGGGTCATGTTGGTGATTGTGCCAGGTGGCACGAGCATCTGAAATCTCTTTAATTTCAGACTGTCAATATGAGAACCTGTTAGAGATGAGGGCATCCCTGGCATTCCGGGCAGCAATGTGCATGGCTGGTCTAGCGATGGGTGCACCATTGTCATATTCCACGGGCAATGTGTGGTCACCAGCTCCAGCCGGAAGCAGCTCTTCCTGAAGGAGGCTGCAGATGTCTGCGACCACCTGCCAACTCAATCTGAGCCTGCATAGGCACTGCTCCTCAGAGAGCTCAGCCTCTGCCTGTATACCCTATCACGTGGGTAGTGCCTTCTGCGATGTCAGCCCTTCTGTCGGTCCCCTCTCCGCTCTTCTCCAGGTCCTTGTTGCGCACCTCTGTCTTGTGTACTTGCAGATCCCAGAACTGCACGACGTGCTTGCCACGGATGGTGATTTTCCTCCTCCTCAGATGTACTCTGGAATAGATCCACTGTGCCCCCCCATCCTGGTCTTGTCAGTTTGAAAGGCTTCAAAATGTTGGTAAATTTGTCTGAGCACAAGAATTCTCAATCTAAACACAAAGAACTCCCAGCCAAACATTTGCCTGAGAGAACTTAGTGACCAGCTGCAATCCCTCACCTTTCATTGAGATGCGTCAATCACAGATTTAAAGGGCCAAACGAGCTTCAGTTGCATCTCGCCTCCATTTCAATTGCATGTTTCAGAAGCCGTGGGATGTCCATTCAGGAGAAGTTAAATCCATTTCTGCTGCAGAATCCACAAAAAATTAAGTAGCTCAACTGTTTAAATTACCTACATTGCTCCTTTAACAAGCCGGCCGCCAGCATTGACTGGGGACGGAGCTTCTGGGTTTCGGTTGCATGCGCACCCAAATCCAGAAGTGGGACCAGTGAAGCCGGGATGCGGTCCCGCTTCCAATATCCATTATCTTTACCTCCCACCCAACCATAACCCGCCCGTTCTTTGGGGTTAAAACTCCCCCCACTGTTTGCAACTCTATCGTTCTTCAGTTTTTTCATTAGTCTTTTAAAGTTTATGTACTGTATATAAGTCAATGGAAATAAAAATCGGGAGAGATGTAAAACAGGCCGCTGACTCGCTATCACCCGTTTTACAGTGTCGCACCAAGTCAAGATCCACCCCTGTGGACCTAAGTCATAAGCTCATTAAACCAGTTGGTGTGAAGGTAATTGTGATTGCCAAGGAAATTACCTGCTCAAATTGAGAAAACATAATCGACAGCCAATTCAATCAGACAGGCTATCCGTATTCAATTTAGAAAGTGGGTTGTAATCTTTATTTTGCAGTTATAATAGAATCATTTATATTCACACTTGATTTTAATACTTTATTCAATGATTTTCTAATTAGGATTTTAGAATTCAGTGCTAATGACAATGGACTGGAGTGTGATGTAACATTGCATTTTAGTATAGTCTAATTTGCACTCACAGGACTCTTACTCTGCTTACGATATACAGTTCTATTCTATACATCTTGAGGAAACTCTGTCACATTAAGCACTATTGGCATCATTTATTCAGCAGCAAGACTTTATTTACAGAAAATAGCTCTATTGATTGTAACTGTTAGACGCATTATCCAGTAATTAAATAATCTTCCGTGGTTTATTGCATGGCTTGGCACCTGATTTCACAGCAACTCCTCCAAACTTGCTTGATTTGTTCAGAAAAGAACAAACCATTTGAAAAATCGCACCAATTATGATGAAAAACATTAAAAATATCCCAATATAGACAAGTAGACTTGGGTCGATCAGTAAGGAGTCCATTATCTATGTAACTCCCATTCGTAATCTGTTGTTAAGTTTCTAAACCATAGGTCTATAGTGTAATACTTCAGATATGAATAAAAACTCAACTCCACACAATTCTCTGATGACCAAATAGGTTGTGGATCTTTTATATAATACAAACCAGAAGGTCTGGTTAAAAAGGAATGGGAAACTAAACCAGTTTGCCAAAAGCTCCAGACAACTTAAGTCCAACCAATTGCTCGAAGTCCCACTGTACTGGTTCAATAGACTTCACTGTATTTTTCCACCTTATCAATATACTACATGCAGTTCAATACTGTTACTTCTGTTCCATCACCACTATCCAACTATATGCCAAACCCAATCTCTTTATCTTAGACTGTCAGACCATCAGCACAGATAAATGTGCATTACTTCAATCCCGGTCGCTGACAGGCTGAAGAATTTAAATGAGTATCAGGCTTATTTTTGTGTTATCTGCACTGTGGCAAGCTTTCACACTAATTCTAGAATACACAAGTTGTTTGACACTATTACAAATACATCACAGACAGAGATGAAAGAAAAAAAAACTTACTTAGTAAGGAGGCTTTTCGGATCTTACAAAAAAGGCCACTACCACCCTCGTAGATGAGTCAAGACCTTCCATAATCTGGGTGCACCCTTACATAAATTGTTTTATTCGAGCTTTTACAGTGGTCCTATAATGTGCTGTAGGAGTTGGACCGTTACCTACATTTTCAGTCCTTACAAGTTTGGGTGAGTAACTTCTACACCAGTAGGCTGGGATCTGACGGAGAGAAGGTGGCTGTCAAGATGGCAGGAACACTTGCTAAAAGGCAACCAGATACAGAGAATAGAGGGAAGCCTAAGAAGCATCTAACATGGCAAATAGGAACTGTACCTATCACTATATATATATATATATATATTTACATTACACACACATAAACAAATTCAGTGTTCTATGCAAGAACAACAGGATTTTGGAAAAAAAAGTTGCCAAAATTATTTTTTCCTATGAAATTGAGGGAATAGTCTTCAAAATGTTAACACTTTAATCCTTAAATGAACATTGATAGCATCTCGTGATAAAATGCTTCAGCATTTTCCCCACTATGCATGTTATAACCTGACTGGTCAATAATTCCTCACCTCATGTCTCACACTTATTTTTCAATATCACATTAGCTGTCCTCTGATCCTCAGGCACTCCTGAAAATATTAACCACAGACACACCTATTTCTCTTTTCAATTCCAATTTGCTACACACCTGCCTATTTCCCCATATACATACTGTATATATTTAGCTACCTTGGCCCTATTGTATAGAACTCTCTACCGCCACCTTGCTACATTTCTTCCCACCTTCAAAATCTTCCTCAAAGTCCACCTTCTGGACCGTGCCTTCAATCGCCTTATCAACTCCAGTTGGATTCCGTCTAGATCTGTAGCCAGCATTTACATAGCTCAGTAATTATCCTTGGGGTGAGCCTAAATCCCAGAATTCACTGTTCATCACACAAGGCTAATCAGTTGATTCTAGGCCTTTAGGCCTTTTATGAGGGTTTGGTGCTTTCCACTTGCGTCCTTCCTGCTCCTCCGTCAACTGTGCAATGACTGAAATAACTAGTGTTGATGACATTTGAATACAGACTGGTATAATGGGGTAGAGTCTCCACTCATTTACGGTAGTAATATCGGCGCAATCCGGGCAAAATTGGCCAAACCAGCGCAAAAGATTAGCGAATTTTAAACATAAGTGAGCTACGACCAAAACCTCTTACTTTCGTGTTTTCATCGATCTTTTATGCTTGTTTCAGATTCAATTCGCCCTGATCAGGCGCCGCCCACAAAACTGGCCATGACCCCAGGTCAACATTGCGAGATTCCGCCTATTGTGCTGGTTCGGAAAGGCTCTTCAAATTGCACTCAATTTCTTAGGTGCACAGGCACTAGTAGGCACGTTTTAAAAGTTTTTTCATATCAAAAAATGGTTAATTGACTAAGAAATTGACTAGTGTACAACAATGAAACTATTAAATGGTTCAGTATAGTTTTTTAAAAGTCATTTTCAGCGATTTTAAATCAGATATCACAGGTATTATTAAAAATGTTTATTTTTGGTGATAATTCCATTTTCAGCTGTATTAATAAAACTGCACCAGGTTACCACTCTTAAATACACCAAGGAATACTTTTTAAAGGAAAGAAAAAAGAAACGATTATATTCTATTACATAGAATATGTAATTAAGCTGGTTCATTGGAGATTTTACGTTTGTGATTATGCAAATGAATTTTATCGGAAACTTGAACTGTAACCTAACCAGCACAATTTCGAATGCAGTTTGGACCCAATTTCTCGATTGCGCTCAAAGCGGAAACTGTACCTCACTATGTTTAGTCTGTCAACAGTATTAAAACCTCGTCTAACTGTGACATAGTGCTGGTCATGTATTTTTTTTAAAACACCAATATCGACAGAGTTACTAAATTTAACTACATCCTTCCCCATACTAATTGCTTAAATTGGTGGTTTTAGTTCACCAGCATCATTTTCCACTGTTAAACCTACATCTGAATATGGGCACAACATAGGCACTACTCAAAGTAATCTTATTGCCTCCACTGCAATATTTCTGAACACTAGCATTACTGATATGCTGTCAATACCTGCTCTGTTATGTTTAATATGTACAGTCTTTAGACAATAAACGTCCATGGAGCAAATCATTTTAGACTGAGCATTTTTAAATTGATGACATTTGAATGATTGAACTTCGTGGCTGAAGTGTGGTTTTGTAAACATCGAAAGAATTAATATTGTCACAGATGCAAAGGGGGAAAAGATTCCATTAACAATGTCTTGCCTCATCTTGATGAGCATACACAAGCCTGAAATGCCTCTTGACTACTTGACAAATCAATAAAGTGATGCTTTAAATCTATAATTGTTTGAAATCAATGTGCAACACAACAATTAAATAAAATAAATCATCAAGGAATTACCCATCTGTCATCATCAGCAACAAAAAAACTACCTGTGGTTTAGCCGAGTGTATTAGGCAGGAATGTCCAAGCTTTTGTCTTTGTGAGCTGAAATGGTGTGGACCATGGAGCCTCAGGGGCCATGTACACATTATAAATCAAATTTCACATTAATTTTCATATATCTCAAGTTGCTGATACATTTTAAATCAGTTAGTATCACCAATGAGGACACTGCAGTAAAAGCAGCCCTTTCCAAAGCTCCACACCCATAAAATTATCTAACAGGACAAACCAGCAAATAAGAAATACAAGTGCAAATGAGACTGACTTGCCAGGGCTCCAAGGGCCAGATTGCCAGAGCTCAGGGGCTGGGAACCTAGGAATAGGAACATAGGAAGAGGATTAGGCCATTCAACCCATCGAGCCTGTTCCATCTTTTAATTAGATCATGGCTGATGTTTATCTTAACTCCATTTACCCGCCTTGGTTCCTTAACCCTTAATCCCCTTGCCTAACAAAAATCAGGTTGGAGACCCCCTGTATCAACATCATGAAAAAGAGTTTCATCTGGACCAGAACCATTGGCAATTCTTTGAAGACAAAGTTGTCATTAACTGTTCTTAAGGGAAACCATGGAAACCATCCACTGCCTGGCTGATACAGGCGAACATTGACAATCACCCCCACAGACTCAATAGGAACTCCTCCGATAACACCTCAGAGGCCAGACAAGTACTAGTACAGTACTAATACACCACTCGTCCCAAGGAGACAAGATTTCCGCAGTGTCTGCAATTGTCACCTTGGTCTCAAGAGTTCTCCTTCCTGTTACCCTCCTGAAAGTACACTGTTGCATATTATTGAAAATCGGTGTTTGCATTTATAGAAACACGAACCAAGCACCAACCGCTTTTCCTCCGAGTGCTCTCTGTACTTTTGTGATAATGCCGCCAACAATAGATTCCCTCTTTGTCATTCTTTTAATTACTGGAGTATAAATGAGTTGTAAAGATATCACACGACACAAACTGGACAATCCTCAATGTGCCAGTAGTGGATGGGAGAAGTTTATTGACTGAGTGTTAACATTGATTGAGATTTATGTTACACAGGAAGAACAGAATCCTATAATTGCTGCGATATTGAAACAATCAGCCTGATCTAGTGATCTAATTGCATTTGGTTGCAATGTGTACAGCATTTTTTTTAAAATGGAAAAGTTTGACTTTCTGCTCTTTTTAGTATAAAAGGATGGCAACTAAAAGTAACAGCGACCTGATTCGTTTTGCTGTCTGAAGATTAAATGTCTTTCACAAAAAAAGTGTCATTCCTTTGTATTCATGCCAAGTAACTTCAATTCTGACAGCACCTATGAAGCAGTCAATTTACCTCAAGCAATTACATTTTCTTAAGCACATTAGTCTGTTTTTCAAATAAAACAGATCCTCGTTATAGTTAAATTGACTGGACAGAATATATGTATATTCTGGACAATCCTCACATTTACAGCGTTGTAGTAACTCAGTGCACTGCAAGGTGATCATTTTAACTTGTAGGAGGTTCTTCAGAATTGCAGAAGGTTTGTATATCAAAATAGCCTGAATGTCCAGGAGAGTGACAGGCCTGCCAGATCACTGACAATGAGAGATGTGCCCCATATGATCAGAGAACAAATTTTCTTAAATAAACTGCACAATACAACAGGATAGATGATTACACACAGAACAAAGAAAAATTACAAGACAATAAAACTGCAGAGAAAATAATACATAATAAAATGGCTGCAACAAAATCCATTTATAATCCAATGCTTTGTTTGAATCCGACACAGTAATCAATTATTAGCAACAAGTATTTAAGACTGTGGAAGAAAAACAAATCTGTTGCTAGGACCACAGGATAAAAAGATTAGGTTTGTGCAAGAATGTATTTCACATTGACTGAGATATATAGAGCGCAGAAAGCGTCTCTCAGTGTTCCATGAAGGGAGCTTTATTTTGTCCAGAAGGCTCTATTTGCGATTGATTTACAAAACGACGCATTGATTTTTCTCTTAGATTTTCAGGAGATATCTGCTTCGTACTTAGTGCTTTTGTAAATTTTATTGTAATCATCAGTTTCATATTTCAAAACATGCAATGTAATGTAATTATTCAAAACCACAATGTTAATTCCTAATATTTTAATCTAGAAAATAGCTCATACAGTAAAGCTAATTTTAGATTCATTTATGTTGTCTATGAATTAATATACATGTGATCAATCTTCACACAAGCTAGGGCAAACAAGAATTTGTGGATTTCATCTTTGAAACCATAAATACCAATTTATCTATAACTGTCCATAAACACACACACAATTATACATGGGGTTAATTTTAAGCTAACTCACTGGGCAGGAAACTCACAGAATCGGGTGAAACGTTGGTTTTACACCCCACCCAATATTGACTTCAGTGAACAGTGGAATTCGGCAGGATATAAAACAAGTGATGCACCCGATCTCAGCAGTTTCCCGACGGGTGGGGTAGGTTGAAATTGACTGCATTGTGTCTGGGACCCATCTAAGACTCTGAGGACGTTCTTAGGGAGCAGGAACATATCAGTAGGGCACAAATCATTCCGGTTAGTTCAAATTTCCCAGCAAGCCAAGCAAAAACACATCAACTCTTACTTCATTGCCCCCGAAAAAAATTCTTCCAAGTGTGGAGTTCAAAACCCCTTTAACAAAAGACATTTGAAGGAAAGGGTTAACCGTGCCCCTTTTAAACAAAGACATTTGAAAACCTGCAAACACAGTAACTGTGTTCTCACAAATCCCGTTTTCCCTCAGTGAAGCTAATGGTATTGGAGAAGTATGAGTTTCGGCATCGAAGACATTGTACTGCGGATAGATATCCAGATTATTAAATAAATAAGCTAGATGGATAACATTGAGCTTAAAGGGTTGTCACGCTTTCAAAACACATAGGCTTTTGGAAACACAAGCTTTTCAACACAGCAAGGGGTAATGTAAGAGAAGGCAATAAGGACATACATCAAAGGTTTCAGATCAGAAAAGCAATGATAGGTGCGAAAAGGCATGGGCCTCTCATTCCTATCTGGTAATCTGTTCAAAGAACTGGGATTTGTAAAACATCAAATAGTATTGCATCCAGCATATGGTCAAATGGTACAAGAATGGATTTGAAAACACTGAAGCAATTAAAATTGGAGACGTCAGGACTATTAAGGATGCCTGTGTATAGAAATGAAAGGGGCTGGGGCTATCTCTACATGAAAGGCCGTAAACAGTAATATGTTCCATGGTTCAAGCACATGGCCCGTACTACATCAAAGGGTCTCCAGTCACGTGATCAAAGCCTAAACTGTCAATCATTGGGGTATGTTAATATTTGAGGCATAGCAACAGGGAGCGATTGGATCAAAAGAATGACACTCCCCAATCCCACGTCCTATTGGTAAATACAATATAAAAAGACTGAGAGAAGAACAGTCTCTTCACCACATTGCAGTCGAACATCACGCAAGAAGAGAACCTCGTGGACTGAAGAGCTGATCAACCTTCAGGCCTCGATAAGCAAAATCCTTGGTTTACAGTTTGTATATGTATTAACGATTTGCCTGATGTGTGTACGAATTGTTAAGTCATTACATAATAACATTGCGGATTATTAAGTGTATAATGGGATTTTATAGAGGAAAGTCATATGTATGGTTTGATTTTGCTTCATGAATGCTCGTA
The DNA here is from genome assembly GCF_035084215.1 of Heptranchias perlo. Classification (NCBI taxonomy): domain Eukaryota; kingdom Metazoa; phylum Chordata; class Chondrichthyes; order Hexanchiformes; family Hexanchidae; genus Heptranchias; species Heptranchias perlo. Next base: position 22,668,541 of record NC_090349.1, on the reverse strand, counting down.
TGAATATTATTAAATAATTACTTTTGATTAACGAAACTACCGTGAGTGAGGGTGACTTTTTTTTGCTTGACTATTGTCCAGTTCCAAGAATCACAGGAAATAAGGAATACCCTACACAAGTCCTTTCAGCAGCAATGTTGGTTCCTCACCCACTCTACGCCACTGCAAATAAAATCTTAAATATAATGAACACCTAATCAAATCCCAGAGTTCTGAAAAATCCCCACAGAACTTACCAATAAAGGCACACATTTCATCTTCCAATAGCTAAAAAGAACTTTAGCCCTCAAAGGCCTCCTCTTTCTCTGGGGTTGCCTTCTTTCTTCAAATTGCTTGAATCACTTATCTGCGCCTTGAGTATGGATATTTTTCAGGCCTCCCTGCATGAATCACTTGACTGCCTCCCAACAGACTCACTGTCCCTCTGCCTCCTGCTTTTTTGCCCTTGGATGCATAACCTTTCATGTCTCTATGGATGAGTGCCCCTAGTGTGCTGCTACTCAGGAAAGGTTGGGCTATACTCTAAGTGTCCATGATTGCAGCTGGGTCCAAGGCACAGCACTGCAGGCTTCTTCATTTCAAACCACAAAGTAACTACCATGAACTATCTATTGTGCAAAAGTGTAACAAAAGTCTCTGTGTGCTTTCAGACAATGTGCACTTTCTCCTTCAGGACAATTATTTGCATGATTTTCTGTTCACCAAATCGCCTGCTGTCGGATTGTGACCTCCCACTTCAGTTTGGTCAACAGCAACAGCAATGTGCAAGCCAGTCATACAGCAGTGGACCAAAGCTCCAGTGCTTGAATACAGAGTCTGGGAGGGCTGTCCAGGTTAGGTTCGCTGGTGTCCCTATAGGCCTCTCTCTCTCTCTCTTTTTGCTTGGCTACTGGCTGCTCACAGAATTTACTCACTCTCTTAGCTGCTCTCAGGCTATATCTCTTTCATCTTGGCTGCTCTCTGCCCCTCACCATAATGCTGTATGGGTTTCCCATGCCAGCTGATGCCTCACTGCTCGCACTCAGCCATATCTCTCTCTCTCTCTCGTTCTTATTCTCCTATGCTTCACTTAGTCTCTCCATTCCTCCTGTACTCTCTTGTTTATTTGTTTCCCTAGTGCTTTCCTGCCCTCCCAGTGCCTTTCCACACTGCTGCTTTCTTTCCATATTCAGCTTTAAAGTGCTTCCTTCATACCCCTAGCCTTTCCTTGGCATTGTACCCCTCCACCAATACACATACCACCTTCTCCCACACCTTATAGTGCCCCTTGCTCTCAAAGGGTGCAGTCAATAATTCCACAGCTGCCTACCTCAGCCTCAGAAAATTGAAAGCACTGCAGCATTCAAACCCACGCACAGGGAGTTGAAGAACTGGTTGTAAGATGGCAGCATTCCTTCCTGCAACTGTCTCTGAATGCAAAGGCTGAAGCTCGAACCACGCAGGGTGTCGTAAGAGTTTAGGCACAACACACTTCACAAAGTTTTCTATTTCTTACCCAGTCAACAAATTGATAAGCTGCAATTAAGAAAGTGAAAGTAAGTGAGGAAAAATCATTTTCAAAATGTCAAATTTGACCTCATCTGATGATAACATAAACTTCATAGATTCTGCCTCACCCTATCGAATAAATGTGGAAGAGGAAGCGGCCAGAGTGATACACTGATGCACACTTCCTTGACATTCTCCTGAATCCAACCATTTTCGGAAGTGATCTATGGTACCACAAAGGCCATAACCAGCATTGATAGCCCCTCAGATCTACTCCCCTGTCTCCCTAGAGGTGTGAAATCCACCCCAGGCATATCAACTAGCAACAACTTGTATTTATACAGCGCCTTTAACATAGTGAAATGTCCCAAGTATTAACACAACTCTCACTGCTACCAGCAAGGTCAGCTTTGGCTCAATGAAAGCACTCTTGCCTCGAAGTCTGAAGATTGTAAGTTCAAGTCCCATTCCAGAGACTTGAGCACACAATCTAGGCTGACACTTCAATCTAGTACTGAGGGTGTGCTCCATTATCAGATTTTTCACACGAGAGAGTAAACGGAATAGGCAGACATAAAAATACTATTCCAAGTGACAGTGCTAGAAAATACTGATAATTGAATGAGTATTACTGATCAGCAAAAATGTTCAGAAAATGCTGGGAATACACAGGTCAGTTAACATCCGTAAAGAGAAAAAACAGGTTATGACATTTTGGCGTGTACCCATCACTAGTTTGCAATTCTTCATCTGGAGGAGTTGCCTCTAGCAATAACAAGAGGGTTGTAGATTTTCCATTTAAGTTTTACCCTACATTTGTTTCTTTTTGCTAGTATTGTTTCACTGATACATCTACACAGATATCAGTTACTGCTGAAGTAGGTGACTAATTATATTTTTAATAGAAGGAATGAATTTGCACTTATATAACACCTTATCGTGAGATTAGGATGTTCCAAAGTGCAATCACTGTAGTTATGTAGACAAATGTGGCAGCCAATTTGCACACAGTAAGTTTCCACAAATAGCAAAGGAATGAGTAACATTGAAGTCCTGGTCAAGTCTACATACCTTAGTAATTTTTTTTAAATGAGCTTTACACCTCAGTATGAAAGAGACAAGCAGATGCAAATACCCGTCATACCATTCAGTCCTGCTACCACTGTTGATCAGCGAACTAACCTACCAATCTTACCTGCAGATAGTGTGAAAAAGAAATGTAATCAAATATCTTTTCTGATTTATGCTATTGATTGTTTTTTTTTAAAAAAAGATGCTTCAAATTCTTTCTGGATCAGGTGATTTATAAAGATCTGCAATGAGCTCAATGAAGTTGCAAAGAAAAATTGATATTCTTGTGTTCCTGGTATAGCCAGCACATCAATAAAAATAAAACTGGCCACTGTTCACTGATTCAGTGGAGTGAAGGATTGAATCAGAAGTTACTTGTCTTCAACAAACTTTGAGAACACAAATATTTTTCACCTAATGCATGAAGCGCCTTACGATTAATCACATTATTCAAATTTTGCATTGCTCTCCAAGTGACTTGTTCCTGCATGAATTTTTTTTATAAAACCTCTCAGCCGACCCTACCAGGAATGGAGAAACATTTACTGCTATCAAATACCATTTCTGCTTCAACAGCACTTGTAATCCAATTCACACTGGCAGACCTGAGTAATGTACTTCCTCGACACATTTAGAACAGAAACTGGATAGCAATCAGACACATTGATTACCTCCCATTCTGCTCTCTCAAGCCCTCCATGGACTTAATTGGCAGCCTCTCTGCTGCACGTGCCGTGAATTGCACCTTTCAGGAGGCTATTGGACCATTTTGCCGTCACATGCTGCAGCAAAAAGTTTCAAAGGCAATATGTCGGATATATTGTTGAGAATGCAACAAAATCTCGAGCTTAGATTGTGCCCAAAATTATGCTGAAGCCTGAATGCAGAATTTCAAAATGTTTCAAAAACATCTTAGAAAGATATCGATGCTGGATGCAAATTGCAGGCTGTAAGGATTACATCATTTTATCCAGATTGGGCTCTGCGGATGTGCTATAAAATTTCCCGGAGAATTCTGTCTCATAAACAAAACTTATTTCCAAGCGCTAAAATTCTGTGAAAAGTTTTACAGAGTACAGTGTGGTTTTGGAGCACAAGCTGGCTTTAGCAGTACGCTGTTTCCTGAACGCACTGCATGAAGATGCAGCAATGGCATTCCCCTGATGGTAATCTATGCAGTTCTACATGCTGGATTTCTCCACAACAGATGGTTCAGATCACTTGGAAGAAGTATTTGATTCTGAATAAATTACTGAAAGCTTTTAACTAGTGCTAAATCATCCTTTAAATGCAGATTTGAGGTGGAATAAAAGCATCAAAACAAAATGAGGCCACACTCTTATTGGCCTTTGTTGGATGACAGTGAAGATGACTCCTGCCATTAAACTACAGGAAACTGCCCAAATGTAGGATTATACTAACATGTGTTTTCCACATGCACCATGAATACAATAAACTACCTACAACAGGTATGCAAAGAAAAGAATGAACTTGTACTTATGTGGTACCTTTCATGACCTCAGGACGTCCCAGAGTGCTACCGGGTTTTACTTTCCTCTGCTAAAATCATCCTGGAGAGCAACGTTAATGCCTGGTTTTTTTACTCCACTACTGGCTGTCTTCTTAAAATCTCTACCACCCCCTGAGCCCCATCCAGAATTATCCTCCCTCCTTTTCTCTCTTGGTCTCTACGCTGAACGTCTCCTCATCCTTGGTGATTTCAAATTCTCTCTCAATTCACCTTGCTTTCTTTCCTTTGAGTTCACTGCCCTCCCTAAACCTCTTGCTCCATATAAACTCTCCTACCCATATTCACGGCCACCCACTTGACCTTGTCATCTCAAGTGGCCTCCAACACTCCCATGGTCTCAATCACAGACAAGACCATCTTTGGCCACTTCTTTGTATGTCACATCACCCAAGTACTCCTATCTTCTACGTCTGCTAGAGGAAAAAAATCTCTCCCAAGTTACTCACAATTGTACTTTCATGCTCACTATACTTCACTCATCCAAAACTCTTCTGCCCAAATCCTATCCTGCACCAAGTCCCAGTCACCCATTACTCCTGACCTTGCTGATCCACATTGGCTCCTGGTTTCCCAGCATCTCCAATTTAAAATTCCCATCCTCGTGTTTAAACCCCTTCATGGCCTCCATCCTGTCATATCTCTGTAACCCCCTTTAGCTCTACAACCTCCCCAGAACTCTTCGTTCCTCTAATACTGGCCACTTGTGCATCCCACTCCCTTTACCCCACACTTTGTAATTCCCTCCCTAGACCCCTCCACCTCTCCATCTCCTGCTTTTAAACCCTCCATAAAACCTACCTCTTTTGACCAGCTTTTCATCACCCCTCCTAATAACTCCTTATTTGGCTCGAAGTCCATTCTTGTCCGATTACACCTCTGTGAAGCATCTTGGGATTTTTTCTATGTGGCTTGGTGTCAAATTGCTTTTGATAATCGCTCCTGTGAAGCGCCTTGGGACATTTCACTACATTAAAGGCACTTTATAAATGCATGTTGTTGTTGTAGGTCATAGGCGCTAAATAATTTCAAGTAGTTTTTGCACACAGAGCAGAAATACAAATGTAAACAATTTTACAACACCAAGTTATAGTCCAGCAATTTTATTTTAAATTCACAAGCTTTCGGAGACTTCCTCCTTCCTCAGGTCAATTGTCAACCCCAGTCCATCACCGGCATCTCCACATCAGAAATACAAACACTAGCTCCACAGTATTGACAACGCTGGGGAGTTGAAAATACAAGCCACACTGATACTGGGGCCATCCCACTGCCCGACATGGGCAGTAGCACAGCGCTTGCATTGATACGCCCCACTCAATATTGATGCCCTTGTTGCCCTCAATACACTGTCAAATGTCACTCAAATATATAACATTTCAGGATAATTTTTGTGAGCAACATTTATAGTTGTGTTTAAACCTATTTAATGAACAAATCACTAAGTAGCAAACTATTTTACGAAGATCATTTTAATTGGACTTTGTATAAATTCTGATCTAAGCCTAGGCCTTCTGGGTTAACTTGCAATGCATTTATGAGGATTTTAGTTGCTGTTAGGCTAATTTGTCAGTCAGCTGTCTTTAAGGAGGTTTGCTATTAACATATCATCAAGGGAATAGTACTTAATGCCACATTTTTTGATGGCCTTATCTCTATAGCATATTTACAGAATAGGATGATACACGAGATGATACATCATCACATGTGGCGCCTTATTATTTATCGGTCAGAAGTAAAGATAGAATTATGCAAATGTTTGACATCAGAATAGGTGGGACAAAAAAGATTATGAAGGGCTATTTCATTTAGAACATCTTACATTCCCATCTGTATGAAGTTTAGTGTTGAATCATTTCTTGTGTCTTTTTGACTACTTTAAACCTTTACGATTCACAACGTGATACTGAAAAAATAACAGGAGGTTCCTTTGCCTGTAACAGATGTCATCCAATTGCACACTTATTATAACTAAAGAGCTACAATTTTTACCTTTGCGTCAATACAATTGCAGTCTCTGTTCTTCACCTACAGAAGTTATTTTCTACACCAGTTAAAAATCCGATCTGCAAAGCCCCACTTTTAATCCAATCTTGCAGACCTTAGCTCGAAAAAAATTGCTTTGAGATTTTTCTTTTTCACAATATCCACTCACATAGTCAAACATTGCTCGTTTCACAGGTAGAATCTTAAAATGCACATTAGTGTGCTTCAGAAATTGTATGCTGAGACTTCAAGGTATTGTTAATCACATTTCCTACTGCTTAAAATCAAACTATGCTAATGCCACTTAAGTGAATGTCTGGTCATCGCGTAGTTCTGTGAAGTGCAGAGAAACTGAAAAACAAGTCCATTTTCTACCTACACCCATTGTATTCATTCCTGTCATTTAGATATTTTTAGCTCCAATCCACAAATTACGCAGTTAACTATGATTACAGCAAAAATTAAACACAGTTACAATTTGCATCATGTCCTGTGCCTTCGTAGTCCTTCAAAATACAGCAAATTCAAATTAGGAATACAGTCGATAGGATATTGTACTTACAAGAATGTATGCCCTGCTTCCCCTAAATATAAGGACTATGTAATAGAAAGATACTAAATAGATCAAATATACAGTGAGTGCCGTCCCTTCACAACCCTTGAGAGATCATTTTTTTTCTGGTTGGTGGTGGGGAAGATGGTAAAGATATTTTGCTTTTTTCTACCTTTTCCTCTCGTTTCTTCCCACGTTATGACAGTGAGGGATGGGAATAAATTTACTGGGAAGAATCTAATGGATCTAGCACCACAATGCGGCCACCTCCCCTTCTCATTGGCTGCTCTCCCTGGGTGACTGTCTCAGTTCCTCAGATATGGCCACGACAAGAAGTGCCTCCCAATGATCTAACACCTGATGTCAAAATGTAACAAGCAGAACTGTTCCTCCTCAGCATGCCTCATGTCATCTGATATTGAGCCATGTTGACAACAATCAGAGAGATGTGTGTGAGAATCCCTACGTGGTCAGTTTTTGGTAAAATATTAAAATACCTACGTGGCAAAGAAGCAGAATACAAAATGGTTAGAAAGGGTTAATTAGTTAGTAACTGAGATTGATACAGGTGGCCTGGCCCTCCTGTTGGGCCATATGTTTGCTTAGTCAGCAGGCCTGTATTGTCTTATCAATGATAGGTCGTTGATGTGATTCAAGGACTGGTCTGAATGTCTCCATGTTTATGGCAGATCAATATAGGTAACGAGCTTAGCCAAAGTTGAAAGAGATTCCAGGTTGGGAGATAAGGAACAGGAGGAACAGGGAAGAACATTCCAAGTTGGAAGGTGAGGAAGTATCCCCTTTGATGTCTAACAGCAACATGGTCAGCACATGGATTGTCTATGATTGGCCGGAAATAATGTAACCCCGCATGGCAACCTGTGCCCGGCTTATGATTGGTGTTGACTCTTGTGTTAATGATGTTCCAACCCCTATTGATTTGTATAAAGGTATGAGTTTTTGTCTTTGTCTTTGTCTCCTTATTCTGTTAGAATCGTTCGGATTCTCTCAGGAATCTGAATTGAAGCTACAGACTAAGATCTGCTATTAAAGTTGTGTTGAACTTTACGGTGTACTCGAATCAGTTCTTGCTGAACCAGACTGAGGGGAAAGAATCCGGTTCGTCATGTGTAGCCAGACTATCCCTCCATCCCAACTTTCAGAATTTAATGCTGTGGTCCATTTACAACCATGGGCTGGCCTATCCCTGGAAAGGCCATTGCGTAAAGCCACCCCTCCTTGTATTGTATACCATGAATCAAAAGAAATATACTGTGTTTGAATTGTAATATTGAGATTGCTTTGTGTATGATCTGTAATGTATTGATTTGAATTGTACTGGTTTGGAATTGTGATGTTTACATTGAACTGTGTGTATCTTTAAATTCTATGAAATAAAGTATATTTTGAAATAAAAAAGGTAGTAGATTGTGTCTGGATGTCAAGATGGAGTCGATGCCATAACTCTTCACAGCCTCCCTCGTGAAGTGCAAATGGAAGAGGCAGGTCTCTTCAGGCATCCCCAAGTCGTCTCGTTTAACAGGGAGAAACACTTTTGTCCCTTTTCCCAGGGAAAGGAGACAACAGCATGGGAGGGTGCAGCACTTTTACTAGCTTCTGGGACGTTAGATGCCCGAGTGCAATTGCACTGCCTTTGTTCCCTCGGTCTGATGTCCTCTTGCTCCTCCAAATCCAGTACTGCTACTGAAATTCCCAGTGGAATTCCCATGCTGAACACTTTGGTCCCTGCTAATGTCAGCAAGAGTGTTTTGAGGAAAGGAGTCTTGCAGTTCTAAATCGCAGCAGCAAGTAATGCACCAAAGATAACATACACCTATGTGAAAACCAAAAAAGTCCTATAGAATTTTATGCACAACACTAAACTGTGAATCTCACTCCTTTAAGAATCCAACTCCTAAAGTCCTGAGCATAAAATCCCAGCAGCACCTGTATTATATGGATAAGCAGCGCTGAAGGAGTGAACAGATGAAAAAAAATTGCTGATTTTGGCATGGGACCAATTTATTTAGGATTAAAATGAAGACGTGTAATGAGGCTATGCATACAGCTCCCAAAATATGCTAAGTCTGCAACTCCCTAAATTTGGTGCTCAATGAATTGGGCACTTAGGCTTCATTGAGGCATACTCCCAGAGAGACTCATTGGTGAATCGGCCCACATAGCTGAATCCCACAGCTCTGAAGTTGAAGTCTTGGGAGGCAATTTTAACCCTATCCGCCCAGCAGAAACCGGGAGGTTGGGCAGTTAAAATCGCCCAAGTTACTTAGCCCACCCTAAAGCCGCTAGGTGCTGACCTTCCAGGATTTTAACATGTTCAACTGAACAGGCGGTAAGGAAACCTACCCAAAGCCAGCTGGGTCCCTTTTAACATATGCATGGTGCTCCTTGGGACAGCCCCGGTAGTCTATCCCAGCTGTCCTGGATGGTGTCAAGCTCCTAGAGTGTTGTTGCTGCTGCATTATTCTAGGCGAGTATTGAATATTCCATCGCACTTTGGCTTGTGCCTTGTAGATGGTGGAGAAGCTTACAGTGGTCAGAAGGTGAGCAACCCATCACAGAGTACACAGCCTCCACCTTGCTGCTGCAGCCACAGTGATGATATGTCTGGTCGAGTTCAGCTACTAGTCAATAGTAACTCCCCACCAGGATGTTGAAGGTGAGAGACTCAGCGATGGTAGTGCCACTGAAGATCAAGGGGTGGTGGCTGGGCTTTCTCTTACTCAAAAGAGTCATTACCTGGGACTTACATAGCATGAATATCACCTGCCAGCTGTTAGCCCAAGTCTGGATGTGATCCAAGTCCTGTTGTAGGTTGGTATGAACTGCTTCATTAATAGAGGCATTGTGAATGGAGCTGAACACTATGGAATAGTCAGCAAACAGTCCTACCCCTGACCTTGTGACAGAGGGAATGTCATTAATGAAGCAGCCAAAGATGGTTGGGTCAAGGATGCTGTCCTGAGGAACTCCTGCAGTGACGGGCTGTGATGGTTGAACTTTGACAATCATACCCATCTTCCTTTGTATCAGGGATGACTCCATCCATTGGAGGGTTTTCCCTTTAATTCCCATTCACTTCAGTTTTACTTGGGCTCTTTGGTGCCATATGCAGTTGAATGCTACCTTGATGTTGAGGGCAGCAACTTTCACCTTTCCTCTGGCATTCAGCTCTTGTGCCCATGTGTGAATCAAGGCTAGGATGAGATTTGGAGCCAAGTGGTTCGAGTGGATCCCAAACTGAGCATCAGTGAGCAGGTTATTGTAGATTAAGTGTTGTTCGATGGTGATTTTAACCTCTTTGTTACTTGTTATAACTTCTAAATAAAGCCATTATACTTTGGAACAAACCACCTTGCGACCTTTTGAATAAGGACTTGAACAGTAAAAGTATTTTACTTACCTATGGCACTATATATGATTCCTTCTATCATTTTACTGATAAGTGGAAGGAGGCTGAGAAGAGCGAGATTTGACCGGGTTAGATATGTCCTGTTTTTTGTGGATAGGACATACCTGGGCAATCTACTACATTGTTGGATAGATGCCAGGGTCATAGGTGAACTGGAACAGCTTGGAAATTTGCAAAATTGCAAAAAGTAACTTTTGAAGAAAAAGTGCACAAAAACACTTACATTCCATTTACACATTCGTGCTTTTACTTATACCCTTCACAGCTTGGAATCAAAGTGATGAGAATTCTCAAGATTTCCAAATATAAGAAAGTGATGTACATTTGTTTCAAACACAACAAAATCTGCATACGGTATTCAAAATCCTATCTTGATACCTGCGTCTCCTAGGACCAGCTTCATCTCAAACAGAACAATTTAAGGAAAACAACATCTGCCAGCATATTGCTTAGTAACCCAAGGGTGAGATGTTGCTGTTTCTTAATTCACTTGCTTATTTGAATTTACCATCTACAGTATCCATTGTCAGGGCTGATATTTATTTATGGTGGTAAAAATGGATGCAACTCAAATTTTGCAAATTATATACACATAAAGCAATTAAAATGAAACAACACAATGCTATGTTATCTAGGATTAAAAGAGATAGAGTATTTACTGGAAGAACACTGGATATTCTCTAGCTGATTAGTGATTGATTATTATTTTACTGAAAGATCCCAAAATTCAAATGGAGGTTGCAGGAGGTTTTGACAGATGCCAGGGAGAATAGCTGAGGGATAGGCTTTGAAATTACTTTTCTTTGAATTTGGCTTAAAATGCACATTTTAATATTTTCTACATAGCTTTACTCAGGGTAATAAGATGTGTGATAAAGCATAAAGAAATGAGTACTGACTGAATCTAGAGTCCCACTTGACTGACCACAAATTAATTGCTAATGACAGTTTGTTGGTTGCTTCAAGAAATACATTTTAATATAGGAAGACAAGGCATGAAAACTAAAACAGGCAAGAACTGTACATACTCACACACTGCATGACACCAGTGCTCCTGTTTCTCTGTTATGAAACGAGAAAAGGCCATTTCAGCTTATTGAATCTGCTCCTTCCATCAGAACAAGTACAATCTGCACTATCATGGACTCTGTCCTCATTACTGAACCCAGTGTATAGTATTTTATCACAAGTTAAACATCCAAAAGAGAAGTCTCTGAAATTTATTTCTGACCCCTGTAGGTAATCAAATGAAAACTCTCGGATGTGAGTCTAATACTACAATCTCCATTATTGAACCTGACTAGTTGTATTCCAAATATCCCATTCATATGGTAACAACACAGGAACCATAGTGTTCCATACAGTACGCAATCGTTAATGTCCATTTGTAGCTTTACACGCTTTAATCATACTCTTAACCAGATCCAACTCAATGGCCTACACTGGCTCCTGGTCCACCAACAACTCAATTTTAAAATTCTCATCCTCATTTTCAAATCTCTCCATGGCCTCATCCCCCCCTATCTCTGTAACCTCCTCCAGCCCTACAACCCTCCAAGAACTCTTCATTCCTCTAACTCTGGTTTCTTGTGCATCCTCCACTCCTTTCCCCCCACCAGGCTGTCCCTTCAGCCATCTAGGACCCAAGCTCTGTAATTCCCTCTCTAAACCTTTCTATCTCCCCACCTCTCTCTCCTCCTTTAAGAACCTCCTTAAAAGGTAGCTCTTTCACTAATCTTATAGTCACCTGTTCTAATAGCTCCTTCTTTGGCTCAGTGTCAATTTTCATCTTATTATGCTCCTGTGAAGCTCCTTGGGACGTTTTCCTACGTTAAAAGTGCTATATAAATGCAAGTTGTTCATAACTGCCTCCGATGTGAGTTTATTCTACACAATTTCTACACTGTAGGAGAATTTATTTTAATCTCTACTCTCGTGAGGCTGGCTCATTTTGCACATATTCCTCCAGTTCTGTTGTCATAGTTTAAATTAAAGAACCTGCTTGAATCCACATCACCCATGCTTTAAGCACCATATTATTCACGTCCCCACTCAATTTTTCTTTCAAGATGCACCAAGATTCTGCCAAAGTGAAAAATTCTGATAAATAATTTGTTAGCTTATCACAAGACCAAAGGAGCAGTCCTCATGGAAGCATGTTTGGCTCCACTCCATTTCTCATGTTCATCAATGATAAGGTAACTGTCCTGATAATACCATCCTCTGCAGAACAGCTAACTCTCCACCATGTGAAAGACTGCAAGCAGATATAGACAGAATAGATAGTGGGTAGATAAACCATGTCTTATCTTCAACACTGAGAAGTCCAAATAAATAACTCTATCGAGAAGATTAACCATATCATTGTCCATCCACCACTGTTCTATCCATCATTGTAATTCCTTTCTAGTAACAAAGATTCACTCACCTGGTAACTATGATTGGAAATGCTAATAGATGGGTGGTAATCCTCAGGATACCTTAGGCTAACTTATCATGATTAGTCAATTCAGTATTCTACAAAAGCCATATCCATCCTGTGATAGAATACCATAACCCTACACAGAATTACATAGAATTTACAGCACAGAAATAGGCTATTCAGCTCAACTGGTCTTTGCCAGTGTTTACACTTCACACCAGCCTCTTCCCACCCTGCCCCCATATTCCTCTATTCCTTTCTCCCTCATGTATGCATGAAACCTCTCTTTAAATTCATCAATGCTATCTGCTTCAATCACTTCATGTGGCAGCAAGTTCCACTTCCTCACCACTCTCGGTGTAAAGAAATTCCTCCTAATTTCTTTATTTGATCTGTTGATGGCTATTGTATATGTATCCCCTTTGTTCTGGAGTTACCCATAAGTGGAAACAGTTTATCTACATCCTCTTCATAATGTTAAAGACCTCTAAGAGGTCGCCTCTTAGTCTTTACTCCCCCAGAGAAAAGAGACCCAGCCTGATCAATCATTCCTGTTAGTTGCCTCCTCTCATTTCTGGTAACATCCTTGTAAATCTTTTCTGCACTTGTAATTGGAGACAAGGACTGCACACTGTAATCCAAGAAAAGGGGAGGAATCGCCAACATAATCACCCTTACCCAAGTAGAGCAGGATGCCCTGGAGGTCAGCGGTCAAGGCAGAGCCAGCAGCATCGGGTAAGAGCAAGCTGGTATTTACCTCAGCAGGGTGTCTGCATATTAATTGTATCCTTTCATTCACTTCAGCAAACATGCAGCAAGCTTCACAACTTCAAGCACTATTCTCAACTCTATAATCTGCGAATATCCAGCTTCTATCTGTCATCCTAACTCTTGTCTCTGGTCTCTTTGTTCCAGATCATTGTCGGCAGCAAGAAACTCCTGCACAGCAAGAGACCTCAGGAGGAGGTCAACTCTCCTGTGGGTAAACAATCACTCATTCAATCCCTGCAAGCCACCACTTCAGACATTGGCTCTTCACGAGCATAAGATACAGAGCCAGAGGGATCGGCACATGAAACACCCGGTACCAGTGGGCAGCAGCAGCAGCTGGTGGCAGGAACAGCCCAGGAGAAAGCTCACGAGAGGGGATGAGGTGCTCTTCCAGAACTTAATGGGCCCAGCCATGAAAAGAAAGCTGCTGGCCTCACACATGCCTTGCCAAGGAATTTCAGCACGATGGCTGAGAATGTGGAGAGGTCCGCTTCCAGCCTCTATGGTGTCATTTTAATAGCATTAGCACTCTGCAATCTTCCCTGGAGAGTGTGGTCATCTCCGAGGACAATGCAGCCGAGCTCTCACAACAGGAGTCCATGTTTGCACACTTTGCACTTTTGGTGGAAGTTCAAACAGCTGCCATGCAGGCTTTGGGTTCCACACTGGAGAGACAGGTGTCCACCTTGGACAGATTAGTGGACCAAATCGATAAGGGTTTTCAAGGAGTCACTCGTCTTCTGCAGTCTGCTCTCTCGCAGATGAGTGGAAGTGCTGAGCCCCAGCCCCACGGGAGTGACAATGGCTCAATGGGAGCGACACATGTTGGCCTCTCTCAGGATGTCAGCACGTCTGCTCCTTCCCCACCACCTCAACCAGTACCCACCACAGTGCCAACAAGTCATCTGGGCCAGACTGCCCCGGCAGCAGCCGAGGTGCAGCAGTCTGCAGCTGGGTCCTCACAGGCTCAAGCACCCAGAGGTCAACGGCCATGAGTATCTCAAGCATCCCAACATGAGGAATAGCAGCCTTCCACCAGCTTTACTGAGGCCACTAGGGGAGCCCCTCATAGGAGTAGTAGAGTTAGGAAACCTCCTTCAAAGAAAAGCACTATGGGGGTTGATCACTTGGGTGAGAAATGAATGGAAGGCACTTATATTTGGCATTAAATTAATCATCTTTATTATCTTTGGCACCTTGGTCTGCAGTGTGGCTTAATAGCAGCTTCTGAGTCTGCATTGTCAGAATGTAATTGATGTAGTAGTTGCCTGAATGGGGAAGACAATTGAAACCAATGACCTCAGCAGTCAACAGGACAAAGCTTGGGGGAATTTGTAGCATCCCCCGCATGCAGGGCATCATTAACTACACACATGTTGCTATCAGGGCACTGGAACAACAGCCAGCAGCATTTCTCAATAGAAAAGGCTGCCATTCCCATCATTTCTTTATTGCAGGACAAAGGGAGTGGTAAAGGACTGTTAAGCATTGGGGCTATGTGATAGTTCTCAGGACAGGGGAATGAGGTCAACGGAATTGCTGAGCAATAAGCTGATCCCTCATATCTTGCCACAAGGCATTGAGATGGTCCTCCTTCTTCCGTTCCTCCCTCCCCGGTCTTCCTTGCCTGATGAAGACTACTGCTGCTGTTCTGCCTCCTGTAAATGCAGGTCTCTCTGTAACACAAGGTTGTGCAGTACGCAGCACACCACAACAATGCGGGAGCCCCCCGACTGGTCCAGAAACCTGACCCGATACTTTAACTTCAGCTATGGTGTGTTCAGTGATCCTGGTGGTCCCCTAGCTTCCATAGTGCCTGTGTCATTTGGGCGTAGTGGGGTTGTGGAGAGGTGCCATTAGCCACACCTGTATGGGATATCTTGTCAACCGGCAGCCATCCTGCCACGTTCCTCACAGGGGCAAATACTGGAAAGGTGGTAGACTGTTTCAGGATCATTGCATCGTGGCAGCTCCCTGGGTACCTTGCATAGGCTAGTGATCGGCCACGAGCTGGACACTGATGGCAATGACAGCCTTTTCCATTGACAAATGCTGCTGGCTCTTGTTCCGATGCCGTGATAGCAACATGCATGCAGTCAATGATGCCCAGCATGCAGGGGATGCTGGAAATTCCCCCGAGCTTTGTCCTGTTCACTGCTGAGGTCATTGGGGAAGGAAGTGTACTGCTCCACCCTGGGGTACAGAGAGTCGGTGATCTGAGCTGTGAACTGCGGATTGTGATATGCAGCTGATGTCCGCTGTAGCTGAACTGAAATGAGTCTGTGGCACAGAAGTTAGGGCCTGTTGTGACGTTGAGAGCCAGTAGCAAAGAATCACCCTAATGCAGCAGCATTATATATACACCTTTTTTATATTGCAACTTCGGAGATTTCCCACTCCATCGTCCCCTGCAACCATAATACATAGGTGATTAATTAAATATGATGTATGATGCATTCCCAAACTGAAATGTAACTGAAAGGCAATCACCTGATGCAAGATCCACAACAACTTCGAGTTCCCTATCTCAGCCCCATCATTATGAGTGAGCACCAAGGAAAGGCCAGGAATTCCCTGCAGAAAGAGAGTGGGAAAATCAGAGAAAGAGGTGTCACGAGGCTGCTCTGTGGATTTTTCATGAGTTGTACTTTCAGAAAGGTATTTAGAAACACCTGGGAGCAAGTTACCTGCCTGCACTCTTGGGTGATGTTTGGACCAGAAAAGGAGAAAAGGGGTGGGAGAAACATTTTTTTAAAATTAGATTATATTTGCTAATTGTGCAATTGGCATCTAGTGGCATAGCATGAATGATGCACAAAGTTTTATTTTATAGACACGTTGTCCAATCTAGGCACATGTGAGCATTTTCTTGTCAACTTTCCATTGGACATTTAGTTGTATGGCCAAATCTAACAGTGCTTGTTCACCTGTCTGCTATTAACCCCTCCTGGCAGCATAACCTATGAGTCATTTTTCATTTTGTCAATGCACTGTAATTAATGTCTGTATTTATGTACTTGCCCTCAGCATGTGTAGGTGCTTTGGTCATTTGTGTGGGCGTCTAGACAATTAAATTAAGTTTTATTGTTCAGTCGTCTCTTAGTTATTTAGGTGTGGGGATTTGGATTAATTTTCTACAGCCCGCTCTAGAAAAACTTAATTAAATATTCTAAAATATATATAAGTTATCAAGGGGATTGTCTAAATTTCTATCTCATGGTTTTATTAGCACTACAAAGATAAAAATAGATAGTGGCAAGCCTGCATGCTGGTACTGATAAGAGTTATTTGATAAGGCATATTGAGTGCCAAAGAATAAGACAGCTGGAATTTAAATAAAAGCTGTGATGTTATCAATGAAAAGTACGTTGGGACTGCACTTGCCCAAAATTTTTCAACTTAGTTCCTAATATTGGAATTTTAAATATGATAATGGAGGGATGAAAGCTGCTTCTCCTAAAAACATGGGAGATAAGCTTATTTTGACAGCATCTCCCAGGCGTGGGAGATAAGCTTACTTTGACAATAGCCCCATGACATCTATCATCAAGAACAAGAGCAGCAATATCATGGGAACACCATTAACTACAAGTTCCCCGTCAAGTCACACACCATCCTGACTTGGACAGTGTTATTCCTTCATTGTTGCTCGGTCAAAATGCTGAACTGACCTAACATTATCATGGGAGTACCCTTAAGAAGGAGGCCAACCACCACCCTCTTAGGGCAACCAGGGATAGGTTATAAATGCGGCCTTGCCAGCATTGCCCACATCCCAAGATTATATTTTTTTTAAATTAAAGCACCCTCAAAGTTTTCATTACTGAAGAAATAACAACTTGCATTTTATGTAGAAAAACATCCCAAAGCCATAATCAGACAAAAATGGACACCAAACCAAATAAAGAGATATCAGGAGGGGTGACCATAAAAGCTTGGTCAATGAGATGGGTCTTATGAAAGATCTTAAAGTAGGAGAGGGCAATGAAGAGACAGAGGGGGTTTAGGTGGCTAAAGGCACAGCCACTAATGGTGGGATGAAGGGAAAGGGAATGCACAAAAGGCCAGAATCAGAGGAATGGAGAGTGCAAGGGGTGGTGCTAAAAGAGGTTAGAAAACTAGAGAAACGGAAGGCCATGAAGGAATTTAAACACAAGGATGAGAATTTTAAATTTGAGGCATTGAGGTACCAGGAGTCAGTGTAGGTCAGTGAGCACAGGAGTGATGGGTGATCAGGACTTGGTGCAGGATAGGATACTGTCAGCAGAGTTTTGGGCAGCCAGACAGGAGATCATTGGAATCGTCGAGAATGGAAGTGACAAAGGCATGGATGAGGGTTTCAGCAGCAGATGGGCTGAGAGGTAGGAGCAGAGACAGGCGATATTACGGAGGTGGAATTAGGTGGTCTCTGTTAATGCAATAAAAGTCCCCCCTATAATAATTATGCCACACAGTAAATGGGCTATGTGACAATAAGCCATTGAATTTGGAATTTATCATATTCATAAGAACAGGATTCCCACAATTTCTTGTGCCAAACAGTCAACTGGTTCTCCTCACTCAGGTAAATTCTTCATTCAATGCTTTTTGCAGACCATCCTCCATCTCTCTCATATATACACAAAGGTATTTCAAGAATAAATATATATATATATATATTCTTGAAATACCTTTGTACTTTTCTGTTGCATATCACTCTAAAAGAAAACTCTGAATGATAGAAGCAACACTTTGATCTCACAGTGAGGAGTTTTCTTACAAAATTCGGGTCGATCATTATCCACTTCACGCTTTTCATGCAGCCATCAAGCACTTTGTCAGTCAAAACGCTTCAGTCGAAAATAGTTGGGGTAGAGTAAAGTAAGAGTGAGGCTGGTTATAAATCATATATAAGTGGATACAAAGAGTTAGAGATGGAACATTGAGGCAGTTTTTTTTTGCTCTCAGGCAGATATCATGTGGTAGTAGGACTCATCTCACATTCACTAATGAAATCGCCTGTTTATGAAATTTCATCAGGAAGTTGAATCTAATGAACAAAATCTATAATATGCTCAACAAATATAGTGGGAATTTATCCCATTGAGGAATGTAGTCAAATTTCTGCACCAAAATCATTAACAGAACCAGAGTTTTAAAAATTAGTTATTTTAAAAATACTCTGGACCATATTTTCCAATGTTCAATACTTTTAGCAAAAAACTAGACCTACGTAAATAGTGGTGCAGTTCCAATGGAAAGCACTAACAGATTTGTTCATGTTAAGTACAGTTTTAAGGGTTGTTCCAAATCCAAAAATGCATTTATGAAAATTTACACAAAAAATAAGTCTTTTTTAAAAAAACTAATTAAAGCCTTGTTAACGGCCAATCATGAAAACTCATGCACAATTGTTCTCTCCTTGAGTCATTCAAAAGGGAATACATAACTCCAGGTCAGTAAAAGTGCCCTCAGTTTTGTACACACACTGCAGGGTAACTCCTTTAAGGGAAATTGGGATGGGTGATCAATTTTCCATCTCCACTGAATTTGAAATTTAGCCCCACTATCTTTTTTCACTCAAGTCAATCAACAGGAAGATGTACCTGGGACATCGGGGTGGGCTGTGCTTGAAGAGAACACCTCATGGGAAACCATAGCATCATGGCAGCACAAACAATCATTTTCCTCCGGTTAAAATTAATGGACAGAAAATCATGGGTTGTGCATCCAGAATGCACCTCTTCATGCTGGGAGCACAGGAGCAGGTAATTGGCCAGCATATATTATCTTCATCATTGTAAGTGGTTCTTTCATTTCTTGTACTAGCTATAGATTGTGAGTTAAACTGGGATTCAACAATCAGGATACTTTTCATGATGATCATGGAGCATATAAACAACATCAGATGATTCTGCTGAAGAACAGATTCTGATGTGAGATGGGGTCGTAAATCCCCTATTCTAGTCTTAACCCACTGGTCTTTCAAATAGCTAGAAGCAAAGTGACCCAGAAACAAAACCCTGTTCCTAACGAGTAAGATATTACACCGAGCTCTCTCCGACCATGTAGGAATTTATCGGGATGAATGTAAATATAAGAGCATAAGAAAGTCCAGAGCAAGAAAAAGTCATTTGGCCCATCAAGTTCACTCCATGCAAGGTTCTTGTATAACTATTCTATCATGGATTTCCCTCCAACACCACCAGTTGATGACCTATTTTAAAGAACGTTAAAGGGTATATTTTCCAATTATGCACTCCCAGAACCCAGAACAAAGCCTTAGAGTGCATACTGGGAAATTGCACTGTGCAGCTCATGACTTTCCATCCATTTAATGTCTGATTCAGATGAGAAAGCAAACCATGGCTTGGTGAGAGAAACACTTGAAGGGACCTCTCAGAAATGGTTTTAAAATAACAAATGTCTCAATTCATTTTGACAATTAAGACATTGACTGAATATTTACATTAATCATGAAATGATTCTCATACTTTTATGTCTATGAAAATATTTTTACAAAGAAAATGTAGGCGAGATGAATGATGACTCTCCCCTTCCCAAAAGAAATGGCCAGTCAAGTTGATAAAGATCTGTGTTGCTTTGCAACCCCAGCCCAGACCAGGATATAAAGTCCACAGTAATGTATAAAGTTAGCTGCTCATACAAGATAGCTGAATTTATCTAATATTCTATGCATTTATCCAATTAATATTCCTCATTAGCAACTTGTAGAAGCTCATTTTTGTAACTGTTACATGGAAGAAAAGATATACATCTTTTGAATACTAAAAGGTTCAGTCAGCTAAACAGTTTAACTTCTGAATATTAGGTTAAAAATTCTGATCAAAAATCAAACATATAATGCTAAGTGGTGCAAATGTTTATCAGAAATTAACAGTCCAAAACTCTATGTGTAACCAGAAAATGAAAAATCATTTAAAATGAATATACATGAAATACCTTGTTTTTTCCTCCTTTCTGCTTTATTTTCTAAATGTGTTTGAATACTTTGGAAAATTATTGTTTTTAGTAATTGTAAATAAATAGAAATAATCCTAAACCCAAAGAGGAAAGAAATCGTCTGTTTCCAAACTGTAAGGATCAGACATTGGCCATATCCAATGGTCATCTGTCTGGGAAGCAGGCAGTGTTCTGTCCTTAATGTGCTGTTTTCTTCTCTATTTTCCCCCAATCCCAAGCCATGCTCACTCCAAACTCATCAGATTCCGATATGGCATGTTTCAAAGAATGATGTTACTTAATCAGGCTCCATCCACTCTCAGTTCTATCCTATTCTGAATCGGAAAGTACATATAAAAGGAAGAGATGGCACTCAACACTCCACATACACGCTGGCATGATTTTTTAAAAATTAAATGCACTGATCGGCTTACTGTTGTTAAGAGTGCTGCGTAGATGTAAAAATGTGCAAGGTGCTTCGAACATTCAGAGTTTCTCAAGCCAACTCTGCTGGAGGAAATACAACATGAAATCCGTGCTGTGGACACGGAAGACTCAACAGCCTTGATCTTGTGAATCCAGCAAAAGTGGGGTTGTTCTGGCTCATAGCACAGGCATGCCTACACCAGGAGTTCAGAGGGTGACACATGCCCAATTTTGCAAGAGGAGGCCCTCCCCCTAATTTCATAGGTTGCTAACACATGAATTGCGTGTCCAGAGAGCTTGGCCTGTACCACACTTGGCTTGGGTGGGGGTTGGGGGTTGTAAAATACTGTAAGGCATTAGGTTTTAAAGTAGTACAGTTGCCATTAAAGGAGAGGTTGTGGTAGTGGCACAAAATGGATTACTTGTTGATAATGGCACAATGGAGACACGTGGGCAGCACTGCTCTCTTTGATGCTGAAGAGTTGACGGTCTTACTACAGCAGGTGCTCCAAAGGACAGTTGCTCTATTTGGGGCTGAAGGCCACCTTCCAGGAAAAGCACAGGTGGAAACTGCATGAAAGGAAGTTGCTGTCCAACTCAACGCAGTCTCCCTGGTTATGGTCTTTTGCACTGACTCTTTCCTGTTGCCAAAGCTGGACGGCAGGTGGTGGTGTGGGACAGAGAAAAACAAACAGGTGCTCGCGTTTCCAGCCCAAGGCACTCTTCTGCTTTCAGAGGGTCTCTCAGTAGGGTCAGAGTCAAGGACGTAGTTGTCTAATTGTTGTTGAGTTTGCGCTTTTTATACTGCAAGGTAGTTTCAATAGCAGCGTGGGTGGAAACCGCCATTTCAGAAAGTGGCTCATCAATATAAATGAGCCAGGAGAGGCATCTCTTTTCAATACATAGAGGCCCATTAATAATAGCCAGTTCTTGGCATTTTCTCAATTAGAAGAACTGCCAGAACACAGGGGTGATGATCACAACCAGCGGGTCTTTCATACGATTGAAAGAAATCCATGACTCACTCCATAGCCGAGATACCTCCCCCTCCTATTTTATTACAATTTTAAAAAATATCAGAAGGTGTTAGAATGTGTACATTGTGGAGCAGGTGTCAGCACCACAGCCCTGATGGAAGAAAATGCTTATAGCTACCCATCAAAGTGGCATATCTTATATGACATTATTCAATTTTCCAACAAATGCACGATAACAAATAAGTCTGTTTTAAAAAAAATAGAAATAAACCTGGGAATGAAATGATAAGCAAGCATAGAAACTGAAGTGTATTATGAGGAGAAACAAAATATAAAGAACTGTAAAATGATTAAAAGGTGAGAAAGGATTAAAGACCAACATAATGATCAGGTTTATCACATCCTGGATACATCATGGGAAACTAATATCTGCACCTTGTACACCAAAATACCAAGTGTGAAAAGGTTTGTTGTGTTTAACTTGAGTCTTTTTAACAAGAGCATTTGACATGTGAGGGGTCACATTTCCATCTTCATAGGCAGAAGTATAAAAATATGAAGCTAAATTCTGTGCGTCTCGTATAGACCTTTAACAGTCCCAATAATCATGCCACTGTCTGGGTTTGAATAGGGCTTAGTTTTCCAATTTTTTAAACATTGCATTTGGGCTGCTGTAGATGGTGAAGATCTGGATGAAGCCAAGCGATACGTTGCATTGAACTTTGCCATAAAAAGCAGGGGGAGGAAAGCATTTGGATGCTGCTAGTAGTGGACTGACTCTGCTTGTCCAACATCCAGTACTGGATGAGCAAAAATCTCCTCCAACTATATATTGGGAAGACGAAAGCCACTTTCTTCGGTCCCTGCCACAAACTCCATTACCTAGCCATCAACTTCAACCCTCTCCCTGGCCACTGTCTGAGGCTAAACCAGACCGTTCACAACCGTGAAGTCCTATCTGACTGAGGTGAGCTTCCAACCACATATCCACTCCATCACCAAGACTGCCTACTTCCATCTGCGTAACATCGCCCGTCTCCGCTCCTGCCTCAGCTCATCTGCTGCTGAAACCCTCATCCATGCCTTTGTTACCTCTAGACTTGACTATTCCAATGCTCTCCTGGCCGGCCTCCCATCTTCCACCCTCCATAAACTTGAGCTCATCCAAAACTCTGCTGCCCGTATCCTAACTCGCACTAAGTCCCATTCACCCATCACCCCTGTGCTCACTGACCTACATTGGCTCCCTGTCCGACAATGCCTCGATTTTAAAATGCTCATCCGTGTTTTCAAATCGCTCTATGGCTTCGCCCCGCTCTATCTCTGTGACCACCTCCATCACTACAACCCTCTGAGATCGCTGCGCTCCTCCAATTCTTGCCTCTTGTGCATCCCTGATTTTAATCGTTCCACCATTGGCGGCTGTGCCTTCAGCTGCCTAGGCCCTAAGCTCTGGAATTCCCTCCCTAAACCTCTCTACCTCTCTCTCCTCTTTTAAAGGGGCTCTTCAAAACCTACCTCTTTGACCAAGCTTTTGGTCACCTGTCCTAATATCTCCTTATGTGCCTCGGTGTCAAATTTTCTTTGATCGCTCCTGCGAAGCGCCATGGGGACGTTTTACTACGTTAAAGGAGCGATATAAATGCAAGTTGTTGTTGAACCACCTCCTCACCCGTTTAAAGATATTATTTCACCACACATGCAGCACCTTTGCACATTAGCAAAAACAAGCAACAGAAAATTAGGTGCAGTATGTGAACTTGGCAAGCAAACAGTACTACATGTGCACAAATTACAAATTGCTAGATATTCAACTAAAATTAATTTTCAAATGAGTTAAATTATGTAGAAATGAATAGGATATGGTTTGGCATTTTGAAGCAGGTCAGAGACTAACCAGCTCACAATATTAAACAGCAGAATATAATAAACATCAAATTGCAATCACATCTACACCGGAAACAAACTCCGTGGGTGGAAGAGACCATGGCTGTCAATCCGTTATAACAG
Source organism: Heptranchias perlo (assembly GCF_035084215.1). Taxonomy (NCBI): domain Eukaryota; kingdom Metazoa; phylum Chordata; class Chondrichthyes; order Hexanchiformes; family Hexanchidae; genus Heptranchias; species Heptranchias perlo. Next base: position 22,644,937 of record NC_090349.1, on the reverse strand, counting down.
CTTATCTCAGGGATTGTTTTACAGGAGAGGGGAAGTGTTGAATGATGCTATTAAAAGCTAAACTTTTATCTACAATTCAATTAAATTCAAACTTGCAAATTAACATGAAAGAAAAGCTGTTTAATTTGATGTTTTTATTAGTTCAATATAATTGGGTAGAAAAAATACTTTCATTAAATAGAATGGCATCATTTTTTTTTATTCGTTCATAGGATTTGGGCATCGCTGGCAAGGCCAGCATTTATTGCCCACCCCTAATTGCCCTTGAGAAGGTGGTGGTGAGCCACCTTCTTGAACCACTGCAGTCTGTGTGGTGAAGGTTCTCCCACAGTGCTGTTAGGAAGGGAGTTCCAGGATTTTGACCCAGCAACGATGAAAGAACGGCGATATATTTCCAAGTCGGAATGGTGTGCGACTTGGAGGTGGTGTTGTTCCCATGTGCCTGCTGTTCTTGTCCTTCTAGGTGGTAGAGGTCGCAGGTTTGGGAGGTGCTGTTGAAGAAGCCTTGGCAAGTTGCTGCAGTGCATCTTGTGGATGGTACACACTTCAGCCGCAGTGCGCCGGTGGTGGAGGGAATTAATGTTTAGGGTGGTGGATGGGGTGCCAATCAAGCGGGCTGCTTTGTCCTGGATGGTGTCGAGCTTCTTGAGTGTTGTCGGAGCTGCACTCATCCAGGCAAGTGGAGAGTATTCCATCACACTCCTGACTTGTGCCTTGTAGATGGTGGAAAGGCTTTGGGGAGTCAGGAGATGAGTCACTCGCCGCAGAATACCCAGCCTCTGACCTGCTCTTGTAGTCACAGTATTTATATGGCTGGTCCAGTTAAGTTTCTGGTCAATGGTGATCCCCAGGATGTTGATGGTGGGGGATTCGGCGATGGTAATGCTGTTGAATGTCAAGAGGAGGTGGTTAGATTCTCTCTTGTTGGAGATGGTCATTGCCTGGCACTTGTCTGGCGCGAATGTTACTTGCCACAAATCAGCCCAAGCCTGGATGTTGTCCAGGTCTTGCTGCATGCTGGCACGGACTGCTTCATTATCTGAGGCGTTGTGAATGGAACTGAACACTGTGCAATCATCAGCGAACATCCCCATTTCTGACCTTATGATGGAGGGAAGGTCATTGATAAAGCAGCTGAAGATGGTTGGGCCTAGGACACTGCCCTAGTGTGCCAACTCTGTCTTGGATCCAGGCAAATGTCCATTTCTTCTAAATTTCTCACCAGCCAAATTTTGCTGGGACTCTTTGTTCCAACTTTGCTTTTCAGGGGAGGAGTCTCACCCACATTGGAAATTGGGTGTACATGGCGTATGATTTTCTGACCATTTAAACCAATGATTGGAAAACCCTGCACGGTGTACACGCGGATTTCCTTTCTGCACTAATACCAGGTGAGGCTCTTTGTCAGGGGCACGATGTCAGGAAGTGACCCCTAATATGTGAGAAATACCGTAGTGGTACTCACTGGTTATAAATCTGACTTATACTTGCACTGCCTCATTTCAACTCATTCCATGATTATTTTCTTTGCAATTAAGCATTTAATTTAGAAAAGGAATATTGCTGGTAAATGGATAACCATACATAAAGGTCAAGCATTTTGACGCAGTCTGTACAGTACTTGTACTTGCATCACATACAGGATAGATACAACCTCTCCATCATCACCCTCTCTTTCACTTACAATTTGCGATGATGCTGTTAGAACCACAGAAAAGATACAACACAGAAGGGGGCCATTCGGCCCATCATGTCCGCACCGGCTCGAAGAACAATCAGGTGCCTATTCTAATCTCACCTTCCAGCACCCGGTCCGTAGCCCTGCAGCTTACAGCACTTTAGGTGCAGGTCCAGATACTTTTTAAAAAGAGTTGAGGGTCCCTGCCTCTACCACCAATTCGAGCAGCGAATTCCATACACCCACCACCCTCTGGGTAAAAAAGTTTTTGCCCTCTAATCCTTCCGCCAATCAGCTTAAATCTATGTCCTCTAGTTCTTGAACTCTCCACTAGGGGAAACAGGTACTTCCTGTCTACTCTATCTGGGCCCCTCAATTTTGGACACACATTCTGTTCATTACTCTCTCCACCTATCCCTTTGGAATTCTGTTTTAATCTATCTTTAAGTTCATTTTTAACTTCTTTTTTTAAAAGCACCTTGGTAGTCACTCTAAGAACAAGCATGTTTGGCTTTCCTGTCAACATTACAGTATCCAGAGGTTGTGTGTTATTCAATTACTAATCTAAAGAATGTAGTGAGGAACCCCTAGACAATGCATTAATGGCCAAGGTTGAGGTTTTCCTCTTCACAGTAGCAAACAAGAATTTAAATCTGCAAAATTACATCCACTGGGCATTGTGCTTTGTGGCAGCCATCTGTTATTATCATGCACTAGATAGGAAAGAACAAACTGGCATTTATATAGCGCATTTCACGTCCTCAAGACATTCTAAAGTGCTTCAGAGGACTGCAGTGCACCATGCCTGGTAGGAAGTGGTGGGCAGACTGAATGCTGTCAACAGAAAACAGATAAAGCAGAAGATACACTTGAAGGAATCTGATGAGGCAAGACTAACCAAAAGTATCATGTACCAGGTAGATGACTATACCAAAAAGTGCAGCCGGTCAAGTAGGTCCATTTTTAGTGCTTACCCATTCCAAGCCTTCATTACACCATACAGCTCTTTCCTTGTATCTCATGCATACCCATACCTAGCAGGGCACATTGTGAAGAGGGCAATGTATAACAAAAGTCTTGCCATATTTACACCTTCTAAAGACTTCCATTTGGTCACGCAGCAGCCAGCAGTGACCCCCAAACTTGGGGAAACGTACCAATGTGTTGATGTTCGGCATGCATGTCATAGTGATCAGTAGGAAAGAAGATAAAAGTGCTGACCATACAGCCAACAAAAGCTTGCATTTATATAGAACTTTTAACATAGAAAAATGTCCCACAGCGCTTCACAGAGGCATAAACAGACAAAAACTGGATTCTGAGCCAAAGGAAGAGATATTAGGAGGGGTGACCAAAAGCTTGTTCAAAGTGGTGGGTTTTAAGCTGGGTCATAGAGGGAAGGGAAGTGGAAAGGTGAAGGGGTTTAGGGGAGAAATTCTAGAGCTTAGGGTCTGGACGGCTGACGGCACAGTCGCCAATGGTGGGGCAAAGGGAGGGGGAATGCACAAGGTGCCATATTGAGAGGAATGGAGAGTTCGGGGAGGTGGTTGTAGGACTGGAGGGCTATGAATGGATTTATACATGAGGAGGAGACTTTTAAATTTGAGGCATTGGGGGACCAGGAGCCAATGTAGGTCATTGAGAACAGGTGGGTGAAAGGGAATTGGTGCAGGATATGATTGAGGCAGCAGAGTTCTGGATGAGCTTAATTTTTGAGGATGGAGCATGGGAGGCCGGCCAGGAGAGCATTGGAATAGTTTTCCGGAGGTGACAAAGTCATGGATGTATTTAAGCAGTACATGGGTTGATGTAGGGGCAGAGGCAGGCGATGTTACAGTGGTGAAAGTGGATAGTCTTTGTCAAGAAGAGGATATGGGGTTAAATAGGACGCTGAGATTGTAAAGAGTCTGGTTCAACCTGTGATAGTTGCCAGGGAGGGGGATGGAATCGGTGGCAATGTTATGGAGTTTGTGGCAGGAGATGTCTTTGCTCTTCCCACCGTTTAACTGGAAGAAATTGTGGTTCATCCAAGATTGTATGTCGGAAAAGCAGTCTGACAACACAGGGATGGTGGCGAGGTAGAGCTGGGTGTCACCAGCATACATGTGGAAGCTGACCAATGCATCAGTGGCCAACACAGTACCTGATATTACAGTGGTAGCTGGGACAGTGCATAAGCAGAACAACTGAGGGTAAGGATGATCTTGCTAACCACAGGTATTGCCATCCCTGTGTTGCAGGTTTGCTGCAAGTGTCCTTGGTGTAGGTAACAATGCTCTGTCCTGCTCACCTGCAGCAAGCTGAGGCAGTTGTGCTGTGTAATTAGCAAGTAGGTGTGTCGAGGGTTGCAGAATGGGCTGAGGTCTGCTAATCTCCCAGGGATAAAATGGGCACAAGCAATTCAGGTCACAATAACAGAACAGTAAGGAGAGTCCTGAAAGAAGCTGGCTCGCTCTGCCTTGATTGTATATCTCCTCTCCCAATGCTCAGGGCCGGAGAATTGGCCTTATAATTCCACATGGGATGTGAGAAATGACAAGGACCTGTCCATGTAGACTGAAAGGTCTTTTCCGATCATGTACATTCAAGTCTCGAATGTGAAAACGACCAACTCAGATAGGGAAAAGTCAATTGGTGGGTCAAAAGGGAGAATTGAGTGCCTCCCAGGAGGACAGTTTTTCTGTTAGTAGCAGATGAAATGTCCACATATCACAAGCTATAACCTGTTCCCAGCTTCTCCCAGTGGGATTATTGCCTTACATGTTCCATTATCACTGCAGAATCATAAAGTCTTGAAGCAAAGAAAGAGGCCATTCGACCTATCGTGTCTGTGCTGGCTCTCGGACAGAGCTACCCACTTAGTCCCGTGCCCATATGCTTTTTTTTTTTCCCTTTTTCAAATATTTATCCACTTCTCTTTTAAAAGTTACTATGGACTCTACTTCCACCATTGTTTTTGGTAAGACAATGCATGCCCTAACAACCCTCTATACAAAAAAAATTTCTAACCTCTTCTCTCATACTTTTGATGATCTTAAGTTTATTAACTGACTCACTGATCAGTGGAAATAGTTTTGGGCTATTTACCTTACGAAAACGTCTCATAATTTTTGAACATCTCTGGCAGATCTCCTAGATGTTGAAAAGAGCTCCAGTTTCTCTAATCTTTCCTCATAACTAAATGCCTGGTGTCAACTTAGTGAATCTGTCTTGTCCGAATGGACCATAACGGCTTTCTCCAGTCCTGTATACGCCTCTGTTCTTTGAGTACTTGCAGGAGAACAGAATGGTCCAAATTGATGAGAGTGGAAATACAGCAACACTGTAAAACTTACTGTACCGCACTAAACAGATTTATAAACGTACATGTTTACGGATATCAGTCACTGTGAATATTGGAAAATGCCACAAATAACTCATTATAATACATCATTTGAGGAGACATAAACAGCTCAATTCCATCATTCAGTGTCTCTGTGATTCATCTCTCAACGTGTGTCTTACCTTTTAAGTGCTTTTCAAATTCAGATCCAGCTCCTTGATAAATAATCCAATTAGACGTGTAATTTTTAGTAGAACAAACATCTATGGAGCAAACACTTGTATATTCTTCAACTATTTATTCATACTATGTAAATTGCTAAGAGGATTAAAGTAGTCACTGTTATTTATCATACAAGCACCTCTAGGTTTAGTCAATGTTTAAATACTTGAAATCTTCAAAGTAACATTCAATGTTTGCTCCACTACTGGAATAATATTTCATCCATCTTTCAGATCCTATTTTAAAACCTGAAAAAGAGTATGTAAAGATGCAGAAGTGTAGATTTGTCGAAATAATATCTGCTGACCAGTCCCACAAATCATAACTTGAGTGAATAAGAAGTTTCAGAAACAGCAGCTCAGCATTGTGCATTTACTAGACAAGTCTTTAGCTTTTGATGCATTTCAAATATTCACAAAACAAATTCTGAATATTTGTTCAGTTCTGTTTGATTGGATCGAATTATGCTGGCAGGTGTGGGAGTGATACTCCTACAGATTGTGCGATTGAAGCGTGCAGTAGCTGCAGATCCCATTGTTCTCTGAACATTTTATTGTTGGAATACAATAGGAACGGCCTAAGGGGAATACGTACAGTTACCAAGTGAGATGGGAGTCAATTGATAGGAATCAGAGCCAGTGGGAGGCATAATCTACTCCTGCAGCTGCAGCCCCGTAAGTATAGTAGAAACACAAACAAAGGAGTTTATCATATTCCAGGTTTTGAATTGTTAAGCAGCGGAACAGGTGGGAGCCCCAACCCACTTATATCCCACTGCTACACTAAAAATGAACCATGACTCTTTTTATATATGCATTTCAGATTTTCTACTGATTTTGCTTTGAGTTATGGATGTTTAAAATGAACTCTGACAAAATTTCTGGAAAGTGTTATTGAGCCACATTAAATCTGTTAAAAATGGTTATGCAAATAGTTATGCGACAGAGTGAATTTTAAATATATATATTTTTGCAGCTATGTGGTATATGAGCCAGATTTTGTGCCCAGTTACAGTTTTAAGATTTTAAAACATTGGTAATGAGATTATAATATACAATACTGATATACACAACACAATGGAGAAGAACACTGGGACCCTCAAAGCAACTCAGTATAAAATGTCCGATTCAGGCAGCGATGGGAGTGAAAGGGCAAAGAGACACAAGTCTCATTTTAATGACTCAGGAACAGATTTTTATGAGATGCTGTGAGAAACACAACCTCTTTGGCATTGCAAATGCAAATCAGATGCTGATACCTAGTATAACTTCAAAGTCTCTCTGATATTGCCACCCAACTGAGTACAGAAGCTGAAGTGCTCAAGGATGAGAAAGACATTTAGAAATGAGGAAAGCCAGGGAGGCAAAGAAAAGCTGGCTGGAAGTGGAGTGGAGCATATTATTGCCATTCAATTAAACCTAGAGGAGGAGCAAGCAGTCTACATTTGCCTGAGGAAGGAGAAAATCTCCGAAAGCTTGTGAATTTAAAATAAAATTGCTGGACTATAACTTGGTGTTGTAAAATTGTTTACAATTGCATAATAAGGACAGAGAGTAACCATAATACATCAGGAGGGTCAGCTGCAACCTCTACTTCCTGATAATTATTCTGTCCGCAGTTCCAACTATTAATAATACTTGCATTTATATAGGGCCTATCAAACTGAAAAATCAGTGTTTCACACAATTAAATATTTTTTTAAAATGTATTCTCGGGATATGGGCATCGCTGGCAAAGCAAACATTTATTGCCCAAACCTTGAGAAGGTGGTGTTGGGCCTTGATCTTCAAGCACTGCAGTCTGTGTGGTGAAGGTGCTTCCGTAATGTATCCAGAAATTTTGACCCAGTGACAATGAAGGAACGGCAATATATGTCCAAGTCGGGATGGTGTGCGACTTGCAGGGGAACTTGAAGGTGATGGTGTTCTCATGCACTTGCTGCCCTTGTCCTTCTAGGTGGTGGAGGTTGCAGGTTTGGGAGGTGCTGCTGAAGAAGCCTTAGTGACTTGCTGCAGTGCATCCTGTCGATAGTACACACTGCAGCCACGGTAAGCTGATGAAGGAGGAAGTGGATGTTTAAGCTTGTGGATGGGAATTACTTTATTTATGTGCAGTGGCTGTGGTTATGTAAGCACACCACCATCAGGCATCAAGACTAGCAATGATAAACAGAGCCATTGCTTTGGTGACCAAGACACCTCCCCCATCCAGTGCCAGAGTGTACACCAATTTGGTCCACACATATCTTACTTTCAAATGTCTTATAACTAATACATACCACAAACACACATTTGGTGAATCTGCTAGTTTAATGCCCTGCTTGAAATCCATGGGGTTAAAAGTGCAGCCTGTTTCCAGTCCAAATTAGAAAATGGGATAAAAAGAATTCCCCTCTTCTGTTTGTTCTGCTTCAAAACATTTCCTTGTGACTGCAGCACAAGAACTCCCCATAATTCAGCAATAATTGGTAGAGACCAGCATTCAGATTAAATTCTGTTTTAGATCTGGAACTAGACTGGCATCTCCCTCCTCCCCAACCCCCACTTTGTGTAATGAGTAAAAGTGCTGTTATATCTACTTAGATGCCACAGCACCAAAGGGAAATTTAGACATTCTACAGGGAGCTCTTAACCTGCCCCTGGAGTGGAGACCAGATACAAAAAGTGGAAACATTGCATTCCCCATCTCAATAAGTATAGTCTTTGCCATTTTATTTTTTCCCTCAGCGTGCCCACACATCCAACCCAGTCTTATTGGAGCATGTTCTGTCACACCAATGTGATTGTTCCACTTCCTGCAACTTTTATCTTTAAAGCTTTATTTTCACTGGGAATTCGAGAACTTTTCAATTGAGACCAAATCAATGTTATTTAGGACCCTCAAAAAAAACTATCAGAGGCAGAAGTGTTTATCTCAGCTGCATTCACAAAGTACAGCTTTAAGGTGAATTTTCAATACTTAGAAATTGTAATTGCGATAAATATTTCAAATCTACCACTCAAGCAATATCGTTTCATACATCTAAATCTACAATTCTGAAACGTGAGGGGGGGGGAAAAAGCCTTCCCCTTCTGAAAATGTAATTATGTTGTCTCCACTTTCTCATTACTAGGACTATCCAAGTTTGCAGAAAAATAATGGAGCTGGGGAAATGATCAACAATGTGACAAAGCAGGTCCTCTGCATCGTGCAGCTCTAAGATCGCAAGTAATGTATAATAATATCATAGGTGAATAAAGAGTGCTCACTCATAAATCAATTTTGTTTAAATTTACACAAAAGCTATTTTTGTGAGGGCAAAGGGTTAGAATATTCAATTTCCTAGAATTATAGTCAAGGCTTCAAATGTATTGTATTTCAGCTATGGTCCCTTCTGCCACCAGAGTTTAACTTTACCACAGGCCTGTCATCCATTCCTTCTGGAATCTTTCGTTTCTATGCTGACTTTGCTGCATTCCTTTTAAACAGAAGTATGATTTATAAATGCCAATTAAACACAAGCCAAGTTTAAAGCCAACATATCTTGTTGGGATTTGTTGTTAATTGGAGACTGTGAAGTAACAGCTATATACAGTATCTCCACTGCATCACATTCGTTTTCAGAGTTAACTCCTTGCATCTCTAATTAACAAATTTCTTTTGCCGTCAGGAGTAGTTCAGAAAATCAATAAGAAGGCATAATAATATTGGATAGCCTGCAGATCCTAGGTCTTCGAATATAAATAACAGACGTTCCACAGGGTGACCCAGAGGGGGTTTGCATTTGTTCATTCTTAGCTCAGTGAAATGGCCATTGGCACCTTTGTTGCATGATATACAGATGGCTTGATTCTCTCCATGGTATTTAATTTATCGCTAATATTTTTTTTTCCACAGCACCAAATTAATGACTCTTGTACCCAATGATGATATCATGGACATCTGTGCCAGTCTGGTGTTTTTGAATGAAAGAAATTATCCTTCCCACATCCGGAAAAAAAAAATCTACAGCCATAAACACCAAAAGCTGAATCTGTTTATTTATTTGGGGGGGGGGGGGAGGGGGGGAGGGGACAGGAGTGAGGAAAAGAGGCGAGAGCAGCACATCCAAAAGAAACATGCAGTTTATCACAAAAGTATGGTACACAATTAAACACCAAAATCTAAAAGACAACCTACCATATTGGGACAATGAAAATGGGAGTCCTCATAATGCAAACTCAGCCAGTTTAAACAGATTGCCTACCATGGATCTCGTCGGTTCACTCCAGTAAGACTCAGCCTTGTTTCAAAAGAGACACACGACAACGCAAAATCGTCGAGCAGAAATTGATAGCCAAGTTCTGCACCCATGAGGACGGCCTCAACCGGGATCTTGGGTTCATGTCACGCTACACGTAATCCCACCAGCGGAAAAAAAAGTTATCTGTTTTTATTACAACTGGTCATTCTCTCTCTTTCTCTTCCTTTCGGATGTTTCTCTCTCTCTCTCTCTGTCTTTGGGTTCGGACCGTTTGTATATTCAGTAGTCCTGTATGTACTGTCTCTCTGTCTGATTGCCTTGACAATGGGCAGTTGGAAAGATTATCTGTAATCACCAGGCATTGTTCTCTGACTATATATGCGGTAAACTTCAAGGAATCCCACACTCACCTGACGAAGGAGAAAGCCTCCAAAAGCTTGTGATTTTCAAATAAAACTGTTGGACTATAACCTGGTGTTGTAAGATTCCTTACATTTGTTTCAAAATGGAGGAAGAAGCCATTACTGCAAACATTGGGCTGATTTTTATGATCAACTTTCATCGGGTGGATGTGGGCTGACCAATGAAGCTCGCCGGAGGCCTGAACCGTTTCTGTGTTCGGGCCTCATGAGAACAGTATTGACGAGCTGCCGGTGCTGACAGGCAGTTTGCATCATGAAGGGTGGGGGTGGGGGGAGGGGGACAAGAAATCCAGCGGCTCCCCCCCCCAGAGCTGAGCCGGAAGTGAGTCCTTAAAGTGGGGGAAATGGAAGGCAGAAAATTAGTGAGTGAGTTTGGACAGTCACACTACTGGGAGTGTACGATAGACCCCCAAACGGGCAGAGGGAGATGGAAGAGCAAATATGTAGCCAAATTTCTGAGAAGTGTAAAAACAATAGGGCAGTAAAAGTAGGGGATTTCAACTACCCTAATATTACAGAACCTTCTGGGGGGGTTGGGTGACCAGCCATAGGTCGTGGTCCATATCGGTACCAACGACATAGGTAGAAAGAGGAATGAGGTCCTGCAGGCAGATTTTAAGGAGTTAGGAAAGAGATTAAGAAGCAGGACCGCAAAGGTAGTAATCTCTGGATTACTCCCAGTGCCACATGCTAGTGAGTATAGAAATAGGAGGATAGAGCAGATGAATGCGTGGCTGGTGCAGGAGGGATGGCTTTAGATTCTTGGGGCATTGGGACCAGTTCTGGGGAAGGTGGGACCTGTACAGACCGAATGGGTTGCACCTCAACGGAGCTGGGACCAATGTCCTGGCAGGGAGGTTTGCTAGTGCCACGGGGTGGGAGGGGGTTGAACTAATTTGGCAGGGGGATGGGCACCAGGATGTAGCAATGAAAAGGAGAAACAAGAGACACAAAGGATCGGGGGAGAAAGATAGCACTAGAGCAAGTAATAGTACAGTATTAAGTGGGATCAGACTTGGAGTGAATACAAGTCTAAGACTGGTTTGTAGTGCATGTGCGTAAACGCACAAAGCATGGTAAATAAGGTTGGTGAGCTGCAGGCGCAAATAGCCACATGGGAATACGATGTTGTGAAGATAACGGAGACCTGGCTCAAAAAAGGGCAGGATTGGGTAATTAATATTCCTGGATATAAGGTCTTCAGGAAAGATAGGGAAGGAAAGAAAGGAGGTGGTGGTGGGGGGGGGGGGGGTAGCAGTATTGATTAAGGAGGATATTGCAGTACTGGAGTGAGAGATGTCCTGGAGGGGTCAAGGACAGAATCTATTTGGTTAGAGTTAAGAAACAACGGAGGTGCCATTACACCACTGGGTGTATTCTATAGGCACCAACTAGTGGGAAGGATATAGAGGAGCAAATTTGCAGGGAAATTGCAGAGAGGTGTAAAAGCTATAGAGTAGTGATAATTGGGGACTTCAACTATCCTAATATAGGAAAGCTATGGACATGGACCATCCTAAAGTAAAAATACTCAATTGGAGGAGGGCCAATTTCAATGGGATGAGAACAGATCTCACCTGTGTAAACTGCAATCAAAGATTGGAAGGCAAAACTGTAATTGAACAGTGGGCAGCCTTTAAAGACGAGGTGGTTCGGGTACAGTCTAGGCACATTCCCACGAGGCAGAAAGATAGGGCAACTAAAGCCAGAACTCCCTCAATGACAAAAGAGATAGTGATTAAAATGAAGCGGGAAAAAGGGGCGTTTGACAGATGTCAGGTTGATAACAAAGTGAGAACCAGGCATTTTGAAATCGATATACACATCATCAACTGCATTGCCCATTACCTCATCAAAAAACTCTATCAGGTTAGTTAAACATGATTTGCCTTTAACAAATCCATGCTGGATTTCCCACACTCGTCCAAGTGACTGTTAATTCTGATCCAGATTATCGTTTCTGAAAGTTTCCCCACCACTGAGGTTAAACTACCTGGCCGATAGTTGCTGGGTTTATCCTTACACCATTTTTTGAACAAAGGTGTAACATTTGCAATTCTCCAGTCCTCTGGCACTACCCCCGTATCTACAGATGTTTGGAAGATTATGGGATAGCAATAATATAAGGGGCAAAGAGGGGGAGGAATTTTTGAAATGTGTTCAGGATAACTTGCTTATCCAGTACGTTTCCGGTCCAACGAGGAAGGAGGCATTGCTGGACTTGGTTCTAGGGAATGAGGCGGGCCAAGTGGAGCAAGTGTCAGTGGGGGAGTATTAAGGGAGCAGCGATCATAGTATCATAAGGTTTAGAAAAGCTATGGAAAAGGACATGGACCACTCTAAAGTAAAAATACTCAATTGGAGGAGGGCCAATTTCAATGGGATGAGAACAGATCTGGCCCAGGTAAACTGGAATCAAAGATTGGAAGGCAAAACTGTAATGGAACAGTGGGCGGCCTTTAAAGACGAGATGGTTCGGGTACAGTCTAGGCACATTCCCATTAGGCAGAAAGGTAGGGCAACTAAAGCCAGAGCTCCCTCAATGACAAGAGAGATAGTGAGTAAGATGAAGCAGGAAAAAGGGGTGCATGACAGATGTCAGGTTGATAAAGTGAGAACCAGGCAGAATATAGCAAGTTCAGAGGAGAAGTGAAAAAGGAAATAAGAAGGGCAAAGAGAGAGTCTGAGAATAGACTGGCGGCAAACATAAAAGGGAATCCAAAAGTCTTCCACAGGCATGTAAACAGTAAATGGGTCGTAAGAGGAGGGGTGGGGGGCGATTCGGGACCATAAAGGAGATCTACTCATGGAAGCAGAGGGGATGGCCGAGGTACTAAATGAATACTTTGCATCTTTCTTTACCAAGGAAGAAGATGCTGCCAGAGTCTCAGTAAAGGAAGATATAGTTAAGATACTGGATGGGCTAAAAATTGATAAAGAGGTACTTGAAAGGCTAGCTGTACTTAAAGTAGATATGTCACCCGGTCCGGATGCGATGCACCCGAGGTTGCTGAGGGAAGTAAAGGTGGAAATTGCGGAGGTGCTGGCCATAATCTTCCAAACATCCGTAGATATGGGGGTGGTGCCAGAGGACTGGAGAATTGCAAATGTTACACCTATGTTCAAAAAATGGTGTAAGGATAAACCCAGCAACTAAAGGCCAGTCAGTTTAACCTCAGTGGTGGGGAAACTTTCAGAAACGATAATCCAGGACAGAATTAACAGTCACTTGGACGAGTATGGGAAATCCAGCATGGATTTGTTAAAGGCAAATCATGTTTAACTAACCTGATAGAGTTTTTTGATGAGGTAACAGAGAGGGTAGTTGAGGGCAATGCAGTTGATGTGGTGTATATAGACTTTCAAAAGGCGTTTGATAAACTGCCGCAGGTAGGCTTGCCATTAAGATTGCGGCCCATGGAATAAGGAGGGCAGTAGCAAGACAGATACAGAATTGGCTAAGGGACAGGAAACAGGGAGTAGTGGTGAACGGTTGTTTTTCAGACTGAAGGGAGGTGTACACTGCTTTTCTTGATATCTACTAATAACTTGGATGTACATGCCACAATTTCAAAATCTGCAGATGACACAAAACTTGGAAGTGTAGTAAACAGTGAGGAGGATGGTGATAGACTTTAGGGAAGGAAACCTGCCATCCTTACCCGGTCTGGCCTATATGTCACTCCAGACCCACAGCAATGTGGTTGATTCTTAATTGCCCTCTGAAATGGCCTCGCAAGCCACTCAGTTGTAAAATCTCGCTAAAAAAAGTCATAATAAGAATAAAACCAGACGGACCACCCGGCATCGGACCACTAGGCACCGGACACGACAAAGGCAAACCAAGCCCAGTCGACCCTGCAAAGTACTCCTCACCAACATCTGGGGACTTGTGCCAAAATTGGGAGAGCTGACTCACAGATTAGTCAAGCAACAGCCTGACATAGCCATACTCACAGAATCATACCTTTCAGCCAACATCCCAGATTCTTCCATCACCATCCCTGGGTATGTCCTGTCCCAACAGCAGGACAGACCCACCAGAGTTGGTGGTACAGTGATATACAGTAAGGAAGGAGTGGCCCAACATTGACTCTGGACCACATGAAATCTCATGGCATCAGGTCAAACATGGGCAAGGAAACCTCCTGCTGATTACCACCTACCGCCTTCCCTCAGCTGATGAATCAGTCCTCCTCCATGCTGAACACCACTTGGAGGAAGCACTGAGGGGAGCAAGGGCACAGAATGTACTCTGGGTGGGGGACTTCAATGTCCATCACCAAGAGTGGCTCGGTAGCACCGCTACTGACCGAGCTCTGAAGGATATATCTGCCAGACTGGGCCTGCGGCAGGTGGTGAGCAAACCAACACAAGGGAAAAACTTACTTGACCTCGTCCTCACCGATCTACCTGTCGCAAATGCATCTGTCCATGACAGTATTGGTAGGAGTGACCACCGCACAGTTCTCGTGGAGACGAAGTCCCGTCTTCGCACTGAGGACACCATCCAATGTGTTGTGTGGCACTACCACCGTGCTAAATGGGATAGATTCAGAACAGATCTAGCAGTTCAAAACTGGGGATCCATGAGGCGCTGTGGGCCATCAGCAGCAGCAGAATTGTATTCCAGCACAATCTGTAACCTTATGGCCCGGCATATTCCTCACTCTACCATTACCAACAAGCCAGGGGATCAACCCTGGTTCAACGAGGAGTGTAGAAGAGCATGCCAGGAGCAGCACCAGGCGTACCTAAAAATGAGATGCCAACCTGGTGAAGCTACAACTCACGACTACATGCGTGCTAAACAGTGGAAGCAACATGCTATAGACAGAGCTAAGCGATTCCACAACCAATGGATCAAATCAAAGCTCTGCAGTCCTGCCACATCCAGTGTGAATGGTGGTGGACAATTAAACAACTAACGGGAGGAGGAGGCTCTGCAAACATCCCCATCCTCAATGATGGCGGAGTCCAGCACGTGAGTGCAAAAGACAAGGCTGAAGCGTTTGCAACCATCTTCAGCCAGAAGTGCCGAGTTATTGATCAATCCCGGCCTCCTCCCGATATCCCCACCATCACAGAAGCCAGTCTTCAGCCAATTCGATTCACTCCTTGTGATATCAAGAAACGGCTGAGTACAAGGGATACAACAAAGGCTATGGGCCCTGACAACATCCCGGCTGTAGTGAAGAATTGTGCTCCAGAACTAGTCGCGCCTCTAGCCAAACTGTTCCAGTACAGCTACAACACTGGCATCTACCCAACAATGTGGAAAATTGCCCAGGTATGTCCTGTCCACAAAAAGCAGGACAAATCCAATCCGGCCAATTATCGCCCCATCAGTCTACTCTCAATCATCAGTAAAGTGATGAAAGGTGTCGTCGACAGTGCTATCAAGTGGCACTTACTCACCAATAACCTGCTCACCAATGCTCAGTTTGGGTTCCGCCAGGACCATTCGGCTCCAGACCTCATTACAGCATTGGTCCAAACATGGACAAAAGAGCTGAATTCCAGAGGTGAGGTGAGAGTGACTGCCCTTGACATCAAGGCAGCATTTGACCAAGTGTGGCACCAAGGACCCTTGTAAAATTGAAGTCAATGGGAATCAGGGGGAAAACTCTCCAGTGGCTGGAGTCATACCTAGCACAAAGGAAGATTATAGAGGTTGTTGGAGGCCAATCATCTCAGCCCCAGGACATTGCTGCAGGAGTTCCTCAGGGCAGTGTCCTAGGCCCAACCATCTTCAGCTGCTTCATCAATGACCTTCCCTCCATCATAAGGTCAGAAATGGGGATGTTCGCTGACGATTGCACAGTGTTCAGTTCCATTCACAACCCCTCAGATAATGAAGCAGTCCGAGCCCGCATGCAGCAAGGCCTGGACAACATCCAGGCTTGGGCTGATAAGTGGCAAGTAACATTCGTGCCAGACAAGTGCCAGGCAATGACTATCTGCAACAAGAGAGTGTCTAACCACCTCCCTTTGACATTCAACGGCATTACCATCGCCGAATCCCCCACTATCAACATCCTGGGGGTCACCATTGACCAGAAACTTAACTGGACCAGCCATATAAATACTGTGGCTACAAGAGCAGGTCAGAGGCTGGGTATTCTGCGGCGAGTGACTCACCTCCTGACTCCCCAAAGCCTTTTCACCATCTACAAGGCGCAAGTCAGGAGTGTGATGGAATACTCTCCACTTGCCTGGATGAGTGCAGCTCCAACAACACTCAAGAAGCTAGGCACCATCCAGGACAAAGCGGCCCGCTTGATTGGCACCCCATCCACCACCCTAAATATTCACTCCCTTTACCACTAGCGCACTGTGGCTGCAGCGTGTACCATCCACAGGATGCACTGCAGCAACTCGCCAAGGCTTCTTCGACAGCACCTCCCAAACCCGCGACCTCTACCACCTAGAAGGACAAGGGCAGCAGGTACATGGGAACAACACCACCCACACGTTCCCCTCCAAGTCACACACCATCCAGACTTGGAAATATATCGCCGTTCCTTCATCGTCGCTGGGTCAAAATCCTGGAACTCCCTTCCGAACAGCACTGTGGGAGAACCTTCACCACACAGACTGCAGCGGTTCAAGAAGGCGGCTCACCACCACCTTCTCAAGGTCAATTGGGGATGGGCAATAAATGCTGGCCTCACCAGCGACGCCCACATCCCATGAACGAATAAAAAAAAGACAGGCTGGTGGCATGGGCAGACACGTGGCAGATAAAATTTAACGCAGATAAATGCGAAGTGCTATATTTCAGTAGGAAGAACAAGGAGAGGCAATATAAACTAGAGGGCACAATACTAAAAGAGGTGCAGGAACAGAGAGATCTGGGGGTATATATGCATAAATCATGGAAGGTGGCAGAGCAGGTTGAGAAAGCAGTTAAAAAAGCACAGTGGATCCTGAGCTTTATAAATATAGAGGTATAATAGAGTACAAAAGTAAGGAAGTCATGATGAACCTTTATAAAACACTGGTTCAGCCACAACTGGAGTATTGTGTCCAGTTCTGGGTGCCGTACTTTAGGAAAGATGTGAAGACCTTAGAGAGGGTGCAGAAGAGATTTACTAGAATGATTCCAGGGACGAGGGGCTTTAGTTCCGTGCATAGACTGGAGAAGCTGGGGTTGTTCTCCTTGGAACAGAGGCGGTTACAAGGAGATTTGATAGAGGTATTCAAAATCATGAAGGGTTTAGACAGAGTAGATAGAGAGAAACTGTTCCCAATGACAGATGGTTCAAGAACCAGAGGACATAGATTTAAGGTGATTAGCAAAAGAACCAAAGGTGACATGAAGAAAAACTATTTTACACAGCGAGTGGCTAGGATCTGGAATGTACTGCCCAAGGGGGTGGTGGAGCCAGATTCAATCATGGCCTTCAAAAGGGACCTGGATAAGTACATGAAAGGAAAAAATCTGCAGGGCTACAGGGATAGGGCCAGGGAATGGGACTAGTCGAATTGCTCTTGCATAGAGCCAGCGCGGACACGATGGGCCGAATGGCCTCCTTCGGAGATGTAACCTTTCTATGATTCTAAGATTAGCTGGGATTCTAACAGTGTGAAGGATATAGGAGACACAAAATTCTTAAATTGCATTCAGGAGAACTTTTTTAGCCAGTTTGTAGCAAGCCCAACAAGAGAGGGGGCAGTTCTTGATTTAGTTTTAGCAAATGAAGCTAGGCAGGTGGAAGAAGTATCAATGGGAGAGCATTTTGCTAGTAGTGATCATAATTCAGTTACGTTTAGCATAGTTGTGGAAAAGGACAAAGATAGAACAGGAGTTGAAGTTCTCAATTGGGGAAAGGCCAATTTTACTAAGCTGAGAAGTGATTTAGCAAAAATGGACGGGCAACAGCTACTCGAAGGTGATTCAATGTCAGAGCAGTGGGAGGCATTCAAGGGGGAGATTCAAGGGGTTCAGAGTAAACGTGTTCCCACAAAGAAAAAGGGTGGGACTGCGAAATCTAGAGCCTCCTGGATGTCAAGGAGCATACAGGGAAAGATAAGGCAAAAAAGGAAAGCTTATGCCAGACACCCGGAGCTCAATACTACAGAAGGCATAGAGGAGTATAGAAAGTGCAGGGGTGAAATTACAAATTAAAAAGGAAAGCAAAGAGAGGGCATGAAAAAATATTGGCAAGTAAAATAAAGGAATACCCAAAAGATGTTTTATAAATACATAAACAGCAAGAGGATAACTAAGGAAAGAGTAGGGCCAATTCGAGACCAAAAAGGTAAACTATGTGTGGAGGCGGAAGATGTTGGTATGGATCTTAATGAATACTTTGTATCTGTCTTCACGAAAGAGGGGGCGATGCAGGCATTGTCGTTGAGGAGGAGTGTGAAATATTGGATGGGATAAACATAGTGAGAGAGGAAGTATTAAGGGGTTTAGCATTTTTGAAAGTAGATAAATTGCCAGGCCCGGATGAAATGTATCCCAGACTGTTAAGAGAAGCAAGTGGGGAAATAACAGAGGCTCTAACCATCATTTTTAAATCCTCCCTGGCTACAGGCATAGTGCCAGAAGTTGGAGGACTGCTAACGTTGTACTGTTGTTTAAACAGGGAGAAAAAGATAGACTGAATAATTACAGGCCAGTCAGTCTAACCTCGGTGGTGGGCAAATTACTAGAATCAATTCTGAGGGATAGGATAAATAGTCACTTAGAAAGGCATACAGTAATCAAGGACAGTTAGCATGGATTTGTTAAAGGAAGGTTTTGTCTGACTAACTTGATTGAATGTTTTGAGGAGGTAACAAGGAGGGTCAATGAGGGTAGTGTGTTTGATGTCGTGTACATGGATTTTAGCAAGGCTTTTGACAAGGTCCCACATGGCAGACTGGTCAGAAAAGTAAAAGCCCATGGGATCCAAGGGAAAGTGGCAAGTTGGATTCAAAATTGGCTCAGTGGCAGAAGCAAAGGATAATTGTCGACGGGTGTTTTTGTGACTGGAAGGCTGTTTCCAGCGGGGTTCCGCAGGGCTCAGTACTCGGTCTCTTGCTTTTTGTGGTATATATTAATGATTTGGACTTAAATGTAGGAGGCATGATTAAGACGTTTGCAGATAATACAAAAATTGACCGTGTGGTTGATAATGAGGAGGAAAGCTGTAGACTGCAGGAAGATATCAATGGACTGGTCAGGTGGGCAGAAAACTGGCAAATGGAATTCAATCCAGAGAAGTGTGAGGTAATGCATTTGGGGAGGGCAAACAAGGCAATCCCTGAAGGTAGCAGGACAGGTAGATAAGGTGGTTCAGAAGGTATACAGGATATTTTCCTTTATTAGCGAGGCATAGAATATAAGAGCAGGGAGGTTATGCTAGAACTGTATGAAACACTAGTTAGGCCACAGCTTGAGTACTGCCTAAAGTTCTGGTCACCACATCACAGGAAGGAAGTAATTGCACTCGAGAGGGTACAGAGGAGATTTACGAGGATACTGCCAGAACTGGAGAATTTTAGCTATGAGGAAAGATTGGATAGGCTGGGGTTGTTTTCATTGGAACAGAGGAGGCTGAGGAGTGATTTAATTGAGATGTACAAAATTATGAAGGGCCTTGATAGGATGGATCAGAAGGACCTATTTCCCTTAGCAGAGAGAAGTTAATAACCAGTGGCATAAATTTAAAGTGACTGGTAAAAGGATTAGAGCAGAGCTGAGGAAAAAAAATTTCACCCAGAGGGTGGTGGGGGTCTGGAACTCACTGCTTGAAAGGGTGGTAGAGGCAGAAACCCTCATCACATTTAAAAAGTACTTGGATAGGCACCATAACCTACAAGGCTTCGAACCAAGTGCTGGAAAGTGGGATTAGGCTGGATAGCTTATTTTCGGCCAGCTCGGACACAATGGGCCGAATGGCCTCCTTCTACGCCATAAATTTTCTATGATTCTATAATATAATTCCATGAAAGAGGGCTCGGAGGGAGTGACAGCAGGTGAGGATATTTTTGTGGGGCCAGGAGAAGCATTACTATCCCTCCTGGCCCCATAAAAATCATTGGCAAAGCTGGTTAGGAACATTTTTGAGTGGCCTGGCTCTGCTGCTCAATGCTCAGTTCCACTATGAGGTATACGAACATCAAAATTGAATAAGCGTCATAAACACAGCACAAGACCCTATTTAAAAATATTTTAATGAGGCTCCCAGCTGTTTATTTTTTAAAAATTTCCATCTGTCTACTACCCTGTTCACGCTGAAAAATGGGGAGGCAAGCAGACAAAAATCACCCCCCGCCCCTCTCCCTCCTGATAAAAAGCATCAATCTTACACAATAGTGTTGATACTGGGGTACAAACCACACTTCAGTCACACAGGAGCTGTTTGGTAATGTAAACTTTCATTTCATCAGGAATGGCCCCATTTAGGATCGAGCTTTTGTGAAGAAAACCTCAAATTGCAGCTTTCTGTAGTTACCATGGTGACCAAAATGATGAGAGAACAAACTTTGAAATGTCCTAACATGCATAAATATAGATTAAATGAGCGTATACCCAAGTAAGAAGACAAAAAGAATTCTGGGAGGAAAATGGGAAACAATTTTTTTTAAAATTGTTACAGATATAACAAAGCGGCTTTTGGGATATTAATTTTTATAAAGCTTTGTGTATTAGTCTGACTCGATATACAAGTCTCGATTTTATTTTTAAAATTTTTCTGGCACAAAAATATTTTCACAAATAAATTTTTAAAAGGATTTTTTAGAGGGTGGGGAGAAGAAGAGAAAGAATTCAGGGCAATATTAAATATAACAACAATGAAATTAAATTTGTCAATACAGAGCAGAGCAGAAGATTGAGTTTAAACCAGTGAGGAACATATACAGAAATACCTTGGGGAATGGGAAAATATCTGGTGTCAGTGAACATTTCTGCACTTTCTGAGAGGGAGGATGTTGGCAGCCCAACAGAATACGGTGTTTGGCTAAATTCTTTTACCCACCCGAATTGAGGGGAAAAACCCAAAGTGTGTCGAAATTTAACAACTGGGGCAACAATTGGGGCAGATCGAAACTAATCGGGAATCAGTTGGTCTGTTCATCTTAACCGAAGTGTTCAATCACTGGGAATAAATCAAGGTAGATTGGAAAGAGGTTTTTTTTCCCTTTGAAATATGTTGCACTTACAAGATGCAATGTGCAACTTTAAAAATACGTTCAGTGGTTTACTAATACCACCGGGGTGAAATTCAACTTCAACGAGAGTGCACAACGGGCAGTCAGTGGAAAGGAAAGTCAGACCGGGTGTGTAACAGGCAGCCCATTTTGCACTCTCTCCAGAGTTGAATTTCACTCCCCTCACATCTCTTTTACTCTGTCCAATTTTGAAGGTGCACTGCACAGTTTGCCTTAGTGCTTCAACTTGGGTTCTCAATTTTACCAAAATTGCTCAGTGCTTTAAAAGATTTATAATTTGGATCTTGTCACTTCTATTCTATCACTATGGAAAGATTGGACCAGAATTTACTTTCAAGCTAATGACGTTCACCGTTATTTACGCGCAAATCGCACAGCAACTTCAGGCGAGGGCTGATGCGCGGTTAAACGCGAAAATCCAGAAGTTGCTGTCTGTGAGTCGTCGCTCCGCCATTTGCTTCACAAAAACAGCATCTCGCTATCTGACTCACCGTTCACATGCAGTGAACGGCGTGAAGTTGCTGTATTTGTGCGGTACGTACAAACTAAACTCACCACAGAAAGTTAGGCCAAAAGCAAAAGCAAAATACTACGGAAGCTGGAAATCTGAAATAAAAACAGAAAATGCTGGAAATACTCAGCAAGTCAGGCAGTATCTGTGGAGAGAGAAACAGGGTTAATGTTTCAGGTCGATGACCCTTTGTCAGAACCATTAGTTCTGCCTGACTTGCTGAGTATTTTCTGTTTTTATTACAGAAAGTTAGTGTTTGTCCATTTCAGTCTAAGTATCCTTTTTAACAGCGTGATAAGTCTTAATCACGGCTGAACAACCTCTCTGGCACTGAAAATTAACCTTTACAAGTGTGGAGTCTCATTCCTTCAGATTTTAATTGTTGAAGATTTTTTTAAAAATTAACGTACATTTTTTTTAAAAACTTTTTCTCTGTCTCTTTTTTCTCTCTCTCTTAATTCATTCTTTCTTTCCCTCTCTTTATTTCGCTTTCTGTACCTGATTTGGCATTGAATTCACCATTCTAACTACACTTCCTGGTCAGACTCTGTGCTGCTCATGAACAATGCTGTAATCTGATTAGTTAAGAAGGTACACAGTTGCTTGCCCCGTTCACTCAGGTCCCAGATGCCCTGTAGGGAGCACTGCGCTGTTTCCAGCACCACTTACAGCAACTTCCAGTGCAAAGTCTTATGGAAATCAAACAGGCAAGGGCAGGTCTAACTAACAGTGCCAGCTACAGTAAATTCTGGCCCAATATTTTGGAACATTCTTCTTGTGAACAAGTAATACTACAGATTTATACCTGTGTGCAATGGAACAACCAAAGCTACACTAGTATGGAAATAAAGTCACAAATGATTCCAAAACCTTTTAAAGACCCACAACTCAGGCTGCACAGTCAAGGAGTTTATATTTCTCAGTTCATTAATATTAGTGCAAAAGTCAGCGTGAACATAAATCTGATTTTTGCCATAATTTTCATCAACATTAAAAATGGGGGTAAATATAACTCAGGCTGAGACTCATGGAAGTTTTACATGGAATGCCAATGAGAAACCATCATAGCCAAGAGAGAGTCACAGAACAGTAATCAATGTCTATTCTGAATCTAAAAAAACTTTCATAGAAGTGAAAAACTATTTAGATCCTAACTTACTGAAATGTTAAATTAAGTTGTATTTATTTTGTAGCTTTTATCCTTAAAATATTGGACAGTAAACATGAAATGCTCAAAAGCAGAAACATTTCCAAAGCACAGAAATATGTTTATGAAAAGGTGTAAAGTGAAAAATACAAACTGTGTAAAGGCAATAGTATAATGTGAAGTTTGAGGTAGATAAGTAACACTGTGAAAGTCAGATTCCAAAAACTCTGTGCATTTTACTTATTTACAGGTATGTTATCTGAGGAGCAGTCCTCAGCGGAGGCCCCTTCCAGCTTTCAGAATGGAATAACACATCATCGATGATTCCACTGGATGACATCCCAATATTCTTTCCAATGTCGTTTTCATGTGGAGGACATCCCAGGGATGCGAGAAGGACTTGTGGAATCTTATAAGTGTGTGCATCAAACCAATCAGAGAAAAGCGTGCTGCGACAACCAGACACCACAACATTGCACATTAACATTGTAAAGTATTTTAAATTAAACATGTGGTTGAATCCACATTACAGTGTCTACAACTGAATTTAGCCTCCGGCCTAACATGCTATAAAGAAAAACTTGTATTTATACAGTGCCTTTCAAGGCGTTCCAAAGCACTTTACAGCCAATGAAGCACTTTTGAAGTGTAGTCACTGTTGTAATGTAGGAAATCTAGCAGCCAATTTGTGCCAGCAAGGTCCCACAAACAGCAATGTGACAATGACCAAATCACTTGTTTTTAGGTGTTGGTTAAGGGATAAATATTGGCCAGGATACTGGGGAGAACTCTGCTGCTCTTCTTTGAGACCCACCTGAGAGGGCAGGTAGGGTCTTGGTTTAACATCTCATCTGAAAGACAGTGTACCACACTGAAATGTCAGCCTAGATTATGGGCTCACGTCCCTGGAGTGGGATTTGAACCCACAATCTTCTGACTCAGAAGCGAAAGTGCTAGTACTGAGCCACGGCTGACACTTGAGCACCAGTAGTAGTGCTCTGATACTGTGTGGGAGAGGCGATGAAAGAATAACACCTTGTAGACCCGGACTGAGGTGTCGCTATCAACTGAGAATTTTGCTCAATTCATGCTGGACTACATCAGTCAGATTCCGGAAGAACGGGAGAATGCTGACAGCATTCAACTGATAAAAAATGCATCTGATTGTGGGCCAAAAACATTTTAATATACTTTCAAGGACTTGAAAATGAGTTATCAAAATGCATTTTATACAGTCTGCCAAGGTTTGGTAAAATAATACAATGGAGTCAGAGGAACTGATATTCCTATTGTGGCAACTGTAACAATTTATTTCTTCTACCCATATTAGAATTTTCTCCTCTAGCATGTCTAAATGTCCAGCTGCACTTTTTCCATTAAAAATTATGGGGTTTTTTGTTAGATTCTGCGATCTCACACTTCCAGGAGGGAAAGTATGCTTGCAGGAAGCGTAGGTCTACAATGTTGTAGCCTCGATTCTCCCTGCGAGTGAGGCCTTCTGCTGAGAGCATAGAATCACCCCTTATATCGCAGTCATGGATCTACTTTCCACAGTCCTGAGATACACAAGTTACTTGGAAAACTGACTTTTGTAGCAACATGTTTTAACAATGTGATGATTCTCCTATGATGTCATTTCATGGTCCTAGCAACACAGAAACTATAATGTCCCATATATAACAACCATACACATCTGTACTTATTCTTAGAACCTTAAATTCCATTCTTAATTAGGTATCTGTTTAGTTTTTTTGTACAAAAGGAGTTTGTAGATATAGCATTGATGGGAGTCTTTTCTGTACGTCTACTACTCTGAAGGGAAAAAACATTCTTTCAATCTCTAGTTTTAGCTGCAGCCTGTTAATTTTGTACTTTGGCCAGCTTGTTCTAGGGGAACAGAACATGCATCATTTAGAGCACTTGCATAATTTATATTGAACATTTCATCGAGACTGGAAGGCCCATCATTATATACTTTCCATTTAAAAGGACATCGTGCTGTGCAGCAAGGACCAAGCAGATGTGCCATCATGAACATCAAAAGGATTACTAAACATTCACATCAGTTTGAAAAGGTTTAGATTGAACTAAAGTCTATTTCAACTCTGATTTTAAATGTGCCATACTGAAATCTCACTGCTGGGTAAGGAGAAAGTAAGTTTCCTGTGCAGGTGCAAAGTCATTTAAGTTCATTCTGTTAATACACTGCTTCACAGTGGTGAAGTCATAGGGAAGGATGGTTAAAATGAAGTTGGCAGAAGGATACATTATTTTTTAAGATCAAATATAACACAAATCATTTTTAAGTGACAAAAACTGCTTGATAGTGAAATACAGCAACTCGCCATAATTCCATTTAATTTTGAGACATTGCAGTTTAGGTTTACACAATGGACATCAGATTCATCAGTGTTTGTGGAAATTAATGCCCCTTTAATGAACTAAACAGGGTATTCAGGTTCATTATCAGTTGCTTTGCACCAGAAATAGAGGTCAGACGTTTTGGAAAACTAGACACAAAAGAAAGATACCGAGCACCCAAAGCCTTGACCAAGAAGCTTTTATCCGTAAGTGAGGGACTCCTGCGGAGAGCATTCACTACAAAGCAAAACCAACACAGATAGTGGATGCATTCCATACAGGACTTCCCACCTCTCGCCCAGCCAAAGTCACAGCAAGTCTGATTCACATCTCCATGTTAAAATCAATGTCTTCTGGGTCTATGGAGGAATTTTTCATCTCCTATCCCAGTTGTTCCCTTTTGAAAGTGGTTGGGCATCTCCTGCCTACTGGACTTGTGCCGAAAGGTGCCCATTTGCTGCATGCTCAACAAATTGGTATGAGCTACACTGCATCATGAGAATGTTAGAAATTACATTTATGATCAAAGAAAAGACTGACTGCAAACCCTTCAAACAGAAGGAGTTGTGGTTACTTTTCAGAGTTAGTAAATAAAATAGGTTTCATGATACCTAACTCAAATGACTGATTTCAAATGCGAGAGACTTGACAGGTTTGCAAAAAGGACCTGTGAATGTATTACCTTATTAACTCTGGTGGAAAAAAGTACACGATTGCAGATCTGCACTTTTGTTTGTTACAGCGTTCTGTAGAATATTCATAATTCATGAATCGAGCATCTTGTGAGCCTTTTCATGCATTCTACACAAAATAGCGCTGATGCAGGGACTGAAACACATTCCTTACTGGGTTACAGCACCCAACATTCAGTCTGTCTCCCCTCACACAGTTTGTACTCAAAAAGGCAGATTTGGCATAAAGCAAAGCGTTGTGCAATTTTTGTCTAAGCTTTGTAACAAGTGTAGCAATGCCACAGCACTGAATTGTGCTTAAGATTGGCTTCTAAAAAGGTATTATATGTATCTTTCGGACAATTTATGCCGGGGTTCATTAAAGCAGACTGTATGGATAAGTCCCTTCCTGTAAAATACTTCATTACCCCCATAGATGTTGTTATATACTTTTTTTTTTTACTATCTCTGTTACTAGAGAAATTTGTTGGTTGACGGTTTCCAATGCAGAGCCAACATTAATTTCAATGAAGAGGAAGTGAAGCAGGTGCACGCTGGTGACATTAGGTGAGGGACTCCTGCGGGGAGCATCTGCTGCACAGCAAAACCAACACAGATAGTGGATGCACTCCATACAGGACTTGCCACCTCTCTCCCAGCCAAAGTCACAGCAAGTCTGATTCACATAACATTCTCCCCTGTTAAAATCAACATCTTCTGGATCTATGGAGGAATTTTTCATCTCCCATCCCAGTTGTTCCCCTTCGTATGACTCCCATCTTCGCATCCTCAAGTCCAAGGAGCACCAACATGACCATACATGATGTGCAGCTGGCCTAACCACACATCGCAAGTTCTGGCTCAACTACATGAAGCTCTACTGGGCCTCGCTTTTCTCTGTCGAAACTGGTCACTGCTCTAGGATCATTCTGGAAGGCAAATAGAACGCCTCCGTCCTCCTCTCTACTACCAACTACCTCCTTAAACCCTGCTTTCCTGCCCCCTGCACCCTCACCTCTAACAAGTGTGCCAAGCTCAAGGATTTCTTTGTCACTCAGGTACAGACCATCCGTTCAGCTGCTTACCCCATTTCCCCTGACCTACCAAGCCAAACTTCCCCTTCCAGTCCTCCCCGTACCCTAATCGTAAACCCCCATCTCTCTTTCCAGTTTGTCTCCGATCTTCCCCCTCCAAGCTCATCTCACCCATGAGACCTACCTGCTGCTTCCATGGCCCCATTCCCACTAAACTGCTGAATATCCAACTTCCCTTCTTTGCCCCATGACTAGCCGACATTGTAAGTGGCTCCCTTCGACTCAGGCACGTTCCCAATCTCTTTCCTAACTGCCATTACTATACCACTCCTCTTAACGAAAACACTCTTGACCCCTACGTCCTTGCTAACTGCCGTCACATCTCCAACCTCCATTTCCTCTCCAAAGTCCTTGAATGTGTCGTTGTTTTCCAGATCCATCTCTCCCTCTATGCCATTTGAATCCCTCCAATAGGGTTTCTACCCTTCCCATAGAACCAAAACCGCCCTAAACAAAGTCACAAACTTCGAGAGAGTTGATCCTCCTTTAATGCCTCTCCTCCCTTGTCCAGTTTGGTGGGACTATCCTTACTTCATTCCACTCTTACCCATTTGATTGTAGCCAGAGCATCTCTAGCAACGGCTTCTTTTTCTATCCTGCACCGTCACCACTTGAGTCCCCTAAGGATACACCTTTAGTCATCTCCTCATAGAATCATAGAAAGAAGCCATTTGGCCCATCGTGTCCATGCCAGCCGAAAAAGAACTATCCAACCTAATCCCACTTTCCAGCACTTGGTCCATAGCTCTGTAGGTTACGGCACTTCAAGTGCACATCCAAGTGCTTTTTAAACGTGTTGAGGGTTTCTGCCTCTACCACCCTTACAGGCAGTGAGTTCCAGACCCCCACCTCCATCTGGATGAGAAATAAAATCTACTCAGCTCCCCTCTAATCCTTCTACCAATTACTTTAAATCTATGTCCCCTGGTCACTGACTCCTCTGCTAAGGGAAATAGATCCTCCCTATCCACTTTATCTAGTCCAGTCATAATTTTATACACCTCAATTAAATCTCCCCTCAGCCTCCTTTGTTCCAAAGAAAACAACCCCAGCCTGGCCAATCTTTCCTCATAGCTAAAATTCTCCAGTCCTGGCAACATCCTCGTAAATTTCCTCTGTATCCTCTCTAGTACAATCACATCTTGCGTGCAATGTGGTGACCAGAACTGTGCGCAGTTCTCAAGCTGTGGCCTAACTAGTGTTTCATACAGTTCTAGCATAACCTCCCTGCTTATATTCTATGCCTCAGCTAATAAAGGAAGGTATCCCGTATGCCTTCTTAACCACCTTATCTACCTGTCCTGCTACCTTCAGGGATCTGCGGACATGCACACCAAAGTTCCTCTGTTCCTCTACACCTCTCAGTATCCTCCCATTTATTGTGTATTCCCTTGCCGTGTTTGCCCTCCCCAAATGCATTACCTCACACTTCTCCGGATTGAATTCCATTTGCCAGCTTTCTGCCCACCTGACCAGTCCATTGATATCTTCCTGCAGTCAATAGCTTTCCTCCTCACTATCAACCACACGGTCATTTTTTGTATCATCTGCAAACTTCTTGATCATGCCCCCTACATTCAAGTCCAAATCATTAACATATACCACAAAAAAGCAAGGAGCCCTGCGGAACCCCACTGGAAACAGCCTTCCAATCACAAAAACAGCCATCGACCATCGGACTTTGCTTCCTGCCACTAAGCCAATTTTGGATCCAACTTCCCACTTTCCCTTGGATCCCATGGGCTTTTACTTTCCTGACCAGTCTGCCTTGTCAAAAGCCTTGCTAAAATCCATGTAGACTGCATCAAACGTGCTACCCTCATTGGCCCTCCTTGTTACCTCCTCAAAACAATCAAGTTAGTCAGACCCAACCTTCCCTTAACAAATCCATGCTGACTGTCCTTGATTAACCCGTGCCTTTCTAAAGAATGATTTATGCTATCCCTCAGAATTGATTCCAATAATTTGGCCACCACCAAGGTTAGACTGACTGGCCTATAATTACTCAGTCTATCCCCTTCTCCCTTTTTAAACAACAGTACAACGTTAGCAGTCCTCCAATCATCCAGCACCACGCCAGTAGCCAGGGAGGATTGGAAAATGATTAGAGCCTCCGCTATTTCCTCCCTTGCTTCTCTTAACAGCCTGGGACACATTTCATCCATCTTTGTGGCGATTTATCTACTTTCAAAGATGCTAAACCCCTTAATACTTCCTCTCTCGCTATGGTTTAATGCTATCCAATATTTCACACTTCTCCTCCTTAACTATAATCTTTGTATCGTCCCCCTCTTTTGTGAAGACGGATGCAAAGTACTCATTATGAACCATACCCACATCTTCCGTCTCCACACATAGGTTACCTTTTTGGTTTCTAATAGGCCCTACTCTTTCCTTAGTTATTCTCTTGCTCTTTACCTATTTATAAAACATCTTTGGGCTTTCCTTGATTTTACTTGCCAGTATTTTTTCATGCCCTCTCTTTGCTTTCCTAATTTCCTTTTTAATGTCACCACTGCACTTTCTATATATTGAACTCTCGGTATCTAACATAAGCTTTCCTTTTTTGCTTTATCTTATTCTATATGCTCCTCATCCAGGGGGCTTTAGATTTGGCAGTCCCACCCTTTTTCTTTGTGGGAACATGTTTGTTCTGAACCCTCACTATCTCTCCCGTGAATGCCTCCCACTGCTCAGACACTAATTTACCTTCAAGTAGCTGTTTCCAGTCCACTTTTGCTAAATCATTTCTCAGCTTAGTAAAATTGGCCTTTCCCCAATTAAGAACTTTTACTCCTGTTCTATCTTTGTCCTTTTCCATAACTATGATAAATATAACTGAATTATGATCACTACCACCAAAATGCTCTCCCATTGATATTTCTTCCACCTGTCCAGTTTCATTCCCTAAAACTAAGTCTAATACTGCCCTGTCTCTTCTTGGACTTTCTACATACTGGCTAGAAAAGTTCTCCTGAATGCAAGTTAAGAATTCTGCACTCTCTATACCTTTTACACTGCTTGTATCCCAGTTAATATTAGGGTAGTTGAAATCCCGTACGATTACTGCCCTATTGTTTTTGCACTTTTCAGATATTTGTCTATATATTTGCTTTTCTATCTCCCTCTGACTGGGGGGGGTCTATAGTACACTCCCAGCAGAGTGATTGTCCCTTTTTTTGTTCTTTCGCTCAACCCATATGGCCTCATTTGATGATCCTTCCAACATATCATCCCTCCTCACAGTTGTAATTGTTTCCTTAACCAATATTGCCACCCCCCACCACCCCCCCCAAATCTGGTCCTCATCTACATGTTGCCTGACAACATCATTCACAGACACAGGGTCAGCTTCCACACATATACTGCTGACATCCAGCTGTATGTCTCCACCACTCCCTCAATCCCTCCACTGCCTCTGTGCTATCTGACTGCTTGTCTGACATCCAGCCTTGGGTGACCCTTAATTTCCTCCAGCTAAACAATGGGGACATTGAAGCCTCCACCACTAGGTACAAACTCCATACCCTCACCACGAACCCCATCCCCCTCCCTGGCCACTGTCACAGACTGAACCAAAAAACTGGGAGCCTCCTAAATGGTGATTTTTTTTTAAAAGGACCTGCATGTTTTAATTAATGTAAGGAACTTGTTAAAACCAAATAAAGAAAAAAAATCCTAATTTCATCTCCCACTGGCTGAAGTTTATGTGCATGTATCAAAATTAATGCACAAGAATTTGATTTTTCCAAATATCATATTAACGAACATAGCATTGTCAAATGTTAATCTTTCAAGTAAGATGTTAAACCTGTTCTGGTATTCGAGGTGAATGTTAAAGATCCTACAGCACTATTCGAAGAAGACAAGGTGGTTTCTCCCAGCGTCCTGGCTAACATTCCTTTTTCAACCAACACTGCCTGAAGGCGGATTGTCCGGCTGTTTTTTGGAACAGTGCTGGTGCAGGATGGCTGCTGTCTGCACCTACATGTCAACGGTCGCTGCATTTCAAAAACAAAACCAACTCATTCTGTGAAGCATTCTGTAGAAACGTTAAACTGCAGCATTTCTCACACCAGGTCCCCAATGTCAATGCAGTCAGTCTCTGGAGTGACACAGATTGCAAACCCATTTTAAAGATAGGGGATTTTTAAAATTTATTTGCGCAAACCAATAGATCACAAAGTGAGTGCGTGCTCATCTGATATTTACACTCGCCCATTAGGAGTGACAATCACAACAGCCAGGGCGAGGGAGGGGGCAAGGCACAAACGGTCCAAACTGAACACCTGGTCAGCCGATGCTGGTACTGCCAATCCATTCCACCTGCCTTTCTACTTTCAGAGTAAGTGCACGGCCTGCATTTAAGGAGAAGCTAGGTAAACATGAGGGAAAAAGGAATAGGAAGTTGTGCTGAGAAGGTTAGATGAAGACGGTGGGAGGAGGCTCGTGTGAAGCATAAACACCAGCATGGACCAGTTGGGCTGAATAGCCTGTGTTGTATATTCTAAGTAATTTGAGACTTTTCAATATGAAAAAATGCAATTTAAATACAAATATCGTTATTTATTAATTTATTTAACTTTCAAGTCTAGAGGTTTCAGGTTGGGTATTTAAAAATGAGGTGATATAACCTGGGTTGTAAATTGCTTGTTAGCATCTTGTTGGTATGATTAACTAAAAGGAGCATTGGCATCAATAAAACACGCAAGAAAGTGGGAAAAATGCTCCTTTTATAAGAATGTTTGGGTGGCAGCTGCTTAGTAACTCTACTTTTCAACTCAATGTGACCTTACATCATTTATTATTGAAAGATTTTTGTCAGATAAGACATTTCTGGATCAATCATGTAAACTACTCCAGTATTTTGACAAATGTGCTGCCAGTTGTTCCACTATTGAGTTGCTTTGGTATTGTGAGAGATATTTACATAGGAAGTCCCAAAGGCATTAGCAGGATTGAACTGACCATTTATTTTACTTGCCAGAGGCCTATTTTTAAATTTACAAGAGGCATTATTGAAAGATTAGATCAGACACAGGAATATTGTAACTTTTTTTTTAAAAAAAAAGAATTTTAGTTTCCTAACATTCAGTTGTGAATTTGAAATAACTACAGCCATTGTCTTGCATGCAATTAAGAATTCCAAAACCAACGTTGGTAAACGGCCAGCTTGACTGCCTCAGCAGAAACGTCGCCCCGGAGTTGATTCAAACTCACTCGTCCGCCTCCCATGGTGTTGCCCACTGTGAGCCAGAGGATACAGTCTCTACTCGCATGTACCTGACATGCGCTGGAGCTGGTAACGCTGCTGCCATCTATCGCATTGTGTCCTGTCTGCTGTTACCATGGCACGACTCATCTGCAATGCTCCTGTGTTGCCTCACAATCTCAAGCACACCAACTCACTTAATTAGGAACATTATAAAACTATATAAATAATGAAAGATGCCATCTATAATACATAATAAGTGAAAAATTTTGAGATTATTTATGCAATCTCAGTCAGTGAAATATTAAAATCATAATTTATCATATTTAATTGAGTTATATATGGCAATGATAATTAATGAAATTTCACATTAAGATATTGAAAGGATCAGTCATGCAATAGAAGTTAGAAAAATGTCTGGCAATGAAAAATGTATTTAAAAATAAAAGGTAAAAACTTGATGAAGATATGTATTTTCTTCAAAAAAACAATTTAAGTTCTGCTTAAACAATTGAGACAAAAATCACATGAGGAGTGACTGGAGGTATCAACAACAGGACCCAGAGCTCTGATGTGAAGAATAGCTGGGGGGCAGGGGTGATATGGCAATGTGCAGGAGGAAATAGTGGGAAGAGTGCCAGAAAATTAGGAAGTTTAGGTTCAGGAAGTCAAAAGCATATTTTTTTTAAAATTGAAAGATACACTGAGGTGAGGCGAAACAGGGAGAAAGGAGAGCATTTTAGGACCAGCTTGGAAAAGTTTGACAATAAATTATTTTAATAAGATAATAAAAGTAATTATTGAACAATTTTTTAAAAAATTTAAAATGAGAAAACAGAATAGAGGAAAGAATAAAATACTTAGTAATGATTCTGAACTTACTGTTATCCAGACAGGTAGGTTGGAATGCTGGTTGTGGAGGTTCTGAAGCTGTATAATGCAAGCTTATGTGTGTGGATCCAGAGCTTCTGAAGCTCCATTTAGTAATAGAACTGGACCTGATGGCGTGACAGGGACTGGGACCTACTCACTTAACAATGGGAAATCCAATCAAAGAGACACCTAGAGGCATGACAGGGTTGGTGATGACCAACTGCTGACATTTTATCACTGGAAAAACCAGAGGAGATGGTTACCGATCTTTAAAATGGAGCGCACAACATGTGCACTGATTTTAATATATTGATAAATGAGGATGTCGTTCAGTGACTCTAGTGGCTAAATCAGTCATATGATGTGGAAATGAACCACATATAACATAAGAACATAACAAATAGGAGCAGCAGTAGGCCATCCAGCCCCTCGAGCCTGCTCCGCCATTCAACAAGATCATGGCTGATCTTCTACCTCAACACCATTTTCCTGCACTATCCCCATATCTCTTGATGCCTTTAATATCTAGAAATCCATCAATCTCTGTTTTGAATGTACTCAATGACTGAGCCTCCTCAGCCTTCTAGAGTAGAGAATTCCAAAGATTCACCAACCTCTGAGTGAAGAAATTTTTCCTCATCTCAGTCCTAAATGGCCTACCCCTTATTCTGAGACTGTAACCCCTGGTTCTAGACTCCCCAGCCAGGGGAAGCATCCTCCCTGCATCTACCCTGTCGAGCCCTGTAAGAATTTTGTATGTTTCAATGAAATCACCTCTCATTCTTCTAAACACTAGAGAATACAGGCCTAGTCTACTCAATCTCTCCTCATGTTACAATCCTGCCATCCCAGAAATCAGTCTGGTGAACCTTCGTTGCACTCCCTCTATGGCAAATATATCCTTTCTTAGGTAAGGAGACCAAAATTGTACACAATACTCCAGGTGCGGTCTCACTAAGGCCCTATATAATTGCAGCAAGACATTTTACTCCTGTACTCAAATCCTCCTGTAATAAAGGCCAACATACCGTTTGTCTTCCTAATTGCTTGCTGCACCTGCATGTTAGCTTTCAGTTACTCAAGTACAAAGACACCCAAGTCTCTTTGAATATCAACATTTCCCAATCTCTCACCATTTAAAAAATACTCTGCATTTCTGTTTTTCCTACCAAAGTGGATAACTTCACATTTTTCCACATTATATTCCATCTGCCATGTTCTTGCCCACTCACTTAGCCTGTCCATATCCCCTTGAAGCTTCTTTGCATCCTCCTCACAACTCACATTCCCACCATCAGCAAACTTGGAAATATTATATTTGGTCCCCTCATCCAAATCATTGATATAGATTGTGAATAGCTGGGGCCCAAGCACTGATCCCTGTGGTACCCCACTAGTCACAGTCTGCCAACCTGAAAAAGACCCATTTATTTCCTACTCTCTGTTTTCTGTCTGTTAACCAATTCTCAACCCATGCCAGTATATTACCCCCAATTCCATGTGCTCTAACTTTGTTCACCAACCTTCTGTGCGGGACCTTAACAAAAGCCTTCTGAAAATCCAAATACACCACATCCACTGGTTCCCCCTTATCTATTCTACTAGTTACATCCTCAAAGAACTCCAATAGGTTTCTCAAACATGATTTCCCTTTCATAAATCCACGTTGACTCTGCCAAATCCTATTATTATTTTCTAAGTGTCCTGTTATCACATCCTTTATAATAGATTCTAGCATTTTCCCTACTCCTGATGTCAGGCTAACAGGTCTGTAAGTTCCCTGTTTTGTCTCTCCCTCCTTTCTTAAATAGTTAGGTAAATAGGTTAGGAAGATCCCATGTTCAACTCCTCGAGGCTGATTTTAAACCCCAAGATCGGGTGGGTTGGGGGCGGGTGGGAGTTGAAAGTAGTTGTTTTTTTGGGTCGCGACCGCAAAATTTTCGGACTTTGCGTTCCCAGTGGGAAGCCTGTACTTTTACGCATTCACGTTATACCTGGAAATAAAGCCGGGTTGCAGTCGCGACCCAAAAAACAACTATTTTCAACTCCCACCCATTCTTGGGGGTTTAAAATCACCACCCTGGTCTGCGCTGAATAATTTTCTCTCCTCTTCTGAAGCCACGGTATCATGTATGTTTGAAACGTTTTTTTATAAATTTAGGTTCCATAGTTTATAATTGTAGCAATCTGGCAGTTTCTAACATGTTGAAATCTTTTATTTTCACCTGAATAAAAATATTTCCGAAGTAGCCTCCTCCTACATGCTTCTGACTCGATCTTGTACAGGCCCCTGTGAAAGTGTAACCATTGATCAGTTGGCTGTAACATTTTTATTCATTATAAAAATTATATACACAACGTGTATGCGGAGGAAAGCAAATTTCCCCCATAGTTCAATACGCCCTGAAAAAATATGAAGGTTTCTTCTGAATTTGGTATCCAAATAAAGCTGCATACTAAAGCTGTAAGGTCTCACCACATTAGGAACTGCCAGATTGCTACAAGTAAACCAGAAACTAAATTTATAAAAATACTGTTCAATCTTTACAAAAATGCATGTAATGTTCATTGGCTTCTTTGAAACAATCAAAATGCCATAATCAGAAATTAATAAATGATGGTTAATGATACCTTTGTGCTAGACATGGGCAGGGTGCAGATACAATAAGGCCTCTCCCCCCACCTAAGATTTCCAAGGTACTTGTCGTTTGCTGCATGCTCCATAATTTTGCAATATAAAAAGAGTCCCAGCCATGGTGGAGGAACACAATCCAGAATGAAGGCCTTAGCAGGACATAGGCACTGATTACTAGGGTGTAACTTCAGAAACCCACAGCTGCCAATGTTAGGGCAAAGGGAGTGGGCAATGCAGAAGAGGCCAGAATCGGAGGAACAGATAGTTTGGATGGGGTTGTTGGGGTGGAGGAGGTTACAGAGATAGGGAGGGGTGAGGCAATGAAGAGATTTAAAACATGAGGACGAGATCCTTAAGTTTGCAGCACTGGGGGACCAGGAGCCAGTGTACATCTACGAGCACAGGGGTGATGGGTGAGCGGGATGTGGTGCAGGATCAGATATGGGCAGCAGAATTTTGGATAAGTTGAAGTTTATGGAGGGTGGAGGACGAGAGGCCAGTCAGAAGAGAATTAGAATTATTGAATCTGGAGGTGACAAATGCACAGATGAGGGTTTCAGCAGCAGATGGGCTGAGGCAGGGGAAAAGATGGGAAATGTTATAGAGGTGGAAGTAGGCGGTCTAGAGAGGATATGATGTTGAAAGCTCAGCCTGGATCAAATCGGACGCAGAGGTTGTGAACAGTCTTATTCAACCTGAGGCAGTGACCAGGGAATAGTATTAGTTGTAATATTCCGTGCCATCCTGACCTCATTATCTATTTTAGCTCTGCCGGCCAGTTTCATAAGCACCTATGCCCTCTTTTTATACACATCAGGGCTCACTGTACTATCTAATGCTTTATATTTTAGGAACAATCTCTTCTTTGTCCATAATCCCTGCATGACGTCTATTGTTGCCCACATTGGACCTTTCCTCCATTACCCTTCTTCCCTAGTGGTATCAATCTGTTCTGTACTCTATGTATATCCAACCCAAAATTGGCAGAAAAACACTATGACCTGGGCAGGCATGGCAGCAAATCTGGGTGGAACCTGGTTAAGAGGGCTTAGAATCTTAGGAAACTGGTCAACAGAGCTAAAATAGATAATGAGGTTAGGATGCTGCAACTAATACAACCCCCTGGTCACTGCCTCAGGTTGAACAAGACTGTTCGCAACCTCTGTGTCCTATTTGACCCAGGCTAAGCTTTCAATACCGTATCCTCTCTAGCACAAAGACCACCTATTACCACCTCTGCCCCCCTGCCCACTTTTCCACCTGTCAGAAACTCCATAACATTTGGGGACAGGTTCATAATACGCCTGCCCAAATATGGGAGGGCATATTATAACACCATGACAATAAAGGAAATGCATCAAATTTACCTTTAGTCGCGCTCTGGCAACGTCGGGCGCAAGGGAGCTGGTGCGTCCCTGGTATCCAACAGTGCCACGGCCTCCAGGGGATTTAACATTAAGAGGTCGTTACAGAAAGTGGCCTATTTAAAATAGGAACCTTTTTAAAAATTTTATAAAAATTGATTGAGGGGAGTTACAGCCGGCCCACTTACACAATGGCAAGGTGCCGCAGTGGGTCCGTGCCTTCTTTCTGTGGCAGGTGCCCCAGTTGGGCTCTAAATGACATGGGCATCCGCCCAAAATAAGTAAGTGGGATGAGGTCGGAGGTGCATGCATGAGGCGAATCAAAGTTCCACCCTGCCACAGATCCACCCCCAAAAAGTCCTCCAGTGGAATTTCTGACCTAGTATTTTAAAAACAAATTTCAATCCAGTTTCCTTAGCTCACCCTTCAATCCCACAAAATCTAATTTTTTTAAAAGTTCAATATTTTTATTGTACTATTCTCTTTTCCATCATAAGCATAACTTTAAATTAACCCCTGGCTCTGACATCTCCTGGTTTTTACTTAACATCAGGATCCTTGACCAATTGTTCCACACAATATTGTGTCCCAGTTTGTGTTTTCTCACCTATTGCGCCCTTTATAGTTTTATGCCTGTTAAATTGAAATCACCCATAACAACTGCATCTGTTCCTGTTCAGATACCTTAGCTGACTACAACATGTTTGAAACCTTCAGCTCTTTCCCACGGGCTCCTGGGGAGTAAGGTGAATTTATCAGCCCTGGCAAACAGTGTGCCTGCGAGCTGCTTTATACAGGAATTGCAGTACGTCTCCAACTGCGGCCTGGAATGTCCATGATGCATTGGAATTCAGGGTTGTGGTCACCTTAACAGCCACAGGCAACATTGTGCCAGCTGTGATGGTGGTGGGCTTCAGCAGATTTCTGATATGGCCTCTTGTGAGAAGCGCAATCTTCTCCTACTCTGTTCCTCACCAAGGTAGAGGTAGCTCACTCTGGACCAATAGACCCTATGGTAAGGTCACCTGAAAGCAGCTCTCCCCCTTCCTGGACTTGAAGGACCAAGTGCTATTGC
Organism: Heptranchias perlo; assembly: GCF_035084215.1. NCBI lineage: Eukaryota > Metazoa > Chordata > Chondrichthyes > Hexanchiformes > Hexanchidae > Heptranchias > Heptranchias perlo. Next base: position 22,606,959 of record NC_090349.1, on the reverse strand, counting down.
TGTTCCCTGTTCCTCCTCTTCCTGCAGCCAGTAAAGGGTGGTCAATTTCACTCCCATCCTTCAGGAAAGCAAACACCTCTTTCTGCTAATAGAACAGTTGAATTACCAAAAAATGTAAATGATAGTTTTTTGCTGAAATTGTGCTTTCAGAAGAGCTCTTCCAACTCTCCAGATGGATACCAATTATCTGAGCACTTCCAGGTGAGAGCCCCTTTAAATAGCATTAGAACTAGCCATTTCCAGCCTGTAGTACTGGGTAGGTCCAGCACTGAGTGCTCACCATATGAAAGTTGATGAAAATGGCATTGGGGTCCTATTGACATCATAGGATCCTGATTTGCATACTTTGGTGAGTCTTTCACCTGTTTCAGGCCGGAGCTGTCGCTGCCTATATCTAGGAACTGATCAAAATGGCAGCGAGCAGAACAGAAGCAAGAATGGGGCAGTAAGTTCTGCCCCCCCATTTAATCACTCTACTGCCCCATTCCCATCCGAAAACAGGAATAAAAATCTCCCCTAGTGTGAGGGGAGTCATTCAAGATGAAACCGGTCAAATCTATACCTGCACAAAACTGAGTGGTAGTCACAACTATGTCCAGCAAATCAGTACAATCTCATTGCATTTGCCCCCAATTAACTAGAGTTAATATCAAGAACAAATTTTTCCAATTAGTCCAGACTCAGCTGCCTGCATCCTGACACAAAGTAGGTCCCAATCACTCATCATCACCCTACACCGGTTCCGTCCCCAGTAATTCAAATTTCAAATTCTCATGCTCATTTACAAATCCCTCCATGAGCTCATTCCACCTTATAACCCGCAACCTCCTCCAGCCCCACATCCCATTTCATGCCTGCTGGTCCACTGACTGTCCTTCTAGACAATCCTCCGTTCCTCTGTCCCACAATTGGCAGCAAAACCTTCGGCCATCTTGGCCCTGCTCTTTAAAACTCCCTCCCTATAACCCTCTGCCTTTCCACCCCTTACCCTGCCTTTAAATGTTTCCTGAAACCTATCTTTTCGACCAAGGCTTCAGTCACCTCTCTTAACTCTGCCAAAAGGCACGGTTGTCCATTCCCTTCTTCCTACGTAAAAACGGCCTTGGGAAGAGTTTCTTCATTGAAGCTACTATATAAATGCAAGTTTTTTGTTGTATCCAATCAATGAGACAATATAATGTAGCATACTCAAAATGCTTTGGAGCACACAGGTGACATGACAGCACTGGTATTTGACTGCCAAGCTGAGTGAGTGCCTGCTGCAGCACGCGCTGAAGGCTTTGCAGCTTTTTACTATATAATTTAGTGCAGGCTCCTCAAAAGATAGATGGAACCACCTTATTTACCAGAATGTTTTCATTATCTGAACAGTTTCCTTCAAAGTTAACTGATTGGAACGCCATCTCCAGATTCTTCAATCCCACTTCCTCACTTGCTAGGTCATATCGACAAGGGTCTGGATCTCTCTGATAACATCATTCTTAAATATATCAAACTATAGACCAGATAATTTGAAATGAGGGATTGAACAGTGTGGATAAAATCTAAATTATTGCTACTGGAATGGCAGGGGTGAGGTGGGAGTAATTGTGCCCCTTAAGCTTGATCAATAAAGTTCCAGTGACAGTTATTACCTTACTGGAATTCCGGTCAGGTTTATTTTGTTTGCTATCAAGGCCCCTGAAGAAAAGTTTTTTTTTTTGCATGGATTTCCACTGGGCATGCTGAATTTTATCACGCAGACTCAAACAATGCATTTTAACAATTATACAAAATCGCCATCACACGCAGGACTGCATTAACTTCTACTGTCCGCAGGTGATGACAGAAGTGGACCAAGCCTCTTCCTCTTAACTCATTGCACTCAATTCATTTTTCACTTCTCAGCTAGTAACTTTAAAATCAGCAATTTCTTCTGATTTAAGATCTGCAGTTTTGGAAGAAAGAAAAAAGATTGTATCGAGTTGTTGAGACTTTCTCAGGCTGTTAAAATCCCCCTTTACACATTCAATATCTTGGTGAATGTCGACAGTAACTTCTGATTGTGAAATACACCAGTAAATTGGCTATCTGAATGTAAATAAGTCTGGTTTTCAGAAGGTGGCTACAATGTCACATCAGACATCCTCAAATTCTGAGTACCAAGAGTCAGATTGTTTTTCTCAACTATCTTATACCACTGACCTGAACCATCTCAATATATGGAGCAAATGTCCTAGCCATTTGTAGATTTTCTTGACACCATAGTTTGAGGAGATCTATCTTAAAGAATATAATGTCTTTTTATGCTCTGCTACCTTCAGAATAACTGCACACCTATATTTCTTACACACTTAAGATTTCCTCTTGGTACATTGCAGGATGCTTAGGAACTAGAGGCGACATTTTAAAATGGCTACTTGAATCCTTTAATGAATAGATGTCAAAAGACTAACATCCCATCTTCAAGCCCTTAAAAGGCCTATATGAAAACTCTTATCCAATTTCTTGCCCAATTGAATTCCAAAAGAGGAAATCAACAAGAAATGTGGCAATGTCCCCTCGTTCTATTAACCATTCTTATACATTTTGCATCACAGTTATAATGATTTTTTTGTGCCACAATGTTTAGTCTCCTTATTGTGAGACTGTTTATCACCAAAGCACAGAAACTGTTGCTATATATAAGTTAGGGAAGTCAAGTTGGTGCTCAACTACTGAGTAGCTTGTTCAAACAGTCAAATATTAATAACAGTTATCCAGTAGGCACTGGTATGGAAGATCAAGTTGCTACCAGACTTATATTTAACTGTCATTAAATGATTGACCGTACTATACAATTAGATAAATAACATGAAAATGGTAGAGTTTCATCGGGTCAGTAATGCAGCATTCTTTCTAAAAGCATTCAACCCTGACCAGTTCTATGGCTTTTATAGTTCAATAAGTACAGATTCCTGCTTGGCTACCATTAAGAACAGGAATAGTATATATGCAAAGCTGTGAAAATGAAGTTAATCATCTTCAGGTATAAATCTTGCTGCCGCTGCTTCTCGCAGGGCTCGTGACTTGTGACTGGATATGGCAAATTCTGTTTTTATGGGATTTTGGAGGATTTTGTTTTTTTTTAAATCAGTGTTTTGGAGACACATTGTGTGATTCCATCCTTTCACAGCTAGGAGCATTGGTTTGTCATGACTGAATAAATTAAATTCCATTTTTAATCACATTAAATTCCAGAATTTTCACTATTATTTTGGGGATTAAAGACCACGATTCCATTTTTGTGTGAAAACTGTAAATCAGTGCCCTTAAGAAATTCTGTTGTCATCTGTGATTGAGTAAATTCTTGATTTAAAACAAAATCTGGAATACACAGAACATCCAGCTTGCAATTAATAAATCTCTAGAATCCTGCGTTCTCCGCTGTAGAGATGGGGTGGCAAGAATTTCTCCAATAAAGTGTCGAATGTTTTGCTGTATCAGGGTAATCAGTATGGCCTCTGGTTTCCGTGGGATAATCAATTGTAACATTTTGAAGTGAGCAAAGCAGAGGCAACTGAAAAACAGGGAGAAAGATTCTGGGGTATTAAATATTACAGTCCCAGGTCTCAAGTACTCACATGACTGCCAAACTAGAACTGGCACCACTACTACTTGGATCAGCTCCCTTACTCCACAGAATTGACTAGACCAAGACACACACCATACTGCAGCCCAGGTGGTGGGAGCCAAAGGCAAAGAAGCACAAATGACTTCTCTGCAGGTGTGGTTTATATCCCAAGTTAGATTGCAAGGCAGCACCCCTGCATCAAACTGTACATGTCACCTGTGGACTAGAAAGGCTGTGTTCTAAAGGATTATTTGAACCATGGCTGTTTGTCCACTTTTAAAGTGGCTGTTATGATTTTAACAAACACATGCTTCACTTTTACTTTAAGATATACCGGGCAGATTTTCATGCACCAGCGCTTGGGACCTGGGCACAGTGAGTACAGGAAAATTGGCTGTAATGGAGCCCGCATGATTTCCATCCATTAATTTAAAAGGACTTGAAAATCAGGCTGACTCCCTTATGGACATGTGCTCCCTCCCTACTCTATTTCTTTCTATTGCTGAGCCCAGGCAATCCAATAACCCCAGGGACAGGAACAGGATAAATCTACCCCATTGTTTATTGTACTCATCTATGCCTGCGTCATCATCAGTCGCACTTCGTTTTCCTGACACTTACTGCAGCAATGTTCTCTTTAAGAAACACCAGCAGCTATATCTATTCATATGTGCTTAGTCCACCATTTTCCAAGGTCAAATTTTAATAGCTGTTCAACGATTTTATCCTACCTTTTTGTAGGGATGATTAACTTGTTTCTCAGGTTAAAGCATTATGGTGTATCTAATTCACTCAAGCTGTACTACATTAAACCAAACTGAATAATATAAATTCTTAAATAAAAATAACTGCCAACAGCCTGAGTGTAGTGCAGTATTGGTTGAAAATCATTTAACTCTCAGCTTATCAGTGATATCAAGACATAGAGATACTGGTCAGCATCAGCATCTAACACTATTTATTCAGTTCTCTGCACAGGCAAAGATAGCTTGATCGTCAAAATCATAATCACAACACTTACAATAGTTCATTATAACATGACAGCATCTGATAAACTGGCACAACTCATTTCAGCCATACTGTAGTACAGCCTTAGTCACATTCATTCTAATATAACAGCTCTCAGTTCAACATTTGGTTTTGAGAACTACACATCATGCAGTCTTTCCAATTTGTATAGCAGCACAAGTACTATATTGTAAGTTTTCTACTCAAGTCTATGGACTAATAGAAAACCTCTTTACTTAAGAAGTAGTCACATAAATGGTCAAAGTTGAATCCACCTCAGCAGCAAGCTATTTCCTTCTCTATCTGTGAAGTGTTGGTTATGACATCAAGGTTATGTTTTCTGTGAGCCCTTTTACAATTGGCCTCCATTCCTGGTTCATCAGGAATATAATACTTGGTTTATCATCAATTGTTGCTCACATAAGAGTAATTCCATGATCCTGTATTCTCAGCAGTGAGCTGTGTTTGCATGGAGTGCGGGCTGGAGAATCAAGGCTACAGTGTTGTAGCCCTACCTCTAACCTGTACCCTCGGAGTCACATTCTGCAACGGAAGCTCAGGATTGTGGGATTACCGCTTATATTTTTTATAGTTTGAAAGATTTTTTTAATTTTAACTTAATTTTTTTAAAATTCATTCTCAAAATGTGGGCATCTCTGGCAAGGCCAGTATTCATTGCCCATCCCGAGCTGCCCTGAGAAAGTGGTGGTGGGCCGTCTTCTTGAACCGCTGCAGCCATAATGCTGTTAGGTAGGAAGTTCCAAGATTTTGACACAGCGACGATAAAGCAACAGCGATACATGTCCAAGTCAGGATGGTGTGCGACTTATGGCTTGTCCTTCTAGGTGATGGAGGTCGTAGATTTGGGAGGTGCTGCCAAAGAAGCCTTGCTGAGTTCCTGCAGTACACCCTGTAGATAGTACACACTGCAGCCATGGTACGCCAGTGGTGGAGGGGGTGGATGTTTAGGCTGGTGTATGAGGTGCCGCTCAAGTGGTCTGTTTTGTCCTGGATGGTGTTGAGCTTCTTAAGTATTGTTGCAGCTACACTCATCCAGGCAAGTGGAGAATATTCCATCACACTCCTGATTCGTGCTTTGTAGGTAGTAGAGAGGCTTTGAAATCAGGAGATGAGCCACTCATCACAGAATATCCAGCCCCTGGCCTGCTCTAGTAGCCCCAGCATTTATATGACTGGTCCGGTTTAGTTTCTAGTCAACGATGACTCCCAGGATGTTGATGGTGGGTGATTCGGCGATGGTAATGTCATTGAATGTTAAGGGGAGGTGGCTAGGCTCTCTCTTGTTGGAGATGGTCATTGTCTGGCACTTGTCAGCCCAAGTCTGCATGTTGTCAGCCCAAGCATGGACTGCTTCATTATTTGAGAAATTACAAATGGAGTTGAACATTATGCAAACATCAGCGAACAGCCCAAGTTCTAACCTTATGATGAAGGGAAGGTCATTGATGAAGCAGCTGAAGATAGTTGGGACTAAGACACTGCCCTGAGGAATTCCTGCAGCAATATCCTGGGGCTGAGATTATTGGTTTCCAACAATTACAACGATCTTCCTTTGTGCTAGATATGACTCCAGCCACCGGAGAGTTTCCCCCCCGATCCCCATTGACTTCAATTTTACTAGGGCCATGCAACTTAGTAACAATGATAATAGTTGTGCAAAAGGGCAATGGTTGTATACAATGCTTACAACTGCATCTCCCAGATGGTGTGGTATACAAGAAGTGTTTAAAAGTTAGGAGCACGCTTATCTTCACCTTGCTCCTCACTCCAGTAAACCTCTTCCTTACTAGCAGTTAGATAAGAGGGACCTGTATGACTGCACTGACTCTGATGGAAAGTTCCCTTCATGCAGCTTTCACTTAAACCTTTTACCAGAGGGTGACTTTCAGCTCTAAATGCTGCAGGAGATGCACCACCCTCCTTTAGTGCCACTTCTGCACCAGCATCTCCAACTCTACAACATCAAAGGGACTCATATTGACCATGCCTCCCACTGTATATCATTGTGAACAATTAATCAACTTATCTGCCATCAACACCACTTCCCCTTTAATGGTGAGCTGCACCCTCTAAAGAGCTGCTGCATCAACAGATTTTGCATCCCCCATCAAAGTATGGTATAGGCAAAGTTTTCCACGTGCCAGTAGCCTATTCAAGTTACGGGCAGGGACTTCTAACATAAAATTCAGCCCTGCCCTACCAGAGCTTCCAGTGTAGATTAGCCTGCACCAGAGGCCAGCGAAATCCCACTTTTGCAGGTCTCACAAAATCAGGTCTCTCACCTAAGGTTACCATGATGTGGAGATGCCGGTGATGGACTGGGGTTGACAAATGTAAAGAATCTTACAACACCAGGTTATAGTCCAACAATTTTATTTGAAAATCACAAGCTTTCGGAGGCTTCCTCCTTCGTCAGGTGAATGTGGATTTCCACATTCACCTGATGAAGGAGGAAGCCTCTGAAAGCTTGTGATTTTCAAATAAAATTGTTGGACTATAACCTGATGTTGTAAGATTCTTTACCTAAGGTTACAACATTTACTTTTCCAAAGACATTTATACTTCAAAGTGTTCTTTTATAACTAAGCCATTACCAGTATAGAAATACAGTAACTTTCTACCATAGGCATCATAGAAAACTTATCACACAGGAGGCAGCCATTCAACCCAATATGTCAGTGGCGGCTCGTTGCTACAGGAATCCAAAATTAATCCCACTGCCCCGTGCTCTCCCCATAGCCCTGCATGTTCCTTTGCTTCAAATGTTTATCTACCTTGCCCTCAAAAGATGAAATGGTCTGGGCCTCCATCACTCCTGACGGTGAGGTATTCCATTCTTACAAAGAATTTACAGCACAGAAGCAGGCCATTCGGCCCAACTGGTCTATGTTGGTGTTTATGTTCCACACAAGCCTCCTCCCACCCCACTTCATCGAACCCTATTTGCATAACCTTCTATTCCTTTCTCCCTCGTGTACTTATCTAGCTTCCCCTTAAAGGCATCTATGCTATTCACTTCAACTACTCCATGTGGTAGTAAGTTCCACATTCTAACCATTCTCTGGTAAAGAAGTTTCTCCTGAATTCTTTATTCGATTTATTAGTGACTATCTTATATTTAAGGCCCCTAGTTTGGACTGCCCCACATTCTCGAACAACTTTCTGCATAAAGAAATTTCTCCTAATCTCTCCTTTTACTCTCTCAGTCGTTCCTCTGCCTCGTTTTCTAATAATTCAATCCAAAGACAACCAGGATTTTTTTACTCCTGTTTAAATCTTCCAGGGGAGAAAAAAACAGTTTGTATTCTGAGTCCTTCTGTGCCACCTGATCCTTTTCTTCTTTCCTTGAATTATCATCAAGACTGCATGTGAGAATAATGAACCATAAGCAATTATCCTTTGTTAGCTACCATTTTGCCTATAGGAGATGCTCATTAATGTTGCCCTATTTCTTCATGACTAATGGACACTCATAGATTAGTGAAACATTGCACTTGGCCCTTTGCATCCTGTTATTCGCTCAAGGGTAAATTACCTCATTATCTTCATTATTTCTGCCTTTATTTTGTTTCCATAATAGTGAGCAGATTCTAAACTTTCTAATCGCCTGCTGTAGCTTTAATTATTCTACGATGTTCTTTTTACTTTAGCAGCTGGCAGATAAATTCAACATCATGTCAAGAGGCTGTGGGCCAGGTTCCACACATCCCACTAACAGATTCCTATTTTTGACTAAGCCAATAAGGATGCTGGTTCCTCTGGAGTATTTCCCCCATCAGCACATTGCCTGTCTGTGGCCTACCGATGCCTTTCGGTGTGTGACAACCTATGATCCCAAAAACCACAGGTTACATCGTGAAAGCGGAAGTTAAAAGCTAAAAGATTTGAAAGCAGAAAAGTGCACACACACACTTAGGGGTTTGAAAGCTACAGGCTGAAAACGTTATTTCAAAGAAAGGTTGAAGCTACATCTAGTATCCAAATGCTAAAAGTCTAAAGTAACCGTAGCAATCTAAAAAGAATTGTGGGGCTGGGGGGCCGGGGATTGAGGGGGTTGGGCTGCACGTTGGCTCAGTATATTGCTGCATTCATGTGCCACAGCATAGAAAGATCCGAGTTGCATCAAGAGTGGGGGGAGTGCCAAACAGAGGCCGCAGATACTCCTGGCAAAGGGAGGGGAAAGAAACAAGAGTCACTTAGGCAGGCAGGACCTCGTGTCTCTCAGGCAGCTAGCCCTCTCTACAGCAAATTAAGGCTCCAAGAAGACAGAAAAATGGGGAATAAGATACTTTGAAAAAAAAACCAGAGTGATTTTCTAGGTCCCACAGGCTCCTGGGGGGAACGGCGGGGGGAGAATGAAAGCCTGCCAAAAAAAGTTCCAATGATACTGATCCTGGAAAATCTGTCTGGGTTGCTGGTGGGTCAGTCACGTCGGCACAAAGTCAGCCCTGTCAATTTAATGCCAGTGATCCTTGCAGGAAGAAAATCTCAAACTCAGGATCGTCTTCTCATAAGCAAACAAAAATTAGCTTTAAAAAAAAAATCGCTTGCTAAGAACTGTTACATGCCATTCATGAGAAAATCAGACAAAATTGCACAAAAAGAGGGGTATAAATAAAATTGAGTTCAGATTTACACAAAGTGAAGACAAAATGATTAGCACACCTGGTACGTACGATATTAAAATAATCTAAATGTATAGCATTAGCCCGCACACATGCCAACCATCCACGTTTGATGTGGGCAGTCAGCTTTTGTGGACAAAAACTAAGACCGTTCTTGGCCTCCATTCACAACACTGCTCCAGGACACCTACCTGCTGTTGCTGCTCTGAATTTAAACACAGGGCTGGGGAGGGGGGGCAATAGAGAAAAGCCAAACAGTGGCACTGGTGGGGAGAGGGGTGGTGGTGGAAGAGGGGTGGATCAGAAGAAAACATGAGAGCATTGATGTGTAGACAGAGGGAATCCCATGAATGGCGCTGAGCTGGCGGGTGAGCTAGAGTAAAGCCTGAGGATGGTGCTTGGGAAAAGAGGGACTGAAAGCGCAGGAGCAATTCTCGGAAAATGGGGAGGGGGAAGAGGAGGAGGGTGTCCAAGGATCGTGCTGAGAAGGTGGAAACTCCAGAACAGCACTGATAAATGGGAGATGAGGGGTGGGTCAGCGAGAACTAGGTTGGGTGAGGAAGAGATCGGTGAGTGGCAACATGAATTGAGAGAGAAAAAGTGTTCCAGCTTGAACTTATTATTTAAAGGTTGGAAAATCACAAGTTGAAGGTACTCAATTTTCTGATATGAGGAAAATCTCCTCTACAATGAATTCCCAAATGACAAATAGCAAGTCGTTTCGGATAAAATTGAGCAGATGTTCCTTCAATTTATGGATTTAAAAATTGCAATGGCCAAGTTCATTGTAGAATCTAAAATGCATGGAAAATGTACCAAATACATTGTTCTAGGGAGGGGGCCGTCCCAAAACCTCCCCCTTCTCACACGTACAATAAATCTGTGTTTTCGAACACTTGTATCTCGCCAGGCTTTCATCAAGTTCTATTTTTTTACCTCCAATACGAATACATAAACGTTGTGTCTACCTGCTGCTTATGTTACAAGCCCATGTCTCACTGCACGTTCAGTGTAATGAATTCTTATCACACATCAAAAGATATATATTCAAGGTGATTCTGGAGGGGTTTTTTTTGAAAACATTGGTCAGCTTTTGCTCGTTTTCTAGATTGATCCATTAACGACACAACATCAATATTATGAATAATTCAGATCTGTTTATAACCATAATAATTTAATGGCAATATTTTATTAAGCCAGCAATGCAGGTTTTATGCGCTGAACACATTGTAAATTTTCAATTATAGCTTCTTTCACGAAAATGTATAAATCTATTGCACCAATCTGTTACACTAAGATAAACCACTGAGATGTGATTAATAAAATGAATGAATTGCACCAAAGCACGAATATTCTCAATTCACACTCCCAATACACAGCTTTGTGTCTTAAGATTGCATATCAGGAATCTGGCTACGGAGGTCACTGGATCCAACAGGATTTTCCATTCATTAAAATCTGTGGGCATGCTGACATCTTGTGCCCAAATTACGAGAAGCTATGTACTAAGCACGAGAGCTCGTACAACCTATCATTGATGTTATGTCATTTCTAAATTGTTCAAGACCGCAATTTCTTATGTAAGTAAACAATACATTTTACACAGTGCCAAACAACTTAAAAAGTATCGCCATTAGTGCATTTATACTCTTATTTTCATGCAATAAACATCGGGTCGTTTGCTACAAGGCTTTTCAAGGAATCCGAGACCCAGCCTCAAAGCCTTAATCACACTTATATGTGCCCTTTTTAAGTGTTTTTTCTTCATTTGGTTTTCAATGATGTCCTGAGGGGTTACTGCCTGAATTCAAAGGGAAAATCCATGATTAGATGTTACACCTGGGTGTTATAAAATAGGGAATCTTACAACACCAGGTTATAGTCCAACAGTTTTATTTGAAAATCACAAGCTTTCGGAGCTTACCTCCTTCGTCAGGTGAGTGAGTGAAGGGTTCTAAAATCGCACAGCATATATTAGGCTGGGAGACGGTCACAGCAATCAAAGGTGTCGTTGGTGTTCAGACAGGTTAGCCACGGAAAACATTACATCCCAGTATACTGAATACACAATGGGTCAGATTACACAGACAAAGAGAGAAAGAGACCCGAAAGGCAGAGAGAGAGAGAGAGAGAGAGAGAGAGAGAATGTCCAGTTGTATTAAAAAGATAACTTTTTTTTCCCGCTGGTGGGGTTATGTGTAGCGTGACATGAACCCAAGATCCCAGTTGAGGCCGTCCTCATGGGTGCGGAACTTGGCTATCAATTTCTGCTCAACGATTTTGCGTTGTCGTGTGTCTCAAAGGCCGCCTTGGAGAACGCTTACCCGAAGATCGGTGGCTGAATGTCCTTAAAATAGGGTTGATGCCGATCTGTAACAAAGCTGCTCTATACAATGATATCATGCCATATCTCATAACATTATCTCTCTTTACCGCCAATAACTTTTACAGAGGTGATCGAATTTCTCGCTTCAGATGGAATGGTCTACCCTTTGCTCAGCAAGACTCTTGCCAGAGGCTTGGAAGAAGCTACCAACTTCTTGATTGAGGAAAGCTACTATATCAGTCAAAAAGGGTGATTCACCACCATCCACATCAGAGCCAGATTATTCACTGAAATAGTGTTCCTTTTCAAAACCATTGCAATTAACATCAAATCTACAATGTAAAAGAGATGTGTTCTCCAAGTATAAAAAGATATGCTCTCTCTCAGCAACAGGATAGACTCCATTAGTCACTCGCATTCACCAACTACCATTTGAGTTCTTTTATCTTCTAAGTCCATATTTTGTTGCGATCAAAATGAATTACGCCTGACCGTAAGTGAAATTTGTGGTTAAAGAATCAAGATTGCTTTCTCTCTGAAGTCCTTGGAGAAACCTCCTGAGGAAAGTTCAGGTCACCAACAGCCCTTACCTCTCTCTGTCCCGGAGGCTGTGACAGGGACATCAAGGCTGTGGTAAAATATCCTGGCAGCAATGGAAGATGACATTGAGAGGTGACATTTCACAGAGCAGCCTCAGTACAGGTTGGTACCAATTTATTATTTCTAACACATATTTAACAATAAATAATGGACTCTCAGTTTTATCCGTTAGATGGTTATTTAGGTACTTGAGAAGCATGAAAGGATTATTACAGGTGCATCATGATTGGCCAGTTTTCTTTCATTTCCACTGATGAATTTGGGTTTCATAAAATAAATCATCACTTTATTTCATCAACAATAAAACATTGAACCCTAATTCTGAAATAGAAAAAAATACTGTTAAAAGCAAGGACAGGATCAGGCTTTGCTACAGTGATATCTCCAGTTGAATGGTCTGCCAGTACTCACTGTGTAAGCTCACACATGAAGATTGGGCACAGGATCCACCTTGAAGAGAGGAGGGGAGGAAATTATGCTTGAATGAAACAAAAGTAACCTGTCGGTGTCAGCCTTGGCTCAGTGGGTCGCACCCTCGCCTCGGAGTCAGAAGGTCGTGGGTTCAAGTCCCACTCCAGATTCTTGACCGCACAATCCAGGCTGGCACTTCAGTGCAGTACCGAAGGAGCACTGCACTGATGGACCTGTCGCCTTTCGGAGAGACGTCCCAGAAGTCCCATCGGCCCTCACAGGTGGACATAAAAGATCCCAATTCTAATTTCAAAGAAGAGCTGGGGAGTTCTCCCCAGTGTCCTGGCCAATATTTCTCGCTCAACCAGCATCATTAAAACAGATTATCTGGTCACGTTGCTGTCTGTGGGGATCTTGCTGTGCGCAAATTGGCTGCTGCATTTCCATTACAACAGTGATTAATGTTCAAAAGTACTTAGTTGGCTGCAAAGTGCATTAGGACATCCTAAGGTCGTGAAAGGTGCTATATAAATGTAAGTTCTTTCTTCTTTCTTTATAAACACATCCTCTCAAAAGGTCACAGTTGCAAAGAAAAGGCAGACAACAAATAACACTAAAATAAACCCACTTGAAAAAGGCACAGAATGTGAATATACGATGCACTGAGTCCTAAATGTAGAACAGTAGGGTGAGGATACAGGTTTCAGACCGTATACAATTTACAGGTCACATAAAACAACATCTAGCCTGTGTACATTCCAAAAACAAATCTGAAAACCTCTAGAAAAGCAGAAGCTGCATATTTTTTAAATTAAATCTCGGAGACGAAGAGGCCAATTAGTCAACATTATTAGGATGTGAGTCAGGGTGATGGGATCATACGCAGATTGCAGGGCCACAACAGGAAGTACGCCTGAGTTACAGTAACACACAGCTGGCAAGAGAGCCACTAATGGGAAAGAAGCTCAGCAGGCAAATTATACAATTAGCTAAAAAAAACGAGATAAAAATCCTTTGCGAAACAGTAAATGCTCATCAATTAAACACACTGAGGCCGATTTACGTCTTCCTACTGCGCAGTTTTTAAGCGCGAACGGGGCGCTAGTGGGACAAAAGATGGAAGAAAAAAAATCGCCGACTTACCGCCAGATTCGCGCCCATTGCTAATTTTCGAGCAGTCCTCGATTTAAGCAGCCAGCACACCTCATGGAAACAGGCAGAAGCCAAGTAAGTATGTTTAAATGGAGGGTCCCATGATTCATTTCAGACCCAGGTGCCATTTTCATCTGACTCAGCGCAGCCATCACTACTTCTTAAACCCACCCACAAATCATAGGAGGTACAGGGCAGGAAATGGGCCCGCTTCAGCAGTATTTAAATCACTGTAAAAGTTTGGCATACATCTTGCTTGTAATTCACAGTCGTTTTTAGGGGGGGGGGAGAATTGCTGTGCTTTTTCTCGTAGTGACTGGACAACCTTGAGGAAGCTTATGGGAAACTGGCAAAGCTCTCTTTCTGAAAATGGGAATCTTTGTGACCACTGCAATCTTGTAGAGGAAGAGGAGTAACAGCAACAAATGGAAGGACCATACCGAGAAGGAAAAGGAAGAAAAACACAGAACAAAACTTAAAGGGAAGGAAATTTGTGACAAGAATTTGTTTTCTTCCAGGGCTCAACTTATAGAAAACAAAAATTTAAGTGACACAATCCTAATCCTAAAGCCAGCATACAACTCCCTAAACCACAGGGCAATTGGATTGAGACCTCTCCCCAATGCTTGTGGCAAAAAATAAATCTCAGTTACCACCTGAACAGAACATAGTTTACACCAACTTCTCCCCTTGCGTTTGTTAATGTTTCCTATTAACTTGTTGAGAATTTCCAGCAAAATTAGGCTCTGTTCAATAAACATGTCAGGTTACAAAAGATGTCTGTACAACCAGGAGTCAGATAGAGGCCTCTCCCATGCCCCCCGCCACCACTGCCCAAACCGATTAAAACATGGACATTGATAGGCTCAATATTCACTCACTCCACTGCTACAGTACCAGGGGAAAAAAACACTTCAAGCTACCATGGATCAGACCCACTCTACTTGACCAGTTAAACTACAGACAGCAGCTGCTCACCCAGCGAGAAAAAAAAGATGCATGCTTGATTTCTCTCTACCATTTGCACAAACCTAAATGACCTGAATTGGGCAACATTTAGGTGTTGATAAATTGATTTGTCCAATCTGATTTGCGACCCAATCCATATTTCACAACTTTATTTGAAAACAGCCCTAGAAGGCCAAAGCTGCCAAAGACAGAAGGAAGAACCCCTACTGAAATGAAGCGCCGATGTCAGCCATCCTCCCCATGAAAAGATACTCATATTAACTCCTACAAACTGCAGAAAATATCCCAGAAAATATTGGGGTAGTGAGGAAACAGGTGGGATTGAAACACTGGGCGCTAAATTGGGCCGTGTAGCGCCCGTTGTTTCGGCGTTACACGGCCCCTCCGACATCCAAGATGGCGTCTTGGATGCGCCGCACGTTTCCTGCGTGACGTGCGCCAGACGCCATCTTGGTATAGGAGTTAGCGCGTGCTAACCCCGAACCCTGGAAGCGTGTAAAGTAGGGAGAAAATGGCTGCAATCAGTGTGTAACACTGATTTAGAGTGAAGCACACAATTTTGGACCTTAACGCTCAACTCAACGCACAGTCTTATCCCCGACCATCTAAATGTTTCTAACAGTGTCTGAAGGACCCCCCCCACCAGCGCTATTTAAAGGGCCATGCAGGTGTTGCAGGTTAGTTGCTGGATTATTGCTTCTGGCCACTGGAGGAGTAGGAAGTGTTTTTTGAGGCTCCCTATTCTTATTCAGAGTTCCTACACTACTTTTGAGAGTGCTTTTGCAGGTATTGTCTTATGGGTCAGAAAACTACAACCCTGGTGGAACAACATACCTGGCAACCATGCGCAGTCTGCTAGGCTCCTGTTGGGCATTGAGCATGACTGGGAGCATGCAGAGAGGCCACGCCTAGCGGGTCAAGCTGTGAGGAGACGGAGGAAGGGGAGGAAGGGCACTGAACAGGAGGCCCTACCCAATGAGGGCCTTCAGGGGTCAATTCTCTTAACTCAACATGACGGAGGAGGATTGCATCCGACGCCTGAGGTTCAGCAAGGAAGCCATCACCGAGATCTGTCAACTGGTGCGGCCACAACTGCAGCCTTAGAGCAGGGCGAGGACAGCATTGCCTGTGGCTGTGAAGGTCACTGTGGCACCGATTTTCTACGGCTCAGGAGCATTTCAGGCCTCTGCTGGCGACATGTGCAACATCTCGCAGTGTGCAGTGCACTGCTGCATAAGGGAAGTCACAGACGCACTGTACCACATGAGGAACAGGTTCATAACCTTTCCTCTCGACAGAGATAATCAGAATGTCCGAGCAGAGAGGTTCGCCCGCATTGCTGGCTTCCCCCTGGTGCAGGGCGCCATGGACTGCACACATATTGCCCTGTGTGCCCCGCACATGAACTCGGCTGTCTTCATCAACCGAAAGGGCTTCCACTCCCTCAACATGCAGCTGGTGTGCGACCACATGCATCGCATCTTGGGAGGTCGATGCCCGCTACCCTGGGAGTAGTCACGACGCCTTCGTTGTGCGGCAGTCCAACGTGCCAGCTATCTTTCATCCAACTCAACACGTCAAAGGCTGGCTAGTGGGTGACAAGGGCTATTCCCTCACGACGTGGCTCATGACACCGGTCAGGGATCCACGCACATGTACATAGCAGGCCTAATGAGAGCTATGCTGCCACACTCAACATCGTGGAGCTCACCATAGGCCTCCTCAAACAACGCTTCTGCTGCCTAGGCCAGTCTGGAGGAGCCCTGCAGTACTCCCCTGAGCGGGTGGGCAGATTCGTGGTGGTCTGCTGCATGCTGCACAACCTCACCATCTTGAGGGACCAACCTTTGCCACCTATGACTGCCGAAGATCCTGAGCCAGAGGTGGAGAAGGAGGAGGCTGAGGAGGAACAGGAGGAGGGGGTGGAGGAGGACGCAAGGGTTCAGCAGGAACCACACGTCTTGTCTCTCCTTGTTCGCCTGATCTGTGCCCGGTATCAATAAATGGAACTACATCCCCCAACTCACCAACAGTCCTACATTCCCCACCTTTCCCCTCCCACAAGACAATCAAATCACCCTCCATCACATTACACATTGGTGACCCTCTCAGCTCATTGCATGAATAAAAACTACCACCAAATGCAAAAAATCAAACTCTCATTTATGGATTAATAAATGAAAATATACAAACATAACAGAACTATTCACCCTTGTGCATTCCCTTTATGCCTGTTGTCCATGTGCC
The DNA here is from genome assembly GCF_035084215.1 of Heptranchias perlo. NCBI lineage: Eukaryota > Metazoa > Chordata > Chondrichthyes > Hexanchiformes > Hexanchidae > Heptranchias > Heptranchias perlo. Next base: position 22,590,008 of record NC_090349.1, on the reverse strand, counting down.
TTTACCTATCCTAGTGCTCCTACGAGGTGCTTCCCCAGTGGCTGGAGCATGGGTGGTGGAAGGCTGCTGGCTTTCAATGGAGGAACATCCAGATGGCCTTGGAGGACGACCTCGAGCAGCTCTGGGCCTGGAGAGCCCGGCTTCAGACTGCACCATCTCAGCATGGGCTGCAGCAGTCTGGCCTGGCAGGCTGACAGGCAACAACAGGGGCACTGGTGGAGTGGCAGGGGTGGGAGCAGGAATGCTGTTGTCCTGAGAGACATGGCGCCACTGCCACTCTCCCGGGGCGGCGCCTCAGCACCCCTGGTGATCGGCTGGAGAACGGATTGCTGGAGTGCTGTGATGCCCTGGAAGCCCCGTTCCACAGTGGTCCCCAGAGCCATGATAGCAGCAGTCAGACCTTGGATGGCAGATGTTTGTGCTGCAATGGATGCTGTGACATCAGTCATCAGATGCTGCATCATGGTGGGTTCCACAGATGCGCTGCTGGAGGTGACCACCTGTTCCATGTTGGAAAGGATGGGCGCCAAGCTCTGCACCAAGTTGGAGCTCCAGGCCCCTTCTCATTATGCGCAGGCTTTCTCCTCCTCCTCCTCAGGTGCCGCCACATGTTCTTGGGTATCTGCAAAGACAAAGGGAAACAGGTTGAGTTGTGAAGTGGGGAGAGGAGCAAGTAAGAGGTGCGTGCTGACAGCATGTGCAGCACATGAGTCAGAAAAGATTATGGGAGGAGGGAGATGCGGAAAAGGAGAAGGATCATTATATACGCAGAGACCCCCTTGACCGGGACCTCCAGCACGGCACGTTGTAACGGCTGCAGCGACGGCCCGCCCAATGATCCTGAGCACTTTCTCCTCTATGGGGGTGAGGACGTGTAGACGTGCCCGTCCAGCCTCAGGTCCCGCCTGCTGGCGGGTGTTATACGCCACCTTCTCCTGCAAGACAGAGGACAGTGTGTCAGTGAGTCTCTTGCAAGGTGTGTGGGTGATGTGCCTGTCATGGTCGAATAGCTGCCAGTTTGTGCGACTTGAGTGGTGGTTGTGTGGCCTGCAAGTGAGGTATTACGTGCATGTGAGATGCAGCATTGTGTATGGATGGGCGGTGTTTGTTGGTGGGTGGGTGGGTGACGGGAGGTGTCGTGCATGGAGTATTGGTGCAGTTGGTAGAATGTGCCACTTGACACTTGCATTCACTCACTTTGCCAATCGTGTCAAGTCAATAAATTTCTTGCGGCACTGCACCCACGTGCATGCTGCAATGCTCCTCGCATTCGCCTCCTATGCCACGGCCTGCCAATGCCTACGCAGCTGTAGTCTAGACGGTCTCCGGCCACCCTGCGGGTACAATGCTGCCCTCTTCTGGTCCACCCCTTCCAGCAGGGCCTCCAGAGCAACATCTGAGAATCATGGTGCCCGCTCTCTTGCTGGTGCAGCTACTGGTGATGCCATTCTCCCTTCTCCTCCTTGGCTGTGTATTTGCCATTAGAAATGTGCCTGCACCTTTAAGTAGTGCAGGCAGCTGATGACGTGCGCTGGACACGCCCCATTTTCAACTTCTTCATTCTCCGTGCAGCCTCTCAGCAGCGAGAGCTGCGCTTGCTGCACGGAGATTTCAGGGTAAGTAGCAGGCAGCACGAATTTCACGTGCTGCCTGCGGAGGGTCCGTTCGGCACAGGGTAGCACTACCATCGCACAGAACGGACCCTTATCCAATTTTTCCCTCATGCCATTTAAACTCTCAATATTCTAATTGGCCAAAAAATGACATGGTCACAAGATTTTTAATGTTATGCACGATATTTAATGTTATGCATCTAACAGAGCACAGAAACCTTAATTTGTATTAAGAATGTAGTGCAACGTAAAAGGTCACATTCACATTGACAGATTGGATAGACTGGAGTTGTTTTCCTTGGAACATAGGAGGCTGAGGAGTGATTTGGTTGAGATGTACAAAATTATGAGATAGAGTGGATAGGAAGGACCTATTTTCCTTAGCAGAGGGGTCAATAACCAGGAGGCATAGATTTAAAGTGATTGGCAGAAGGATTAGAGTGGAAATGAGGAAATTTTTTTTCACCCAGAGGGTGGTGGGGGTCTGGAACTCACTGCCTGAAGGGGTGGGAGAGGTAGAAACCCTCAACTCATTTAAAAAATACCTGGATGTGCACCTGAAAAGCCGTGACCTGCAGAACTACAGTCCAAATGCAGGAAAGTGGGATTAGGCTGGGTGGCTCGTTTCTCAGCCGGCACGGACACGATGGGCCAAATGGCCTCCTTCTGTGCCGTAAATTTTCTATGATTCTATTCAGTATGTGCTGTATTTGTCTAACTCAGCTACCATTACAGACAGAGTCTGATGTTTTCTGTCTTGAAATTTTTCACCTTCAGTCATTAACTAGCTACAAAATCCCTATTTACATATCGGTGTATGAACTGGAAAAGCTTCTTCCAATTTTCAGCACTGTCTATGGAACCATTCAATATTTACATAAATTAAATGCAGAATGGCAACTGGGGTTGGAATATGTCACAAGAAGAGTTGGAATATTCAAATTGCTCAGAGCAAGTCACTGCTTGGCTTTCAGAGGCCACATCAATGTATTTATTGCTGCATCTCATGTCCTTCATAATGCTTCCCTTTGCTTTTTTGATGTGTCTGACCATATTACGATGGCTCCTGGACTGGCCAGTTCTTCAATGATATCACATGCTGCATACCTTTTTGGGATTGAGAATCTATATTAAAAAAAAACTTTAGTAAGACCTCAGTTGCAGTACTGTCAACATAAACTCACAATTGTCTCAACCCCCTTTAAAATACAACTGTGCAATGCACATTACTTTCACATGCAAAGTATACACACAATGTGTACAGACATGAACCCTTTTTTAAAAAAAAGTTTATGTACATATATGTAAAAGTATATGTACTTCAAAGTGCCGACTTGCATATACACCAAACCCCTGTGGTAGCACTCCCACCTCCAAGTCAGACAGTTGTGGTTTTAAGCCCCACTCCAGTACATAAACTAAGCTGACATTTCAGTGCAGTACTGAGGGACAGCTGCATTATCAGAGGTGCCATCCTCTCAGATGAAACTCTAAATTGATGCCCCATCTGCCTGTTCAGATAAATTTAAAAGATCCCAAAGCACTTTTTCCAAAGAGCAGGGAGTGCTCCTGGTGTCCTAACCAACATTCCTCCCTCAACCAACACCAGTAGGAACACGTTATCTGATTATTCACCACATTGCTGTTTGTAGGACCTTGTTGTGCACAAACTGGCTGCCGTGTTCGCCCTCAAAACAACTTCAAAAGTAATCCATTGGCTCTGAAGTGCTTTGGGAGGTCCTGAAGTCATGAATGGTGCTGTATAAATGGAAGTTCATTCTTTCTTTGAAAATGAAGTGGGAGGTTTATGCTGGTTTATTTTAAATAATAAAGTCCTACCAGCTGTATCCAGCAGACTGCTTATTCATACTTCAAAGGGGGCTCAAACACTCCATCCTTAAAATAGCATAATTAGGTAACTCTTTGAAAGGTAACAAATTGTCCTCAGCAGTGTTGTATATGGTGTCCTGCCAAAGCGAACAAAATGTGGATAGGAAGATTGGTAAGATTTGATGTTAGACCGCAATATTATTTACAATTGGTGAATCTTGTCTCGCTGGCCTCCCAAAAACAAAGTTTGATTTCCTGAGATCATTGTGGCCACAATCTCAACACGTTGCCCATTGTGTGTCGTTTGTAAGCTTCTTCAAATTGGTTACGAAGGCAATCTTCAAATAGGCTGGTCAACGAAAATCAGATGGATAAAAGTCCTAGGATTGGAAGCTAGTTTTTAAATACTGGCATTTGGCTGATGCATATTCAAAGTGCCCATACCACTCTAAGTAGCTTCTTACATAATACACTAAGAGACTGCATCACTCAAGAAAAGGAACTGGTAGAACAAAGGAACCTTTTAACCAGCTTTCTCAGTTGTATGCTCCGTAAATTACCACTAATGTTGTATAGCATTTTATCTACAGCTCCGATTTTAACCCCCTGATAAGAATGGGGTATGTAGGGGGTTAAAATCACGGCAGAATGTGACTGTCCTTCTTCGCATCGCACTTGCGCCAACCCCCCCTTGCCATTTTAACAGGGGCATTTTGGACAGCATCACATGCCCCCACCCCAAGCAAGCTAGAGCCCTATTAAGATGCAAAAGTCGAGGGTGCCTGATGTCATTCAGACCCCAATGCCTTTTTAACATGTTACACGTTTGGCGACTGGTGCCGACCTTGCCTGGAATACACGGTACACCACGCAGGAGGGTGAGGGTGAGAAGGGGACTCATTTCATCATTTTATTGTTCCCTTGTTGGCCAGAATGAGCAAGAATGCTCCTCATGGTCCCACAAGGAAACCTTGGGCCTCCCCTGCCCCGGGCTTTCCCCCTCCCCCGATCGCGCTCGCCTGCCATTCCCGCCAGCTTCCACATCATTCCCGCCGGGTTCGGGCAGGTGTTTGATCTGGACTACGGTAACGAGACCAGGGAGTTAAAACAGCCTGAGACTCACATTGGCAAGTCAACTGCTCGCCTTTCTACCCCCACCCCCTCCCGCTGAACTCTCACCCAGAGTTAAAATCATGGCTTATATCTTGAATTCTGTAAATCACCTAATTACAAATAAACGTCATCAGTAGTTTTAGCCTGCACTAACTGAGTGTAACATTTAATATTTTCTGCCTTTCTGATTGACAAGAGACATAGCAGCAATCCCACACAAATTCTAGTAAGCAATTTACTGTGATCATGGTTAATTGTTAGACCTGGGCTATGATAACTTCAACAGAGTGTGAAAGACACAAGTTTCAGATTCCAACAGGTGTGGTCCACTCACGGAGACTGTGGTCAGGCTGTTTTTGATGAAGAAACAGAGTTGGAAAAAGTCCCAACCTCAACAATGACCATTGATGGTTGGGAACTCTTGCATTTTTTTTTAAATGGAGGGTAATCGTTTGGCCAGCCTTATTTTCATGACTTTATCTACTGATATTTTGCATGCCTCCGCTTAACAATGAAAGTTTTCATTGCTGCGGTCTATTTTCTTTTATTAAAATAGTTAGCGTTTCAGGATTCAAAGCCCAGGCATGAGAATTTGTCTGCCTTTTTATTTCAGTTTCGAGGATAGTTGTTGCAGATCATTTTTGTTTGCTTCTTGATTTGACACATGGGAAATTATTGTCATTCCCAGACATCTCAGTGGGCTCTCAGAATCTGTTAGCAGAGGCAGGCATTTCCAAGGACTTTTAAAGAACTAATTTAACGATTTGTCAAACCATGTAGTAAGTTGATTCTGTGCCAATAAGACTTCATTGTGCTGCCACCATGGAGAAGGCAGGATCTCGGAGCTAATTGCAAACAGGGACACAGTTTGAAAGGCACATACTGCAGTCCTCACATCTGCTCGGCCCAGGATAAGCTCCACAGAGATTAAAATCGTTTCTGTTCTTGTTCACATTGTGGATGTAATAATGTGTAACCACCAACCTGTCTCATATAGAACTACCAGACCCACATAACCTGCAATTTCCTAAAGGAAAGTGTCTCTCCCAGTTTAGAAAATTTCTCCCTGCCCAGGAACTGAAACTACCTCAACACAGTGCCACAGTTAATGACAGTGCTTTCTCACTCCTGAATTGAAAGTTATATTACTTTCACATTTTTTTAAAAGGCCAACACCTCCATGTTTGCAGCAAAAACTCTTTCTGAATGACAGTGAAGCAGCAACAATACATCAGCAAGAATAGAAACAGCATAGGATAACTGTTAACTTACAATCTTCGCTGATCTTTAATTCTTTAGCCAAACATGGTGCATCATGACCAAGTTTTCATCTTGAACAAAATAAACGCCTGAGTGTTAGAATTCACCGTAGAGACCACACTCGCCTACTGAAGTCTTTCAGTTACTAAACTGTAAAACAATTATTTATATTCAGATGCACAAATAAAAATATATATTCCTTTTTCAGAATAGTGCGTGGAAATGTAGGCCCAATTCCCCGATGGTGTATTGTAAGAATGCTGCCATGCAGTCCATGAGCACGCCTCAGAGTCAGGCAAATAGGCCCAATCGCCCAATTTGCAAAGTGCTGAATTTAGTGATCAGAAATTTGTTGGCAATTTGGAATTCCTCACTTAGAGTGTTTGTGAACCTTATTATACTTCTTAGTTGTAGGTATTTGCTCCTATGGTGAAATCCATGATCTTTCTCAGCTGTTCATTCTTTCTGTACTGCTTGCCTGTTTATAACAGGCGTTGCTGGGATTTCCTGCACTAGCCTTCAGCGAAAGTACCAGGAGGGGCAGCCTGAAGCCTTGGCAGAGGAGGAGGAGGAGAAAGAGAAGAGGAAGAAATTGTTGAGGGCAATGTGTAGCCAGGTAGACAGGTGTATCAATCATTACTAACAGAACTTTTAATTACATTTAAAAATGTGACAGTGTCTGAAATGCCCTATGCTTTTCATCATAATATACATGCTCTGCGCATCCACCACCAATTTAGGTGAGGGGCTCTTCCACAAGTGCCTTGCCCAACTGGGCATTCTTCAAGTGTGCACCTAGACAGTGAGTGGTAGCATGCCATTCAACCAAAGAGGAAGGAGATAGCTCAGCCAATCTCAACTCTCCATTCACCTGACATCTATACAAGCACAATTTCCAGCAGATCACTGGCTGGTCATTCGGAGAGGAAACCTTGGCCGGCATTTTCCCTCTGAGCTCAGGGCCGGTGAGGACAATTTTAAGACCCCACTACCATCCCAGCTGGGGTCGGGTAATTTAGCAGAGATTAGGGATTGAACCTGGAACATTCTTGCACTGTACTGCTACATATGGTGTGTTTACCTGGTGAGGGGTTGAGGGAGCCATGCCTCTTTTAGAAGTGATCGTCTTCCTTACTTTGGATTTTCAAAGTTAAAGTTACCAATAATCAGGCTTTCTATTCTACTATTTACATAATGGAATTATTATCCTAATATGTTAGCTCTTGTAACAGACAGTTATAAGCTTTAATGTTTAACTTGCTGATGGGACTTATGGAAGAGCAGGACAATTTGATTCCCCTCTGATTTTCCCTCCAACAAAGATCCAGATCTCACCATGTGGGGACTTGTGGGGTGAACTGAAATCTTACCACTTTTTGACATGACATACTGATGTTCCAACATATTGTGGTGGCTATCACTTGACCATCCCTTTGCAGCCCAGAAATTAATGGTTAAAGTGTAAGATACAAGAGATAGAAATAATCCAAGATATATTTGAAGCTTTTGTGCGCAATTTTCAAAAGAATTGAGGGATTAATACTCCAAACAGGAAAAATTTACTGTATCAGAACGTTCTTTGAGACAATGAAACAAAATTTGATTTAATTATTTTAGTGAGGGATTAAAGAGAGATCTGGAGTTCAGTACATATAAGAGTCCTCACTAATGCTTGTGAGATGGACAATAGCACTCGGTCGTTATTACAAGATAATTACAGATGGGAAAGCCATTCGGCCCATCTTAATTCATCCAATCCAGGAAGACCCCCACTGCAGCATCTAATTGTTTCTTAAATAATTCCAGGGTTTTTGCCTCCTGTACTTTGTCTGGAAGTCTATTCCATAAATTCATCACTCTTTCTGTGAAAAAGAACCTCCTGATATCAGTCTTAAATTTATCTTCTACTAATTTGAACCTTGGAATCATTTAAGAAACAATTAGATGCTGCAGTGGTGGTCTTCCTGGATTGGATGAATTAAGATGGGCCGAATGGCTTTCCCATCTGCAATTATCTTGTAATAACGACCGAGTGCTATTGTCCATTTCACAAGCATTAATGAGGACTCTTGTATGTACTGAACTCCAGATCTCTCTTTAATCCCTCACAATGACTCTCACAATGTAATTTAAAGTAATATTCTGGATTTACCTTTTCCATACCATCAGATGCCTCCTTTCCAGGTTGAAAAGCCTAAGTCACTACAATTTTTACTCATAACTCAGATCTCTGACACTAGGGATCAGACTCATGGTTCTTCTCTACACTGCCTCCATTGTATGATATGACCCTTGTTCCTCAGTGACCAGAACTCAAGGAGTCAGGGTATGGTCTGACCAGAGCACTGTACAGTTTAATCACGATGTCTTCTGACATATTATGTTGTTTTAGCCATGTAGTTCAACATTCTGTTGGCTTTGTTGACAGCTGCTCTGTATTGGTTGGATATGTTATGCCCGAAGATTTTTATTGACCCTTTTTTGGGTGATGTATTTGGTATCAATCAGCACTCTTTGTCTAAATGTCCATCTCAAGTTAGAACTGGTTTAACCAAGGGAGCCAAGAAAGGTATGATTTCTGTGCGACTGTTCAGCAGCAACCACAAGTACCAGGATATTATTAACATTGCTCAATTCCATGCGGCAATCAATAGCATACAACTGGAGGCCAAGTATCATTTAAATTATGCAACCATCTTCACAATTAAAATATAGATTTAATATGAATATCTAGGTTGTAAATAACACAAAGACAAAGTATTTGACATGGATGCCAATTAATTACAAGCTTGACATGTTTCTCATAGTACTGACCAATTTTTACATAGCAGAAAGATTCTTCAGCATCAAATTGAAAAGGGATGACTGTACCAGAAACCCTATTTGTTACCAGAATTGTTTTTTTTTGAAAAACCTTGTTATTATTTGTCCCTTTCCCCTTTTCTAATGTTGGAAGAAATTGCTCATAAAATCTATTTCAGATTCACAATTTTCCTCAGTGTTAACACTGCTCTATCGGTAATAATGGGGCCAGCGAGGTGGAAAATTGGGTGGGGACCAGTTCCGCCAAACCCCGCCCAATTTTCCATGTGCGAGAAGTGATGGCGGCCTCCGGAGATGCCCACCCAAATATGGTCGGGTGTATTCTAATTGGGCATTAACGAGTGATGTCATGCGCCACATTTTCCGATATTATCACTGTGGTAATTCCTATATATAACAGGTGCCCAGCATTGCTACTGGAGGTACAACATAACCAAAGTTTTAAATGAAGGGAGAAGGATCAATCGATTGTGGCACAATGGAGTGGCAAATCTACACTGGTTGACTTTGCAACTTCATTAGTCTCAGGATTTTTTTTTCGAATGTGGCGCCTGCCCCTTTAAGCTGTTGTAGCAGCAGCCATTTGTGTTTGCTCTCCTCCACCCCCCACCCCCGCCCCCCCCGCCCACTTCTGCAAGTGGTGAGCTGCCAGGCGCAGGGGAATCCCATCAGTAGCTCGACGAAAGGATTCAAATTAGGTTGACCATCAGGAAACTCTCAAGTTGAGCAGATTGGTACAAAGGCCAACCTGCCAATTTAACACTGGCAGTACGGGCAACAGGAAAATCCCAGCTGTAGAATAGGGATTATTCTGCCTGGAAAGTGAGAAGAGACAAATTTCTGAAATGAAGGTTCGAATGTTAGAAGACGGAAAGGGAGCATTTTACCTGCTGCATCACACCGTTACCACTTTTAGAATTGAGGTTTGCATTCAAATCAGGCTCATGTTCAAGCCAGAATTTCCAGGCTTTGCTAGGATTTTCCTCCCGTTTCCCCTCTTTAGCAGCATTAATAAGGTGGGTGGGGATATGAAATCGGCTGGGGACCCTTGCTGAGGGACATTGATCCAGCATTTTTAAAATTTGTTCTTGGGATGTAGATGAAGTTGACAAGGCCGCATTTACTGCCTATCCCTAGTTGCCATGAAAAGTTGGTGATGGCATTCTCCTTGAACCACTGCACTCCTTAGTGGTAATGATGCTCCCATAATAATGTTAGGGGGAATTCCAGGATCTTATACCGTCAACAATGAAAGAACGGTGATATATGCCCAGGTGTGAGACTTTGGAAGGGAATTTGGAGGTGATGGTATTCCCACAACATTGCTGCTCTTGTCCTTCTTTGCGAAGCAGTCGCAGGGGAGAAAGGTGCTGTCAAAGTGTCAAATTGTTGCGAGATGCTGCAGTGCACCCTATGGATTATACATACCTAAGCCCCAAGACGTTGATAGCCTGGCCCTGCCTGATTTCAGGCACAAGTGCAGACATTTGAGGGGAGCTGTCTGAAGAGCGCGTGTACACTGCTATCTTCAGACACAGCAACTCCGTGCAAGTGCGTTCCTGCTGTGTCACTAGTACTGAACACCGACTGCATGACCACAGATCAGCAGGGAAGAAGGCCAAATTGTTCCAATCAGATTTTTGAAGCTTGGGAGATGCTTGGCTGTATTCCAGCTCCAATAGTTTGCAGGCTGATAAAGAAAGCCCTCCCCACAATCTGAGGCCAAAGACTATGTGACGACTGTCTCAATATGCATGGAGGAAGTACAAATTGCTGTTAGGGGTAATGGGTGCCCCTGTTGCATCTCTGCCTGATGCTGTCACACTTTCCAGGGAAGCATTCAGTGCAGTCAAGCCATCCTTCAGGGTATAGCAGAGGCTGGCACTGAACTTCGCCACTACCCCTGTCATTGCCTGCACATTATGAAAGACCATTCCCTGAACATAAGTCTGATCCTTCCTTTAAAAACAGGCCTCATGGGCTCAACAGCGAAGAGCAGACATCTCCTGACCTTCCTCATCTTCTGTCGCAGCTCCTCGTGCATCACCCTGTGCACTCTCTTTAGCTCACTCTCTAATGCTCCTCCTGGCAATTGTATACCATCCAAGGCTTTCAGGGGGTCACATGCATGTAAGGTAGAAAGGAAGGAACACTTGGAGGTGAAGGATTGCAGTTTGAATGCCTCAGTGGGCTCTCATGTACATGAATGACAAGCTCTTGAAGTGAGGGGAAGGTGGTTGAAAGTGACAAGTGGGAATAGGACCGTGCATTACTAGAAGGTGTGGTGAACCCTTCTTACCCTGCCTGCCCTGGCCAGGTCATTAAACTTCTTCCTGCATCCACCAATCTAATGCCGGCATTCCCCCCCCTCCATTGAGGAAAGTCTAAATTATTTAATCAGAAATGTCTTCACACAAAGGTAGTTATTTTCCATGAGAAACATAAGACACAAAATGCAAGACAAACTAAATGATGCATTGTACAGTGCATGTTCCAATCCTGTTAATGGAAATACCAGTTAAGTGAAACAATCTAGCTTGCAGAATTAATTTCAGAAAAACAAATAATTTTCAATTTTCACCAATGTATTTGCATTACAACAGCAAATAATTATTGCCTATTTTAAGGAATTGATTCAATAGCAAAACTCACTGATGTTGGCACCACAGGCACAATGTAGGAACGGATTCAAAAACCAATAGAGATTCTAAGTCTCCCTGATGCTGAATTATTTAAGTGATGATGTATATTATCATGTACTTTAACAGCTAGCATGTTGATAGGGCACATACAGACAAGTAATTATTATTGCTTAAACATCTCATGCATAAAAACATCAGCAGTATTATCAGTCCATTGGAGCAAGTCCAAAACGTCAACACCACTTGTGAAATAGCGACTTCTACTGGGAAAAAAAGCACTTTCTTTCCAAGACCCCAAAAATCCCAGGCTTTGCTCCACTGGCACATGCATGACAGAGCAGGAGTTTGTGACCTCTGTTTCTGACCCCGCTGGAATATCTGACATCAGGGTTGGGTTACTTATTTAATATATGTTGGATGAGCGGGCACCCACAGCATTATGGGCTTATCTTGGGCACCCACCAGAGGAGGATACGTGGCAATATGTGGCACTAGATGGCTTCTTGGAGGCGGCTGGCACCCCCCTCCCCACAGAAATGCCAGAATGAAGCTGATCTGCCCATGAAAGGGACCAACCAATCCAGGTAGGAACATCCCTGATTTTTGAGGTCTTCCAAGCCAAGTTCAGCATCTGGAGATCCTAGTGGGCCATACATCTGGCCCTTGGCCCACCTGTACACTGGGTTCATCCAAACTAGATCCAGGTCACTAGATGGTAGGGAGGCCGGGACTGAGGAAATTCCTGGCACTTGGCCTCACCCCCTCTGAGGATATGGGCCATATTTGGGGAGTGGAAGTTCTGGCCACCTCAGGCCCCATTGGCGACTGGCCAGCATTGGCATTCTGAGCAGAGACCCAGCCATCCTTGATCCTGCCAGAACTTCTGCTTTTTTTTCAAGGCACCAGTGCCTCAGATCCACTGTCAAAATCTACCCTTACAGGACTTTCACTATTTTTGGCTTTATTGGGGTCTGGTCTCTCATATAGCAGTATCTGGTCGAGAAAGCAATCCCATAAACACAGGGATCCTCATGGTTTATGGGAATCCTAATCATGCGGATATGGGATAGAGATCCTCAGGGAATTTTTATGGGATTCCCAGTAATTGTCAAACCATCACTTTGGCAGCTAAGAATTGCAGTGCCGTTTTTGATGCCAATTGCACATTTTCTAAGGAATGGGCCAGCAAAGATTATCTTAGGGATCTGCAATGAAAACAAAAGTGAAAGAAAAAGACAAAGAAAATCACAGATAATCAAAACAAAAGCAAAAAGGGGAAGGGTAGAAAACAATTTTTAAAAAGAAAAATGCAAAAAATTATGTCTGAAATAGAGGGAAAGCAAAGAATCATCAAAAAGAAAATAATTTTTTTAAAAAACCAAGAGAAAATACAGTTAATGTCAAACATAAATCTTCAAGAAAAACCAAAAAAAGACAGCTGAGAAGGCAGGAAATCTATGAAGTGAAACGAATCAGTTAATTATAAATATAGCATTAGAATCTTCAATTAAAACTTCTGTGTATGTATGATCATGAACATCCCCAGAAAAGTAGGCAGGAAATAACTTAATTGCTTTGAAAACAAACTACTTCTATATTTTCCTTGGGCTGTCTGTGCACATTGATATATAGTAAAGGATTCTCACCCTTAAGTAATACAAGGACAAAGTGCAATGTACAGGAAAAGCCTGATCAAGATAATGGCCTAAAATGGAATGCATTTTTATGCTGCTTTTCCATTAAAAATATGTTGCTTTGCTTCCATATTACAGCTTAGATCTGTGCAAATCAGTACTGTTCTGCACATTAAACCTAGCATAAATAATAATTCTAGGCAATTGTGCACAATTACATATCTATTTGTGAGTTCAACAGTTAACTGGTAATATCACTCTGGAGAGAAATACATCCTCTAGGAAGACAAGAGGGATAGAAGAATTTAAAAGTGAACACCATTACCAAATCTGGTACTAGGCAGGGCTACACTGAATTTTTTAATGGTGCTATACTGGGATCAGCACTCAGAGCTATGAAGAGTGCCACTGTAATGGAAAGCAGCCAGCATCAACTAATAAATTATTCTAATATGTCTTTTTTGGCAGGCAAGATAACACCCTGGTCGCTCTCCATTTTCTTCCTTGGGCACCCACACCTACACGTTCTTCACCCTTTAAAATTAATAGCTGTACAAGTAACCCTTCACACTAGTTAAGGGGGTGAGGGGGAGGTTGGTACTAATAGCGTGTGTCATCATCTCCGCTAACAGCAATTACTTGCATGCAGAACTGTAACCCCCTTTAATCTACTTTAACAGGGTGATACCACCAGATCTTTTAAATCAGCTGTCTGATACCACCTGCAAGACAGCCCTCACTTAATTCATTCACCCTTGCTGTAGGGAAAACTTGTGCGCAACGGCCGCAAGAGATGGGGGCTGGGGGGTTATCCCCAACATTAAGGAACTCATCCCCTACGAAGAGCAGGAGCTACGTGCGGGGCACTCTGCTCGCGATGAGAAATGGATAGGTCAGTGACACAGTGTCAGGGCCAGGTGCACATCTACACAGTCACTGCAATATCCCTGTGAAGCAGCACACAGCTACAACCCTTCACATCTTTCTCCGTCTCTTTAATCCCAAGGGGATCATGCTCAGCCATTCTTATCTCACACCTGCAAATTTATCACAGCAACAGAGCACAAGGAATAGGAGGCATTGGTATTAGGCTAAGTACTGGTTTTGTATTGTACCAAATGCTTCTTTGAATACTTCCCACTGTAAGTTTGTAGGTTTACCCATTAACAGTTCAGCCCAGTTTACTGTGGTCGATTTATGTCTCACCCCTTTGAAATTTGCCTTACTTAAATTTACCTCTCAATGGTCACTGTTTGCAAGATGTTTCCTTCCAGTCAGATTGTTAATTAATTCAGGCTTGTTACTCATCACTAAATCTAATGTGGCCTGTTCCCTTGTCGGTCCTAAAACACTGTTCCAGAAAACTGGAATACACTCTAGAAATTCGCTGCCTTTAGGACTTGAGCTGTTCTACTTCTCCCTGTCCACGTGAAAATGAATATCTCCCATTATAACCGCATTGATTTTGCTACATGCTTCTCTGACCTCCGTATGTATACATCCTGCCACTGCATCACTACTATCAAGAGGTCTGTAGACAACTCCCACCAGAGTCTTGCATCCTTTGCTGTTCGTTAATTCTACCCAAAGTGTTTCCAATGCCTGCTCACCCGTACTGAAATCCCTTCTTTCAACTGATGTAATTGTGTCTTTTATTAATATTGCTATTCCTCCTCCTCTCCCAATTAGCCTGTCCTTTCTAAAGATCTTACAGCCTGGAATATTTAGCTCCCAGTCATGACCAGCTTGTAGCCAGGTCTCTATAATGGCTACTGAATCATACCCTTTAAGCTGAATTTGTGCTTCCAACTCACTTGTTTTATTCCTTATGCTATGTGCATTCATGCACAGAACTCTTATTTAGGCAACTGTCCCCATCCTGCCCATGTGCCCCTGCTAATGCTCTTGTCACACTTATTGAATTATCACACTTTTTGTTGCTGATGCTCTGTACATTGTTATACCGGCAATTTAATATGTTCTTATTTTTCATCACTCCTGTTTTTTTCTAATCTTTTTAAGTGAGACTCCCTCACCGCAGCAACCTACACGTGTGATGCAACTCGATCAACTGAATTAAAGAGATAGGGAAAGTTTACCACATTCATCCTCAGGTGCAGGCATCTTGTGGCTACAGAACTGTCCCTTCAAAAATGAGAACAAAGACATGATGAGAGGTGATGGCTCTCATGCCATGTTCATTGGCAATAACACCAGACATCTGTTTTGACCAGAAGATGCTAATTCTGATACTGTGTGCATCCAGCTGGCTTTTAAAAAACAAAGCTTATTTTTCATGGTTCAACTATTAGGAATAACATCTCCTTCTCAGTGGCAATGTTACATACATTACATATCATAAGCCTGAGGTCTCTGGCCAACTACTTTAGGCCTGATGAGAGACTGTTTACAGACAAAGACATAAACAAAAGACAGGCTAACTCCCCCTCTCCCACATTTTAATGTCAAATCCAGGCAGTTTAAGCATTCTCTCTTTCACAAAGACAACAGAAATCTCTCCCAGAAAGCAATCACAGACGCCATTTTAAAAGTAATTACAATACTAGACATAGCTACAAATTCTTATAAAAAAATACATAATATAGAAATTCTTATGATCCCAAACAGGATGGATTCTCAGGATCTTCATACAACTATATTGCTGGGATATACGGTAAAATCAGTTCAGTTCAAATACCTAGAAATCTGAAGCTGAACAGTGTTGTGGTCAGACTGCACCTGGAGCACAGTTCTGGTCACCGTGATGTAAGGAGGCCATCCAGGTTCTAGTGCAATGACACCCGTTCCCGGTGTTAGAGGGATTAGCTATGAATATCGGCTAGATAAGATGGGGCGCTTCAGCCTCATAAAGAAGCATCTCAGAGAGGGCCTTAGATTCGTATATAAAATATTTAATGGTATAGAGAAGATAAAGCTGGCAAATACTTTCAAGTGCACTAGGGCAGTAAGGCAAAAGAGCACAGATTCAAGGTTGTGAAGGGCAATTTTGGAACAGATGTCAGGAAGTATCTCCTTACACAAAAGTCGGAATGTGTTGCCGCACATCAGAGTTTGAGGACACTGAACTCATTTAAGAAACGCTGGATGCAGTAATGGAGAGACAGTGAGGTTAGTATTCAGGAAGAATTAAGTAAAATGTGCAAAGGGTCTTCTCCATCCGAAACTATCTTGTGACTTGTATCAAGGTGATTTGGTAAAGTGATTGGCTTGTACAAAATATTCATATACAGACGTGTGAGATTGTGTGTGAGAGAGAGAGAGAGAGAAATAGAGAAAAACTGACAGAGAGAGTGGGAAGAGAATGAGAATGGGAGGAGAATGAGAGTGGGAGGAGAATGAGAGTGGGAGGAGAATGAGAGTGGGAGGAGAATGAGAATGGGAGGAGAATGAGAGTGGGAAGAGAATGAGAGTGGGAGGAGAATGAGAGTGGGAGGAGAATGAGAGTGGGAGGAGAATGAGAGTGGGAGGAGAATGAGAGTGGGAAGAGAATGAGAGTGGGAAGAGAATGAGAGTGGGAAGAGAGGGGGCAGAGAGTAAAATTCCCAAAGAAACAAAAACTTAATCTTCATGCATTCATCTCCTACCATGAGTGACTCCAATCTGTACACTATGTCATGAGTGACTCCAATCAGTTTGCATCATGCACTGAAGGCAATTGCAACTGACAACAGGTTAACAGTGAGCTAAAAGTAGCAGTGTTACACAATTACACACTGTCTTCAGCTGTTGGCTTTTGAAAAAATAAGGTATTAAGCCCTTTTTATAAGTTCTGTCAAATCATCTACTTTAGGGAATGTTGAAGACTGGAAAGTTACAATTTAAACTAAATGTTATCAGCTCCATCAATTACATTTACACTGTGCTGTCAGAGGTGTTTCAGGGCTGACGACTTCTTCCTGAATTCAGAATCGTGCATTTTTTTTTCTACAATCAGACTTTGCTTAAAAAGCTGTATTGCAGCCAGTACTGAGTAAAGAGAGGTACTGGTCTTCAGAGACTTTATCTTGGCTGGTGTCTGACAATGGCAATGATGCTGGCAATTCAGAGCAGGATGCCTCTGACAGCAAGTCAGAGGAACATATTCCTGAGAGGATAGAGAGAGAAGATATGATCTACAGGAGGTGGTGTGGAAGAAAATGTGTACTTACTCAGACAAGAAGTTCTGCTGGCACGTACTCGGTTCCATAAATCAATAATGTCAACATTGGCACCAGACCTGGTGATACTTAAGATGCAGAACCAGCAAGAATGACTTTCCTAATATTGACAATTATTCTGTAACTACTATGGGTCAAATGTAAAGATAGAATGATTGTGTTGATTTGCTCTGATGGGTGATGTATACACATAATAATAATAATAAACTGAGAAAGACAGACCTGCAGTTTTGGATAACGGCAGCTTTGGGGATCATAAAAAAAGCTCCACTTCCATTTTGTGTAGTCACTGTAGTTATCATAGGCAAGCACAGCAGCCAATTTGTGCACAGTAAAGACACACAAACATATGCTGGTCAGAACAAACTAATCACCTGAAATACCAAGCAGTCTGGGGCCTGTTCATTCACGGCAAACTGCTCCACGCCCCTCGGGACCACAACCCATCACAGACCATGAAGGACAATGACCACAAAAAACATGATTTGTATGAAGGGCCTTCAACCTCATCTTCAGACCTAACTAATTCCCATAGACCAAGGACAACAAGAAGCTTCAACTTCTTGATCCACATTACTTCCAGCACAAGCACAGTCATACCCAGGAATCTGAAAGTGCCTAGGTACACCACAAACCCCATGAAATCAAAATGTGTAATGGCTTCATTAAAAACTGAAAATACTTCTTTGAGAATTCAACAATAAAAAACATGCAAAAAACATATGACCATTGCAACTGAGGGAAGAAGTATTTATCCAAGTCCTTTAGCAGGTTTTTTTTATATAATTTAAGATTGACACTGGAGAACGCAAAGGTCAACTCTTCAAAACAAAATGAAAATATCCAACACATCACTAAACATCAGTGACCTTGCTCAGAGTTAATAGGATTTGCATTTTTTTTTCAAATAATAAAATAACCAGATGGAACGCAATCTGCCCCATATACTGAGGTGTGGAGTCTATTAATAAGCATGAGCCAATCTGGGCCATTTTCATTAACTTCCTAGTAGCTGTTTAGGGAATGGCACAAGCGAAGACCTGGAGCAAATTGCCTGCCCTCTTGTTTGAAATGCAGTATATTGGCAAGAGGATCTAAAAAAAGAGAGGCAAAGGATTCTAGTACCAAATACTAGCATTTTTTTCACTATATAATATGAAAATAAGGAGAACTTTTCCACAGTTGTTGAAGTTTCAAGAAGTTATAAAAATAACTTTGATCAAACAACAATTTTGTCCAAAAGTGGGATTGTGCCTCCTATAACAAAGCACGAGTAGGTCATTAGAATGATTTTTATGTCACACAGAAAGGATTGCTTAAAGAAAAAATACAGCTTTCTGCAGCTGAGCAGTATTTTAATAAAATTAATTATTTTCCGTGGTCAAATCACTTTTACCTCCTTTCTTTAAGCCTCTAGCACAATACCAAGGGTGAAAAAGAACCTTCTGTCAGTGGGTAATTACAATGCCATAATTTTGTCAGATTTAATTAAATGCTTTACTTTAATCAGTTGTTTGGGCCTTGTTCCTGGTGTATATGTTTAATTGTCTTGTAATTCCCAGGCCTTCTGTTGGTGGAACTTAACAGCATGTGATCCGAAAAGTCAAGAGAGACAAAGTGACTCCACTTTCATCTGAAAGCAGCTTTGAGGTTTTATAGAAATAGCTGTTTAGATTCTACACAATATCCATCTCTTTAAACAGGGTATTTTTTTCTAAGTAAAAGTCAACACTGGAGAAAATAGAGGTTAACTCTTCAAAACAAAATTCAAATAACCAACTGCAGCACTAAACATCAGCAACCTTGCTCTGAATGAATGGGATTTGTATTTTGCCCACCTGATAGAATGCATATTATTTTAAATGGAAAAGATTAATCTGCCCTCATGTGCTGAGATGTGGTGTCAATGAATGCCACAAACTTGTGCTGTATTATGTATTCACAGTATTGTGCAGATTGAAGGGTATACTCCAGAGGCTACAAGAACACAGGTTCATTGGATGTGGGCCAGTGGATAATGAATGTTGAACTAGCACAATGTCAGCAGATTGGGTGAGTGGTTTCCCTGATGACATTGATTATCTTCAGGCTTCAATGGTAAAAAATTATGTCATCTATATCTCATCATTGGCTCCTTTATAAGTACAACACTGTGGATCATTAATCACCTGGCTTGACCTTTCTTCTGGATTCTCTCTGTATGTTTCTTTATTGCAACTTGTTCTCATTCATTTATTTTTTTTTTCTATCCAAATGTTTATAGAATCCAGTCTAAACTATTCAGAGTGATCCCATTCCTAAAATTAAACAGAAAAATAATTCCAACCACAATTGGTTAATAAATGTTTTTGGACTTTATTCCCTGAAAAATGTTGTTTTGATTTTCAGTGACTTTCTTTCTTGCATGTTTCTAACTTTACCTGATCCCATTGCTGTGGTCTCATCCCCCTTCTCCGAACCCTCAGTGAATGCAAAAAAAAAGTGCAGAGGTATTCTGTATAATGACAACAAAGTATATTTTCAAGCTGATACATCCTGTTCAACATCTATCTTTTCATCTATTCTTTTTGAGTCCCTGTTGTAATTCTCTAACACCATTATAATCGGTGTCTTTTGTGTCAAGTCTTAGGTCCAGAAATTCCTCGGGTCACGATCCCGTTGGCTACACTGGGATCGCACCAGACAGTGCCCTACAGTGCTGACCCTCCAGAGTTTGCGGGGTCAGTAGGAGGGCACCTCATTAGAATGGGGCAACCGGGTGCAAGTGCCATTACGGGTACACCTCAGACACCTGCCTGCCCCATGCCCACAGAAGGTCCAGCGTTGGTGTGCAGTTAGAGGGCAGGTTGCCCAGGCCCTCCTCTCCACCCTGACCATCCTTTACCTCTGAACCAGGGGGCGAATCTGCACAAAAAAAATGTTACCTTCTTCAGGGGTCCAGGCCCCTTGCCTGCCCTATGTGTTCACAATTTTATCTAGCTCAATATATTTTGAGAATATGAATGTAAAATAATCAGGGCTTGTAGCAGATTGGTGGCTACTGCCACCACTTGCATCTGCAGAATGTTTATATACAAGGCAAGATTTCAACAATCGCATGCATAGCCTGTTGACTCAAAGTTAAACGAATGAACAGGGTTTTCAATGTAATGCTTGTGGCATGATGAGTTGTTGCACATTGGGTGCAGGCGACCTCTGTTATCAGTGCTGAGGCTTGTTGTGTGCCCGTTTTCCGTAGCACTGGTACGGCATTGGTAAAGCACCTGTGACAATGAGTGCCTGTACACCAGGCAAATGCTAGTCCTTGCCCTGTAATGTGATCTCAGCCCATGAACAGCGCTGCTGGAGCTCAATGCCACACTAAACCAGTGGTGGATGGTTGGTCAGTTCAGCCATGTTGGTTCCTATTCCTTAAAACGGCGTGCATCAAGCACCTCCACGTTCAACCAACAATTTAATTGTTTATTTCATGGTGTCCTCGGATTTCATTACTACAGCTATTCACACCTTCATACAGCTGCACCCTATCTGCCATCTGTGGAAATGCAATTGATCTCTGCCCAAAAAAGACCTAAGTGAGTATTCCAATTTCCATCCCATCCATTTGCTGGTTCTGGAGGAGGAAGGGCAAGGTCAGAGAAAGTAGGCAATACAGCTCAGTTTTATTGTTGCCTTCTGCATCCTACATAGCGTCACCCTGCAAAGTGACTAAAACATCCAAGGCACGACATTCATCTGCACAAGTGCCCAATATCCTTGCCAAATAAAGCAGCACCTTCATTACATACAATTGTACATCAAAACTCACGAATACCACAACATTTCTCTTTACCAAAAAGACTGTCAGGACATACATATGTCAGTATCTGTTATCCCAACTTTTATTGACCATTGCGGCATGTGGTGGAGATGTGTTCAGTACACTTTGCCCTGGAAATTCCACGTACTGAAAACATATGGTGTGTATCTTCTGCTTCCTAACCATCTGCTGTTTAATGCATGCTTGTGTGTGCGGATGTAAGTGAGTAACTGAGAAACTGAATAAGGCGATAAAGAATGAATGACAAAGGATGATATGAGCAATGACCTTTGGGGAGGCCGCCAACCTCACCCTCCTCACATCCTCTACTGCCGTCATTCCCAGGATCTCCACAGCCCTTAGTTCCTAAGGAGTCAAGGGGGAATGCTAGGTGACATCCCCCCCACCCCCGTTCTGCATGCGTGGCCACGTGTTATTTGCAGCCTTCTCCTGCAAGAAAAGTGACATGTTGAAATGAGGAATATGAAAGAAGATATGCACCATCCAATGCAGATATCCTGTGTTGACAACATGCTTGGTGTTTGTTGTTTGCCACATCTAATGGATTACAAAAAAACACAATGTCATGACAACAAAAAACTGTAAAACATAGACATGCCTATACAATTGGAAAGTACAAACTGTTGCTAGAGTGTTGTGTACTCTCCCGCGTGATGCTGCCCCAAACTTGAACTGAAGCGTTGTTAAGATGCTTGTACGCCAACATTATAAAATTAAGCAACATGTGAGCGGAACTTAAACTGGCAACTCTCTTGATACCAGAAAATTTCTCTCCTACCTGCTTCAAGATTTGGTGCACAGATGAGGCAGCAATCGACTCTCCATCTAGGCTACTCTGGTGCTGCTGTTGACTGGAGGATGACCCTCAGATCACAAAGGGACCACCTTCTTTGCAAGGCCTCTTCCAGCAGTATCTCCAAAGCTTCTTCATTAAATGGAGCCACTGTGCCAAATGCACTTGCTGTAGCCATTTCCCTCTCTTAAGAAGCAGGACAGCTTTAATCGGCAGCACTTTAAAAGCTGCTGCCACTGGATAGCCAACCTCTTGACCCCAATATGGTGCATCAGGAGCACTGTGATTTCATGAAAATTAGATGACTTTGCATTACAGCACAAGGTCAGCTCTTTGAAGTACCTGAACACACAGCACCTGAACAGCAGCCAACTCAAATCCCCTTAAGACTTCTCTGGCCTGTAAACTAAATCAGAAAGATTAGGTCTGAAAACTACATCAGCAACTACCCCACAGAAACAGTTTACTTCCAGGCCACAATGCTGATGTATTTTCCAATGCACCATTTGTTTCACCCTCTCTAATGGTCAAGAGTTTATATTTTCCTCAATCTCGTTATTTTCCAAATATGACAGGTTCATTTTATCTACACAAAAAATGAATCTGAAGATTAATGAGATATTGTCTGTGAAGGAGTCTAACTTCCACCACACACTATTCAAATCAAATAAGTCTTTGTACAGCCCTTAAAAGCACTAACAACAATGAGAAGACAGAACTAGCTTCGACCAAATGCTCAATTCTCCTTTTATTCTGTATCATTCTTAACAACCATTTAAACGGGGAATGGTATGTGCCTGCGTTATGGTCAGGAGGATGGTAGGACTGCACTCACACATTTTATGATGAGATGTGCTGCTCCCCATGCCCATAGTACCTGCTTTTCATCTGGTGAGGGCCCAAACCCACAATCAATTAGTGACTATTCCCCTTCGGGAGCTGGGAAGTGAAATGAATCTCTTTAGGGTCAAGGTAGCTCCAAGACAACACATCTGGTGATGAAGGTTAAAAAGCATGTCAATGCTCTATGACAGACTTGGTAATCCTATACTTGAATCAAGCATGTCTGCAGTACTCTAGGACACTACTGATGATTGACCATCTAGGCTGTTGGTTCACTAATGGAACCTGGAGGCATATACATGTCATTGGTGGCTGCTATTCCTCTCAACCAGTTCCAAATAACAACGAAGGCCAAAACCCTGATGGGTAGAGTAGTCCTAGCTGAATAAACAGCTGGGACAACCCTACTAGTATCCTGCTCTGGTAAGCTGTGTGGTTTTAGCTGGTTAAATTCCAGCAGTATCCCTGCAGTCACTTGGGGGATCCCCAAGCCTTGGCATTCTAGGTTGGAATAAATGGGGTGTATCCCGATGAGAAATGAGGTTCCATTCCATATCAGGCAAGTCAAAACAACAACAATAACAGTAACTTGCACACATATAGCAATTTTAACATAGAAAATGCCCCAAAACACTTCACTGTGTGGCAGCTGTGGTGAGAAAAGATAAGATAACGGAATATGCACTAAGCCATGGTAGGAGAATTAAGAGCGATGAACAAGAGCTTGGTTGAATAGAAGGCTTTAAAAAGGTAGAAAGCGAAGTGGAGAGACTGAAGGGATAGGACTGAGGCAGTTGTAGACTCTTCCACAAATGGTGTGGGCAGGGAGCCAATGTAGGTCAGCATGTGCCAATGTAAGTCAGCAAGGACAGGGATGATGAGCGAGCAGAACTTAGTACGGGCAAGATACAGGCAACTGAGTTTACGACACGATGGATTTTATGGAGGGTGGAGGACAGGAAGCCAACAAGGAGGACATTGGAGAAATCGAGTCTAGAGATGATGAAAACTGTGGATCAGGGTTTCAGTGGTACGGGAAGTGAGGTAGGGATTGAGGCTAGCAACGATGTGGAGGTGGAAAAAAGTGGTCTTGATGATGGATACGATGTGGGTTTTGAAGCTCAGCTCTGGGTTGAACAGGTGTCAAGGTTTCACATGATCTGACATGAGCTAATAGCCAGGAAAAAGAGTCAGTGGCAATGGAATGGAGTTTATGATGGGGCCAGGGCCAAAAACAATAACTTTGATCTTCCCAATGTTAAGTTCGAGGAAATTTTGACTCACCCATGACTTCTTGTTGGACAGATAGTCTGACAGCACAAAGCTGGCCATGGAGCGGAGGGAAATGGTGGTGTGGATTTCATCAGCACACATAATGAAAGCTGATCTCATGCCTGCAGATGATATGCCAAGAGGCAGCATGTAATTGAGAAGAGGAGAGGCCAAAGATGCATGCTTAAGGCATAGATAGGGGTTCTGTACTGTAATGGTTATATTACTGGAAAAGTAATCCAGAGGCTTGGACAAATGATCCAGAAAACGTGACTTCAAATCTCACCATGGCCGTTTGAGAATTTGAATTTGGTTAAAAATAAATAAATAAATAAATAAATAAATAAATCTTAAATAAATAGCTGGTATCAGTGGCCACAAAGCTGTCAGATTGTCGTGATTCATTGTCCTTTAGGAAACCTGCCGTCCTTACCCAGTCTGGCCTCTATGTGACTCCAATCCCAAATGAACACTGTTGACTCTTAACTGCTCTCTGAGGTGCCCTCACAAGCCACTCAGTTATCTCCTGACTTTACACTTTTGGTTTGGTCATTACATATGTGACTCTAAATTCTAGTTTTTCTGCCCTTTTATAATGAATATATGGAAAATCAGGTCCTGACAGTGGATCTGAAGCGGATTTCCCCAGGCCAAAATTTCTGGACTCCAATACAATGGTAACAACAGCGTTTAGTGATGGCAACATTCAGTTTAATGACTATTCAAAAACGGAAGTTTGACATGACCCTCTCGTGCATCAATATATCAGCACAGAATACTGCAGTATTAGTACTCTTTAAAAAAAAATCAAAAGCATAGGGTAAATAATTTCCTAATTCATCAACATGCTTCAACAAACAGCATCATAAAAGGAATTTCTTATTGGCCTTACCTAATGGGAGTGTCTCACAGCCACACCTAAGGGGCACTGTGGTGAATTTGATTTCTCTCCAGCAGAGAATCCTTCCACAAAGACTTTCAGCCTAAGCTAGCACAATAGTGAAGTTTAAAGGTCAATATATTAACACATAAACATCCTGGGGAGGGATTTCCATGTTTAATGAAATCGTAAACCCATTCTTTTCGTTAAACATAGAGCACAGACAAAATCCTCCCCACCAACATGTAAAAATCTCAAGAAAGACTTTGAACAGTAAAAAGGGTAAATAATCCAGAACATCAATATATCAAACTCTAGCAAGCTCAGGGAAATAGGTGAAGAAGGAGTTTACTAGATGACCACATACATTAACTCATCACACCCTATTTAAAGAAAAATGAAACAAAACATTCTTTGCTACTGACAGATTTGTAGAATTTTAATTTTGACAGCCCCTCCATATCTCTGTAACCTCCTCCAACCCCACAACCCTCCAAGATCTCTGTGCTCTTCCAATTCTGGCCTCTAATCACTCCACCAATGGCAGCCATGTCTTCAGCTGCCTAGGCCCTAAGTTTTGGAATTCCCTCCCTAAACCTCTCCATCTCTCCTTCTTTAAGATGCTCCTTAAAACCTATCTCTTTGACCAAGCTTTTGGTCACCTTGCCTAATATTTCCTTTTGTGGCTCGGTGTCAAATTTTGTTTGATAACAATCATATGAAGCGCCTTGGGATGTTTGACTACATTAAAGACGCTATATAAATGCAAGTTGTTGTTGTTGAAAATAACATGTTGAATCAATGCTACATTTAAGGTTTGTGGGCCTACAGATCAACATTAATGGTTTAGATAATCTCAGTTTTCCCCAAAATTTAGTAACCAAAAAATACTTCCAATGAAGGCCTGAATGTTTGCCAACTCTTTCAAAACAGGCCATCCATTAAAAATGAGTCTTTCTTTGTAATAGATGAGGTAACAAACATTGCCTACTAATCTACTGTAGTCATATACACTCTCAAAGAGTCTCTCAAAGAGACAAACTTATATTTTTATAAAGCTTACCCCTACCCAACAATGCGCCTTAAGAAACAGCTCAGAGGAGTGTTCTGTACTGATGTGATGGTTTCAATTCCAACAACGACCATGCTTGTGGTCTTTTTTGAGTAAAGTTGTTAGTGCCAATCAGTGCTGAATTATGGACAGTTTTGGTCTGTGGATCCCTATCCACTAGGAACTGGGCTGGAATTAGCCAAGCTAACTGCACGTAGACAATAGGAAAAAAAAGACTTTTACCCCCTCACTCTGGGCTGGGTTTGAACCTTAATCCCAGCTGTGTCACCACCCAATCAAAAATATAATTCTCATAAACCTGGAATTTCCACAAGAGTTCTTCTGATCTCCCACTATAACCCCAGCGAAATTGCATAACCTACACCCTAATCTATAGAGAAATAATTTATTACATAATTAAAATATACAATTTACAACCTTTTTTGTTAGGATCTAAATTGTTTAACGATCATATTAGGATAACTAACGGTTTACTATTAGAGAAAGTTAGTTCAAAGAACCTAAGAGATGTTAGGGCATGTATACTAAGTTTAAAATCTCCAAACGGACAGACAACGAACTTCATAAAAATCTTTTGGTCAGCAACATTTACTATGGTTAGAAACTTCATTGCACAACAGTGGAATCAGCAGTTTAAATTATTTTGCATGACATCGTAATAGATGGGAAATGATAAAAGAGAGATCAATATTTTGCAACTAGAAATACAGCTATTATTAGAAGGCAAAGTTTAAAGGTCTCACTTTGCTAAAGTACATAATTGAGAGGTAGTGAATTTCAGATTCTGCATAACATCCATTAGGAAGTCAAGCAATTAAACAGATACATAGTTCAAAGTCCCAGGAGTACTTTAATGGCTGTTCTATTTCATTCTGACTTTCATATCGGTAAAATGTTATACCTGCTAACCTTCAGGGAAAAAGAGAGATCATGCCAGCTGTACTAATCTCAGTCAACCTTCAAGCAGTCAACACCCAACAGTCAGTCAACCTCCAAGGTCAGGAGAACAGGAAAGGAAATAGGAAAGCACATATAAAAATGACAAAGACATAAAATTAAATGAAAGCCAAGGTTAATAAAGAGTACATTTCTGGAATGGTGATTACAATTGAACTTCTTCATCACTGTTTTTACAAATCTCTCATTATAATAATGTACATCTTTATCCCAGCTGAAGTTCTATATAAGATATCATGAGTTTGTCATGATGATGTCTGATTATACAACTTGCATTGTCCCTGGAAATTGCTGCTTGAAGAGACTGCTATACAGTTGGCAGGTGCAGATATCATTGAACAAATGGAAACAAGAAAGGTCAATGGTGAAAGGTCTACTGTATGATGGCTTCTCTTGGCCTCAACATAATTGAAGATTTTTTTTTTAAAACTATAATGAAAAGGAGCTAGATTTCCAGTAACAAAGGGGAAGCAGGAAATAAAGTCAGAAGGACTCCATTAACCCAATGTCCTCATTGGGAGAGTAACCAGTGTTCTGAAGGCAAGGGTGGGGGGGCTTAAGGTAATATGGCAGGAAAAAGAGAAGAAAACAAGATGAGGAAAGATCCAAGAGAAGGCTGGAGCAGGAATGGAAGCTGAACATTCTCCATTATATTAAGGAAAGATAAAGAAGGAGAAATGGAAGGAGTAGTAGTCATGTTAATTAAATATTCCATTACAACATAACAACATAGGGGATGGTCCAAAAGCTGAATGTATTTGGTTAGAGGTAAGGAGTAAAGAGGGAACAGGCACTCTATTGGGAGTATATTATAGACTAAACATTTGCAAGGAGATATTGGAAGAGATATGTAGACAAATTACATAACTTCCAAGGATGTTTGAAAGATTATCAGGCCCTCTGCTATTTCCTTTCTGACTTCCCTCAGCATTCTAGGATGCATACCATCAGGGCTTGGTGCTTTTTTCACTTTGAATTCCACCAGTTTCCTCAGCACTATTTCCTTGAGAAAAATGTAGGAACAAGAGGGCCTTAATAATGCGTGACTTCAATTACCCAATGGTAGACAGCAGTCAAAGTGATGTAAGGGGGCAAAAAAGGGATGGGTTTCTGTAGCTTTCCAATTCAGTATATTGTTAGTCAAACGAGGTAGGAAGCACCGTGGGATCTAGTTGTGGGGAAGGGGTATGGAATCATATAGGTAACAGTGACAGTAAAATAATCATGTTTGATATAAAAATTGAAAAGAGGGAACAGTTAAGGATAAAGGTACTTGACTGGAAAAAAGCCAGCATCAACGAGATTAGAAGGGAAGTAGCCCAGATAAATTGGTGGATAAGACAATGAACAAACAAAAAATGTTCAAACAGGAGAAGTTTAGAGTACAAACTAGTCATATTCCCACAAGAAGTAAAGGGGGTGCAGCAAAAACTGGAGTTTCCTAGATCTGTAGAGACATTCAAATTAGAATTAGACTTAAAAATAAAAAGTCATATGACAAATTCAGTGCAAATAATAGAAAAGAAAGTCAAATGGAGAATAGAAAATATAGACGGGAAGCAAAAAAGATTAGAAAGACTAACAGAGGGTATGAAGAAAGACTGGTAAAGGAACAGAGTGAATAGCAAAGGACATTATAAACACAAGAAATGAAAGAATTTTTGAAAATGGTAGGGCTGATTAGAGATGAAAAAGGAAATCTTTTGGAGAATAAATTAGTACTTTGCCTCAACTTTCATAGAAGAATGTGCTGGTGGAAAAGAAAGGATATAAGAAGAAAAGGTGGAGTAATTAGATATTATAATTGTATATAAAGATACAAAAGATGGGAGAAGTTAGTCATGAGGAAAGACTGGAGAAACTGGGGCTCTTCTCATTAAAACAGAGGTGGTTAAGAGGAGATCTGATAGAGGTGTTCATAATTATGAAGGGTTTGATGAGGTAAATGGGGGAACAACTATATCTACTGGTTAGTGAGTTGGTAACTAGGGGGTGTACATTTAAGATCATCACCAAAAGAATGATCAGGGAGGTTAGGAGAATTTTTTTAAAAAACAACAGGTTGTCAGGACATGGAATATCCTACCGAAACAGTGGGGGAAACAGAATCCATAAGAGGAAGTAGATAAATATTTAAAACAGAAAAATGTTGAAGCTTGTGATGAAAGAACAGGAGAATGGATCTAACTGGAGAGCTCTTTCAGAGACCCAGTACAGACACAATGAACTAAATGGCCTCCTTCTGTGCTGTAAATCCATGATATTACGGTTTAGATTCTCCACCCGCTAGCACTAACACCCGACAGTTTGGAGGCCAGTAAAACACCCATTTAAAAGGCTGCAGCCAGTTAAAGGGGGACCTTGCATTTACAACTCCAGACACTGCAAGATGGTTGAGGGAGCAGCAGTCTTGGATGTAGCAGCAGCAATAAGGGCACCACGGTTTTCAGATGAATCTACGGAGGAGGGGCTGCTGGCAGAAGTCAGGGGAAGGAGGAACTGTCTCATGGGCACTGACGACAGACAACCCCATTAGAGAATGGTACAGGCAGTTTGGAGCGTGCAACCTCCACCACCCCAAGAATTGTCAGACAATGCTAAAAAAGGTTCAATGACCTCACAAGAGTGGCCAAGGTAAGACAAGGCACTCATGCCAACATACATCCTCTACTACGAATAGAACCTTCATTCAACTCATGACCTCTCATTCTCTTTCAGCACCTGGGTGCCAGGGGAACACAATAATGCAAAGGGCAATCATCAGCTACTCTCTCGACTCACTTTGCCTGCCATGAGGGCTACCGCTAGTCTTGGAGATACTTCACTTAAAGGAACAAATCATCTCCAATTCTCGTCATCATGGATTACATGAGCTCATAAGGGCAAAAGTGCCCATGCCACTCACAGGCCTGTAACTTTGTCTTCTCATCCTCCAAAGGAAAATGACTGGCAAAATATATGTGCCACTGCATGAGGCAAGTATGAGCAAAGCTTGCCCTGTTTGGCACATCATGACACCCGCCACATAAGACAGTAGTGTATCATGCTTCACATGAAGTGACAGCCAGGCTCAATTCTGTGTAGAGTATCTGCAGGGCCCAGGAACAATTATGGAAGCAATAAAAGAAACCAGGTAAGTCAAGATGCCCCAACAGTATCATGTACCAGGTAGATAGCTCATCAATCAACCTGTTCAACATTTATTGCTAACTGATGATAAACCCTTACACAACCCTACAGCTCTTGTGTTGCATGCATATTTATACCTCAGCAGGGCACATGTTCAAGGTGCAACTTACAATCGAAAGCCTTGCCACATTCACATCTTCCAAGGGCTTCCCAAATCTGTAGCAGAAACATGGCCCTTCACCAACGCTCAGGATCGGCTTGTGGTTGAGCAACTGGCAGCCATCAGTGACCCCTTATACTTTGGGATATATGGCAGTGTGGTGATATTGGACAGCTGTGGCGTGGTATTTGGTGGGGAAGGAATGAGTGTGGTGGTCATGCTGACTGATGCATCAGTCATCAGTTTGATTCATTAGCTGGTATTGCTAATCAGCCACGGCATAACAGTTGAGGGCAGTGGTGACCTTGCCGGCCGCTGGCTGTGCTGCCCCAATGTTGCAAATTGGCTGCAGGTGTCCTTGCTGCAGATGGCAAAGCTCTGCAACTGGCCCACTGCTGACCTGCAGCAAGGGGAGGCAGCTGTTCTCAATTATTGAGAGATAGGTGCACCAAGGTCTGCAGATATGGTCAGGTGCCCGGTCAAGGGGATACTCACTAATTCCAGTACCATTTTCAAGTATAATTTTTAAACACTTTCTAGGATAGGTGAGCCTGAATTTCTACCCTCAAATGTTTGAAAAAGGTAGGACAGTTGATAGGTGCTGATGTGACCGAATAAACACATTAGGGAGTATCTCATGGCCAGTTGTAGGTCATTAATTGATGTCACATTGATACCCACATCAATATTTATTTAATGAAAACCTTGATTGTGCTAACACTTCCAGTTTACTTAAGAGTCATGATTTTGTTTGGGTACCTGCTTCCATCCAGGCAAATTGATTGGAAAAGCCTGGTTAGCATGGTACATTTTTCAATTTCTAACCATTCTGTGACAAATGCTATTAACGGATCAACAAGGCAAAAGTATGATGACTGGGAATGCTGTGGGAATCCCTATTTTTTCAGTTATATCTTCAGACTTCTTTACATAACATCTCTATTCATGTAAATCTGTGAAAACATCTTTTACAATGCAAAAGAAGTTTTTATCCTGCACAAACTCCAATCATTAAGTAGGAGCATGAGGATTTGCTCTAGTGGCTGTTACTGTTAGTGAGCAGTAAGGGGCTAACACTATTCATACCATAGTGTCATCATTTTCCTCTCATCCCCCTTCCATCTATTAATAAGGTAGCAGCTGGGGATGCAGACTAGTTTAGGAGAGGTCAGGTTTGTATGTACGGCCACCCATTGTGTTCATTCTGCTTCATCTTCTGTTTTTCAGTTGTGCTAAGATACAATGTAATAAAATCTTCGTGGGGAAACACTCAAGAGACAAGCTGAACTCTGATCCGTGCCAAACCAAATCCCTTTAAATAATGTTCATGTCGACAGAGTGGATGCTAACTGAGGTGTACAGCACCAACAATGATTTCTGTCAATGCAATGTTATTGCTTCTTTCATCCATTCCTTGGTGACTGCTGTTGCTTATGAAATACTATTATATCCACTGGTTTATAATGTATTTATGATACACACCTTTACAACCATTGCCTCAGTATTCAACATTAAGTAGTGTGAAATGCACAGGGATTAACAAGTGTGACAAACAAAACTTGGCATTTGAAAATTTGCATTGTTTGTTTATTTTATATGCCGAGAGTGATCGGGACAGTGGAACTCCTTTCATTCATGTTTTTATGATCTCTCTCAGATGTACAAGAAGAGAGAAGGCATTAACTTAAAGATGCCTTTAAGAAAGGAAATCCTGGAAGAATTGTACCATACCTTAGTTCAATCTTCCACACTGCCCCCCCCCCCATATCCACCCCCCCTTCCAGCCGCTCTTCCCGTGCAAACACAGAAATGCAACACCTTCCCATTTGCCTCCTCCCAAACAGTTGTCCAGGGTCCCAAACTCTCCTTCTGTGCGAGACAGCAATTTAGGTGTACGTCTAATCCAATATGTTGTATTCACTTCTCACAGTGCATGGTTGTGACTTCAAGCCCCACTCAGAGACTTGAGCATGTAGCCCAGGCTGACACTCCAGTGAAGTACTGGGGGAGTGCTGCACTGTTGGAGGTGCCATCTTTATGATGAGATGTTAAACCGAGGTCCCGTCTGCCCTCTCAGATGGACATAAAAGACCCCATGGCACTATTTGAAGAAGAGCAGGAGAGCTCCTCCTGGTTACACGAGTTAATTTGATGAAAAGAATGTACTAACATTAAAATTACACTCTTACGTTGATGAAAGTGCTTCTTTCCCATTAATTACACATTGACAGGGTTTTCAATAAAATTTGCTGTTTACTTCATTGAACAAAACAAATTAGTTGTAGAGGAAGAGGTTACTGTTTATGTCAGTTCTTCAAAAATATCCATTAGAGAAAAATCCACTATGACAGAAGTGAGATTAATCACAGCAAAAAATCTAATATTCATCATTTGTCTGGTAAACAGCACTATATCACACATGCTGCTCCTCCCTGCATCCTCACTATGTTAAAATCAAAGCTCATGGCATTGCCTCTTCCACTACCATTCTATCCTAAGAAACCTCCAGGAAAACTGGAAGCCTCCTTATCTCCCTGTGTCTTCCTTTCCTCCTGCAGCGACAGGCGTTATAATCCATAGCTTCCTGTTGCCTAATCTGCTGCTTTTTGATGTGCATTGCTTTTTCTCCAACTCTTTTCATCTATGTTAGAGTTCTGCATTATAGGCAGGACCCAGGGTGTCTCATGGGTGCGGAATTTTGACCCTGCCTTATTTTTCTCTTGCCCTTCACCAGTTTTTCTCATTGTAGTTATATACACTGGCCGATCCGCAATGTTGAAAATCTACTCCACTGTTCCTGAAGCACGCAGTGAGTTTTGTTGGAACAGTGTACGAGACCAATAACAGAGAAAACAAAGAAATAAAAAACTTGCATTTATACAGCGCCTTTCACGGCCTCAGGATGTCCCAAAGTGCTTCACAGCCAGTGAATTCCTTTAAGTGTATTCACTGTTATAATGTAAGGAAACACACCAGCCAATTTGCGCACAGCAACATCCCACAAACAACAATGAGATAGATGACCAATTAAACTTTTGCAGTGATGTTGGTTGAGGGGTAAATATTGGCCACACTGGACATGGAAGATATGATCAGAGAGCATTGATTTTACACAGAAGATACACATCACATCATATACATTGTCAACTCTTTACAAAGCCCAATAAAACAATAATATGTTGCCCTATGGTGTTGGGTACACAGTTCAGTTTTGGAAATCAGGTAATATAGAATGCAGAAGGTAATTTAATTCTTGTATAAATAAATAATAGCTTCATCTTGACTAAATGTTAGGCAGTCAGACTGTCAACCACACGATGGCAGTTTTGCAAGGCTGTTGCCTAAACTCTCGAATTCTCAAAGTTTGATGAACATTTAAACAAATACATTACAAAGAAGTAATTGCAAGCATTTGTTACATTAAAAGAGACATTATCCACTTACAGAATTTCAATCCAGATTAATAGAATTCTCAAAGTGGGAATGCTGCCACGAAAGAACCAGAAATACTTCATATAGGGATTTGTTGAAGCTTTGATGTGTCGACTAAGCACAAGGATTTACCCTTCTACATCTTCTTGGCTGTTGGCTGTGGTACAGACACACAGCCCATCTGTGCAATGTTTATGTACTGAAAAGAAATGTTTGTCGCTAGTAGAAGCTTCAATTAGTGTTTGAATGAGTGTTGATCTAATGTTAGACACTTACCATAAAATTGGTTAAAAAATTGAAGCTAATGTTTTCAGATGTTGACAGATCAATTATATATTTCTAACATTTTCTGTTTAATTTCCAATTTCCAGCATTCACAATTTTTCTTCTTTAAAGAAACATTGTGCTTTTCTCATCAAAGTGAGAGATGTTAATGCTAGAACTCTTTCTATTTCAGCATCAAGCACTCCCAGGTCAGGTATAACACAGCCAGAAGCAGAGTAAAGCTCCATCTGCTCTGTCCCAACGGGGTAGACTTTTCGACTTGTCCAGGTGTAAATTTGGCATTGTAGCCACCCAATAAAGAAATCTAGCCCAACATACCTCAGCCCCAACTTCAGACGTGCATCCCCTGCTGCATCAGTGTGACTATTTTTTCCATTTCCCACACCAGCCAACATATGGCCATTTTGAGAGACTTCCAATTAGTGCTGAATTAAAGACAGTTTTGTGCTGTAGATCCATGCTCATTAGGACCTCTACCACCTAAAAGGACAAGGGCAGCAGGCACATGGGAACAACACCACCTACACATTCCCCTCCAAGTCACACACCATCCCGACTTGGAAATATATCGCCGTTCCTTCATCGTCGCTGGGTCAAAATCCTGGAACTCCCTTCCTAACAGCACTGTGGGAGAACCTTCACCACACAGACTGCAGCGGTTCAAGAAGGCAGCTCACCACCACCTTCTCAAGGGCAATTAGGGATGGGCAATAAATGCTGGTCTCGCCAGCGACGCCCACATCCCATGAATGAATAAAAAAAGTTACCCAAACTCATTTTACACAAAAATCAGTGCAGGTTGGATTCCAACCCAGGTCCCAGAGGTACAAAGTTAATGTCTAACCCACTGTGCCACCCTTACGGATTTCTTTTTATCATTTCATATCATTATCATATCAATAGTCTAGACAGAGTAGATAGAGAGAAACTGTTCCCATTGGTGGAAGGGTCAAGAGCCAGAGGGCATAGATCTAAGGTGATTGGCAAAAGAACCAAAGATGACATGAGGAAAAACTTTTTTACACAGCTCGTGGTTAGGATCTGGGATGCACTGCCTGAGGGGGTGGTGGAGGCAGATTCAATCACGGCCTTCAAAAGGGAACTGGATAAGTACTTGAAAGGAAAAGGTTTGCAGGGCTACGGGGATAGGGCGGGGGAGTGGGACTAGCTGGATTGTTCTTGCATAGAGCCAGCGCGGGCTCAATGGGCCGAATGGCCTCCTTCCATGATGTAACCTTTCTATGATTTACAGTCCAATAGCTGTTGTTGGAGCAAGCTTGTCCATACCCCTTTACTTACTTTGGACAACATAACAGAACTGATTTTAAAAGTCACACTCATTCTAGAATTACCCAGGGTTTTGGACTGAGACAATTTGGATTAAATGATGTATCCAGAGATATCTGAAACCAAAAACAAAAGTCTGCTGAAGTTAATATCTGTGTCTTATGATATAGAGGAATTAGTTACTGAGGGTCGCAATTAATTTTTATCATCAGTAAAACAAACATCAGAACTTAACCACAATGTCACTCCCTGCACCAATCTCGATCAGTTGAAAGGTGGCAACCCTTAAATGAGTTGAAAGGCAAAAGTTTTAATCTAAAATTATGCAAATTTTTATTAAAAATAATCCTTTCTCGCTCTAAACAATTAAAACGGTCCCCAAGTCTTGCGGCCAAAAAGAAAATTCCTTTAAGAAGGATTCCTTAAAATTAAGTATGCATTTTAATACATTTTGAGAAGGCATATTTGGCATTAATACATAGATTGAAAGATTCTGTAGAAGACCTGTTTATCATTCTAGGTTATTTTGCGTTATGTCATTGCTGTTCTTTATATATCTCAGTGCTGAATAAGGAGAATATATGAAGGTACTTCTGATGCAAACTGCAATATATATTGTTGCACAGCTGAGAAGGCAAGTTGATCACCTGCTCTCAATTCTGCCAATAACGACATACAACCAGTTACTAAATGTGCTTTGCAGTGACATGCCCTGCAATGTTCCCTCCCTCCCTTTAGCCTTTGTTGGGTGTCTCTTCAGATATCTCAGCTAATATTGAGAACTCACTATGAGGGAATAAGAGTCACAAACCCACATCTTACATTCAGTGTGATAGTACAATGAGATTACCAATGTTCTATCCCATTTTAAGAACATAAGAACATAAGAAATTGGAGCAGGAGTAGGCCAATCGGCCCCTCGAGCCTGCTCCGCCATTCAATAAGATCATGGCTGATTTTGCTGCCTCCTCCAGTAAGTTTGACTGAATTAATGGGCATTTTTATCCGAAAATTGTTGGGAGTGTTCTGTGAGAAGGATATGTGAAAGGAAACTCTACCAACTATTAATTCACTCTTTTACTTATGAACTAAATCTTTCCACCTCTCTAATAGTGGTAAAGAGGAGGTCCAGACTGAAGAGCCGAAAGCCTCCTCTCTCTCCTGTTTATAAAACTCCGAAAGTAAAATTGGTTTAGCCAGTTATAGTTCAGTTACGGGGCAAGCAATTCATTATAAGCAAAATAAAAACCTGACTTTCCATGGATCAAGATATGGATGCATGCTGCAACTAACCAAAAGATTTCTACTGCAGTAACTTCACACTCATGTACTTTCGCCATAATCTTAAAAACTGCCGATTGGCGTGTTTTCCCATTTAAAGCATCACTGTTGCTCTTTTGTATTTCACAGGCTATCAGTCCATCATCATGCCACACACCTCACTGTTGTATTTTCCCTTTGCCAGCTCCAGTAAATAACTGCCCACTATGGCTCTTCAATTCAGGTATTCACATCCACAGTCCCACCATTTCATCTCTGGCCCTTCCCATGGTCTTTTCCAGTTGTGCCCCAATCCACCACTTCCTGAGGGCGGCAATCTCCAGCCATGTAACAACCTACTTTTTTTTTCCCCTTCCGTCCTTGTAACATACTCCATTACTGCACAAAGGCCACTCCTTCTCATTAGCCACTCTGTCTTTCCAACTGACCACGAACATCCTCCTTATGCAGCACATTCAAAAAGCACCCAGCCTCTGGGTCTAGCTCTCAGTACCATATAGAGGGCATCGCCATTCTGAAACATATCACAAATACTTTATTAAAGAATGAAGAATTGGAAATGGTTCAAAACTTTTACTAACATTCCCGTTACAAATCACAGCTCTGTTTCGACTATGTAGAACTACTAATAGCAGCTTCCAAATTTAACTGTTATTGTGGTCATACCTCTGCTTTGTTGATGGCATTGTCTCTAAAGATGTACAACACCTGTATAGAAATTATTTTCATTACATATTGTGGTTGCTTTGTGTGCCATGTCATGTTTGATTTATTCCACAACTATATTTTCCTAAAAGAATTATGCACTCAAATTGAATGTGTAATAATTTGTTTCAAAGCACCAAAAAAATCAGCATGGTGAGTCGCTAAATACAGTTCAGATGGGGATAAATATCACTGCATGGAGTTCAAGATCTTGCTGCCTCCATAGATTTTGAATGTACTCCACAGAGGTCAGATGTACTATTCATCATTAGCAGATTGTTCCATGTAATAAAACATTTCTGGAGATTTTTTTGTAAGATAAAGATAATGTTAATGCACAGTCTGAGTCATTTTCATATCAATTTGCTTTTTTAATGGTAAATGCAGGTTGCCTGTCCCTTTGCATGTACTTCTGACCCAGTCAGTTCATGATGGAAACCAGTCTCAGCGGCATTCTGGAACTCAAGTATGCAAGCTTGGTAAAACCTTCTATTCATATTTTCCTCAGGGCAGTGTCCTAGGCCCAACCATCTTCAGCTGCTTCATCAATGACCTTCCCTCCATCATAAGGTCAGAAATGGGGATGTTCGCTGATGATTGCACAGTGTTCAGTTCCATTCGCAACCCCTCAAATAACGAAGCAGTCCGAGCCCGCATGCAGCAAGACCTGGACAACATCCAGGCTTGGGCTGATAAGTGGCAAGTAACTTTCGCGTCAGACATGTGGCAGGCAATGACCATCTCCAACAAGAGAGAGTCTAACCACCTCCCCTTGACATTCAAAGGCATTACCATCACCAAATCCCCCACCATCAACATCATGGGGGTCACCATTGACCAGAAACTTAACTGGACCAGCCATATAAATACTGTGGCTACAACAGCAGGTCAGAGGCTGGGTATTCTGTGGCGAGTGACTCACCTCCTGACTCCCTAAAGCCTTTCCACCATCTACAAGGCACAAGTCAGGAGTGTGATGGATTACTCTCCACTTGCCTGGATGAGTGCAGCTCCAACAACACTCAAGAAGCTCGACACTATCCAGGACAAAGCAGCCGGTTTGATTGGCACCCCATCCACCACCCTAAACATTCACTCCCTTCACCGCCGGCGCACAATGGCTGCAGTGTGTACCATCCCCAGGATGCACTGCAGCAACTCGCCAAGACTTCTTCCACAGCACCTCCCGAACCCGCAACCTCTACCACCTAGAAAGACAAGAGCAGCAGGTACATAGGAACACCACCACCTGCACGTTCCCCTCCAAGTCACACACCATCCCGACTTGGAAATATATCACCGTTCCTTCACAGTCACTGGGTCAAAATCCTGGAACTCCCTTCCTAACAGCACTGTGGGAGAACCTTCACCACACGGACTGCAGCGGTTCAAGAAGGCGGCTCACCACCACCTTCTCAAGGGCAATTAGGGATGGGCAATAAATGCTGGCCTCGCCAGTGACGCCCACATCCTGTGAACAAATAATGAAAAAAATACCAAGAACAGGCAGGGCTTCAACGTATAGCATGTTTAATTTCATAACTAACATTTTTTGAACAATAGTACTTGACTTAATGTTTGTCTGGAAAACTTCATCAAAACAGCAAGAACAAGTAAACCTAAAAGTCTCTTTTATAGGACATTAAAATTACTCAATCTACTTCAGACCACTTCCTGAAGTTTAGGCACTGGTCCTGTTTATATTAGAAATCACAGCAGATGCTGCTGTCAAAAGATTAACATTTCTGAATGTGCAGATTAAGCTATGCACATTAGCACATGGATTGAAATCCCAATTTAATATTTGCAGTGTATCATAGGAACATAGGAAGGAGTAGGCCATTCAGCCCCTCGTGCCTGCTCCGCCATTTGATAAGATCATGGCTGATCTGTGATCTAACTCCATATACCTGCCTTTGGCCCATATCCCTTAATACCTTTGGTTGCCAAAAAGCTATCTATCTCAGATTTAAATTTAGCAATTGAGCTAGTATCAATTGCTGTTTGCGGAAGAGAGTTCCAAACTTCTACAACCCTTTGTGTGTAGAAATGTTTTCTAATCTCGCTCCTGAAAGGTCTGGCTCTAATTATTAGACTGTGCCCTCTACTCCTAAAATCCCCAACCAGCGGAAATAGTTTCTCTCTATCCACCCTATCTGTTCCCCTTAATATCTTATAAACTTCGATCAGATCACTCCTTAACCTTCGAAACTCCAGAGAATACAACCCCAATTTGTGTAATCTCTCCTCGTAACTTAACCCTTGAAGTCCGGGTATCATTCTAGTAAACCTACGCTGCACTCCCTCCAAGGCCAATATGTCCTTCCGAAGGTGCGGTGCCCAGAACTGCTCACAGTACTCCAGGTGCGGTCTAACCAGGGTTTTGTATAGCTGCAGCATAACTTCTGCCCTCTTGTACTCTAGTCCTCTAGATATAAAGGCCAACATTCCATTTGCCTTCTTGATTAACTTACTACAGCAGCTCTCTCTGCTGAAGCCTGACAGAAACTTAAAAATTTAAACTTTAAAATTGAACTTAAACAGTTGAAAGCAATATGCACTAGATTTTAAAGAGATTAACCCTTAAACTCCCATACTTACCAAACTCTCAGCAGTTCACTGTTGTCCACACATACATGTATACATTATGATATAAAACCACACCATTAGCAGGAACTACACATCCACAGACAAAATCTGTAATCCTTTATTTACATTTTCTGAATGGTACAATGCTTCAGCTGCATTTGTTAAGTTTAGCATGTTACTCCTTTTCCAGGACAGAATGAACTACAGCAGGAGAAAGCACAGGAAGGAGACACGCCCGTATTCAACTGCCATCCCTGTCTGAAAATCAAAGGGTTTTCTCATTTCAATTCTAGGAATAATGAACACCATTCTGACCATTGTAAGGGGACATGATCACAATGCAGAACCCAGTCATCAGCATCTGATACAATAATGTGCAAGTTTGCTAAAACCTTAGCCTGATCAAAATCTTTACAAGTACAAGTAAGAAACTCCAGTTCATGAACATAAGATCCTGGCTGCTGCAGAGCAGTCCATTTGAGACTATAATAGGAATAAGTACAGTGGATAAATCAAGTGCACCCCAATGTTAGAATGAGAATAATTGTCAAGAGTTTCAATAGCAGTTAACTTCTTTAAAAATCATGCCATTTAAACAATCCAAATGTATTTAACAGAAAGTCTCTGGAAAAAAAATCCTAAAAGATAAATTTGCAGAAAAACAAAGCAAATGAAGAGGTCAGAGGAGCTAGTTAATAATTGTATGTGAGAACACCCTGCAGAAGGAAAGTTGATTTAACTTAGACATGTAATAAAATCTAACTACAGAGATTACTATGACACACAATGATTCGGTAGCCATGTGGGATGAGAAAAGGGAGGAGACCAGGAATGTTCC
Organism: Heptranchias perlo; assembly: GCF_035084215.1. NCBI lineage: Eukaryota > Metazoa > Chordata > Chondrichthyes > Hexanchiformes > Hexanchidae > Heptranchias > Heptranchias perlo. The sequence goes on along the minus strand of NC_090349.1, from coordinate 22,549,572 downwards.
AGAGAAAGACCACGGAGGAAAACTTAACTGAGGTGGAGTGGATACTACTTGGGCGGATGGACAGCACTTGACCAGCAACAGAAAATTAAAACAACTACTGCACACCCCAAGGGCCAGTTTTCTGGCAGAAGAGATAGAACTGGTTTGTGACATTTAGAAGCTTCACAAATTTTCTGAGGCTGACCTCACATAATTTGGGCCTGGGCCATGAACTCAATAATTGTAGGGGCAGAACATCTCGCACAGAATCAGCTGCTAAAAGGCTGCTACTATTTAAAGGGAAGCAGCTTTTGATGTTGCAAAACTGCCACTTTGGAACAGTTAGAAATCTGATCATGGAAGAAAAAAAACAATTCCACACTTGTAGTGCTTTTAAAACACTTGCAGCAAAGGAGGCCTGCAGCGTCACTTCCATCCCAAGAGGTTCCCACTGATACTCAGCAGCCTGTCATCTCATTGACTCTTCGCACTGGGAAAGAGTAAGTGAAAGGAGAGGTTGAATAGATTTGAGGAGACACTCACTGCATACTGCCCACAGGGGAAGCACAGGGTAAAAAAACATTAATGTCACATACACTGCACACTTGGAAGGAAAATAAATTGGTTGCATTTTATTTCAACATTGTCTTTTCTGATTGGGCAGAATAAGGTAGCAGCAGATGAAAAGATGAGTAGTTGAGGTAGGGTATAGAATAATGGTAAGCATGGTGTTCACTGGGTCACTTCACCGTGTAAATGTGGACAGTTACTGATTGTGCATTAAGTGGCTCAACCACTCAGTCAAATGCGCTGTCAATTGGACCCTGGTGTACAATCCTTCCTAGCTGAAACTAAGGTTTAGCTGCCATTTCATCAGCCTCACTCGCATTGATCTCCTCTGGTAATGATCGTAACTGGGCCTTCTCACCCACCTCCTGCAAGGTAACTCCACTCTTTATCATGAATATACTCCAGACTACTATGATTTTGGAGACCTCATCTGTTCAAGAATCTGAACAGCCCTGATCTGTCCAAGAATCTGAACCACTGTTTTAACATGCCAATAATACATTCCACAAGGATCTTGATGGAGGTATGTGGATCATCATATTGACATTCTCTTTGTCATGGTGGTAGCAAGGATGCCTTTAGCCATGATGATATTCCTCCTTCAATTATGCTGGCACAGCGAACTGGCATAAAATGAAGGCACTGTGAGGGGAGAAAGTGATGAAAAAATTTACTGTGATAAACAACACGCCCATCACTTGTTTGATGTATCAGCGTCCTCCTGACTTACTAATTTGACAGATACCAACCGAGCTGGTTGGAATGATGCAGTGGTTCATGGAAAGGTTCAAGGCTGCCATCACCTTCACAGCCATCGCCAGAGTTGTCCACGTGGTAGGTAATGTCTGAAGGCCTAGCTTGAGGAGATGGCATAACTCTCATTATGAAGCATGGGTGTGAAGGCAGATCTTCTCCACCATGCCCATACAGATCTGCTTTGGTCCAAAGACCCAGCTTCTGGGGTAAGGACAGGCAAGGGCAACATGCCTCTGATGTAAACAATCATGTCTCTGATCCCTCCTCTTTCTCCTCCAAATCTGAGTGAAAGAGGAATTCCATCCTCAGATTTTTGGTTGCTGCCCTGAAAACTGCAGTTCCCAGCAATACCATGGCTGAGAAAGGGACTATTCAAGAATATAAACAATTGCCATAGTGAAAAATGCAACTAACGTAATAGCAAAAAAACACACAAAGACAACAAAGTCAGTGGGGATTACACACCCACTAATAACATCAGGATCCTTTTTTATGAGAGAATCTTACTGAGGACCTCAAAGGTATTGACAAGTTGAACGCTGAGAAACTGTTGAGAATAACAACAAGGGATCATTGGAAGAACCTTTGAAGAGGGAAGGTGAATGGATAGATCAGATATAGCTACTTCAGGGGGTGGTGAAATAGATTACCCAAGGAGATGATTGAAGCTGATTAAATTATTGACGTTAAGAGTGAGTTGGACTGGCATTTGGTGAGAAAATCAATTGAGGGACATAGGTAATGAACTGTGTATTCTGTTTTTGAACACCAGAGCCAGCCAGATGGGCTGCAAAACTCTTTTCCAGTGTTGTATATTCCTATGTTCTTTACTTAGATCTACTAAAGGGTGCTTCAGTTAAATTTAGTAAGTTTAGTATATTTACCCTTTCTCAGCAGAACAGATTGACAGTAGGAAACACTGAACACACATTTAAGGAACTAAACTCTCAAAGCCAGAACATGCCTTCCCAGTATGGGCCATTTTATACCGACGACAAAGTGGTCAGTACATTCCCAGTGACAAACCCGGGAAATCTGGCATGGTGGTCATTATAATTAATTGCATAATTTCTGGGGCTCTAATGAGGCAGTCACATGTTTTTTGCAAGCACATTCTTATCCCACAGATCCTGCCAATCAGAAAGTTAAAATCAGGTGGGAAACCGGTCTAAGATCTGCTCGCCCCCTTCCCATTGCAATCGATCCGCACCAGCACAACTGGCAATGCAGACTGGAAAATCTGCTCTATCGAACTGGCACACGAAGACACCAGATTAGATACACAAAAGCAAAAAATTACCCTTTTGAGAATTTAATTCTGCTTTGCAAAGCAAAACTTGTTCTCTAGTTCTCAAGATCTCCTAGAATGATATTCCATTTTCAAAAATGTTGACTATAGCATAAATTCAAGGCACACATCATCAAAATGGTTGTTTTCTCAATACCGTCTGAGCCGAGAACAAGTATCCTTGCTGCATATTTTAGCAAAATCAAATTGTGAAGCCTTACAAAAACGTATACGAGAAGCATTCACTCAAGTTTACAAATGTGCTAGACTAGAAACTGAAAATCAGCTTTCAATGTTTTTATAGCAACGTGAATATTATTCTTTAAGCTCTGCTGACAAAGCATATCTCCTAATTGAAGTATAGTGGAAATATGTTGTACTCGGGCGAACTGAACCTGGAATCATCAAAAGAAATAAAGGGGAGAAAACATTCAACTTAAAATCCTGCAGACAGTAATTCTCCAAGTCCCAAATCTATATGCTGGTCTACCTGCATCATTTGTTCAAGACTGCCCCAGATCAATGCTTACTGTCTCCTTGTCGAATATTCTCAAGTAGCCTGGTTGTCAACAATGTGTTTTCGCATTCTTGTGCGCCCACTAGCATCATTAACACTATTAATATACATAATTGATGTTGAATCATTCCTGGTTCATAACTATATCTCCATTAATGACAATTTATCTTCCCGACAGCCAGCCTCTTCAAGCCAGTATCCCCCTCCCCCATCGATGTCATCACCATCGCTCAAACTGCATTATATTAAAAATGGAAAAAAAAGCACAAGAAAGTTTTATTAAGAATCATAATTCTTTGTAATTGAATTTTAAAAAGAGTCCAACTGGGACTTATGTGTATGGTTTATCATATTGTGATGAAATTATAATTTTGGCTTTCAGTAATCTGTACAAAAGACTCAAATAAGGAAAGTCCATAGGCTATCTTGCAGTCCTTCCAAGAGGCAGCAGTTATATCTTGTCCTGTTTTAGAGACATATGAACAACATATTCAAAATGGGCGACAAAACAGACACAGGCAACTTCAGACCCATTAGTTTTACTTCCATTCCATGTAAAATAATGTAATGGATTACCAGGAGCAATCTTGAGGACAATCTGTACAATAGTAACCCAACAAACAGCAGTCAACATAGATCCAGAAGAGACAGATCCTGTCCGACCAAAGTCCTTGACTTCTTTGAAGAAGTGACAACCCAAGTGTTCAGTGTACCAAGACTTCCAAAAAGCCATTTGACAAAGTTCCACACAAAAGGCTATTAGTTAAGCACAAAACTTCAGAGATTCTGGGTAAACCTTAGGAATGGATAAGAAATTGGCTGACGGGTAGAAAATAATAAGTACTTGTTAGAGGTGTTATGTTAGGATTTGGGAAATACTGAATTCGGTCTCCCAGGGCTCAGTGTTGAGATCACTACTGATTCTAATTTACATAAATAACCTGGATTCAAAATCTCATGCAAAACAGTCAAATTTATCCAAATGTTTGTTCAATGGACAGCAGCAATCAACAAAGCCAACAGAATGTTGAACTACACTGTAAGAACAGTAGAATACAAGTCAGAGAAGGTCATGACCAAACTGTACAGTGCACTGGTCAGATCACATCTTGAATACTGCATCCAGTTCCAGTCACCAAGACGTGGTAAATGCTTGTTGAAAAATAATGAATAGGAAATACATAATGAAAACGGTCATTAAAAGGCAGTTAGTTTGTAAACATTAAAGTATGTTTGAATTAAATTCAGGTCCGCTGTAGATACCTTTCTCAGGTTCAATGACATCAGTTGCTTAGTAAGCTAAATTCTTAGCCTTGGCCTTTTCTGGGCCTCACTGCCTTCTGTTTCAAAAATCTGACTGACCATCTGTGCCATTGTGTCTCTGAATTTTATTTGATATAAATGCCCTGGAATAGGTTCAGAGGAGGGCCTCTAGATTGATACCAAGCTTAAAAGCCCTCAGTTACCACAATAGGCTTAGATAACTGGGTCTTTTTACTCAAGAAAAGCCTAAAATTCAGAAAGATTTGATCGAAGTCTTCAAGGAACTAGACTGTGTCCATGTGAATCGACTATTTGAATCAAATAACATAGGGAGAACCACAGGCCATGTGTGCAAGTTACATAAGTATAGAACTAGGTTAAATGTCAGTTTTTCTTTTTTTGCAGAGGGTCATCGGCCTAGAGAACAAGTTGGCAGCTCGTGCGATGAGTGCAGATTGGCTGCAAGCACTCAAAAGGGAGCCGTGTATCACAGCGTACAAAAAATAAGTGAGATGTTGGGTGATGTATCTTATTGTGGTCTGGTGGAACTCATTTTGAACGCCTTTGTGGGGGGGGGGGGGGGGGGGGGGAGAGGAATTTTGGACTCCTGGTGGATGGGGAGACACTGGGGATCGTGATACTCAGTTGCAACATGACCATATGTGACAGGCTCAATGGACCAGCTGTCTTTTTTCTGTCTGTCACATTCGTACGTTCATGTGCTCGTAATGAGGAGTGTCATCTAACCACACAGATAAGGAGAAATTATCATTTGATTCATGTCAACTTTGCCATTACTCTTAGTACAACTCAAGTATTATACCATAAATATCAGTTGAAGCCAATTAACATCGTCATTTGAACAATAAGACTAGTTAATACCAAATAAGAAGAAATTCAGTACTTAACGGAGATAGTTCTTAAGAATCTTGTAGTATTGTCTGAATATGGGGTAAGTTTTCTTGTATTGCAAGAAAAGTTTCAACAGCTGTTGTAATAGTAAACACAAAATATTAAAGAAGAAAAAACACACATTGAGGAAATAATCAAAACATGTCATAGATCACAGTGAATAGCAAAATGTGGAGCACTGTTTTACTTTGTTGTACCTGAAAATGACAGTTAACATTGGTGTAATTTTTAAAGAGACACTGGAACCAAAATTACGTGGCAGTTCCAGCAGACTCGTACCATAACTTCAGCAGGAGCCCACTAGAACAGCTGGAACACAGTTACACCAGGTCCCACCTAGCACTGAGTTTCCAGGATGGTCTTGTGGGAATGGAGCCTCTGTCCACCCCTTAGAAGGCCATCCTTAAGGGGTGGTTCGGGGCAGCAACAGAGCTCCCATGCCCTGAACCTTGCTAGCTGTGGGGAGCACCCCCCCGAGTGCTTGGGTGGAATTTGTTTCATGCAAATTCTAAGATGGCCCCCTTTTAGAGGAGCTGCGGGGACAGCTTAGATTTACTTCCAGATACAGCCTCATCCTGCTGAAGGCATGTAAATCATGGGATCTCCCCTGATTCTCTGAACTTTGACAGGGTAAGCAGCAAAGATGAGGCATGGGCACATCTCAACATTTACCACAAAACACACCAACCTAAAAAAATTTCAGGACCACGGTATGTGTACTTGGGAAGAGCAGCAGGAAAAATCAGAGAGCAAGTTATTATCTTAATGGCGAGAAACTGGAAAGTACTGCAGTACAAAGGGATCTGGGGGTCCTAGTGCAAGAAAATCAAAGTTAGTATGCAGGTGCAGCAGGTGATCAAGAAGGCCAACGGAATGTTGGCTTTTATTGCTAGGGGGATAGAATATAAAAACAGGGAGGTATTGCTGCAGTTATATAAGGTATTGGTGAGACCGCTCCTGGAATACTGCATACAGTTTTGGTCTCCATACTTAAGAAAAGACATACTTGCTCTCGAGGCAGTACAAAGAAGGTTCACTCGGTTAATCCCGGGGATGAGGGGGTGGACATATGAGGAGAGGTTGAGTAGATTGGGACTCTACTCATTGGAGTTCAGAAGAATGAGAGGCGATCTTATTGAAACATATAAGATTGTGAAGGGGCTTGATCGGGTGGATGCGGTAAGGATGTTCCCAAGGATGGGTGAAACTAGAACTAGGGGGCATAATCTTAGAATAAAGGGGCTGCTCTTTCAAAACTGAGATGAGGAGAAACTTCTTCACTCAGAGGGTGGTAGGTCTGTGGAATTTGCTGCCCTAGGAAGCTACATCATTAAATAAATTTAACACAGAAATAGACAGTTTCCTAGAAGTAAAGGGAATTAGGGGTTACGGGAAGCGGGCAGGAAATTGGACATGAATTTAGATTTGAGGTTAGGATCAGATCAGCCATGATCTTATTGAATGGCAGAGCAGGCTCGAGGGGCCGATTGGCCTACTCCTGCTCCTATTTCTTATGTTCTTATGTTCAAACAAACGAAATATTCTATACGATAAAGCAAACTCTGAATATTTGTTCACTGCTGAACGCACCTTCTGCAACTAGCTTGTGACATACACGCAGCTTATTTTGCTTTATGAAATAATAGCCATGCTCAATATGGTATACAGCATATTCATCTATATTTTACTGTATCTATTCAGCTACCAGAGATAGAGACATTGATAGATCCTTTGTTCCATTTCTAAAAATGCTTTCAATGCAATTTTATGCCACTTGCCCTTGACACCTCTAATGTGAAAAGTCACAACCAGCAATATCCCCTGTAGCTAGCTGCCAGGAGACGCTAAAGACTCTCCCTCCCTTCCACAGTAAAAGCCCATAACCTGCATGCATCACACAACTCAGATCAGGAACTGAGCAGAGCAGGGATCAAACCTATGCTCATCGCCAACACCATTAATGCTCAGCACCATTGCTCTACTCTTCTCACAGCTATTATATTCCACTAAGATTAGTCTGGAAAGGCAACATTACATACATTAGGAATCTTAAAAGGAGATCGAACACTTCAGTTGCAACTGTTAACATAAAATGAGGTGGAGATGCCGGTGATGGACTGGGGTTAACAATTGTAAACAATTTTACAACACCAAGTTATAGTCCAACGATTTTATTTTTAATCCCACAAGCTTTCGGGGGCTTTCCCCTTCCTCAGGCAGTGTGTTTCCACACCGCCTGAGGAAGGGGAAAGCCCCCGAAAGCTTGTGGGATTAAAAATAAAATCGTTGGACTATAACTTGGTGTTGTAAAATTGTTTACAAAACATAAAATGAGGTATAGGTAGCTAGCTTTGCTTATTTTTGTGCTCATCAAGGTTAGGAATTTTAGTAGTGGAAAATTAAACATTTCCTATTTCAGTCCCAAGATCAAAATCAAGCACTCCCAGATTAGATATAGAGTTATATCTTAATCATTCTTTTATTTAGAATACACATAATATTGGGGAATTATCAAATTAAAAGTTAGATTTTCACATTAACCACACCTGCTAGTGCTATCTTTGCATGATCCCCTTCTTCAGCAAACACCTCCCTCCCCAAGCCTTTCTACATCAATAAGCCTATCAGCAAGGCCACTTCAACTGGTGCTTTCTTTACTGAATGCACTGTTATTTCCTCCATAAAGTCAACCTCTTTGTCTTCAAAATTATCAACAAAACAATCCTAACTAACCCAACATTAGTAACAAGTAAGCATGCACACACTGAGATGGAAAATAAAATATACAGAAACTTAATTTGAAAAAAACTTTCACCTACCTTAGATAAGAAACATTCTTGGCCTTTTCCAGTGGTGCTAGCTTCCCTGTAGGTCCCAGACAGGTAGCACATTCTACCCCAGTTTGAACTCTATGATACCACCCAATAAGCTGACATCTGCAGGATCCAATTTTAAACACATTCATGGAAGTTCTCAGATATCTGTAACAAATAGTTAACTCCCTCTCTGGCAGGATAAAAATAGCCAATTCTTAAAAAAATAGAAAATGTCATAGGCAAGCAGTTCTGTATAAACACACTACAAACTCAGGCACACAAATAGTTGCTTTAGGTCAGACATCTTTATTGCACTACTTCCTATTCCCCATTAATCCTCCTGTCCACAGGATGGCGACATTTGATATAATAGTGCATGAAACCCTAATACAATAACATCTCTCTTCTTTTAAGATTTACACAAAGGTAAGTTCTAAATCTAAATGTACTGAATCTTTAAATTGTAAAGCAGAACTTGTGTATTTTCGTAACTAACTAAGTTCCTGCTTTGCCCTTCGTGGATCGGTATTTGAATATGATCATTGAATATTAAGCACCGGAAATATTTTATGCAGTTTTGATAGTACAGCTTTTGTTTCTGTTTACTTTAAGGTAGTGCTTTAAAAAGGGAGATATTCACTTCTGTATATTATTCTGAATACTGCGTTATGTATTTCTGGCAGCAGCAGTTGTTCAGTTCATAGTGATTTAGATTTTAACTCCATTTTAACTGGGTATCATTACTATTATCAGTATTACCTTTGATCCTAATAGGACTTTTTTGATATATTAAGAAACTCAGGTATGAAACATGCATTATAACCTTAGCTTTTTCAGTCTGCACAGTTTTTTCTACCAGCTTATTTTCACCATGCATTTGCCACCCCCAGTCTCACACAGCCCCAGGATTGGACCCTATTGTTAACTATGCCAGTCTCGATCTGGCTCCAATGTCACTGTGCCAAGACAGACCTACACAGACCGGGCCATAACATTACAGACACTGAGAAGTCATATAATTCATCACAATCAGCATGGCCACCAGAGTCAGAGTCTGTTCAGATTGAATTGCATGTGGAAATGAGATGGATTCATCATGTTTCAGTTGAATACCCAGTGTCCAATCCGAGTCAACATCCTACAAAAAAAAACTTCTACAAGAAGTGGAGAGTGTGTAGAGAAGAACTAATTCTGGGTGAGAAGGGGATTAGCGAAGCACCTTCAGTCCAGACAGAAGGTGCTTAAAGAGGAATCTAATTGAGGTGCACAAAATATTCAATGGGTATGGATAAGATAAACCCAGAACATTACTTCAAATTAATAGGGTATGGGAATATAAATTTAAATTAGTGAGAAATAATTTTAAGACAGATATTGGGAAAAACCTTACTTAAATAGTGAAAAATATTTGGAATAATCTGGAGAATAACAGAGGAGGAAAAAATGTTCAATATTTTTGCAATCTTTTTCATTTCCTCGCTTTAAATTGATTTGATTTTATCTGGAACTCCATGCCTTGCTAGTTACAGATTTTGCGCAACTGGTGATATTGTGCCTCTGTCACTGAAGCTCTGCAGTTTTAAAGTACTGTATCTTCAGCACTGATCTATAATGACCAAGTATACCAGAACAACAGAGAATCTCGTAGGATTTGCACTGGGTTATCTTTTTTTATATCAGTAACGAGCATTTCTTTCAGCTGAGAATTCCTATGGAGTCGACAGACTTCTTATTTGGACACCACGTATTCTATTTGGCAGCACACTCCTGGTCTGGACAGTATCACCTCCTGTGTTTATTGTTTGTATTTGTCAAATCCAAGACTTACCTAATGAACTCGTCTCAGCACCTCCTGCCTCATTGAGGTTGCAATTAACAGTTGCTCGTTCTTCATTAAAAGTCCATCTGCTTGGCATAGCTGTCTCCGTAGTCCCAGTATCCTTGCACAATTGAGAGAGTCATACCTGTCTACAGGACATCCAGTTTGGATCTTTCAGCACTGCTGGTCTCCTATCTTTGTGTGATTCAACAGTTTCTTTATCTTATACGTTACAACGTCATAATCGTCCCCCGTACCACTTAATGTTTATGTAATGGCTGTTAAAGAGGGAATGACAAATCTGTCAAGTTCAGAATTCATTTTTCCAGGTATGGCAGCAGAGAAGAGACTTTCCTTCTCATTACTCTGAGCTGGACTCAAAACTAGGTTCCAGAGTTGCAAACTACTGTGCCACTGAATTCCCCGTGGTTTGCACTTTAGACTAATGTGGCATTATTCTACGTTGATTAAAATGACCCAAGTACTTAATTTTTAATTCTGATTTTGCTCTTTTTTTTGCAATAAACCTCAAATTTACTTCTGCAACAAAAATGAATCATTTTTTATGGCGTATCATTTTAATTTTTTCTTGAGCCACACTAGATGCGCGGTTAAAATTGGCTATTGCTAGCCAATAGCCGTTTTTCAAACTGCAGGAAATGTACATTATGGGCTGGTATGCTGAAGGTATTAATATCCATCTGTAGTTTGTTCCTGTTGAACAAAAGGAGGTTTAATATGTTAATGTATTTTGAGTACAGAGCCATTATTGTCATCCTGTCAAGTATTATCCCTGATAGCTCCGTGCACAAGTTGCTAATTTCCAGCAATCACAGACCATTCAAAGTGCTCGGAACAAACATCATACTTAATTGGCATATTCTAAATCTTTCTGGAGTAATAGGTTTGATTAACAGTTATATTTGAGTTGGGGACATACAACTTCAATGCCTTTTGTCCTGGGCTGTCTTCAAAGGAATTTGGGATACATCATGACTGATTTGCTGCCAAACAACAGGAAGTACTGAAAGTTTGAAGAATCAGGAGTAAAAAGCTAATCAGAGGCTCCATGGTAGCAATTTGCCCCCTAAGAAGTGAGTTACTATGTTTCAGGGATCAGTTTTGTGTTGAAGGTCATCACCAGGAGATATGTTTTTGTTTTAATATTTCAAGGAAACCAGTAAAGTTTGTAATTACTGTAAATGTATTTTTTTGAGTACTGTTCATTTACTGTTGAGTACATTTTTGCCTGAACCACGGTCTGATGGAGTGCGTATTCTTCCACCTTCTTAAGTCTAGGAAATCATGTGGCAGCATGTGATATAATCCAGTATCCTGGACTACAGGCCCCTAGATCTCAGTACATTCTCCTAGAAATCAGGCTGGTTTATGGGAATCGTCAGCAATGCCAAACGCATAGAGAACATCTCGTTTAAAAAAGTGTAACAACTTGTATCATTCTAACACTTTACTTCAGCCTTCAATCATACTCTTTCTCATCCTGGTCAAATATTGATTCAAGCACCGTATTCTGCCGTCTATATTGTCAAACAGAAGGATATGCCGATAGATTTAGATGAAGTAAGGTGGGAGGAGGCTCATGTGGAGCATAAACACTGGCGTAGACCTGTGCTGTAAAGTCTATGTAAAAAACAGTTTTCTATGAACTTACTAAATATTTCCTGCATACTCTTTCACATCGTTCACCTGACGAAGGAGGAAGCCTCCGAAAGCTTGTGAATTTAAAATAAAATTGCTGGACTATAACTTGGTGTTGTAAAATTGTTTACAATTGTCAACCCCAGTCCATCACCGGCATCTCCACATCATGACTTCCAAAAAGGAAGTTTCAAATATTGATACTTACCAAAGTGTTGAATGTGACTAAATAAGACAACTCTTCAGCCAGCAGGATCTGCCAATAACCGCAAATTGTATCAAGTGAACTGGAAGATTTGGCACCAGTCAGTCTTCACGTGATATCAGCCACTGTTGGTATCCGAAAACAGCTCTATTTAATTCCCTCAGGTCAACGTATGCCTTGAAACTGCCATTCTTCCTTCTTATAACAACCACAGAGTTAACCATCTGCTTAGACAATTACATCAAGTTCCTCTATGCTCAAGAGTTCTAGCTTCAATTTGTCCCATGCCATGTACTAGTGCCCAGCCGAGAGGGCAGGCAGGTGACCTGTGAGCAGGGCTTTGCTCGTGCTGCTTTATAACCAGCTGCTCAGAGGTACAGGAGAGCAGCCTGATTTAATTCACTCTCCAATTTTCTCTCCCACAGAGGAAATAGATCACCTTTGCTCAGCCTGCCCCAGCTGAAGCAAATTTGACAGAAAAAACTGTGCAAATTGTTAATGCTGCGCTGGATGCATGAAATTGGGGATTGTTTAGTAAATGAGTTTGGTATTTGTTTTTTAATATTTCCATATACATATTGTGGTGCTCCATTTCATACATAATATTATGTTGGGATCTTGTGTATTGTACTCACCACCTTGAACAATAACTAACCAGTGGGATATGTTGGGGGGAGCCCCTCCCCCAAGTGGGGTAATATGATTCTGTACATCTCAAATTTGGATTTCAAAGATATTAATTGGAAGATACAAAACAATTTTGTCCCAATTGTTTACTCATACCTACAGCTGGGGGTCCTGGTAGTTGCCACCTTCAGCCTGGACAGTCTTTTGGGACCATCTTTTTTTCAATGATTGCAAAATCCCATTGCAGGTTGTGGTGTATAAGAAATGTGCAATCAATCCTTGTTCATTGTTCAGAACTCCCAGGCATGCATGTGCCCATGTGCAAGATCTAAGACCAAACTGTGAGATGGATTTATGAAGAATGCATTAGTGGCTGCAAGGAGGGAAGGTTCCAGCCTAAACTGACCTGTCACTGAGTATCCTGAAGGGAAATCTCACAGCAGGCATGCCTCTTTGCCAAAGTCCCTCACATAGGGACCTGGATTAAGCAGTTGATGATGAGATGCAATTGTGCATTTTATGGTGAGTTGTGCTGCTTGCTATGCCATTCATGAGGAGGTCTTGGTATCTGCTGTCCACTTAGGGCTGAAACCTGCATTGGTCAGTCAGCCAACTAGTGACTGGGCTCTCTTTGAAGTCGAGTTGGCTTCACGATAAATGAAGATTTCAACATCAGACAAGCTGAGGCAGAAGATGTTATGGAGGTGGCAGTAGGCTGTTTTTATGTTGAGAGGATATGGGATACAAAACTCAGCGTTGAATAGGATTTTGAGGTTGTGAACAGTCTGGTTCAGCCCGAGACAGTGGCCGAGGAGGGGGTTGGAATTGGAGACAAGGGTACAGAGTTTGGAGTGGACTAGGGTCTTTGGAGGGGTCAAGGGTATTTTTTTTTTTGAGGATGTTGATGACTGGCTTTGAAAGGGAGGGGGCCAGTGCATGAGGAAAGAGAACCATTAAAATTGCAGCTTGGACAGGAACCAATGAAGGGAAGCTGGATGGTTAGCAGTTTAGTATAAATGTGGTCAAGAAAGGAGGTGGGTCTCATGAATGAAATGAGCTTCAATAGGGCATGAAAGGAGATGGGAGAGAAACTAGAAAGATGTACAGGTTCAGGGCTAGAACAGGGGGAGAGGTGGAAGCAGCAGAGGCAATTGAACGAATGGTCGCCATTTCTAATTTTATTTCTCTTATAAACTCATTAAATTAAATCCTACTAATATCATTAGAGGCATGTAATTCCTTCAAGCAATTAGAAATTGTGATGTTTCTACAATGGTTGGTGAACTTGTCAAAGGCAATCCACTGTCAAAGGGAACTTGGATGTTGTATTAAGATGCCAGACTAATGAAAATTTTCAAAAATACCCAACATTGGTTACATATTTGATATTTTCTGGTGTTATTTTACACAATGGGATCATTATCATGTAAAACTGGGAGAAGTTACATATTTAATAGTCTTCCAGTCATTTATGTATATTTGTAAACTTAAAGACCAAAAGGAACAATCTTTCAACCTCATTTTCTCAGGTGAAGAATTTCACCTTGAACATGTACAGCCTAATATGAATAATATAAGACCAGCAAAATAGTGACTTCAAAAAAAATCAAACCATTTTATTTCTGTGACATGGGCTCCAATCCATCCCAGCCAGATAGGATTAAGTGTTTTTGAATTTCATTGAAACTCAGACTCAACTGAGCTCAATTATAACATAGCCCTTTCCAATGGTATATATCTGTGGAAAAACCTCAGCAATATTGACAGGAACTTTAACAACCCTTTAGATTAATGTAACAGAATGAAGTGTTGTCAGATCTAATAAAACTTGTTAAAGATATTGCACTAATTTCCATAAAGATCGCATTAAACCTGAATTAGTAATTAAACAATATGCTGGTGTTGAAATTTCAGCTGTAAACCAACAGCTGGAAACTACTTTGCAAAAGTAGATGTGTTATAGGTCGTGAATGGGTCGATGTCTGATGTAGGATTGGTTTGATGCTGTTGCAAGGATACCTTTGATGTACAGTACTTAATTTTAAATAAACTTAATTAACTGAACAATGTAAGAAGGAATGAAATCATTTAAGTGGCATTTCTCCAATAAAACACAACAGAAACAAAGTGTGTTTGCTTTCAGATTCTCATTTTTTCTGTCTATTCACAGTGGAAATTTATCTTTTCGACCAAAATCAACACAAAAAATAGCATGGAAGAGAATTGAGTAAAGTGCTTTCATTCAAATACGTTCACACTTTTAATCAGTTAGATCCAGAAATCCACTGTGTTCTCAGGATACAGTTACATTTTCAGTTAAGTAATTGTGTGTAAAATTAATTTCATTGGTGTGTATAAACAAGAACTACTGCAATCTCCTAATATCAATTGTTCAATTTCCTAAATTAATTACTCAAACATTTTAGACCATTAGAAACACTGAACTATCAAAAGATAACTCTCCTGTATTTCAAAAGGATTTAACACTGAAAATATATAGCCAATATAATGGATATTTTGCTATGAATGAGATGCATGAATTTGAAGTCATTCACAGTAAACTTCTCAACTTTACAGTCATATTTCAAATTTACTCATAACTAAACCACTGCTTCCAAAATGTATCAGATTGGTCAGACACAGTATTATCAACACACCAACAGAGTTATCAATCACTGATTTTGAACTATTGTTTTCACACACGTGATTCAGGGGAATAGAAAGATAAAAGTGCTTTCCCTCCTATCCTGGTGAATCACACACATTAAAATACCAGTGCATAATCAATAAATACTTAACTAAATCATGAGTGTTAATAATATAGAAGGCATAGGTTTCAAGTCAGCAATTTCCCAATATTGACTGCATTGCCTACGCCTATGATTTGTGGAACTTCTACATTAAGAACATAAGAAATAGGAGCAGCAGTAGGCCATACGGCCCCTCTAGCCTGCTCCGCCGTTCAATAAAATCATGGCTGATCTTCCACCTCAACTCCATTTTCCCACCCTATCCCAATATCCCTAGATTCCCTAAGTGTTCAAAAATCCATCGATTTCCGTCGTGAATATACTCAACGACTGAGCATCCAAAACCTTCCGGTGTAGAGAATTCCTAAGATTCACAACCCTCTGAGTGAAGAAATTTTTCCTCATCTCAGTCGTAAATGGCCGACCCCTTATCTTGAGACTATGTCCCCTAGTTCTAGGCTCTCCAGCCAGGTGAAACAGCCTCTCAGCATCTACCCTATCAAGCCCTCTAAGAATTTTATATGTTTCAATGAAATCACCTCTCATTCTTCTAAACTCCAGAGAATATAGGCCCATTTTACTCAATGTCTCCTCATAGGACAACCCTCTCATTCCAGGAATCAATCTAGTGAACCTTGGTTGCACCCCCTCTAAGGCAAGTATATCCTTCCTTAGGTAAGGAGACCAAAACTGTACACAGTACTCCAGGTGTCGTCTCACCAGGACCCTATATAATTGCAGCAAGATCTCTTATACTCCAATCCCCTTGCAGGAAAGGCTAACATACTATTTGCCTTCCTAATTGCTTGCTGTACTTGCACGTTAACTTGCTGTGATTTGTGTACAAGGACACCCAAATCCCTCCACCAGCATTTCTTAGTGTCTCACCTTTTAAAAAATATTCTGCTTTTCTATTCTTCCTACTAAAGTTGATAATTTCACATTTCCCCACATTATATTCCATCTGCCAACTTCTTGCCCACTCACTTAACCTCTCTATATATCTTTGCAGCCTCTTTGTATCCTCCTCACAGCATACTTTCCTACCTAGCTTTGTATTGTCAGCAAACTTGGATACATTACACCGGACCCCTCATCTAAGTCATTGATATATATTGTAACCAGCTGAGGCCCAAGCACTGATCCTTGTGGAACCTCACTTGTTACAACCTACCAACCCAAAAATGACCCGTTTATTCCTACACTCTGTTTTTTGTCTGTTAACCAATCCTCAATCCATGCTAATAAATTACCCCCAATCCCATGATCCCTAATCTTGTGTAACAACATCGTGTATCACCTTATTGAATGCCTTCTGAGAATCCAGATATACTACATCCACTGGTTCCCTCTTATCTACCCTGCTAGTTATATCCTCAAAAAACTCTAATCGATTTGTCAAACACTATTTTCCTTTCATAAAACCATATTGTCTCTGCCTAATCATATGATTTAAGTGCCCTATTACTACATCTTTAACAATAGATTCTAGCATTTTTCCTACTCCTGATGTCAGGCTAACTGGTCTGTAGTTCCCTGTTTTCTCTGTCCCTCCTTTCTTGAATAGCGGGGTTACATTTGTTACCTTCCAATCCACGGGGACTGTTCTGGAATCTAGGGAATTCTGGCAGATGAAAACCAATGCATCCACTATCTCTGCAGCCACCTCTTTAAAACCCTAGGATGTAGGCCATCAGGTCCAGAGGATTTGCCAGCTTTTAGTCCCATTAATTTCTCCAGTACTTTTTCTTTACTAATATTAATTACTTTAAATTCCTTACTCTCATTAGGCCCTCGGTTCACCACTATTTCCAGTATGTTTTTTGTCTTCTGCAAAATATTTGTTTAACGTCTCTGCCATTTCCTTATTCCCCATTATAATTTCTCCTGTCTCTGCCTCTAAGGGACCCACGTTTACTTTCGCTAATCTCTTTTTCACATACTTGTAGAAGCTCTTACAAACTGTTTTTATATTTCTTGCTCGTTTATCCTCATTCAATTTTCTCCCTTTATCAATTTATTCATCCTTTGCTGATTTCTAAAACCCTCCCAATCCTCAGGCTTACTACTCTTTTTGCTAACATTGTAAGCCTCTTTTAATCTACTATCCTTAACTTCTCTAGTTAGCCACGGTTGGATCATTTTTCCCGTGGAGTTTTTATTCCTCAAGGGAATTAATTATTTAAATATTCGCCATTGCTTATCTACTGTCATATCTTTTAATATAATTTCTCAATCTATCTTAGCCAATCCACCCCTCATCTCCATGTAATTGGCTTTGTTTAAATTTAAGACCCTAGTTTTGGACTTAACTACATCACTCTCAAACTCAATATGAAATTCTATCATATTATGATCACCCTACCCCAGACGATCCTCAACTATAAGATTAATTTACCCTGTCTCATTACACAATGCTAGATCTAAAATAGCCTGTTCCCTTAGTTGGTTCCTCACCATATTGCTCTAGAAAACTGTCTCAAATGCAATCCATGAACTCGTCCTCCAAACTACTTTTACCAATTTGGTTTGCCCAGACTATATGAAGATTAAAGTCCCCCACGATTATTACATTACATGCTTTAATTTCCTAATTTATACTCTGTCCAATACTATAACTACTGTTAGGTGGGGGGCCTATATACTCTCACCGGTGTTTCCTGCCCCTTGTTTTTTCTTAGTGCCACCCATACTGATTCTACATCCTGATTTTCTGAGCTAAGATCCTTTCTTACTACTGCCATTATCTCATCCTGTATTATCAGGGCTAACCCACCTCCTTTTCCATTTTGCTTATCTTTTCTAAAAGTCAAGTACACTGGAATATTTAGTTCCCAACCTTGGTCATCCTGCAACCACATCTCAATAATGGCTACTAGATCAAACCCATTTATCTCTATTTGTGCCACTAATTCATCTATCTTGTTACGAATGCTTCGTGCATTCTGATATAGTGCCTTAAATTTTAACTTTTTACTATTTTTTCCTGATGTGACCTTAGTCACTAATGCTCTATTACCTTTGTTAAAAACTCTGTCCCTTCCTGACACCGCTTGTTTTTACACAAATCGCTACACTGCTCTGCAGCCTTGACTTTTCTCCTTACCTGAACCCTCCCCCTCTTATTAGTTTAAAGCCCTATCTACCACCCTAGTTATTCGATTCACCAGGACACCGGTCCCAGCCTGGTTTAAGTAGAGTCTGTCCCAACAGAACAGCTCCCTCTTTCCCCAGTACTGGTGCCAGTGCCTCTTGAATTAAAACCCCTGCTTCCCACACCACTCTTTCAGCCACGCATTTAACCAGCTAATCTGTTTGTCCCTATGTCAATTTACATCCTGATGAATGAAACTGAAATGCTGGTAAAGCTGTTATGCTTTTAAAAAAAGTGAGTGATAGAGCTGCCTCCCATACAAGCTCAGTGCATCATTGCTGAATCAAGTAAGATGATGATCTGAAATGGCATTGGAAGTTTTTTGATTTGACCTCAATCATTTTTTTAAAATTTGACCCAATTCAAGGATTTTCAAGATGGTGGATAGTCACTTTCAGAAAAGACTGCTTACCTTCTCAGGAGTGTTTTAGAGTGTTCTTCAAATCAACCCAAATAGATTAATAATGGCATTAGAAATAGAAGAATCCATATGGTTCTATGGTAGGTCATTTTCCTTTCTATTGATAAATTAGGCAAAACGAATCAGTTATATGACAATGTCTGTAGTAATCACTCTTCTTGTAACAAGTGTTCGACAAACAACAATTGAAGTAAGTTTGAATCGTTTGGAAAAAATCCTAGGTTTACAATATGAAATTTTATTTTCAAAAGGAACAAACAATTTACAGGGATTCATACTTAAAACATATGTAGCTAACATACACTGGTCACTGGAATTTCAACCCTGGGAATGAGTAGTCTTGTGAATATTAGAAGATCATGCATCACCACAAAGAATGTACAACAACAACAACAAGGTTTGCCATCTATGGCAATATGAAAGGCAAGCTCAATTTATACAAGAATCTAGTAACCCTTCATATTAGACAAGCAGAGCCGGTGTTATTATACATTATAAACTGTTCAACTGAGACACAGACAAACACACATTTTTCAAATGTATTCTGTGCTTTCAACTGAGCAATGGTGAAAAAGGCAACATCAAGGAAACTACTGTTGTGCTAAAATGTATTATTGCATTGCTGCCTTTGTTTTATCCATTGAACCTTGAACATGCATAACACTGGCATAACAGCAAATTTGGTCTACACTGATTACTTGCCACGGTCAGTGACCATCTCAGGCTTAAATAGTCACAGTTCTTCCAATATAAATTGTGTCTTCCAAACTGGAAGCAATTTTGCATTATGGTACCCGGTAGGCTTTCCCAATAAAACAAACTGTATACAGCACTTAATTGTGCAGTGTAAGTCCATTATGTATTATAGTATCGAAGTATTTCCATAAAAATGTCACAGAGCAATGGTACAGCTAAGAAACAAAACATCTAATTCATAATCTTAATGCCATTGGTTCCAGACTTAGGAGGTGATTTTAAACCCCAAGAACAGGTGGGTTGGGGGCGGGTGGGAGTTGAACAGTTGTTTTTTTCGGGTCGCAAAGACAAAACTTTTGGACTTGGCATTCCCAGTGGGAAGCCTGTACTTTTCCGCGCCAACGTTAAACCTGGAAATAAAGCCGGGTTGCGGTCACGACCCAAAAAACAACTGGTTTCAACTCCCACCCACCCAAGCATCTGTTCTTGGGGTTTAAAATCACTCCCTTAGTGTTCAATTAAGAAACAAATTCATCCATTAAACACATCAAATAAATTTAAAAATTCAAAGTAAAAACTACAATATCTTAATTTCATAAGCCATTATCATATTTCCTATCTATAAAGGGATTACTCACAGTTCAAGAGGTTTGTACCCAAAACAAAGTGTTTGTATCATTACACTGGGGGAAAATTTAATTTAACTCATTGGCCAGGAAACCCACGGGATTGAGTGGAACGCTGATTTTACACACCACTCGATATTATTCTCTTTTGACTTCAATGGAGAGTAAAATCGGGCAGGGTGTAAAACCAGCATTGCACCCGGTCCCGTCAGTTTCCCGACTGGTGGGATAGGTTAAAATTGCTCTATTATAACTGCACTATTGCCAGTCTGGGTTTAAAAGTATATTCTATTTTGAGGGAGCATAGACAAACATAATCAAACACAAAACTGCACCAAATGCCTTCCAAGTGACACAGTTACTCTGTTAAATAAAATTTCTTTTGCACATATATACATAAAAATTTTCAGAAGTTCTGGAGTTCAGGAATGTTCTTGTAGAGGTCAAGAGATCCTGGATTTGAGAAGGCGCCCTGCTGCTTCACGTCTTTGCCAGCGATAACCTGCTTCACTGCCAATTCTACCTTCTTTCCACTAATAGTGTACTAGAAAAAAAAAGAGTTACGTGAACAATTTGTCTACTTAAATAGTTGATGGATCACACAAACACGCACACACACAGGTGCTCACTGGAGTCTAAATTCTAGTTAAAAAAATGTAACGTTTGCTCTTGATGCTGTTAAAACTGTAAAATGAAATTTTAAAAGTTTGCTCTGTGCTCGTCTGATACAGAAATGCCATTGTAGTTCTTCAAAGGGTTAAGAATAATTATGCATCTGTTTCACATCATGTTAACTTTGTGGGGTTTTTTTTGAGAGATACAGGCACAATCAACCCTATTGGACAAATCGTGCTGTATTTTACCGTCTGATTTGGTGTTCCTGTTCTAGTCAAAAGCTCGAGTTTTATTTGAATTCTTCAAACATTTGCTTTTACAGAGCGCAGATCATTTCAATCTATTAAATGCGCATAGCTTTACATATCAAAATGTGTGTATAACAAAATAGAATACACAACATATGAGATTTCAAATATGAACCATGGGCCTCAAAGTCAATGGACTGAAATAATGCCATTCAAATTGATTGGAGATTGACTAAGATGTTAGAAAATGTCTATTATAAATAAATTACAATAAAGCCAAATGCAGAACGGATTTTTTTGAACTAATTGCTCCAGGTTACCAGGATGATGAGCACACCTAACCCTAAGCAAGCAAAATCTTCTAAGATGTACTGAAGGCTAATTCTGCAGAGCTAATCTCTGGGGCTCAATTGCAATTAGGAACATGGTTTGCAAAACATAAAATTATTTTTACATTAATCTATAAAGCAGTGACAAGGATCCAACGAAAGAGTCTCAATCTGGGAAAACAATAGCTCACTTTGGATCACCATTAAATATGATGATTTCCACTCTCCTTATTGCTCAAGGACTATTCAGGCATTTTCAAGGTCAACTGTTCATACCTAATGTAAATTGAGGAAAATAAATATTGGGCTTATGTCCACTATAAGCCAACCGACTCAGTGTTCTGATGAAAGGTAATCGACCTGAAACATTAACTCTGTTTCTCTCTCCACAGATGTTGCCTGACCTGCTGAGTGTTTTCCAGCATTTTCTGCTTTTTTTTCAGATTTCCAGCATTTTGCTTTTGTTTTAATATTGATGTGTTTTGTGAGTACTACATATAGCAGTTGTGCTCTGAAAAGAATCTTATTCTTCATACATAACTGCTAGTTTAATAAAAGTTATTAAATTTTGATTCATCAGGGAGCATGTGCTGAAATGAATTATTGTTTAAGTAGTAAAATTGAAGTCAATGGGAATCAGGGGGAAAACTCTCCAGTGGCTGCAGTCATACCTAGCACAAAGGAAGAATTTAGTGGTTGCTGGAGGCCAATCATCTCAGCCCCCGGACATTGCTGCAGGAGTTCCTAGGCCCAACCATCTTCAGCTGCTTCATCAATGACCTTCCCTCCATCATAAGGTCAGAAATGGGGATGTTCGCTGATGATTGCACAGTGTTCAATTCCATTCGCAACCCCTCAGATAATGAGGCAGTCCGAGCCCGCATGCAGCAAGACCTGGACAACATCCAGGCTTGGGCTGATAAGTGGCAAGTAACATTCGCGCCAGACAAGTGCCAGGCAATGACCATCTCCAACAAGAGAGAGTCTAACCACCTCCCCTTGACATTCAACGGCATTACCATCACCAAATCCCCCACCATCAACATCATGGGGGTCACCATTGACCAGAAACTTAACTGGACCAGCCATATAAATACTGTAACTACAAGAGCAGGTCAGAGGCTGGGTATTCTGCGGCGAGTGACTCATCTCCTGACTCCCCAAAGCCTTTCCACCATCTACAAGGCATGTGATGGAATACTCTCCACTTGCCTGGATGAGTGCAGCTCCAACAACACTCAAGAAGCTGGACACCATTCAGGACAAAGCAGCCCGCTTGATTGGCACCCCACCCACCACCCTAAACATTCACTCCCTTCACCACCGGCGCACAGTGGCTGCTGTGTGTACCGTCCACAGGATGCACTGCAGAAACTCGCCAAGGCTTCTTTGACAGCACCTCCCAAACCCGCGACCTCTACCACCTAGAAGGACAAGAGCAGCAGGCACATGGGAACACCACCACCTGCACATTCCCCTCCAAGTCACA
This sequence comes from Heptranchias perlo, assembly GCF_035084215.1. NCBI lineage: Eukaryota > Metazoa > Chordata > Chondrichthyes > Hexanchiformes > Hexanchidae > Heptranchias > Heptranchias perlo. The sequence goes on along the minus strand of NC_090349.1, from coordinate 22,526,833 downwards.
CACCATCCTGACTTGGAAATATATTGCCGTTCCTTCATCGTCACTGGGTCAAAATCCTGGAACTCCCTTCCTAACAGCACTGTGGGAGAACCTTCACCACACGGACTGCAGCGGTTCAAGGTGGCGGCTCACCACCACCTTCTCAAGGGCAATTAGGGATGGGCAATAAATGCCGGCCTCGCCAGTGACGCCCAGATCCCATGAACGAATAAAAAAAAAAGTAAATAAACCAGAATATGAAGGGAAAAAAAAATTCTATTTCCAATTATCCCAAAATGTACTGTCACTCACACCTATATTTGCGACTTAGCAAATAACAAAACCAGTTTGTTTGAATGGGAATATGAAAAGCAACGCAAAAAGTGCACCAACTTACAGGAATATCTTTAGTCTCCAGGATAAAGGCTGGTACATGTCTAGCTGATAATGCCACTCGAATGGCCTGTCTTATCTTCTTCACCAGGTCCGCTGTGAAAACCTGATTGGAGGCCATTTTCAAGAAAAGGATGACTCTTTCCTCACCATTTTTGTTGTACTGTGGGACACAGAGACTGTCCACAACGTCCTCAAAAGCTTCAACTACAGGACAAAATGGCAAAAATTTCTTTCAGACAGGGAGAAAGAAAAAACTGCAATCTCTCAACTGGTGAACTTCTTAGCTACGACACGACAGATTTGATTAATATTCAAAAGCCATAAAATATAGCTATTTTGTCAGATTTCAAATGGTGTGTTAGTGGTGAACAACAATAGTCTCAGCACAGATCCCTGCAGAACACCACTTCCCACTTTCTGCCAGTCAGAGGAACTTCCCTTAACTCCTACCTTCTGTTTTTTTTTAGCCATCTTTCAATCCATTCTGCTCCCAGTCCCTGACTTCACATGCCCTGACCTTTGTCATGAGTCTCTTATGTGGCACCTTATCGCAGGCCTTCTGATCATCTATGTATACCACATTCACTGCATTGTTCTTGTCTACTCTTTCTGTTACTTCTTCAAAGAATACAATAAGGTTGGTTAAACATGACCTTCCTTTTAGAAAGCCATGCTATTTTTTTAAATTATATTCTCCATCTCTATATATGTTTTGTAAGAAATGAAACAAAGAATCTGGTATCTTTCCTACCACTGAGGTCAAACATTGAAATCAATGGAAATGAAACTTGGGCGGTTTCTACAATGGGTGGCCAATCCGCAATACCAGTTTTATGCCCGGGCGGCAAGTTGAAAATCTACCCCATCTCAGAGAGCCACGGATTCCTAACCATTTTCTCTGTCAGACTGATAATCTTGGTCCATAGCAGATGACAAAAATAATAGCACTTTAAAATTGTAGGCTCTATATCCTGAAGCAGAATTTCAATACCAAAAGATAAAAACTTCTCAACTCCATTACTTCTATCCATGTGTGAAAAAGCAGCAGTTTGGAAACAAATAATCAGTGACCAACACGGCCATTAACTTCTACACTAGTTGTATTTCTCCAAATGCTGTCATTGAAAAGGAGTTTAAAAAAAAAACACAACTGTAATTACAGAAAAACATTACATTAGATCACCACACTTTACCGATATGGTAGATTTCAGAGCTTCCAAATCGCACTCCATTTGGATTTAAAGTGCCATCACTGCAGAAGGGAGAAATATATTAGAGCAGTTCACCTTCAAAACAAAATAAAAGCTGCAGTAGTAAGTTTTGTGGGATGGGGCATGAATTACAGAATGACATATCATCACTGTTTTCTAGGATATATCAGCATAACTGTTTCAGGATCAAGGATCCATCAACGGCAAGTATATTATAGACATGATGGAATCAGGTAAAAATAAATGGTTTGTTTTCAAGTGGATCAGGGATTCTGAAATCTTCAATCTATTACATCTACCAAAAGTTAATCTATGGCAATTTTATACCAAGTTTATACCCCAAGTACAACACATTAGTTCATCATCAACTAAACTGAATACACACCTTTAGGGTGTATTACAAAGTGCTGCATTTCTCAACCAACTCATGTACCAGTGAATGGCCAATATGTTGCCAAACCTGCTGGAACCAGATCCAGCCTCCGCCGTTGAATCAATCTAAGATTTGTATCAGGACATTTGTCTAATGCTGTAGACTGATACGTGTTAAGACCATCAGACATGTAATGCGATATGACCTATGAAGAGTTTGTGTTAGTCTGCAGTTGTTGATACCTAACATGTATTTTAAAAGATGTTCACATTTCAAGAAACTATGTGGTAGAACTAAAGTTACGGTTTACCCTGATTGCAGGCTCCTCACACAAACAGCCCAGAATTGTATACAACTGCATCAGAGTTCAGATAATCAAGTACAGTTGTTTGCTCCAGTTCTAAAGCCTATGGCCCACATCTTACGCTTAAGAAAGTAAGTGACCATAATCATAGAATTTGACCAATATCTATAAATAGTAATGTGCTACATGTTATGCTAAGAAAATAGCTGGGAAATGAATTGCTGCTTTTACTCTAAGGACCTCCTGATGTGCTATACTGAATGGGTTGAAGCAGATTTGCAAATATATATATTCTTTCACAAGTTTGTAGCTATAGAATAAATAGCACCGTAAAATGTTATCCTGATTTACTGGTGTTCAGGTCCCACAAACTTCAAGTCTATTACAGCATTATTCACATATTTATGGCAGAGAAGACTTTCCATAAAGCTGATTATGGCAGTCAACATTTTATATATCAACTGTCTCTAACTGTTTAGTAAGTCACAAAATAAAACTGTTACCAGAAAATGATCAAAAGACTGAGATAGAAGGAATTATTTTCCACTTGAGTGTACAATTTTTTTAAAAAAAATTAGTGCCAAAAAAATATCAAGCTGCAGTGAACATCCAAAATGTACACAGTTCTATAATCAGAAAAGGACTATCCTAATAAAACTTCAATTGTTGAAAGAGGAACATAAAAGTAGAACTGACTGTGTCTAAATTCACATGCAAACTTTGCTCCCTATGAGAATTTGATGAAAGATTTTTCTAATGCAGACACATCTTGATACAATTTCTCTAAATGTGAGCCCTTGAGTTATAGTAAGGTCAGAGAGTAAGAAAGTCCAACCAACTAATTTTAATTTCTCAAACCTACCTTCTGCCAAGCATTACGATTCCTCCCGTCTTTGGGTTTATTTTAGCGTAGTCACCATGGGCCCAAACCCCTAAGTTTGGACATCAATAATATTTATTATGACAACTAGAGATCTGTAGTAGTTAAAGTATTTTTCATTCAGACATTTTTCATAAAATGACCATAAAGTTGTGGGAACGTACTGTTGCAATGCATTTATCCTCATAGATCTTTTTTGGTTTCAAAAGAATGTAATTTCTTAAGTTATGTGCTTTCACCTTTTTTTTTGTCCAAACTAATCAAAGCAATGGAATCAACAGCTCACATCTGGCTGTATTCTTGTTTAATAAAATATAATCACACATCTGTATGATTTTTAACATGCATCTTTAAATGGTGTGGATTGTGCCACCAGTTAAGTCTGCATGTGTCACTTAGATTTACTGAAAGCATCAGCAATATTTTCTGACAACCCATGTAGATTGTTGCCTGTCAAGGCTGTTAAACCTCATTTAGGGAGATAGTCTGTGCTGCAAATGACAAAAACGACAGAATAAGCCATTTACAAACTTTACTCATTGTGTCAGTATGACATTTTAAATTGATAATGTTTCAACTAAAAAAGGTGCCACAACTGTACTTGTGCAGAGCAGCATGGTTTGTACACATAAGATGACACGCCCACAGCCAATAAGTGATTTATTAACTGGGGGCAGCTGTATATGTCTTAATTTATTTGTTAATATAAACCTCTCAATTTGTATTAAGAACAACTAACACTTGAAAAGCATCACTGCTCAGTGTACAATTCTACAGGTCCCACTTGCACTAAGAAAAGTGGCACAAAGTATGTATTCCAATCATTATAAATATATATATATATATATATATATATATATATAAAAAAAACAATTGAGAGTGGGAGGGTATTAAATTTATAATTAGTCAACTGGCATTTGATACGCTACAATAATCAACAGTGGGGACTGAATTCATATTTAACAAAATGCCATCAGACATGCTCCATAAATCCTAAGCACTTCTTGTAATTCTAATAACCCTTCTAATTGATTACACTATTATAGGCACAGTAATAAGTGGCTGTTTCAGTCTTGTAGAAATGGACCAAAAAAGACTGTTCAAATGTAGCAAATAAAGGATTATGGGCATATGCAACAAAGCTGACTGAGCAACTCATCAGAGAGACTGCAGAGGAGCAGTCAATAATTGTGGTTACTGGTTGGATCAAGGATTACCTGAAAATGTGACAACAGTTTTGATCAATAGGTATGCATCAGTGATAGATTAGACATCAGAGAAGACTCCAGGATAAGTTTTTAAAAAATCAAAACTTGCAATGGATGCTCCCAACAAAATGAGAAGGGAATTAGATCACCAGAAATGCCCAGCCTATGAAATTTTGTTTCCCATGGAAATTCATCCAATGATCACCAAAAAAATTGAATCTGATATGGTAGTGAATCCATTAAAGTCTAAGTGGCTGGCACCAATAGTAAAAGCTGGAATCAACTTTAAATTAACCAAAGTTTTAAATGATTTGCATGGTTATCTTTTGCTTATGGAGTGTAAGGCATAGAGAAAAAAATTGGATCGTCAAGTTTTGACAGACTTGAGTTTTCAAATATTCTGTCACAATTAAGAAACCAGTAGATATCTTTTGGACATCAACTATAATTTGTTTCTGGATATTCTCTGACCATTTGGAACTAGGAGATATTTGAAGAATTGGTGAAAATTTGTTCCTTGGAGACCAATGGCAGCTAAAGTAACTCCTAAAGGAAAGCCTGACGTTCTTTTCCCAGCTACCCGACAAATTCATAAACTGCTGAGATGATATGAAAACCATGAGTCATCATTTACCTCCATGAGATGATAATGATTCAATATATCCATAATGCAAGATTAAAAACTTTCATAAACATTTATGCATAAATACTCAGTTAAAGCTAATAAAAGCAGGGGGAGGAGTGTGGAGAAAAACTGGTGGAAAAAAACGAGGAGCAAAAACAAAACAGGCACTTTCACAAAGAGTGTCCCTAAATTCTCAGACCTCAACAGTTCAATTTATATACAATAGAATGAGGTAAAGAAAATCTTTTCGACTTTTGCTCTATTTTAGTCCTTTTATTGACACTAGAGTTGAGCATGAACCAGATCGAATTATGGCTCACTCAAGCTATGGTTTACTCACCATTTGCTTAAAAATCCAGCATTACAAAGCCTCCAAACCATAATCCAAGTTCAACATTGACCTGGTCTTAATTGTATAAGGCATCAAGAAATGTACCAAAATGATCTAAATCCTGCAGCTATGTGAACTCTCCAAAATTAAGAAAAAAAGAACTGGCATTTATATCGGGCCTTTCATGACCTCAAGGCATCCCAAAGTGCTTCACAGCCAATTAAGTACTTTAGAAGTATAGTCATTGTTACAACATAGAGAAAGGTGAACTGAAAATATTCTGGTCATACCTGGGAATCTAGCAAAGTATGCCTTGTGATATTTGCTGCCACTTTCATCATTCCAGAACTGTGTAGGCTGACAGGGAATGGGTTTTGTGCACACCAGTTCTCCACTTTCTCCCCACAGAACTTGTCCTATGAACAAAAGAAAACTCAATATTGTTTTTTCCTGTGAAGTTTATTATTCTAACTGTTTTGTGGAAGCTTCCTTGAAGAGAACTGTACAATACCACTTACAAACTTTCATTATCCTCAACTACAAAAGCAAATAATTATTTTTGACATCATGTCAAACATGTACATCCTATTACTTAAAGCTACAGTGCCCTATAATTATAGCATTTTTCTGTAGTTGAAGCAGAACTAAAACAGCTCGTCTGTGAAGAGATGGAAAAAAACCCCAGAGATTGCCAACAGAAAAAAGTTTTTTTTTTATTAGCTACTTTTGCTGTACAACTATCAGCAAAATAATGAGGCACAGCAGTTTTAAAGCTTCTGCATAGTGAGTCTATTAGTAACTAGTACCATGATAATCAATAGTGAAGGAATGGGGTGGGGGGGAGGAAGAAGAGGGATTCTCCCAAAATCAGGAATTCCCACTTACAGTGGCATTCAGCAGCTTGGAACAACAGCTACAAGAGGTAGGAGCCAGGTCCAGTGCTTAGGAGGGAGGAGGTGGTGAGTGGAAGATGAGGAGAATACCAGCATTAATTAGAGGGGAGGAATGAAGGAAGAGTGCCAGCTTTGAACTGGAGGGGGAAAAAAGCACCAGCTTGAACAAGGGGAAGGAGGAAGAATAGTGCAAGGGTAGACTGGGTAGAGTTTGCAGTGGGTATAGCCGTGGAGGAATTTGTGGACCAGGTTGAGGATTTTAAATTCAATCTATTGTGAGATGTTGAGCCTGTGTGGGTCAGCGAGGACCGAAGTGATAGGCAAGTAGGGTATATTTTGGAACAGGATGTGGATGGCAGAATTTTGGACTATTTGCAGTTTTGGAAGTGTAGAGGTTGGTAGCCCAGCAAGGAGGGTGTTGGAGAACTTGGATCTAGAGGTGATGAATATGTGGATAAGGATTGTGGCAGCAGTGGGGTAAGGAAGGGTGGAGGTGAGTGCTGTTGCAGAGGTGAAAGCTAAGTCTCAGTGATGGATAGAATATTTCAAACTCAGTTCTGGGTTTAACAAAACAGCAAGGTTGCAGGCAAGCTGGCTCAACTTGAGCAAGCTGCCACAGAGGCAGAAGGTATCAACAGCAAGGGTGCATAGCTTTTGACAATGACCAAAAATTACAGCTTTAGTTTTCCCACTATTGAACTGGAGGAAATTCTGTTTCACCCATTATCATGTCAGACAGGTGGTTTGATAGCATGGAGGTCATCACGGAGTCAAAGGAAGGGGTGGGGAGATAAAGCTGGACATTGTCAGCATAAGTGTGGAAGCTAACCCATCATCGGTGGATGATGTCACTAAGGGTAGCATAGTAGATGAGAAAGTGAAGGGGGCTGATGATAGATCCTTGGGGAAATCTGGAGATGACTAGTTTGCAAAGTTGGCACATATGGAGATGCGACAGGTCCATCAGCCATTTAAGAAAACCCCAATATCTATTGCAGGAACACAAAAGCTACTGCAGCCTGCACCTCAACCTCAACATTCTGCTATCAATCCAAAGGGTCTGCAAAAGACACCAGCAAACTTCACACAGCACTCTGGCTGTGGAACTCGATTCAAAACGAAGTTGTTGTCTGGAACTGTGTGGCTTTTTATATTGTAGTCCAGGTTATGCTAATGTTACTGAAGCACACATTTGCTAGGGGAAATCAGAGACTTCCCCATTTGTGTCCTTGTGTAATTTCTTCAAATCTTTGTATAGTCCCAGCAACCAGCGTCAAATTCAGGAGACATCCATTCTGGTTACAGTTGCCTCTGACAAGATTGCTATGCCACTTGACATATTGTCTATAGACTCATCTGTTTGACCATCTTAACTGATAAGTGTGTGTGTACAGGGTATTAACATTGTTGAAAGGAACGGATGATGGGATCAAAAATAGGAAAGATCACAAAGCAGGAGTTATGTTATTGTACTAACTTTCTTCATTCCAGATTTCTACAGCCATCCCTAAGTTCCTCGCTTGTATCTCCCCTCTGTAGACCGGGATGGTAAAGTTCTGGCCCATGAAACAGGAAATGATGTCTGTACCACCTGCAAGAAACAGGACATATAATGAATTTACCATTTTCAGCCTTGTCCCTCCAGGGTTACAACAGGTGAAACAACTCAAACCATTTCCCTTGCGATAGCAATTGAGCCTTCAGTCCATGCTGCTTGTATGCACAAACGAAATACTGAAAATATTCTGAATCGCTCATTCTTCTTAGAGGAAATGGCCCTAAACAGAGTCCGTATTCATTTTTCTACCACCGGATACATTATAAATCTCACATGCTGCATGTTTAAACAGAAAAACATATTGAATGATTCTACTTCACATTTGACTGTATTCACACAAATATTAACAAGGATTCCAATGCTGTAAGCCACCTAAAGTTACTGTATATAAATTGCATCTGACTATGGTTAAAGTGGCAAATACAATTGAGATGAAATTCAAACAGCTCTGAATCTGAATTGTAACAATATTCTCTGATGTTTATTTAGGGGATGGCTTTTCTTTGGTTCAATTCCAAATATGGCTTCCACCAATGATCTACAGATGCCCGCAAGCTCCATCCTGGTTCTCAGTTAAGTCTTATGGATCTCAGGGTCAGACTTCAGCATCTCCAACCGAGAGAATGAAGAGGGGGGAAAAAAAATCAGAGATAGCTGTCCAGTGGCTCTGGTTAGAAGTGTATATTTGTGGATGTCGTGGGTGAACAGCATCAGGCCTTGATGGCCTCCATGGTTAAATTGCCCAACAATCCTTATTATTGAGGATCATACATTAAGATGGATCGTTTAAGCATGCTCTCTGAGGCCATCTCCTACTATAGAACCGTACTCCAAACATAACGAACCAAAAACACACAAAATAATTCCGTGGGCAGACTCCGCCCCTGTATGGATAGGCATAAATGTTTCTTTTCTTCAAAATTTCTGAGACATTTAAGTAGAGACATTACTTATTAGATATGATTTGTGTAGCATACAGCAAGGAAGTTTACCATGGTAATCAATGCAACTGCCACTTGCCCTTGTCGTGAAAACAACCACAATGGTGAGCATTTTCGTTGCTCGTAGACAAACCGGATCAGTAAATCTGGTACAATGTGCACAACGGCACCACACAGTGGTACCCAACTGCAGCGACTATGCCGTAGTCACCATCCATCCCCTTCCACATATTTTACGAGGCAAGCTGATAGGCTCCAGGGAGGATAAAAAAAATCTTTTCCATCTCAAGGCTACATGTGAGGCATTATAAATTTTGCAGCAATATAGTTTACTGAAAACTGTGGAACAGCATAGTCATTACCCTCAACAGAAACATCTATAATGTGCATAATAATGTCTCCAAACCGAAAATTAGAGAGGAGAAAAGGCTGTTGGAAATTAACTTATTGTTTCGAGGAAATGAACTTGCCCAAACAAATTATAGGTAATGGTCTACGGTGAACATGTAAATTAATTCTCTCTATGTGCAGTGATCAGCCATTTGGGTTTCCTGCATTTTTATACCTTTTGGGAGCAAGCCTTCAAACTGTTATTTACTATCATTCAAAATCTATGCATTCCTACTCTGTACAGCCAAACAAGTAAAATATTTTTAGCATATTACAATTTAGGTTTTATGTGCATTATTTCACACTTATAAATCTTATTGTGGAATGGAGGAAGATCGAAGGATGTTGTAATCAAGGAAACTGTTGAACTATCCATTACGGTAAGAACAAATCGAATGCTTTGCTTCACACCACAAGGTAAAGTTAGGCAAAATAATAATCAGCTATGGTCCGATTTGGCCAGGCTATTAGTTTCCAGTGTGACACAACTATTCAAATATTTGTATTGACAGAAAATACATCACATTTTGGTACGGTACAATTTATTTTGTGTTAGGAATGGGATGGAGGCACTTTCCATCAGCTTTGTGCTATGGAGGTCTCATTTGGACTGCACAGTGACGCCCGAGGTTGATGCAGCACCACAGCACATACGACTGCCGCTATCAACTGCACAGCTATTATTACATCTCTGTAGAATTTACTTCATTTATCTTGTTGATTCCCAAGTAGCTTTCTGAAATATTCTGCAGCAGTAACCAACTGATTGTGAAAAATCAGTATACTAGACAGCAATTTCCAGAGATATGAAAATGATCAAAACATAGCCAAGGTGGCGTCAGCCTTCTATACACCATCAGATTACTTATGTTCTGTGTACTGCGTATAATAAAAGGGAAATTTATTTTCCCCCACATCTACAGTATCCATTGTAATGCTTGAGCACCCATCTCCTAATAAGGAAAAAGAGCCCTGTAGTAATTTTGTAAACCGTGGTCCCTGGAGAAACTATTATTGCTCTGAGGTAACAAAAAGATTGCAAACATGATTAACACAAATTATAAAAACAAATGCAAGCATGCCAAAAAAACAACTATTTATCAGTGTATTGAAAATGCATTAATTACCCCACAAAGGAATTCACTACTTCACATATCCTGGAAAGGCCCTGCTTCTGTACAGCAGCCCAAGTAACACATTCCAAATGGCCCATATGATTAATTTAATTTGCCTCAGAAAATCACATAATGCAATGCTCCAGTACTGTTAACAGCTTTGCATTCATTTAATTATAGAACATTGTCAAGTAATATCATAAATCATTTAAGTCTGGAAAAAAAGCATTGATTTAGTAGTGTAATTTACTACCCTGAATTTATAGGGACCAACCTATTACCAGGAGGTGGAGATCAGCCATGGCAGAAGGTGATTAAAGCTAACAGCAGAAAATGAAATGAGTTTTTAGGAGATTTAGCCATGTACCAGTTGATTCATCTTGTAGCTTTGAGAAGCCTAGCTTGTCTGAGCTGTTAAGTAAGCTCTTGTAACTGATAAAAGATTTTATTTTGTTCAGTTTAAATCCCTCACCCCTGTATTTTTCCTTTCTCCCTGTTTTTTTAAACTGGAAAGATTAACTGGACTTGAATTATTTTGCAAATTCTCTGTTCAGGGGTCAACTGTGTCATGCTGGAGACACCATTTTGTAGGAGTGGTAAATTTTCTCCACATAGTGAAACAGTCCATTTTGTAGCCTTGTTAAAATTCACAAAGCCCACCCCATATATCTTGGCAGATTGGATTGCTTGCCACAGAGGGAATGAACCTGTGACCCACATTTCTGTGACATGGGAATCTTTTACTACTAATTATTGACAAAACAGTACTGAAGTCTAGAGATGCAGCTGACTTATTCACGCCTTAGAGTTAAATGAACAGTCTCAGTTCCTGCAACAAAACATCAACTTTTACCCTATGCTATAGGTGAAGAACTTAATTTTCTCCGTAACACTGTATAGTATAGTCTGTGAAATGTTATAGTAGAAAACTGGCCAATATTTTACACACCATTGCTTTGGCTCAGGGACAGAAAATATAAAGTTAAATTAGGCAGATAAAACATATGGAAATAGACTCAAGGATCTGAGACTCTTCTCATTGGAAAGGAGAAGACTTTAGGGGGGAGATACACAGCTGAGGTATTCAAAAAAGTACGGCTCGGAGGTGTAAAAGATCAGCCAGAACTACTTGCATAAAAAAGCAGAATGGGGTAATAAGAGTTTAAGCTGAGAAAAGATAGTTTCAGACAGGATATAAAGGAGACAAGACTTTGTTAAGAGGGTTATTGGTTATTACAACAGCTTACCAAAAGGAGGCTGCAGAGAAAAATAATTTAGATACCTTCAAGGCAAAATTGGTCAAGTACCCTGAAGAGAAACACATCATCAGATACAACTGATAGGACAGCAGAAAAGTGGATAAGATGGAACTTTGCTCTTTCTCAGCCTTAATCTCTCTCTCTCTTGGCTGCAAGATGAACAAAATGGCACGCTGAATGATACTTTGGTTTAGGTAATACTAAACCATATTTTGTTCTTTTATATATATATCGTAATGTCAAATATACTTTGTGACTCGCCATCTTTTTTGAGCATTGTAATTGGTCCAATAGATATTGTATGATTATTGCATTACCCTCTTTTGATAAGCACGATTATCAGCCAATCAAATTAAAGACCCAGGACCCACTGACGCCACTTCCTGCTCCATGACAAGGCACGTTACTCCACCCCTGACCATTCACCTGCTCCTTCCCAACAGTGGCCTTAGCTTCCCCGAGTGTCTCATATGTGTCCTAGACCACCCCAACTGCTTGTTGCTTTGGTTGCCATGCTCTACTCCCACATCATCACCCCAGCCTCTGGACGAGAGGGCCCATGTCAAGGCAGGCGGAGGGGAGGGGCGCGGGGCGGGAGGGTGGGGCAAGAGGCGCGGTGTGGGGGAAGGGGCGCGGAGAGCGGAGTACGGGGTGAAGGAAATAAAGATTCTTAATGAAGCCCTGACACAATGTGACAGCAACATTATCTATGTGTAGGAGAGAAAAAGAAAAATAAGCTGCAAATTCTGGAAATCTGAAATCAAAACAGAAAATTCTGGAAGCGCACAACAAATCAGCTGAAAGGAAAAAAGAAAGGTTTCTGGTGTAGACCCTTCATCGGGTCAAGGACTCACTTACCTTCCAGTGCTGACAAAAGTGCATACACCCGAAACATTAGCCTGTCTTCTCTCTCTTCAGATGCGGACAGATTTACAGTTTGCATGAATTGGATGGATAGATTACTAGTTGACGCAAACCTTGAAACGTTGATGATAAATAGACATCCTTCAAAAGCAATATGCTGCACATTCAGGACAATTACATATCCATGCGCAGGAAAGGCAAAGTAAATAAAAATGCTTAACATGGATCAACAGAAAAATTAAACGGGAAATTAGGAAAAGAAGATTTGGAAAGCTTAAGGAGAAAGAGTGGCACATGATTATACAAAGCAGGTCAGGAGAAAAGTTGGGAATACGGAGGAAAAATGGGAAAAGAATGTGCATCTGCTGATAAAAGTACAACATGATTCCAATACAACAGGGAGAAAGTTAAAACCCCAAGGGGCCTATATAGAGTTCAACAGGAGGATGATGAATAGCTCAGTTAATGGACTAAATGACAGTTTCTCCAAAGTGTTTTTTTTAACATGGGGACAATGCTTACAATATACCAAACAGCCATCATTTGCGCTATATTTGACATTGGTGAACAGAGGTTCGAGATAAGCTGAAAACCAATAAATCTCTTGGAATAGGTGCACTATACTACAGGATACATAGAAATACAAAAGGAGGAAATTTTTAAAGCACTGACATAATTTTGACTGAGGTTTAAACAGACCGAAACCAGGCAAATGTAGTGAACACATTCAAAAATGATTCTCTCCAAACACCTAGAACTATACTCCGATTAGTCACACCTTAATAATCAGAAAAGTAATGAAATCAAAAATAAAACAATAAAAGAGTACCATTAAGTGTCAGCCTTGGCTCAGGGGTAGCACTTTCACCTCGGAGTCAGAATGCTGTTGGTTTAAGTGCCACTCCAGAGACTTGAGCACATAATCTAGGTAATACTGGGGGAGTGCTGCACTGTCGGAGGTGTCATCTTTCGGATGAGGTGTTAAACAGAGGAACCATCCGCCCTCTCAGGTGGACGTAATAGATCCCATGGCACTATTCAAAGAAGAGCAACAGAGTTCTCCCAGTGTCCTGGCCAGCATTTATCCCTCCACCGACATCACTAAAACAGATTATTTGGTCATTATCTGATTGCTGTTTGTGGGACCTTGCCATGCGCAAATTGGCTGCCACGTTTCCTACATTACAACAATGACTACACTTCAAAAGTGCTTTGGGACATCCCGAGGTCGTGAAAGGCGCTATATAAATGCAACTTCTTTCTTTATATAAAAAGAACTCCATGAATGACAGCCAACATAGTTTTAGAAGGGGGTAGATCTGGCCTGATTTAACTTCAGAATTTTTTTTCCCAGAAGCAAACATCCCAAATTGATGGGGAAAAGCAACATTACATATACCCAGACTTCCAAAAGGTCTTTGATAAAATACTTAAATGAGAGATTCCTTTACAAACGAAGATGATCAGCAGGTATCAAGGTAACTCGATTAGTAGCAAGCAGAGGGTAGCTGGGTTGCAATGGGGGGTGTGGAAGGAGATAATGGGTGGGGTGCACCATGGGTCTGTCCTGGGACTCTTCCCGTACCACACATACGTGAACAAACTGGCATCACAATCTCATTGCAAGGTAGTTTAATTCACAGATCACATGAAGCTCGGTGGGGGGGGGCGGGGGGGGAAGGGACGTACACTCAGAGGAGACAGCCAAGATCTCATAATAGGTTTGCAGCTGGGTTGGTCAATAGCAAATGAAGTTCAACAGACAAATATAAATAAATGCGTACTGTTTTAAATTTGTCTGTATTGAACTTTGTTTGCTATTGACCAAACCAGTGGAAATTAAATAGGAGGCTTTAGTACTCTAATTGGTCGTATGGAATCTGCCAAGGAGGAAGCTGAGACATATAGGGGAGTTGATGGACTTGCTGCTCATCATGCCCAAGCAGTGCACAGCCACAATAAAACAAACAAGATGCTGGGTTATACTGCCAAATCCAATAAGCTCAAATCCCCAGAGGCCAAGCTGAAAGTGTGCAGTGCTGTGATCAGGCTATAACGTGAGTACTACAGACATTTCTTCTTCCTACAATATTAAAGGGCTACGTAGGCCCTAACGACCGTGCTGAGGAGAGCAAACAGGGTGATTGGCAAAGTTCGAAAGAAAAGTCATCATGAACAATTTAATAAGCTCAGCTCATCTGCCTCAAAAAGAGCCGTCTCACTTTATAGAGATATACAAGATACATAATGGGTTAAAGAAACTGAGCCAGAAAAAATACTTTCAGGTATCCCAGGGCAGCATTGAAAGAGGCACAGGTTCAAGGTTGTGACAGGCAAGTTTAGTGCAGATATCAGGAAATGTTTCTTTATAAAAAGAGATCAAAAGCTGAAACGGATTGCCAGGAAGAATGACTGATGTCAGGACTTTTAACTCATTTAAGAAACAGATAGAAGCTGTTACAAATGACACTCTCTGGGTCCGATGACATCTAGTTTTGGATATGCCATAATTTCCTCCAGCTAAATATTGGGAAGCCACTGTCCTCACCCTCCCTCCTACCCTGGTAAAACTCTGTATCCTCACCACCAACTCCATCCTCGTCCTAAGCCTCTGCCTCAAGAGGAACATTATTTGTAACCTCAGCATCTTGTTTGATGTCGAGCTGAATTTCCGACCCCATATCCACCCAGTCATTGAGACTGCCTATTGCTACCCTTTAACACAATCCACCTCTGCCCATCCACTGCTGAAACTCTCAGTCACGTCTTTGTTACTCGATTAATCCAACCACCATCCTCCACCCTCCATTAACTTCAGCTCATTAAAACTCAAAAACCAATATCCTATCCCACACCAAGTCCCACTTGTCCATCACCCCTGTCCTTGCTGACCAACATTGGCTCCCATTACCCAAGCCTCAAATTTAAAATACTCATATTTGGGTTTAAATCCCTCCTTGGTCTCATACCTTGCTTTGCACCAAACCTATCACATCTCCCCCATGCCCCCACCATAAACTCTGATATTCTGACTCCAGCCTCTTGTGCATCCCTTATGCTGTCTATCTAATGGTGGCTGTGCCTTCAGTCACCTGGGTCTCACTCCATGGAAATCTGTCACAAACCTCTCTGGTTGTCCACTTCCCTCTCCTCCTTAAAATCTACCTCTTTGACCAAGCTTTTGGTCACCCCTCCTAATCTTTCCTTTGTTGGCTCAGCATCCATTTTCTTTATGCCTCTGTGAAGTGCTTTTCTACATTTCCCTACATAAATGCAAATTGTTCTTGTAATGGGAAGGCAGTTAGTTTGGCATTCTGGAAGGGGAGGTCAAATGGTTCTTCCCAACCCATCTTGTGACATCTCTTAATCCTCAAATGTTGCAGATAAGTTATCATCCAGATGCAACCAGGCACTGCAAAGAAGACCGCTTGTCGTACAGTCAGGATTGGCAGTTTCAAATTAATCAAAAATTAGTCTGGTCATAAATGTGCCAATCTTTAGACTTCTGGCTTTACAAAAAAAATACCCTTTCCAGCCAAAATTGAGGGGACAATTATTTTTGAAAGTGGATAGTTGGATCCAGGGGATGTGGGGAAAATCGAGTAAGTCAAAGCATTTGTACCTATTTTTAAGAGGGGTATACATAGAGAGAATGGGGTGCTTTAGTTAGAAAAGATTCAAAGTTTTTAAAAAAAGTTAAAAAATAAAAATTAAACAGAGAAAGACAACAAGGGACAAACAGAGAATGGGAAGGGATGAAAAGAGAAGGCAAATAGATGTAATAAACATTTTAATTGTGTATAGTATTAATATTAAAATTGTTAAGATACTCCTGCCACTCAAGTAGCTATTCATGCAATATTATGGTTTGTTTCAGCAAGAGTATGCAAGCTCAAAAAAAAATCAGGCTGGTCCAGGTAGCTTGGAATTCCCTCTCATGTCAATGTTTAAAGAGTTAATATAAAAGATTATAGGGATTCACCCAAGAAAAAATAGCCTCAAATTTAACAAAGGGACCCAAATAGGATAGGTTTCCGAAATACTCAGATTTATCATATTCTTTAGGAAAAAATGTCGCTTAATTGTCTATGTTTTACCATCTATTTGCAGCTGCAACCCCTTCTCCATCGACCCATAAATTAATAAATAGGACATCTGCCATAAACAGATCAGACTAAAAATAGTGTGTTCCATACATCATTTCATTTTATTTTCCAGGATAACACTAAACAGAGTATTTTAAGATGGCCATTTTTAAGTTCAAAGTTGATAAAACAAAACGGATTTAAATTTTTTTTTAAAAAAGAGACTGATAGTCAGAAATCCCAAAAAGATGTAAAATACAAACCTAAATTACATAAGTAATATACAAAGATTAACCATAACTGGTTTAAAGAATAAATACATACTAATACAAAATGAAGGATATCTTTGAGCTGCTGAACAGTACCTACGAGATTGTAATATTGTCATCGCTAGATCTGGATCCAGCCTTCAATTGTAATTTTTCAAGCTTCAGTAAACTCTGATGATCTGGCAAAGTTTGGGGACTGTTTGATTAAGTACCAGCAATCCTGATGTGAACAGCAACTGAAGCATAACTTTTCATATGCTTTCATTAAAAATACCTCTCAAGTCAACAGTTTCTGAACTCGCTTTACAGATGCTCCGTGTACACACACACCATCATGCAGCACAGCAGCATGCAAAACGGATAAACACACAAAAATATTTTGTTTTACTTTGTTAACTGGAGTATGACACATGTGGAAACCTAAACTAAAACCAAGTACTGAGAAATTCATATGGCTAGAGTTTCTGTCTGAAGTGCACTCTCTCTCTCTCTCTCTCTCTCTCCACAGGGGCGTACTCCACTTAAGTCCAGAGAATTTAGGTGGAAGTTGACTTGAGCCAAGGCTTAGGGGCACACTGAAATGTGATAAAAAAAGATAATCTTGGAAATCAACCAGATAAAAATCGCATTGTTTATCAGCACAATGCAATGGTAAGCTTCCCACCACTTGTCCAGTTCGGACCACCCTACCTACTAAGACACTGGCTTACAGGGAGCTGAGTGGGAAGAATCCCAGCTCCCAGCACTGTCTGACTTAGGTATCAGACTACCAACTCCGGCAAAGAAGGTTGACTCAGCTCCAATCTTCCATCACCAGTCATGTCACCTTGGAGCCAACTCAACCTCAGAGACCCCTGCTTACTTCATTTCTCCCCCCCCCCCCCTAAGGAAATAGACACTTGGTAATTAGATGACAACTGAGGTTGCACCCTCGCTGGACAGACAGCAGTTACCAGGAACTCCTCACAAGCGATACGATGAGCAGCACAGCATACCAAAAAAAGGGTCAGTGCATTACAAACATCCTCTGGGCCACATCAGGGCCACATCATGGCCACACATCATCCTCCAGCAAATGCAGTTTCCTCCAGTTAGAGGTGCAGACCTTCAGCAGCAACAGGTCTCTGCAATCCAATCATGAAAGGCATAAAACCTTGAATGCATCAGCATGTGGTTTCATACCCATCCTTCAGGTAACACAGCTGTCAGACAAAACCTCAGTTTCCTCATCAGCTATACAGCAAACATATGCCTTCAGCATGGTGGAAGGACGAACGCCAAACGGCTTATGACGTGCCATCCACCTTCATGTTCTACATTCAATGACAATGCACACTCAATCAACTGTTCAATCAAGCTACTCACATGAGAGGCTTTGGCTCAAAGAGATGTGCCCACTGTGAGGCTGATCATTCCTTTCAACTGCTGAGCAAGAGATCAGTGTAAGCTAGAGCCTGGTCTCCCAGCAACAGTTCCCTTTTTGCCATAAATCCATCTGACTGTTTGGTCCTGGATCTTGCACATGGTCCGGAGGAAGCCCTTGCAATGTATGCCTATAAGTTCCAAACTATGAGGCAGATCTTGTATGCCACAAGCTTAGGCTGCATTGGAACTTTGCTGTCATTAACGAATGTTGAGAAAGTTCCAAGTGTGCATGGCAGTGGAAATAATCAGTGTACACAGTGGGCTGGTCACCATCTGAGAAAGACAAATGGGTTTAGCATTTCGTTGATTAAGAACTACACAAAATGTTAACCCACCTGACTCTTTCAGATGCTGACTGGTCTGCTGTGTACTTCCACCAGTACATGGACGAAAGGACGGTCCACACCCCTGGGGTCGACCAGCCTTTCTTCCACCACATTCCCAACCCACAAGAGCCTTCTCCTCTGCCAGATTTTGCATGTTTCCCTCCCCTTCTGCTGTAATCATTTACACCACCTGTGGACCCATCTTTTGTTTCTATATTTGTCTCATTATTTCTTCCATTTGCCTTGCACCATCATCCCTTTTGTCATTTAATCACCCCTGCCCTCCACCCTATCACAAATCTCTCTATTTTGTTCCCTTCTTGCCCTTTTCTCTGACTCTGTACTTGCTTAAAAGCTGTTCATTTCTAACATCTTCCAGTTCTGACGAAGGGTCATCGGCCTGAAACATTGATTCTGTTTCTCTCTCCACAAATGCTGCCTGACTTGCTGAGTGTGTCCATCAGTTTCTGTTTTTATCAGATTTCCAGCATCCGTAGTTTTATGCCTTTGTTCCAGCACATACTGGTTTTATTTCTAAAAGTCAGAGCTTCTGTATGAAGGCACCGGTTTTGAATTTTGAAACTTGTGCCATTGATGCTTCCCACAAGTAAAAGGCTTATTTAGAACCATTGTCCTTGTAAAAAAAAATATCCTGATAACTAAGGAGCTGGGGAATGATCCCTAACTTTTCCTAGATACAAGCCTAGCTGAAGATTTAGAGGAGTCATGTAGCAAAGTTGATGTCACTAAGTGGTTCAAAGTCCAAGTTGTTTCATTGGGTCTGGTGGCAAAACTCTCAGGAACCAACTGTCTGGATAAAAGTAAACATGAAAACCCTATTCAAGTAGTCTGGACTCAGTAGCCAACAGGCATTTTGTAAATAATTGAGAGGTTGCTGTCGGTCTAAATGTTAATATATACTGAAAGGCAGAACAGAAAACACGTCACCAAGTAGCCACGCAAACCGGAATGATCAGATTTCTCAGTCAGAGCTCTAGCCTCGAAGTAGTTGAGAACTCTGCCTAAATTTGGACTTCCTGAAAAAGGAGCCTGACTTTGAAAGTGGGGGAAAAAAAAGTCATCCATCCTGATTATTCCAAGTTACCTCCCACTCTTTGCCTATTAGGTGTCTGGTGGTGCTTTTGAAGGGCAACCATGTCATAGTCATAGTATGGTACAGCACAGCACAACACAAAAGGAGGCCATTCGGTCCATCGTGCCGGCTCTTTGAAAGAGCTACCCAATTAGTCCCACTCGCCTGCTCTTTCCCCATAGCCGTGCAAATTTTTTCCCTTGAAGTATTTATCCAATTCCCTCCACCTCAATTCCCTCAAAAACATTGGTTATCTCTTAACAAGGTCATAAAATCAGGTCTACACATCTTAAAGGAAAGCCAATCCTTTAAGCCCAAACAACTTGGCAAGTGACTAAATGGAAGCTGAAAGAACAGTCTTGGTGCTCTCTCCATAAATGGGGAGGCTTTGGCCTTAATCTTGAGGGGGAAATCTGAGCATATTTCACAATGTATCCCATGGATATAGGTAGCTGGCATTTCACAATTAGAGGATAATATGGAGTAGATTTTTGTCTCCATGAATACAATTTGGTGGCCCTCTTCTCTGATGGAATTGTTAGGGAATGACTTTACTGCAGGGGACAAAATCCAACATCACAATGAGAACAGTCAGCTGAAGGCTGGTGCAGAAGAGTTAAAGCTTGGCTCAATATCCTTTTAGAGCTTATGTCCCAGTGAAATGCAGTATTGATTCCAGATATTCTACTGAAGTTTGCAAAATTTTATAACCTGTAATATTATCTGAGATTTCATTCATTTTTATTTTTTTTTAAATAAACTATTACAATTAAGGGCTTTCCAATCAAGTTATATGAGGCCCTGTCTGCAAAGAGGAACATTCTTTAATTTCTCAGGATATGGGTCACTTAGACAATGCTACATTTATTACCCATTCCTAGTTGTCTTGAGAAGGTGGTGGTGGGCCTTCTCGAGATGTGGCAATCTTTGTGCTGATGGTGTGTCCGCAATGGTGTTAGGTAGGAAATTCAAGGATGAACCTAGCGACGATGAAGGATCAGCAATACTTGTCCAAGTCATAGGAACATAGGAACAGGAGTAGGCCATTCAGCCCCTCGTGCCTGCTCCGCCATTTGATAAGATCATGGCTGATCTGTGATTTAACTCCTTTGGCCCATATCCCTTAATACCTTTGGTTGCCAAAAAGCTATCTATCTCAGATTTAAATTTAGCAATTGAGCTGGTTTCAATTGCCGTTTGCGGAAGAGAGTTCCAAACTTCTACAATCCTTTGTGTGTAGAAATGTTTTCTAATCTCGCTCCTGAAAGGTCTGGCTCTAATTTTTAGACTGTGCCCCCTACTCCTAGAATCCCCAACCAGCGGAAATAGTTTCTCTCTATCCACCCTATCTGTTCCCCTTAATATCTTATAAACTTCGATCAGATCACCCCTTAACCTTCGAAACTCCAGAGAATACAACCCCAATTTGTGTAATCTCTCTTCGTAACTTAACCCTTGAAGTCCGGGTATCATTCTAGTAAACCTACGCTGCACTCCCTTCCAAGGCCAATATGTCCTTCCGAAGGTGCGGTGCCGAGAACTGCTCTCAGTAATCCAGGTGCGGTCTAACCAGGGTTTTTGTATAGCTGCAGCATAAGTCAGGATTGTCTTTGACCTTGAGGGGAACTCGGAAGTGATGGCATTCCCACAACACTGCTGCTCGTGCCCTTCTCAGTGGTAGAGGCCGCGGTAGAAGGTGGTGGTGTCAAAGTAACCTTGGTGAGGCATTACATCCCATAGATTGTACATACTGCAGCCAAAGTGCACTGGTGATAGAAGGAGTGGATATTGAACCCACTGGCAAGAGCACTGATCAAGTGAACTGTTCTGTCCTGGATAGAAACATAGGAAATAGGAGCAAGAGTAGGCCATTCGGCCCTTCGAGGCTGCTCCACCATTCAATATGATCATGGCTGATCCTCTATCTCAATACCATATTCCCGCTCTCTCCCTATATCCCTTGATGCCTTTTGTGCCTAGAAATCTATCTTGCTCCTCCTTAAATATATTCAGTGATTTGGCCCCCACAGCCTTCTGTGGTAGAGAATTCCACAGATTCACCACCCTCTGAGTGAAGAAATTTCTCCTCATCTCAGTCCTAAATGTCCTACCCCGTATCCTGAGACTGTGACCCCTCGTTCTGGACCCCCCAGCCAGGGGAAACATCCTCCCTGCATCCAGTCTGTCTAGCCTTGTCAGAAATTTATATGTTTCAATGAGATCCCCTCTCATTCTTCTAAACTCCAGAGAATACAGGCCGAGTCGACCCAATCTCTCCTCATACGACAGTCCTGCCATCCCAGGAATCAGTCTGGTGAACCTTTGCTGCACTCCCTCTATGGCAAGTATATCCTTTCTTAGGTATGGAGACCAAAACTGCACACAATACTCCACGTGTGGTCTCACCAAGGCCCTGCACAACTGCAGTAAGACATCCTTGCTCTTGTACTCAAATCCTCTTGCAATGAAGGCCAACATACCATTTGCCTTCCTAACTGCTTGCTGCACCTGCGTGTTTACTTTCAGCGACTGGTGTACAAGGACACCCACGTCCCTTTGTACATCAACATTCCCCAATCTATCACCATTTAAATAATACTCTGCCTTTCTGTCTTTCCTTCCAAAGTGGATAACGTCACATTTATCCACATTATACTGCATCTGCCATGTATTTGTCCACTCACTCAACTTGTCTAAATCGCCTTGAAGCCTCTTTGCATCCTCCTCACAACTCACAGTCTCACTTAGTTTTGTGTCATCAGCAAACTTGGAAATATTACATTTGGTTCCCTCATCCAAATCATTGATATATATTGTGAATAGCTGGGGCCCAAGCACTGATCCCTGCGGTACCCCACTAGTCACTGCCTGCCACCCGAAAAAGACCCATTTATTCCTACACTCTGTTTCCTGTCTGTTAACCAATTTTCAATCCATGGCAGTATATTACCCCCAATCCCATGTGCTTTAATTTTGCACACTAACCTCTTATGTGGGACTTTATCAAAGGCCTTCTGAAAATCCAAATAAATCATGTCCACTGGTTCTCCCTTATCTATTCTACCAGTTACATCCTCAAAAAACTCCAGTAGGTTTGTCAAACATGATTTCCCTTTCATAAATCGATGTTGACTTTGTCTTAGGTAAGGAGACCAAAACTGCACACAATACTCCAGGTGTGGTCTCACCAAGGCCTTGTATAACTGCAGTAAGACATCCTTGCTCCTATACCCAAATCCTCTTGCAATGAAGGCCAACATACCATTTGCCTTCCTAACTGCCTGCTGCACCTGCACGTGTCAAGCTTCTTGAGTGTTGATGTGGCTACACCCAACCAGGTAGCATTCCATCAAGCTCCTGACTTGAGCCTTATTCCTGACTGATGAATCTGGAGTAGCTTCAATACAATATGACTAAAGCCATTCTCTTTGAAATAATGTTGCCACTGCAATGTCACACATGTTCTTTCCAACTCCCGCTGAGTACCAATAAAGCACCAGTTGAGTATGAATAATGGATCAATATTCGACATCTGACATTCCATTTCAGGCTGAGGCACGGTTATTGTAGCAAGCAAAACCATCCAAGGTTGAAGAGCTATCTAAAGCTATCGAAAATTTTATTTTCATTGAAACCTTGAAGGAGAGGAAAAAATGTTGAGTATCCATGAATAGCAATGCAGCAAAATAATAACACTGTAAGGAATGTCCCAGTCGAAGACTGCAGAGACTATTCATTTCCCTTCAAAATAGCAAACAGCTAAACACATTCATTATGGAAGCATATCTCTCCCTCCCCCACACTCGATCATCAGCAAAGTGATGGAAGGTGTCGTCGGCACTTACTACCAATAACCTGCTCACCGATGTTCAAGTTTGGGTTCTGCCAGGACCATTCGGCTCCAGACCTCATTACAGCCTTGGTCCAAACATGGACAAAAGAGCTGAATTCCAGAGGTGAGGCGAGAGTGACTGCCCTTGATATCAAGGCAGCATTTGACCAAGTGTGGCACCAAGGAGCTCTAGTAAAATTGAAGTCAATGGGAATCAGGGGGAAAACTCTCCAGTGGCTGGAGTCATACCTGGCACAAAGGAAGATGGTAGTGGTTGTTGGAGGCCAATCATCTTAGCCCTGGGTTCCTCAGGGTAGTGACCTAGGCCCAACCATCTTCAGTTGCTTCATCAATGACCTTCCCTCCATCATAGGTCAGAAATGGGGATGTTCGCTGATGATTGCACAGTGTTCAGTTCCATTCGCAACCCCTCAGATAATGAAGCATTCCATGCCCGCATGCAGCAAGACCAGGACAACATCCAGGCTTGGGCTCATAAGTGGCAAGTAACATTCGCGCCAGACATGTGCCAGGCAATGACCATCTCCAACAACAGAGCATCTAACCACCTCCCCCTTACATTCAACCGTATTACCATCACCGAATCCCCCACCAACATCCTGGGGGTCACCAATGACCAGAAACTTAACTGGACCAGCCATATAAATACTGTGGCTACAAGAGCAGGTCAGAGGCTGGGTATTCTGTGGCGAGTGACTCACCTCCTGACTCCCCAAAGCCTTTCCACCATCTGCAAGGCACAAGTCAGGAGTGTGATGGAATACTCTCCACTTGCCTGGATGAGTGCAGCTCCAACAACACTCAAGAAGCTCGACACCATCCAGGACAAAGCAGCCCGCTTGATTGGCACCCCAACCTCCACCCTAAACATTCACTCCCTTCACCACCGGCGCACCATGGCTGAAGTGCGTACCATCCGCAGGATGCACTGCAGCAACTTGCCAAGGCTTCCTCGACAGCACCTCCCAAACCCGCAACCTGTACCACCTAGAATTAACAAGGGCAGTATGCACATGGGAACACCGCCACCTGCACGTTCCCCTCCAAGTCACACACCATCCTGGCTTGGAAATATATCGCCGTTCCTTCAACATCGCTGGGTCAAAATCTTGGAACGCCCCAACAGCATTTTGGGAGAACCTTCACTAAACTGACTGCAGCGGTTCAAGAAGGCGGCTCACCACCACCTTCTCAAGGGCAATTAGGGATGGGCAATAAATGCTGGTCTTGCCAGCGACGCCCATATCCCGTGAACAAGTAAAAAAAACTCTCCCCAACTTTCCTGCATTCCCTGTGGTAGCTTTCTATCACTTGAACCAGGAGAGAGTTGTAAAACTTGAGTGCTTGCCAGTTGAGCATTCTCTGTTCTACTAACAAATGGAAAATCACAACCTCTGTGGGCAACACTGCCCAGCAAACTACTGAGCCAAACATTAGCCAATTCGCAAAAAGTTTTCCTCAAATCCTGTAAACTATAATCTGTGTAAAACTTGTGAAAGAATGTCAAGAGATGTAGATTTAACTCTGTCATGTCTTTAATGCCGTTAGTTTAGAACACTTTCTCATTAGAATGCATTATTTGACTGGCTTCCAATTAGACACGAGAAGGAATTATACACCCAGACAAAATCAGCAACATACACTATGAATTTCACCATTTTCTCTCCCCCGACTGATATTCATAACATCACTTCATCAATCAGGTAGTGAAGCATTTTCACATGATTGACTTCTTGTCCAGTTCCCCAGAAAGAATGCTTTAGTGTGTAAAAAGTTTCCTTTAAAAGACAGTTTTGCCTTCCCACTCTCAACCCAGCTATCTTCATCAAGGGAAGCCCAAATAGGAGTTTGCATGCGAGCTATGAAAGAGACAGGAAATTGCATCTCCTCCCATCCAAAAGCCCAATACTACAATACTGTAGCTATAGTATCTAGCCACTCAATACATCTTGTTTTTAATAACTAATATCTGGCAAAATATTATTTAGTTAAAAGAATATAAGCAGATGTTCTCCTTTTTAAGTATTCTAACTCTCCCAAATATCAATCCAGTTGGCAGTGTATTAGAGATTGCTTTTTTAGGTTTTCTTTTCTCCTCACCCCAAAAGAAAAATTTCATTCCAGTTGGCAGGGCAGACAGGCAATCTTGGTGCTAAGAAGTCCCTTGGTTTCCAATCAATGCCTCTTTGACTGTGTAGCTCAGATTGCAAACTCATTGTGAGGGGGAACTAGGCCATCAGCCTGTGTTCTATCAATCACTTTGCTATGCATAACAGAATGCCACACAGTATTAGTATTCTACCCATGAACTTCTTTCCCAATGTACTTGACTTGATGGGGATGTTACTTCAAGGATGAAACACATTTGAGACATGTACTGCATCACATAATGGTGCCTGGTTATAAATGCACTATCTAATGGAAATATGACACCAAATTCCCTGAAATCTCACCTGTGATTGAGCCCAACAAGATATTGCTCTTGATGTGCTTGTAGACATAATCATAAGTTAGAGGTTTGAGAGGGGACCCAGTTGACAGAATGGTGTGTAATGTCTGTAGACTGTGAGTTTCACCTGAAAGAGGAAACCTTCACTTAAATCTCGATTTCGGATAGAACCATTAACATTTATACCAAAATATAACATTCACAAGTTTTATTTAACATTTATATTACTTTTGTTAGGATTCAAGCACTAGATTTTTGAATATTTACATTAATTTACTCATTAAATTATCTTAATGTTTGAGCAATTTTGGTTTTTAAACTAATTTCTTCCATATCAATTCGCTAAAAATTGACTAATTTGTCTCATTGGAATGACAATCTTAAGTGACATTTTCTTTTATTTACAATACCTATAGCTTCAGAATTGAGGTCCATTTGCAATTATGCCATCTGATAAAAGGTTCATTAAGTATTTTATAATGCTTTAGAGACAGTATTCAATAATAACTGCAATTCCTAAGTTCTGACAATATGTTATAGAAACATGGCATGTTACAAATAGATCAATTCAGCTGGATCTCCATCAGTTAACATGTATAATTGGCGAGACTTTGGTACTTGAAGGCTTTTGTCAGACAAACAAATAAAATCATGACAGTGTAATAGTGCTGAATAGAGGGACAAAAATATAACCATAATATGTTCATAGTTGGGCATGGAGAGTTTGGCCCAGTTTTTCAAAATTGACACTAATTACTCGGTCATTTGAAAGCATCAATATTACATGATTAGCTGCACAGATCCTTTATTATTAAAAATTAATCAAAATGGTTTTGATTTATGAAAAAAGCCTTGTTTGAACCTAATGGCCTTTTCTTATTGGTAACATTTCTCCTGTTCTTCTGCTTTGAAATAGGCTTTTCTGCCAATTCTCTGGAATTTAACAAATCAAAACCTAACCACTGATCTTTGAAAGCAAACAATTTAAAAAGGCTCTAAAATCTTGTAAGTATTGGCACAAAAGGGTTTTGATTTCAACAGAAAAATTCTCGAGGATCTGTGGCGAAGTATTCGTTAAAAGCCTAGCATAAACTTAAACGTGTAAAATGTTGGTAGCACTAATGATGGAATTGCAGTAATTCCACAGGGAAACATTATAAATGTTTCACACAATTTCTATAGACCAAAGGGATAATAATCCTCTACAAGTAAATTTTCCAAGGGGTCAAATAGTTGCATATGACTGACAGTGAATCCATTTGAAATTACATTAAAATATAGAAGTTATTGTTATGGCAGTTCATGTCAAAACAAACCTTCGCAGATAACTTAAATCTCAAATAAAAAATGAATTTAGTGTAACAAAGTCGGCATGTACACAAAAGTGAAACCTGTAAAAATCCATAACTAGTGTCACAAAAAAAATTAAACATATTTTGTTAGATACAGCAAGTATTACCTGGTTTCAGATTTTTTTCTTCTAAAACAGCCAGCCATTTTGCACCAGTCCCAAGTATAGTAATTCTGGGGAAGGGGAGGAGAGAGAAAAGGAAAGACAATCAATGTTAACTTATAATTTGCATTTTTTTTTGAGCTTTGGGCTGCAGTTTTTTTTTTGTACTCATCAAAATGAGATTTTAGTGCTGCAAATGTAAACATTTTGGATCCCAACCTCAGTAAACAAGTATGGATCAGATGCAATTAAAGTTCCTCTCCTTTACTCCAAAGAGTCTTAATCCCAGTACCCATACAGCACACTTATTGTGCCACAATCACATTTTCTTTTCCCACAACCACCATGGCTTGTGGCCTACCTAACCAATTTACTACCAACCCATGCTGTGGACTCCTACTTGCTAGGAACTGGGTTGAGTGCCAAAACTCATTTCTTATAGGACCCTCAGAGTAGAGACTGCACTAGAGAAGACCTTCATCACCAATTCAGATCCTCACAGGTGAAAGAATAGTGTGCTAACTAACCCACTATGCCATATAATTCCAACAATTATTCTATGTGGTGTAACAAGGAAAAAAACAAATCATGTTTACTGTAATCTCAGTGTTCACTGTAAACAGAGGAGACACAACTCGTAACATAAAGGCTGAAACTATGAAAGTCGCTGTAAAAAAGTAAGCAAGCTTTTTTCATTGGTCGAAATAAGAACAATGTTATTGTATCGAAAATCAGCCTAAGTTCTATTTGCTACCTTTTGAATCTTGCATAAAATTAATATATTACTCTAAAGCATCCATTAACATTTTACTGCATTCCATTAAAAGTGCAAGTTCTCGAAAGCTATGCTTGTGGAAGAGGTGATAAATTCCATCCTTTAATCAATACAGCCTCATCTCACCTTTTTCAATCGGAGATGGGAGATAATATTTAGTGTAGGTAGAGAATGTGCACTTTCATGAAGTGAGCTGAAGCACCAAATACTTTATAATTTCACATTTTCCCCCAATGCTTTACCAAAATACACATTAATAACATTTATAATCCAAGAAGTTATATTTTGAACAAATTATTTAAAATGTAAATCCATAGTAAGCTTTTTATTTTTTTAAATCATGCCTTCAGTAGTACAACAAAGTGAACTGGATGTTTAGTCAAACTGTTTTTCTATGTAGGCTGAAAGCTGGTAATGCAAGGCATCAATCATTTCAAATGGCAGTAGATGAAAAGGCTATGTATAACTAAGAGTATATAGTTGCTTGTCTAAATGCATTAGAAAAATGCAAATATACTTGCAGAAGACAGGAAAAAGGATATTCAAAATAAATTGAGAAAAGTGATGCATCTTCAGCTATTCCATATTTTTCTACTCCATTTTAGAAACCTGTTAAATTCTGATTAACATACCATTTGTGTCAGATATTATATAGGTCACTCATTCACAACAAGGCCAAAATAAATACACAAATAAGAATCAGTGACCTGATTTAGTCTTGATACTTTATGAAAAGAAATAGTTACAGAATTTTATAATTTTAGCTAGCAGCATGGCAGATTAAAGCCCCAGCAAATAAAATGTGTGCATCCATGATCGCTCATGCTACTTACAGACTACAAAAACAGATGGTGAACTTATAATTGGACTGCCTGAGAATATGCCCAATGCTTACAGCATTTAACGTAAAAGAATGTGGCAAGTTAACGCAGCCTACTTAATAGAAAACAGTTTCAGCTGGCACAACTAATGCAATGACGAGCACAAGGAGAGTTAAAGTTTCAAGTGTCAGCTTGACTGATACTGCTCTTGCCTCAGAGTCAGATAGCTGTGGGTTTAAGCCCCACTTCAGGGATTTAAGTAAACAATCCAGGCTGATACTTCAGTGCAGTGGTGAACGAGTGTTGTGTTTAATTTTTATCCTTTACCAATTTCAAAGCTGTATATGTAAGCAAGATGTACCGACTGGAGGTTGATATCTGGGATTTAGCAGTAACGGGGAGAGCAAATGAGGTTAACTGCACTTGGGGCAGTCCCGTGCTTGGGTAGCAGAGCAATTCAAGGGATGGTTTCTTATTACTTTTAAGTCTAGACGCCTGCCCCAAAAATTTCAAAGCAGTTTAGTCATTGTATGCAGGTGGACAGCCGATATTGGCAACTCAGCAGTGTGCAGGAAGAAGGGCAGCATCTATATGAGATATATAACCCACGGTGGTAAAGAAAAAACAGGGAAGAAATGTGTGTTGGACTGTCTAAAGTCTTGGAGGAATCACTGGACACTCGAGAGATTCTGCCGGTCAGGGGAGAAGCAAACCTATAGCTTACATTTACAAAAAGGCAAGAAATCCGACTCAGGAAACTATAGGTTGATTAACCTACCATCGAGTAAAATAATGGAATCTATTCGACAGGGCAGGCTAATAGAATACCTGTCCAGCAATAAGTTAATAAGAAACTTAAGAAATGATTAAGAAGGGGGAAATCATGCCCGACAAACTTACTTGACTTCTTCAGATTATGGTACTGCATTCATTTATTTCAGATTTCAAGACGCTTTTTGAAAAGTTCCACACAAAAGACTTCTAATTAAACTAAAAGCTGCTGGGTAGAACAAGAGAACGAGCTTTTGTGAAAGAGACTGAAGAGAAAGTGTTGAACAGAGTTTCACAATGATTAGTGCTTGGACCCCTGTGGTTTCTAATTTACATTAACAACCTGGATCCCAAACACAGTTGCAGTCTAGTCAAATTTGCTAATAACACTAAAATTACGGCATCCCATTATCCAGATATAAACAAAGCCATGCTCTAAGATAACAAGGTTACTTGAGTAACAGAGTATAGCAAATCTCTTGATACTGACAGGAATGGAAAACATATAATTAGCAGACTTCCATCGTTTCCAGTTGTAACTGACCTACTGTTTCTATGACAAACGCCTCATTAATGGTGTTAAAGTCAGTCGTAGTTAAAATCTGAACAGTGGCATAACTTGAGGAGGACTCATTATATTACAGGTGCAAGAAAGCAGAACTGATAAGAAATGAATTATGTATATGTGACTACTTAAAAATCAGAAAATTGTCCAGTACAATACAATCAACCAACACATAAAACAGATGATGTAGTCATTTATTTCATTGCTGTTTGTATGATCTTGCTGTGCATAACTTGACTGCCGTGTTTCCTACATTAAGACAGTGACTACACATCAAAAGTACTTCATTGACTGTAAGGCGCTTCGGAAGGTCCTGAGGTTGTGAAAGAATTTGCATTTATGTAGCACCTTTCTTTCATTATATCCAGGCCTCACCCAAACAGCGATCTTGGCATCAACCCCACAAATTTGCTTCTGTGACCCACCATCATATCTCCATTAGGACCAGCTTCCAACTGGGCTAATTATTAGGAATGTTATTGAAATTGGTGTCTTAGTCAAAAGTACTCTTATACAAGTGGTTGGATGCTCTTTACACTGTAGTTTAAAAAACTTCTCCAACAACATAATTTGACTGACAAAACAATATTCTACTCAAAACCATTTCGAGCTTTACACATTTCAAAAAGGTGAAACCAAAGTTTCTTGGAACAAAATGTATTCTATGCCACCACATAATGGCACTAACACATGAAATAATATGTCAGTGGCAGCCTGCTTCCTGTCGCACACTTTGACACCATTTTGTCGCACCTGTTAGCTCCAAGCTT
This sequence comes from Heptranchias perlo, assembly GCF_035084215.1. NCBI lineage: Eukaryota > Metazoa > Chordata > Chondrichthyes > Hexanchiformes > Hexanchidae > Heptranchias > Heptranchias perlo. The sequence goes on along the minus strand of NC_090349.1, from coordinate 22,495,851 downwards.
TCAAGGTACCTTCAAAATGAACTGTGCAATAAGAAAAAAAAATCAGTACGGATCATGCAAAATTGACTGACTATCTTTTGATGTGCTCCAGCTTCTTTCAGCACACACACAAATGTGGAAGATTGAAGTGTACAGAAGAGACATGTTATTTCCCCATAATATTTGGATCTTATAAATATGGATGGTGGGGAATGGTTTTCAGATTTGGACCTTTTTAAAAGCTTTGAGATGCTTGGAAAAAGCTGTCAATTCTTTCAGCGCTAAAATACTCATCTGAAAAATGGAATGATCTTGCCCTCTGCTGATCAAATTTAGATAGTAACTTGGAACCTAGAAGATACTGAAGATTAGTATGACGAGAATCAAGTACTCCACTCCAGTATTATTGTCATTTTATTCCAAAATAGCTTTTATTGAAATGTTTCTTAAAAGAAAACAAAGTATTGGGAGGAAACCCAATCATTGTCCCTTTATTCTTCCCTTATCATTGGCAAACAAAATGATATCAGGAATCCACTGCAGAAAGGGTAAAAAATAGATGGAAAGGGATAAGAGGCAACCTTTGCCATCCATATAAACTATCTGACCAAGGTTGCACCAAAGTATCATGCTCCAGTCAGATCTGTAACTTTGAAAAATTCAGCCCAATCGTGTAGAATTTCTTCAGCTACTAAAAGCTCTACTTCTGCAGGCTAAAAATCAATCTGCCTCAAGGTAGTACAATTTACTTTTAGGACACGTTTGTTTTTTTTAAAAAAAAGCTATGGTAAAATGTCAAAAGGCAGCATCCTGCATGTGTTAAGATTTCCCCTCAAGCAAACAAGCTCTTTTCAAACCAGTACGTGCTGCAGACAAATGGATATGCCAACATCTAACATAGAATCATAGAATAGAAAGGTTACAGCATGTGAGGAGGCCATTTGGCCCATTAAGTCCGGGCCGGAATGCTAATGAAACTTGTGCAGTGCCCTTTGTAGTATTCAGCCTGCTAATGAACCATCACAATTTTCCAAATAGCAACCATCTTGATTAGTCCAAACATGAAATGTGAGAAGACAACTCAAAGTGGTTTTACAACTCGATCAGCAAGATCTTATTGATAGAATTACCTACATAATAAATTGTTTTGCTCCACTTGTGCGATCTCAGAAGTGTTTGAATCCAAGAATGAAAAGAAAAAACATGTACCTATATAATGCAACAATATGCATTATAGGTTTACCATTATACATGCTAAACTCTTATTTTTCATGAGGTTACAATATATAGACAAAGTTATGTATTTTATTGAAGGTCTTACATTACAGTCCAGGCATAGCCACATCATATAATCCCTGGGTAAAAAAATCTCAAAAGATTTATGTTATTACACAACTACTGATGCACCATCACAATCTTTTAGTTGAAGACAGATCAATAACTGCATTTCAGTACAAAACAGAATTGGAGTTGTATTAAAAATGGTACTACCATGGAATCCAACTAAGGCTAGCGAGAACTACTGGAAAAGAATTCTAAGCTAAAGACAAATTTTAAAAGGAAAGTGAGGAATCTATTATATAAAACCTAGCTCTCCCTGCTTATTATACAGCCGGTCTATCTTGGATTGTTCTGCTTCAAGAGAAAAAAGGTACAATGTAACAGTGAAATCTCTAACCCAATAAACTGTCAAGTGAATCTCGAAGAAATTATTTTTAAAATACAGGAAACTAACCAGCTCTGTCGTTTCTCAGTTGGTAAAGGAGATTATAGAGCAGTGGGCTGTAGAGAAGGAAAAGTGACAAGGATTCCTGCATTTGGGTGACAGTAGAATCAGGTTCAGTTGTGATGGCTGTATATCAAAGTTTGCAAAATAAATCATGGCCACTTGGGCAAGTTTTCAGAATGTAACTGGCAGCCATGGGAACGTACCCGAGCAAGGAAGGGAGGGGGAAAAATTGGAGAGAAAAGAAACTAAAGATGAAGGTGGTTAATGCTGAATAATCAATCAATCAGATTCCAGTCTATATACAAAAGTACTACCCTGATGACTGAGTATATAAACCCAATGTGTGGCGCAGTATTGAACCATTCAAATAAGACTGGTTTACCCCTCAGTCTATACTTTTAATCCTCAACTCAAATTAAACTGGGAGAGAGATGCAATTAGCTACAGCAGTCCCCAGAACCCAGACTTTGGATCTGGGAGGGAGGGGGGGGGGGGGGGGGGGGAAGGAAAGAGGAAGAGCAGAGCCAGGATTCTCATTCCTGACCACTAGCCATGAAAGTGTGCAAGTGATTGATTTAGGTGTAATGGTTATATGTTGACATCTACAGTCCAGACACTCTTTAAAAAAAAAATGGCTATGGAGCAAGGTATCAGAGAGTGACCACCAACTGGGAAGTATGCTCCAGCACTAATGGAGAGAAGAGAAAACTAGAGGGGAAAATAGGTTAACACAGGACAAAAAGTGATGCTTTGGTGTTATTCTTGAATAATGTGAAATACAGCAAGACGGCATGAGGCAGTAATTGTTGTGATTGTATGGTATGCTAAAGATTTGTACAAATAGTATAATAGCCAGACAAAGAGTGTTACCATCTCTAGTGTTTAACAAGTTGAAAGCTTTAATCAAAATCTCAGAGCAGAGGATCAGTGTATGATTATTTTAAATATATGGGCCCCGATATTTACGGGGAGGCGGGGAGGGTGCGGGTATGGCCGAAAAACCCGACAGGGCCTCATTTGCATCTTTAAGGTCCGCCTCCCACCCGGTAGCCAAATTGACAGCCTGGCCGGCGGGCACGAGGAGGCCCACTCCTGTTAATAGGTGATTGGTTCAGTAATTTGGCAATTGATAGAGCTGATTTTGAATCCATTCATACAGCAAATGCTTGCTTTAGTAAAAACAGAATAAATAAGTCAGCCATACAATTGCTTCTTCAAGTAGATTGCATTGCTCATGACTCCAGAAACTTGGCATCTTAGGTCCCTTCCCCTTTGGTTACTTGTTCCTCCTCCAGAATTCTGTTGTTTACTTTCAGTGACTTCCGTCTTTTAACAAGGCATGGAAGAGAAACAGTCCACTATGGTTCGCACTCTTGATTAACTGGCATGCTAGTTAGTTCAAGTCAATCCAAAAATCACTTCAACCTGCTCTGTTCCTACCCACGTAGAAGAGTCATTTATTTTTAACACATATAATCCTGTAAAAGACTCCCAATGGTAGAGGCTTACAGGGTTCATACTTTTTTTGTGCCCTGTGCCTGGTTATCCAAAGCTAGTACATGGACTCCATTTTTATTTTTCTTCATACATTTACAGCAGAAGCAATAAATTATGCTCATAAAGACACATTCCAATTTATGAGCACTGCATTCTTTCTGTGCTGCAATGAAAGCCATTTTCCTTATGTTTTTTTATTTGGCTGCGAGGTTAATTCCATTAAGTGAAAGTGATCTAAATTTGCAAAATATGAGTGAACCCAAATTTATGATTATATCAGTAAATCACAATAGTTAAAAAAATGTCATATTAAAAACAAAACAGTAGAACGTTGAGCTTTTGGCTGTAGCAGCATGGGTATAAAACTGTATCGGCAAAGCTTTCAGGCATTCATGATTGTATTCAAGTGAAAAAATAAAATGAATAATAATTTTCCACCAAAATGTTTGCAAATTGAAGCTCACTAAAATCAACTTTCATATCTGAACATTAGCACTACCACAGAGCTGTCCGGTTGCAAAATGCAACAATTTAGTGTTTCCTAAATAAGGGTTCTGCTGAAGGTTGATACTAAACCATCTTGACATCAGTGAGTTGATACTTTATTAGCCTAGTCATGGATAGTGGGGTCAGGTGTCATGCAGTAACCTGTTCTCTCCTCCCCCTCCCCCGCCCCCGCCCCCGCCCCTGCCCCTGCCCTCCCCCTCATTCACAGTCCATCTCCTGATTAATGATACAGGTCTTGCCAATGCGGCGCACAAACCTGAGCCAAGAAGAACTTGCTTGCTCTCCTGCACGTGGAAAAATGATGTAGCAAAGTTATTTTCTTATTCAGCTCATTGTCCTGGAGCTGTTATTTATCAAAAAGCTAAAATAGTCGGAAGAAAAATTGGTCAATTTTTTTTTTTTTTTGAGTAATATTTCAAAGCAGGCCAAGTCCAGATGAACAAGCCCTTCTTTATAAATGCCAATTTATTTTTGGTTTAAGATTGTCCAATAGTCACTTACAACTTTTATACCACTCCCTCAGACTTTAAAGCATAAACTAGCTGTTGTTCCTTCATGACTCTGTTAGTTCAAATAACGGTTAGACTGTCTGCCAATACCTAAAATCGATTTAACTAGTTCAACTAAAGCACTGTACCAGAGTTCAATAAATTGAAAAACACTGAAAACTCATCTTTCATTTTAAACAATCCACTTGTGCAACAATTCACCATTTACACCATCAGAAAAACATTATTGTGATTCTATTAAGTAAATTGGATTAAGTCCTAATATTCATATCAGTGATGGTTAAAAATGAAATCATTTTACAGATTTTAAATTGTCACCATTTGATAGTGGAACTATGATGTGTATTTTTTTTAGGAATATTAGCGGTATACAATATTTTAATATGAAGAAAGCTAGTGCCTCCAAAATATTCATCCTACCCCCGACATCACACTCGCTTCAATTTGAAAAAGTATTTCCATAAGGAAATAGGACTTAATGTTCAACAACTGAAGCCCCTTCCAAAAAAAAGCATTTTCAAACCTGCACTTAACAAGTAGAAGCAAAAGTTACTAAAACATCTCTGTTCAACTTGATTAAAAATGGAGGGAAAATTGTGTATAAATTAGAATATTTACACATTTGTTACACAATACCCAAAATTCCAGCAATTGACCGTTTGCAAAAGGTTGATTTTTTTAAAAATGCATTCCTTTTCCTACTCCCTCCACTCAAGAACTATGCTTCCTCTGTCTAAAGCAACAATTTGACAAATGTAACACCTGAGTATTTTGAAGTAGTTTACACAACAGTTGGTCATGCACAGGCATTATGAAGAAATTGCTGTAACTGATATAATTGTGTAACAAAACCTTTTACATTTTCATTTTTAAAAAAATCTTCTGGATTCCAGCCATTGGTTCCAAATCTTTGCATCAACTATTCAGGATTAAGGGTATCTATCTCAAGAGAAGCTCTGCAAATCAACTTCCAAAGCCGGTTAGAACACGAGAATTTGTTTGGGATTATGGAATAGGGAGTAAAGTCATTTGAAGCCACAAGGGAGATGATCATGTATTCAATTTTCTTGATTTAACTGGCAACAATCCAGATATCACCATTAGAAGTAACATGTAAATTAGAAATCACCATTTTATTTCTTTGGATAGAGAATAACATCAAGGTTAGAAATGTGAACCCAAAGCTGTAACTCATGTACATTAGGATTTTTTTTTCTGCTCTAATTTAGCCCAATTGAGATCCAAGCATTAACCGCAGCGGCCATTTATACCTACCCTAAGGTTGTCCATAAAGGTTGGTGAGTTTTTCCTTTGGTACTAAATAGTTTGAGACTTTTTTTCATGACTGTTTGCTTTGTGGTAACCTGGGGGAGGTAGGGGACCCCTGTGACATCATGGGCTCAATTTTAAAACTGAAGTCTGGGTGCATTGGAGGCGGGGGGGTGGGTGCAAAGAAAATTGGGATCTTCTGGAGCGGGCAGGAATCCCAGCTCCATCACTGTGAAGAACGCGCACAACCCAGAGTCAGCTGGGTGCATGCACCATTCCCGAACCCGGAAGTCCCGCCGGCAATTAAAGCTGGCGGGCTGATAATTAAATGAGCAAACGTACCTCAGGTCATTTATTTTTTGCATAACGGACAGTTCAGAAGATTTTAACATTACCTGGGCGGTTTCCCACGGCTTCCAATTCATGCCTGGTGAAACCAGACGGGAAGGGCTGGATCAGTGAATAATAAACTAAATAAATTAATAAAATTACATTTCCCATTGTAAAAAAAATAAACAAACATACCTTACAAACAATGTCAACTGCACCCCCCACTCCAATCTTTGCCCCCCCCCCCAATCTGTCTGCCAATGACCGAAGACATCGCATCAAATTAATGCACTGGGGCTATGGGGAATGGAAATATTACAAGACTGACAGATTACAGCATATATTTTAACCAGAAGATTTTTAGACTTGGACTAGTACTTCTGGAAAAAACACATATTGCAATATCTACACAAATGTGTCATATTTTATGAAAAGTTAATAAACTGCCCATTAACCGCATTATATGACTGTGGCCAAGTATTTATGAAATCCTAAATACTGCAGAGTTATTTAAACACATGTCCTCTCTTTCTTGTTGCTGACCAAGAATCAACTCTCAGCACTAAAGTACAAAATCCCAACAGAAAAGCAAGTGTAGCCTGAACACTAGTTTTGTTTCAGAACAATTTCATGCAAGTTTCTTGTGCCAGGATGATAATGGTACAAGGAAAATAATGCATGAGGAAGAGAGCCAGGTCCAGGTGCTTTGGAAGCAATCCATAATCAGATTGGGCCCGATATTAGGAGGGCGGCGGGTTCTCAGCGGGGGGTTGACTGGGCACATGGGTAACGCGCCCAGTGAAATCGGGGTGCTCCGCATGGAATCGCAGGCTAATTGGAGCCACTTCCCCGTGCTTCCGGGTTTCGCGCTGGAAAGCTGCGCAGCGGGCGGACTGCGCATGCGCAGCATAGACTGTCAGCTGGAGGAGCCCTATTTAAAGGGGCAGTCCTCCACTGACTGATGCTGCAGAAAATAGGCAAAATTTTGGCATGGAGCAGCCCAGGGGGAAGGCTGCTCCCAGGTTTAATGATGCCTCACTCCAGGTATTATTGCATGAGGTGAGGAGGAGGGGGAGGACAGAGATCTTTCCCCCCGGCGGGCGGGAGGAAGCGGCCTGCCTCTGCCACCAAGGCCTGGCTCGAGGTGGCAGAGGAGGTCACCTGCACCACCAACATATCGCGCACCTGCATACAGTGCAGGAGGCGCTTCAATCACCTAAGTAGGTCAGCCGAAGTGAATGCACTTACTCATTCCCCTCCCCTCCGTCTGCCACATCACCACCCCCACCCCACATCTCACTCTGCACTGCCAACGCTACTCTGTCACATCATCCCTCACATCCACTCAAAGCTCATCCTCATCTTACCTGCACTTACTCACCTCGCCAGTACTCATCCCACCACTACCACTCAACCCAATCCTCATACAATCTCATGGCTCTATCTCATACTCACCCTCTCATGCATCTCTTTCATGGTCAGCCTCACTCAACCTGCCACTACCTGTGCTGCAGCCATAGGGCATGCATCACATATGTGTAGTAGGAAGCATAAGGCAAACATGTCGTGAGCATGAAGGGGATGCTCAAGGGTGTTTGAGGGTTTGTCATGGTTTTTACTTATATTTGATTTCTGATCAACTCACATTACATATTATATTGTCACCACTACTGCCACGTCTTTGCGAATCTTGTCTGATTTGTGCAATAATGCCCTTTCCTGAGGATCACTATGAAGACCCACAACTGATGCCACCCATTGTGTCACTGCAGAGTGGGTGTAGGTGTATTTGCAGGGCTCTTTTGTGCAGACGACAGAGACACCGGCGATGTCCCCAGTGGCACCCTGGAAGGATGCGGAGGAGAAGTTGTTGAGGGCAGTGGTGACTTTGAGAGCGACAGGTAAGAAGATGGTGCTCGGGCCAGCCAGGAACAGCTCAGCATGAAGGAGGGTACAGATGTCCACGACTACATGTCGAGTGACTCTGAGCCTCCGTGTGCACTGCTGTTCAGAGAGGTCCATGAAGCTAAGCCTCGGTCTGTAGACCCTGTGGCGAGGGTAGTGCCTTCTGCGACGCATCTCTCTCTGCTGTTGCCCTGCCTCCTGCTGTGTGGGTGGATGTGTCACAGCACTGTGTTGTGGGGCTCCACGTGTCAGAGGTGGACGGTGTGGCCAGCGAGGCTAGTGATGCTGTTCGCCCTCCGAGGAGGTCATGGCTGTAGCTACGGCGGCCCCCATCCGGAAGATGTACATTTGAGGGGGTCCACAAGGGGTAAGTGTGCAAGTTTGTGAATTTTGTTAGGAGGAGGGTGGTGGAGGCCAAACTTTGTCCAAAGTTTGGCCTCCACCACCCGTGCAATGAGTGAGGGTCTCCCCGACCCCCCGCTTTGCAGCTGCCACAGGCTGATGGCTGCAACACGTCCATTTGAACTGGGAGTGTTTCCCCCAGTGCAGGAAACAGTCTCAGTGCGTTGCAAAATCCCACCCCTCCTAAAATATCAGATCAATCAGGTCTGTAAACAACCTGAAGTACCTGTTTAATTGCTTCAAGTGGCACCCCGCCGGCTTTAATTGCCAGCGGGAGTCCCACATGCGGGGGCTGCGGGCGCATGTCAGCGCGTCACTGGGGAACCCGGAAGTGGGCGGGTTGGAGCCGGGCTCCGGACCTGCCCCGGGAATCCCCAATTTTCGCAGCCCCCTCGCCACGAACACGAACGCACCCACGCGGGGGTGCGAAAATCGAGCCCATTATCTCTCTCCCAACAGCCGATGAGGTCTCTCTCTCTTTCTCCTCCCCCTCAGATGTGCAGCTCCTGTCGGCAGCCAGCCTGTCAATCAGGCTGGCTGCCGGGCCCAATACCCAGAAGAAGCTTTATTTGACCTCATTAGGGTTGCGATCGCCAACCCTCCCACTTCCTTTCCAGGTTTGGCGCCCACAAATCACTCTTCCCACTGGCATGTTAAAATTGTGCCCCATCTGTTAGTTTGTGCACAGTCCTAGTTATTCAAATAGATTCAGAGGATCTGAACTTTAGACCCTTCAAATCTGAAGACTCCTCCTTAATTAAAGACTGGAATACAAAGGCAAGAAAAATCTACTGCGGGTTAACATATCCCTGCCAGCACAAAACTGCATTTCAAACAACTCATTATCATCCTCACATCCATAGCCTTCAAAATTAGGATGATAGAGGAGTAGAAACACTCTTAATTACGTATCAATTTTTGGTATATCTGGTGCGAGTGTGTTGGAGTCAGATTGTGCGTGTGGTAAAAACCAAAAAATTGTTTTCACACAAATACCTTTATGTGCACATTATATTTTTGTTAGATCTCCATTTGGACTCAAATTTTCCCATTTTAAACCTTAAATCAGAACTGTAGATGCTGCTAAATATACCACATTATGATATGTAGTTATTTCAATTAGATTCACATTTAACACCACACAGAACTCATCGTACTGCACCCTAAAACCAACATAAAGTATCTTCATCAATTTTATGATCAAATTGATAAGCATTGAGAAGCATTGGGTATGCTTCATTTATTCTCTACAAGATGTGTCAAGTGAAAGATTTTATAAACCATTTTAATCTCCACATCTTACTTGGATGCTACCTCATTCCAACCTCTTACATTGCTGCAAGCAAACAGACAGCTGACACAACGGAACAATGTCTTACCCAAGTTTGTCAACCAAGTCCCACAGCACATTTGGAGAGGGAACAAGAGGAGATCCATCATATAGGACAACTGAGGCTCCTGTAGCAAGAGCCGACACTAGCCAGTTCCACATCATCCAGCCAGTCTGGAAAAGAGAGAGTCATGAGAAGAGGTGCAATTTCACTCATCTATTAGGTGACATTACTGGAAGGTGCAACTGGAAATAACGAAGATGACTCCTAATTTTGATCCTGGTAGTTTCTAGGAGCACAAGTATACTAAGCAAAATTGTAAAGGAGCATGTCAAGAGCTCCCACAGCTTGCAAGTAATACGTAACTCGCATTTAAAATGGGCAATAACATAATTATACAACATCCATTAAATGGTCTACCCTTACCCACTTCGCCAGGAATGATGTAAAGACAGTAGGGATGATGTAAAAGTGGGAGAGGAGACACAAAATGACTATTTTTTTTAAAAACTACATTTAATGGGAGATGGATTTAGTGAGGCAATCACATCACCACATATGTCACAGCAACGTCTTCTGTACGTAAACAAGAACGTCCAAGATGCTTTAGCACAAAATCAACAGCCCTTTAACCAGATATGAAGAGGGCAATTCCCAAACAAACCTTTGGTATAGCAATTTAAGAGGATTAAATAGGTTCATTCATCCTGCCATTTTTATATGTTGAACTTTGTACAAAAACAAAGCCTAAAGGTTTGACGTAATAGATTTCTAAAGTAAAGCAGGTGGGCTGCTCGGGCAATACTGTGGGCATAACAGATAGCGTGCGCTCTTTTAACATTGCAGCAAAGCTCTTGTAGCTGAGTCGACTAGACTGCTAGAGCTCACTAGACTGAAGACACTGAGTTGCTCCATCTGGTACATCAGCAAATGGGCAGGCTCCTTTCATCCCAGTATGGAATGTTCAACAGAGCAATGCTATTATGTTATCCCAGGGATTCCTGTATGTGATGGGAAACACGGCCATAAAAGTGGTAGGGAGAGGTTTACCCATAGACACAATTACACAGCAGTTCCAACTCATATAGGGAATGAGACCAATAGTGTTGAGCTCAGAGAAGGTTAGGAACCATTTTCTTGTAGGATGAACCTCACTGCCAGGGCTGGATGGCAAGAACTCGGGAGTGAGTGAAAGAAAAGATCATGTACGGTTGATGAGAACAGCGAAGGAAAAGAAACAGTACAGGAAAAGGAAAAGGAAAAGGATAAAACACACAGCAAGGATAAGCACAGAGATAGAGAAAGGAGGCACAGAGATAGAGAAAGGAGGCACAGAGATAGAGAAAGGAGGCACAGAGATAGAGAAAGGAGGCACAGAGATAGAGAAAGGAGGCACAGAGATAGAGAAAGGAGGCACAGAGATAGAGAAAGGAGGCACAGAGATAGAGAAAGGAGGCACAGAGATAGAGAAAGGAGGCACAGAGATAGAGAAAGGAGGCACAGAGATAGAGAAAGGAGGCACAGAGATAGAGAAAGGAGGCACAGAGATAGAGAAAGGAGGCACAGAGATAGAGAAAGGAGGCACAGAGATAGAGAAAGGAGGCACAGAGATAGAGAAAGGAGGCACAGAGATAGAGAAAGGAGGCACAGAGATAGAGAAAGGAGGCACAGTACTCCCAATACGGCAAGATTCCTGGTTTTCAGTGGAGGAACAGAAGTGGACAAATCCTTCTCAGACCATCCAATTCACATGATTTCCAGTCCCCACAGGAACTGGGCAAGTCAGTGCCAAGGCTGTGAGGGCAATGAGATTTCAAGGTGCAGAAGGATGAGACTCAGAGCAAGTTAGGGGGGAACAAAGAACAAGGGGGTGAGAAAAGTAAACAAGAAATAAGACAGAAGAAGAAAAACAAAAGAACAAAAAAAAAGTAATGAAATACAGCCAGTCTGAGGAACAAAACATGAGAGCAAGCAGTAAATATCATAACATAACCTCAGATTGACAAGTTCCTGGATTCAAGAATAGGCTTTTTTTAAAAAAAAGTATGAAAATGGTTTGCACTATACAACAGGAGGAAATTATATGAAATAAAATGCACTGTACAGGAAGTGTGATCGGGTTTTGAGAGCACTGGGCCAGCTCAGTTTTTCTTAGATGCCCCTCCCTTTCAATTTCATGGTCAATTTAACTTTTTTTTCCATGAAATGAAAACAAATTTAAGCACAATCATTTTTGTTTTACCAAAAGGGCTTTGCTGCTCTTGGTTATGCAAATTAAATGACAAGCTTTGACAACCGCAGAGATTGATTTGTTCTCCAACAACGAAGATGATAAATCTTCCCATTCAGTGCATTATTTATGCATACAACAATCTGCACTTACTGTAGAGTAGTAGATAATGACATCACTGCTGCTCATGTTGCCATGGAGAATGTGCTCCTTCAGGTGCTGGATGAGAGTGCCCTGTAAAGAGATAATACTTCATAAACCTTCTTTAACTATGACTTGCAGCTGTATTATCAAGACCTTTCAGTGTAAAGTGGTTACTTGCTGTCACACTCCAGTTAAAAGTAAATGGTAAGTCGTCTTACATTTCAAGTGTACAAGGTCCAGACTGTTCATGCATTCTTACTCTACAACTTTACTGCTGGTGCAAAGCTTCATTCTAAAGCTATGGTCTACAGCCAGTCAGGACTTCATCTAGAGAAATGATGAGACATTGTGTGGAGGAGGGAGTCTCACAACATTTCAATGCAGTGCCAAAAAGGGTTTGAAAGTGCTCGGCAGTTCCTTGGACATCCTGGACACTCTTTAAATCTAGATGCAATGAATTTAAATGTTTACACAACATGACACTGCTGCGTGCACCATCTAAATGTTTAAAATTTAACTGCTGGGAGAGGGTCCCGGCGACCAGGTGTAAGTGAATGTTTGGAGCTCTCTCCTGGGCACACTGGTAGCTCCAATGTAAATTCAACTATAATTTGCTGAGAACTACCTGAGGTATCACTTGTGTGATAGAATGCCTTCAATTAATTATTAAAAAGTCCGGCATCTAGATTTTCCACATGAAAGCAGCCAATAATCTGTTTTGTCCAAATGTTACATCCTTACTAAGGGCAAATACTTACCTACTACTGCAACTGATTTTTATGGAAATACTTACACAATAATACAGGTTCCCCCTCCATTCACTAATAGGAAAGTGAGGGCAGGAGAATCCATATGTAGTAACAAAACCATACTCCAGTCGACACCTTTTCATCAGCTACAATCCCACTGGCTGCATCTTAATGGTTCTTGAGTTGCAGGTGACACTAGCAAGACCACATATATTGCTCATCCCCTAGTTGCACTGCAGTGGTGGTTTGCTAGGCTTTAAGAATCAACCATGTTGTGTTGGACAGGAGTTACATATAGGCCAGACTGGGTAAGGGTGGCAGGCTCCTTTCCCGGAAGGTCATGAACAGCCCACAAGTTATCAGATTTATTGAATTCAATGTTATAAATTGCCATAGTGGGATTTGAATTCAATCTCTAGGTTGCTAGTCCAGTACTATAAAACACTACATTACCTTTACTGGATTAATTATTTGATCTAAATAATTGGTTTTGGAAACCAACTTCTCCCAAATGATTTTGTAATATTATAGGTTAAAAAAAACATGAAGCAAAAATGTTGCCATTTACTGGAAACTGCAATTACCACTTTTTAAAAATGTAAACACTTCTGTAATTGTTTCAACTTTAGTACACATAATTTTAATATTTAAGGTTACCTCTAATTAACTTTACACAAATATGTGTCAGCTCTTGCTACAGAGTGAATGATATTGGAGGAGATTTTCTCTGTGCATTATATGTAGCAAAATCATAACTGCTTCCTTTATGAATGTTTGTGCATTGCACATGGAGAAAATCATCCCCTATTGTATTCACTTACCACTTGGTACAGCATTAAGATGCAACAAGTATGCCCCCAAGTGGTGCAGTTCTTCACTACAAGACCCAACACCCTTTAAAACTCAATCAGTTTTGGAAGTGCACTGACTGGTAATAATGATTAATAACACACTGTTCAGTAAGGTTGCAGCTAATGACCAATTCTCAAGTTGACCCAGTCTCTCACCTAAATGTAATCAATGAATCAACTGATTGGTGAAAACAATAGTGCTGTGCAGTAAAAGCTAATATGGACCAAACAGAAGAATAATCACAAACTGCCTCTCTACACATGGAATTTATGGATGATGCAGTATTTCAACATTTTTTGAAATGTGAACAGTCCTTTAATAAATTAAAATGAAAAACTACGGCTGCCAGCTTCCCAAGAACTCTACAAGCCCATCTAGTTTTTAAACTTAAACTGCAAACTGCATTAAAGCACATATTCTTTCCTTCCGTGTTATAAAGTTTCCATCTTCATTGCCGTTTCCATAATGTTGATTATATGACATTGATGTACGTAGCGTAACTATGGCTACAGAATATTAATTCTATATTGAATGCCCTTGTACATTCCACCACAGATTGATCTGAATCAGAGTTGTATAAATTCTTCATGGCTCCCTAGCTCAACCAACAGAAGAAAACTGAGTTTTAGAACCATGCAACTAAATGATTACATAGCTAGCTCAAAGTGTTGCAAGAATAGCTTTCTGAGAAATATTTTGTAATAGTCCAAAAGTGCATCTCAGACATGATAGTCTGAAGAAAATTTATTTATATTCTAAAGGGTGGATACTTGCTATCTGATGAAGGTACCAATTAGTGATTCAGAACTTCAGTTCAACCATCACACTGGAAAGCAATATATACGGAAAAGGGGAACTCGGTTCTTTTATCAATATACCTCCCAGATTGGTAGTCAATGACTAACCAACAGTATACTGCAGTGAAGAAAAATTTAAGTAGGAAAAACTATAGGGCCAAAAATCCTTTAACCTAACAAACTGATCTGTGTGCATGGGGAGGGGTTGAGAGAAGAAAGGGCAGATATTTAGCCAGGTCATCAGCAAATTACGACTATCGCTCACTACCATCATAAAAACTTAAAATAAAATCCTTCTGTGTATAATAATTAGCATTCTTTATTAATGGTCATTAACTATACAGCAATATCAGAAAAATAATCCCTGTATCCACTATTTATGTGTGGGATTTAAAAAACTTAGGAAAATATCACTCACCACAATTATATTACCTGCCACTGTAAACATATCGGCCCCGAAAATGCGTGATCCCACTTTGCCACCCTAATAATGGTGCAGCAAGACTTCCCCTGAGCCCACTGAGATTCCCAGGGCCAGGAGCGTTTCCATGAGATGGGCAGCCACCCATGCCAAGTGGCAGCCAAAGAAAATCCCGGATTTTTGAAGAATGGGCTCTTTTCCACACAGGTCATTTTAAGACCGGTTGCTGTATGGCAGTTAGCCTTTCCGAATCTGGGGGGGGGGATGGGGAACGCCCCATTTCTGCCAGCTTGAAACTACTGTACATCCGTTTACATGGTACAGTCCCTTGTGGGGCATCAAAGGCACGACTGGTCGGAATTCTCGCGGATTGCATCATCTCACTAGTCCCTTTCTCCTTCTATGATATCAGGTTCAAAGGGGATGTATGCAGGCACTGCCCATTCCCCACTCCCATCAGGAAACCCCGGCACTGCCCAAACAGGGTGGAGACCCAGCGTAACCAGGCGCTGCCCCCAAATCCACAAGGCCACCATTAATACACCTTAACCATCATGGATTTTCAGGACCACACAGTCCACTTTTCCTGATTCAAAGATGCTTAATTCAAGTTATCAATGAATTCAAATTGAAATTATACAAAAACGTCTCCTGAATAATTTGAAATTTTCTTCAAACAAAAAAAAACTGATGGGACTTACTGGAGTAATTTACACTCAGATTCACAATACAGTATAATCTCCATTATCAATGATTATCTTTGTCCAATACCAGAATTTTAGCGAGACAAAATTTGACCTCGTCTTCATTCCCATTCCCATGCTAGGCCAAATTTTGAAGGCTCTCCAATTATCCACCTGCTCCATTATGGCATATAACAGAGGTTCTACTATAACTGAGAATCCAACGTTTTTTTAAGTTTAAATCTAGCCACATCCAGCTCAACTCTCACCAGCATGTAACGGCAGAGAACGTGGAACTGAGCAGCCTTTTACAAAAACTGTCCATCTTTTCATAGCTCAAAGAAGTTCATGAAATTACAAATGTTATAACTTAAGCAAGGTGGCAGAATTTTCAGACCGAGATTAAAATTCTAAACTGACATTTTAGATATATTTTGCACCATAGGATCAGAAACAAGGCCAAAATAAAAACAAGGAAGTTACTAAACATTCAGTCATGTACATAATTATTAACGGTATAAAAGCCTAAGAATATATCTAAAACCACTAAACTATGCTGATTTTTGAGAAATTAAAACACTGAATTGAAATAGGCTCTTCAAATGTGGAGTCCACAGATTTCCTATTGAATAGGAATTTTGTACTGACTGAACTAACTTATTACAAGTAAATAGGATGTAACCCGATTGTCAATATTTTAACCATATAGTAGCTTTTCTTTGTATATTTAATATTCTGCATTTCAGATGAAAGTATTTAAGATCTTACCAAACCATGGGGCTCGATTTTGGAATGAAGCAGCGAGTGTGTTGGGGGTGGGGGGGCTCTGAAAATCAGGGAAATCCCGAGCAGGTTCGGAACCCGGCTCCAGCCCACAGACTTCCGGGTTCCCCAATGACGTGTCTGGGTGTGCGTGCGCCTCACGAATATGAAAATCCCACCGGCAATTAAAGCCGGCGGGATGATACTTGACAGTTAATTAGATACTTGAAGTGCTTAATTTTGTGCACATTGAGGCAGGAGTCTGATTTTCAAACATCCTCAGCGTGTTTCCCGTGCTATGGGAAACACTCCATGTTCTACCAGACGTGTTTCAGCCGGCAGCCAGTTGGACATTCAAATGCTTGTTTGACGGATGGGGATAAAAGGTGAGTTATTACAGCAGGGCACTCGGTTCTTTCAGACAAAATTTTGGCTGGGAAATCTTTGTGTTTTCACTGAAAATTCTTAGTTTCCACTTAGAATTCTTCTGTTCACACATATTTACCAACTTTTCAGACTCCCTCAAACTGACACCACCAGGATGGGGGAGGGGCGCCATGGCTGCATTCACCACTAAATCTGAGGATCAGTAACATCACCAGCCTTGCCACCCCTCCCTGCACAAAACAGGCCTGCAACTACACATACACCCACTGTAAAGTAACCCAATGGGTGGCACTAAGTGTCGCCGTTCATGGTGAACCTCATGAAAGGGCCCATCACAAAAGACAGTCAAGAATGGGCAAGACGTGGCAGTATTGGTGAGAATAACATTTAGTGTGACTTTAACAAAAACCAAATATAAATGAAAAACATGACAGTCTGTCAGACACCCTTGTCCATCCCCTTCATGATCACAAAACTTTAGCCTTTCTCCTCCTACAACTTCTACGTGGTGCATCCCCTGTGGCTGCAGCAGAGGTAGTGGCAGGTTGCTGATGTTCATGTCCTGACTGCTTAGATGCTTTCAGCATTCGCCCTCTGGGTTTTGGAGCCCGTGAAGGCCCCTCCAAAGACTGCTCCACCTGCGCCTGTGCGGGGGCAGACTCAGCCACCTGGTGAGGAGGCAGCATTGCAGGTACTGGTTGAGAGGGGGCAATGGGTGAGGGGTGGGAGCGCATCGAGTGGCGTCCCCACTTCCACGTCCCCTTTCGCCATCATCCCTCTCCTGGACCAGGCGCACATCACTCCTACCACCCTGCTGGAGAACAGTTTGGAGGACATGTATGATGCCCTGGAAGCCCAGTTGTAAAGTATCTACCGGCCTGTTTAAGGCAGCAGAATGTTGTTCACCCAGAGTCCGAACGACCGTTGTTAGGGCCTGAATGGACTCATTTGTGAGCCGTGCTTAAAGCTCAACGGAGGCTAGCCTTCTCTCCATCGCAGACATTCCCGCACTTACCTGTGACACTATCTCAGACACTTACATCCCTGTGACACTATCTCAGAGATTCCCTCCTGTACCTGTGCCACCATTCCACTCATGCAGGAGTTGGACTCCTCCATCCTCTGCGCTATTGTGGAGAGTGCACGTGGCACCTGTTCCAGTACCTTGCAAATGTGTTGCTGCCCCTCAATCATTCTCCTTTTAAAGGACGGCCCCCGGGGTTCAGCATCTGTGTCCAGCTGAACAGAGCCCGGAGAGGAGTGCTCCCACCGACGCAGACTCTCCACAGCTGCCCCTGCCGCCAGTGTCTGTTCGTGCTCACTTGTGTGTGATAACTCAACAGGTGCCAACCCAACGAACTCACTACTAGGACCCACCGAGGTGTGAGTATCTGCGCTGGTGCATGGCTCGCAATGATGTGATGGTGCACCCTCAGAGGCTGGCAGGTTCTCTGAGGAATCGCCCTCTGCCGTCACTGTGGTCGTTGAAGGGACTGCAAGAGAACAGAAGGCAATATTAAGCATCATCGCAGGTGTGTCATGTTGCGATGAGCATAATGAGGTGTTGAACATGGCAAGCATTGTTAACATCAATTCATATTGTGTGTGATGAATGTTAAAGTTATGCCACCAGACGTTTGTCAGGTGCCAGTCTTGGCATCCCCAACGGACAGGCACTCGAAGGTGCGGCTGATCTCCAGGGCCTCCTGCTCCGCGTCTGTGAGGACCACTATTTGTTGTGGCCCCCCCTCCAGTCCTCGAACTCTCCCGTGCATTTTGCGTTCTCTTCTCCGAGAAGGGGACAAAGAACAGACGTGTGAGCGAGTGATGGTGAAGTGGCCAACCGATTAATGCATTGGTTTGGGTGAGGCTGACCGTGAAAGAGGTGCATCAGAGGGTGAGTATGAGACAGAGACATCACATTAGATGAGGATTGGGGTGAGTGGTGGTGGTGGGGTCACAAATGGGGAGGTGAGGAAGTGCAACTGAGTTGAGGATGAGCCTTGAGTGGGTGTGAGGAGTGATGTGATCGAGTAGTCTTGGCAGTGCAGAATAAGTTGGGGGGACGGGATGGTGGTGATGTGGAACACGGAATGTAGGAGAATCAATAAGTGTACTCACTTTTGTTGACCTAGTAAGGTCATTGAAACGCTTCCTGCACTGGATCCAGGTGCAGGAGATGTTGCTGGTGACCTCGACTGCCACCTCGAGCCAGGCCTTCTTGGTGGCAGAGGCAGGGCACTTCCTCCCATCCGCAGGGTAAAACACTTCCCTCCTCCTTCTCACCCCGTCCAGTAGCTGCTGCAGTGAGGCATCGCTGAACCTTGGAGCAAGCCTTGCCCCTGTGCTGCTCCAATATGATTTCTGGGTCTTTGCTCCAGCAAAAGCCTTTGAAGCAATGGCTCTTTAACTAGAGCTCCTCCAGCTGACAGCCTGCCATGCGGGTGTGCAGTCCGCCCACTGCGCAGCTTTCCGACGGCAAACCCGGAAGCCACATTAAGTGGTACCAATTCACTTGCAATCGCATGCGAAATGGACATATTTTATTAGTCAGGTTACCCATTCACTCCCCCTCCCCAGTGCCATCCTGCCTCCATTCTAAAATCGAGCCCCTGGTGTTCAAAATTAAATGCTAATTGAAACATCTATTGAGTTTAGCAAGAAACTATTGCAGGGAAAGGGCAGTTTCATTAATAAGCTTATTTTATAATTGCTTCCAATGTAATTATAGTTTTATATGTACATTTTGATTATGTGTGTGCTTGCTTGCAAATGGAAACCATTAGTACAGCACCTTTAAATGAGTACGCTTACATTACTTAAAAAAATTATTAATTACTAGCAGGTGTCCCGTGGCATTCCTCACTGGCAGGCTCGGGTCTGGAGTACAGCTGTGACGTTTAGATGCTATCCGAGCATTGAGGCCACTCCTCTAAATAGGCAAATCCAGGTAACTTAGCTACTTATAAACTAATGAGATCAGTCAAAGAGAATTGGGAGGTTTGGAGGGCAGAAGAGAACAGGGCAGGAAGGAGGAGCAGGGCAAATGAGGGAAGTAGGGAGGATAAATGAAGAACAATAGGTGGATAGATGGAGGAGGGGGAGAGAAATATGGCAGATGGACAGGACAGGACAGGGATGGGAGATGGGGAAGAGAAGGGACAATGGATGGGGAGAGAGGGTAGAATGGATGCCAGGGGAAAATGCACATGAATGGAGTGAAAGAAGGCAACTGGATGGAGGGAGGAAAGAAGGACAGATGGACAGTATATATAGGATTGGGGGGGAACAGAAGGGAATATGGACAGGATGGGGGAGGAAGAGAAGGACAGGCAGACAGACGGTGAAGAGAAGTGAGGCTCAATGGATAGGAGGGAACGGAAGAAATGAGTTTGAATAGATAGCTTTTTGCCAACCAAAGGTATTAAGGGATATGGGCCAAAGGCAGGTATATGGAGTTAGATCACAGATCAGCCATGATCTTATCAAATGGCGGAGCAGGCTTGAGGGGCTGAATGGCCTACTCCTGTTCCTATGTTCCTATGAATGGAGGGCCGGGGAAGAAGAGAGAACCTTGGATGGAGCAGAAGAAGAGAGAACCTTGGATGGAGCAGAAGAAGAGACCTTGGATGAAGCAGGTGAACCTTGAATTTGGGGGAAGGGAGGGAGGGTCAGGCAGACATGCAGAAAGAGTGGGAAAGGACAAAAATATATAGCCATTGTTTTTTTTTAAAAAAAGTAACGTACAGATCTATTTCACTTTTCATTTTCCTACTGAAAGCAAGTTCAAATACAACATACAAGTTAGTAATGTTCAAATAACCACAGCTAAATAAAATTAAACAGGTCTCATCTCTCAAATATTTATCCTTTCTTAAAGCCTCAGTGATTACTTACCCCTGCTGAATGTACCATGCATTTAGGTGCCCCTGTTGTGCCAGAAGAATACATGATAAAAAGCGGGTGGTTGAAGGGCAGCTGCTCAAACTCCAGCTGTGGATCGTGGTCTGCTTCCTTTCCAGTGGCGAGGAAGTCATCTATGCAAATGCTACGATAAAGCACAAAATGATGCGGTTATAAAACTAACACATTGGGCCAGGAGTTACTCGCCCAAGGACACCGCTCCATAATGGCGTCCTCGCCAACCGCTGGCGAATCAACTGTGCAACATGCGCAGCAAAACGCCGAAATCGCGAGCTTGCTCCCATTGGTTTGCCAGCAGTTTGCCAGTTAGGAATTAAAGGGCCACCTACACTACAATCAATAAAATCAGGAAATGTTTGTAAATTTACCCACCTGCCCAGCTGGAACGAAGATACTTACACCACCAAAAGGTAAGCTGGAAAATACCAGCCCTACACTACTTTTTAAAAGCGCAGTGACAGTTAATAACCGCGAAGCAACAAAAAAAATTTTTAAATGTGGAATGTCAAATTACTCTTATTTTCACAGAATCATAGAAAGGTTACAGCACAGAAGGAGGCAATTTGGCCCATCGAGTCTGCGCCGGCTCTATGCAAGAGCAATCCAGCTAGTCCCACTCCCCTGCCTATCCCCGTAGCCCTGCAAATTTTTTACTTTCAAGTACTTATCCAGTTCCCTTTTGAAGGCCATGATTGAATCTGCCTCCACCACCACCTTGGGCAGTGCATTCCAGATCATAACCACTCACTGCGTAACAAAGTTTTTCCTTGTGTCACCTTTGGTTATTTTGCCAATTACCTTAAATCTATGTCCTCTGGTTCTTGACCCTTCCATCAATGGGAACAGTTTCTCTCTATCTACTCTGTCTAGACCCTTTTAATATTTTTATTTAATAACATTTTAATATTTTTTGATCATTAAAAAAAATTAAATTTTAAAAAATGTTAAACTTTAAACTTCTGTAAGTTTCATTAGATTAAATCATTTGCTTGGCTTTTTATAATAAAGGTATGTTAAATTTTTATTTACGCTAACATGGACAAGTTCACTTTAAATGAATGTGTTTTACTTGCCGGCTTGTGGGGGTGACTGCTCTTCTTGACAGACTCTGTGGGCGTGGTTTCCAACCCCACAGAGTCCATCGATATGAAGGAACCTGCGCCGAAATCACAGCGCTGAATTGAGAAAAAATTTTAAATGGAGCAAGTGGACGTCAGAGACCACAAGGTAAGTATTCTCGTAGTCTCGGTCCGCAGGATATGTGGACAGCCTTGCCACGCCAGTCGGAGCAACTTCCAGCCTATTAACTATACTCCAGGAGGAGTAAAAGTCTAGCCGGAATACTTGATCAAAGTATTCCCTCAGTGTCTCTGCGAAAGAAAATTCATGTAAAAATAATCATTGATATTAAAATAAATATATTTTCTACCCATGGAGATCTGGCTCCCGTTTCCTCCAGGTTGCTCGAGTGAAACCACTATCGGGTAGGGGTTGAGTACATCCCAGACTGACAACACTCGTTTGCATTGGACAGTGCATCATCATCCTGGCCTGAAAGGTGATCTGTGCCTATTTCACCCGAAAGAATCAATCTACCAGATGGGTACACTACATATATTACCTTTTGCACGTTATTCCAAGGAGCTGCTGGACGATGCAGCCAGGTCCTCTCTTTAAGTGACGTTACCTAGAGAGAAGTCGACCCAAAATAACAGTTCTCTGTAGTTCCCCGGCCCTTTTTTTTAAAAAAAGTCACGGAATATTTTTATGATTTTCTTTAAAATAGACACTGGAGGAGTACTTTGAACAATAAATACTCCCCTATTCTTTCCTCCTAGCTGTTATTAAAAGCCAGATACATCATTTTCATGTATTCTAGATTTTGTGATACACTAGTAATGTGAAGAGGCAATTTTATCATTGTGGAATTAGCCCCAAGAACGAACATTAAATAAAAATCTGAATGCTTGGATCAACCTGTGGAAACAACGGGAGAGGGAAAGAATACTGGACAGAATTTCACCACACTAATCTACAAAACACCATCTCATTCACAGCATGTGTTGTTTTTAATCTTCCAGTTTCAAGTAACATTTAAACTAAATTGCTGAATGTGCAGAACATCAGAAGGAGAAAATGTATATACTTACAATTCTGTTCCACAATGTGGAAGATCACAAGTTAATAAAAAAAAAATCTGAACAGGCTCCCAGTTAGAAACCAGGTCTATTTTTAGGACTTCAATGGACTCAAAATATCGATTATGCAATGTTTTGTGTATATTTTAATGTGGGGTTTATCTCTCATCCAAAATGTTAGTATTGTATTTCTTGCAAAGTGGAAATAATGCAAATTAATTAAAAACTATTAGTTGAATTATTGAATGACAAGTTAGAAGTCTGTGTATACATTTTGGGAACAAAATTTTAATTCTGTATACAAACCACGTCAAATTATCAGTAAACACAAAATGTAGAAAATTGAATTGTTGTACATTGAAAAAGAGAAAACACACGCAGGCTGAAAAGCACCGTAGCCTAACAGCTTAAGACAACCGAAATACAAGTGGAGACATTACATTTATAGGGCCCAGTTGACTCTGGTTTAACTATACAGATGGAGGTTGTTATAATAAGTATCCAGATCAATTTCTACAGATGTGTTATTTTATATTGCAGTTTGTTAGGATAACTTGAACAGCATTAGAAAAGAAGGGAATTTATGATCCATTAAAAATATTAACTCTGCATCCTAACTTCTAATACAAGGAGGGGGATAAGAGAGAAAAAGAGTGGAAGGAAGGATGGAAAAATTGTGTCTTTTAAAGAAAAACGCTACATGAAATCTGTTTGAAAGAGAAAGAGAAAAAAGGAACAAAAAGTTCATCTGTATTTTTAGCAGTACTGGCTGAGGAAGGAACGATGGCCAGGATACTGGGATAATGCCCTGCCCTCCTTCAAATTGTGCCACGAGATCCTTTACATCCACCTGAACAGCAGACATCTCACTTTAGTTTGATCAGAAAGACAATGGGCTCGACTTTCAAAGTAAAAAACAGGTGGGTTGGGGGCGGGGGGCATTGAAAATTGCCACCATTTCAGACCCGCCCATTTCCAGTTTTCACGGGGGCGGGAGGCCAACCCGCTCCCAGGAGGCGGGTCGGGCCTTAAAACCTTTCAAGGAGATCTTCAGGCCTCCATTTTTCACCAATTCCCGATTTCAACCCCGGGGGGAGGACCGGGATTCCCGGGATTTCTGTTTTACGCCTTGCGAAAGGAGGCGAGAAGGCCCGATACGAACAGGTAGGGAGAAAGGCACAGCTTGTGGGCCCAGAGGAGCAGGAGAGATTCCCCCAAGCCCAACAAGCTTACCTGCATCGACCCCCACCCCCCTCCGATCGCGAACCCCCGACCCTCCCCCTCCGACCCCCGGTCCTCCGACCCTGATCCCCCCTCCGACCCCGAGCCTCCCCCTCAACGATCGCAGAGCCCCACGATGACCCCTGATCCCACCTCCCCCCCCCCCCCGTGACTGACCCCTGATCCTGTCCCCCATGACTCGTGACCTCCATGCCCACCTATGCCCACCCGTGCCCCTTGCACCACACATGCGTCTATGCCCACCCATGCCTCCTCCCCCCCACCCCGCCCACCATCCATGCAAACAAAGACTTACCTGAACACGTCCTCTCCCTGGCTGGTCTCCCGTCCAACTGAGGCCAACCTGTTAATCAGCCAGTCAGTCGACAAAAAAAAGACGTCCTCACGTCAAAATTGTAAGGACGTCCGGGAAACCCATACTAATGGGTTTTCCGACCTCAAATTGACCCCCCCCCCCCCCCCGCCGCCAGCTCCCTTCCTGGCTCCGTTTTAAAATTGTGCCCAGCACCTCCAACAATTAAGCACTGCCTCGTAGATTATGTGCTCAAGTCCTGGAGTGAGATTTAAACCCACAATCTTCCAACTTAGAGGCAAGAGTAGGTTTCAGCCGTGGTTCACTGGTAACACTTGCCAGAGTGAGAGGATATAGGTTCAAGCCCCACTCTAGGACTTGAACACATAATCTAGGCTGACACTCCAGTGCAATACTGCGGACCCGTCCTTCGGATGAGACGTTAAACTGAGGTCCTGCCTGGCCTCTCAGGTGGACGTAAAAGATCCTATAGCACCATTCGAAGAGCAGCAGAGTTCTCCCGAAGTCCTAGCCAACATTTATCCTTCAACCAATACCACTAACTGGTTATTTCTCTCACTGCTGTACACAAATTGGCTACTGCGTTTCCCGACATTACAACAGTGACCATGCTTCATTGACTTTGAAGTGTTTTGGAATATCCTGAGGTCATGAAAGACACTGTATAATTGCAAGTTGTTTTGTTTCTTTCTTTACCAGCCAAGCTAACGTGAAATGTGGACAAGTCAAGTTCCTAGTAGATGTAAATAAATGTCAAACTACCCATAAAATGGCATTCACTTGCAATCTCACTCAATGTACATAGGACCGCTTGTGTGGGGAAATGGAAAAGGAAATACTAGCAGGTACTTTTCTGTGGTTAGAGCTAGTGCACAGCACAGTAAGCATTACCTTGCACCTTACCTGTGACTGTGTGATAATAGGCGCTAGGCGCTGAGGTAAAGATATTCTATTCCCCAGAATTGATAACACTCGCCTTGGGCACAAAGTTCAATGTTTAAATTTCCAAAGTAAACATTAACCTGACTTTCCTTTAGATACCAGCTAATCCACTATATTCCCAGCACTTTCTATTTTTATTTAAGATTCACCTTAAATTTGTCTTGTAAAATACAGGTTTTATAAAACTAGTAGTTTTAGAGTTGACAAATGGAAAGAATCTTAATTCCAATGCTATCCTCCTGTCCATCCCCCCCCCCCCCACCATTCCACCTGGTGACAGAACGTTCAGCCATTTTGGCCTTGTTCTCTGGAACTGTTTGTCTAAACCATTCTCCACCTTCAAAGCTTCCTCTTCAAAACCCATTTTTTCAACCGTGCCTTCAGTCTCCTCTACTATTCGGACCCAATTTCTTCTGTGAAGCACATCAGAACATTTGCTACATTCAAGATGCTGTATAAATGCCAGTAGTAGTTGTCAAATATGCGTAGAAATATCAGTTGACATTGCAATAAATACTGTTAAAATATTATTCATGAGTTTTCACCTGTTTGGTATCCTGGACAAGTCCACAGCCTCTCTTGATCGCACATACGGAATTATTACTACCTTCTTCAAGTCGGGCAAACCTGAAACATCAAATAAAAAAAGTCATGTCAATTGATCTGAACTTACATAGTGGTACTGAGATAGCACAAACTTAGACTAATCAGTAATATAACCCTAGGTTTTAGCTACAAATGAGAATTTTCCTAGAAACCCCCCAGATTGGAGGTGATACTTATACATTATGCTTGCTCTAGACATTGAACGTGTTCAAGATTGAATTACTTAAAACTGAATATAAATCATTTTACACAACCATTTCCAATGCAAGATGTGCTTTCTTAACCACCTGCAACATGTTCTCTATGGGATGTAATGCTTAAAAGTCCCCAATGGCTCATTTGTTGCAGTCTAGGACTACAAGCCACAATCAATAGCAAAACAGGACTTCCTATTGTTTAGAAGTAAGAGGACAAACCTATTTCACCAAACATACAATTGATTCAAATCGGATCAACCACCAGTCAGTTTGGATCTAAATATCTTAAATATCTGCCAGTTGATAAAGTAACGCTGGCTTGACCTTTTTTAAACAATTTGTTATTGGTCACAGAAACTACCTCAAGAAACTAAGTGTTGGTTTCATGACTGAATGAATTTCAGAGTTTAAACTAGTCTTCCAAGATATTTATTGCGTTCTCGTGTCTACTGGTGGGTGTTACCCAAATTCTAATTGTCAGAGTTTAATTGTTCAACCACATTATTCTTCAATTACATCCCCAACAAGTATTCCTACCCATTAAGGGAAAAAAAATATTTATTTCAATGTAAAAATAAAGCTTTGCACCAAACAGTTGCTTCATATTTTTGATGCTTTGTAAGGTGTTTTGCAAGGTGACATATGTTGGAAAACCATTTCAGCACGAATAAAGTGTCTCTTCTTTATATTTAATTAGCTGCATTCTTTCATAAGTTAATCAGTTCTGTATAAATGGCACAAGGATGCATGTTAGGCTATCCTGCTGCAGGTACAGATCAGTCTCGAAAACAATCTCATATTTTGGATAATACTAATAGGTGTATCAGTCTTTTCAGTCCAATGGGTCATCATTTTCCTAAGTTGAATTAAATGCATTTTATTATTTTCTACTCTGCAATAGCAGAAAGGAATAGATACAGATAATGCCGATATCTTAAAATGAGGCTTTGACGCATGTGAACACTTCATTTGAAATTGTTTTATCATCAGCTATTTAATGGCAGTGCCAACCCATTTATTTTAAATTGCACCTCCATTAGAAAGTGAACAAAATAATTTTATACAGACACCAATACTCAGAGAGCCTAATTTCAAGGTGTTTCTTCAGCATTAATCCAACTATTCCTATAATTAAAGAATAACAGGTAGCCTCAGTGATTTATAGCCATGGAATAAATGTCAGATATGAAAAGTTCTGGTTTAAATTGTGGTAGACCCTTGGCGTGAAGAAGGTTCTAGCTGTGATTAAAGCTGCAGCTTTTCAAACCTGACATTTAATCCATGGATATAAATCGCTCCACAGACCTACTCGTGTGGATGTGCACTCAATGCATTGTTTTCTGATCCTGCAAATATGAAACACTTTAAACCTTTTAGTTCCCTATCATAGAATCATACAAAGGTTACAGCACGGAAGGCGGCCATTCGGCCCTTCGAGTCCGCGCCGGCTCTATGCAAGAGCAGTCCAGCTAGTCCCACTCCCCCCACCCTAACCCCGTAGCCCTGCAATTTTTTTTTTACTTTCAAGTACTTATCCAGTTCCCTTTTGAAGGCTATGATTGTTTCTGCCTCCACCACCCCCTCGGGCAGTGCATTCCAGATCCTCACCACTCGCTGTGTAAAAAAGTTTTTCCTCATGTCACCTTTGGTTCTTTTGCCAATCATTAAATCTATGCCCGCTGGTTCTTGACCCTTCAGTCAATGGGAACAGTTTCTATCTATCTACTCTGTCTAGACCCTTCATGATTTTGAAATCAAAAAGTAGACACTTGAATATAAAAGTTTGAAACCTCAAATACCAATCAGTTTTCAGATCATCAGGAAAAAAAAATCTTTGTAAATCATCACAAAAATAAATTATGTGTCGTATTGCCAGTTTAACACCCTTGGAAGTGTTTCTTTGTTGTACTATACACCTGGAACAAACTTACTTTTAACAAAAAGCTGATCTATTTAAAATTACTACACCTGATCTGTTTCTTTTAGGCTATTAAGATTACTACATTTAATTTCACAGCATTAATCTGTCCTTTAATGAAACACTCAAGACATGAATGCTTAAACTGAAAGAGGTTTGCTTTTGAAGAAAATGTTTTAACCTGAAGGAAGGAAGAAATTCAAAGAAATAACACAAGGTTAAAAAAAAATGTTGCTTCGGGCAGAAGTTCATACATTTTAGCTCCTTTGTTGGTCCAGTTAAACTTGCAATAACGACTGCCTGATATCTCCCCACCCCCTTTCGGTGACTGTTTTCTATGAAGTCGAGGGATGGTGGCGCTGCCACCCAGTATTTACATCTGACTGTACAATATCTGAGCTGACAGCGCTTGATACAGCCACTTTGACCCTGTCCCCGTCTCAGGAGGAGCCAGTTCAATACTTACATTCACCACATTAGCCATCCTTTAAGCTCTCAAGAGTAAGAAAGCCAATTTAGTGCCAAATTGGGTGTAGTTTTGTGCTGTCAGCCATGCCCATTACAAAGGGAGATGTGACTGCCCAATCCCAACACATATAATTCAATCCTCACAGTCAATGTACAGACTTTTATCCTACCTGTCTGGGCTGATATAAACGAGACTCCAAGAGGGAATAGTCATTGTACTAGATTTTTAAAAAAATAATTATAGAACTGCTTGAACAATCTCATCCCAATTCCAGATAGGCTAACCTTCTTTGAAAAAAAGTTTGCCCATCAAGATGTGTGATATTAATGCTAGGGAATAGAACTCTTCCAATGTAAGGCACCCATTGTCATTAAGCACCCAAGTCAGGTACAGTATAACACAGCTAGATACAGAGAAAAACACTCTCTACTTTGTACTTCAACCTCAAAAAAAAAAACCTCCTACTGTACCAGTGGGACATTTTTTCCACTTCCCCTACCAGCCATCCAGTGCCTTGAGTCACACCACCAATTAGTGCTAAATTGGTGAACGTTTTGTACTGTAAGCCCCTAATGTCTGGTCTTATTTTACATATAGTCCTTATAGCCAGCAAAAAGAGACGGTCAGCCCATTAGAATGGGCTGGGTTTGAACCCAGACCCCATGAGTGAAAGGCTAGTGTCCAACCCAGTTTCCCCAATGCTAACTTAAAATAAAAAATGCTAACTGAAAACAAATTTTAAAAATAGGATGAGGGTCACACATTAGTTTATGCCCAACTCATAGCATTAATTTTTGGACAAATTACAAATAGTTGACTGCCGAACAGGACATTAAAACCGAACTTACTCCTTGACGATCTGATTCAATAAAAGTGTATTTGTCAATTTTCATCCAGCAAAGAAAATGAACTGAGAAGCTATATTTTGCTAAACATGGCCAATATGTATTAATTGATACTAAAGTTGAGGAGAAGTACTACAAGAATGATTAAAACAAAGTCTTATATTTCTTTCCACTTTAACAAGATTCAGTGGTAACATTAGGATGCATTCTAGTATATATGGACTGTACTTAACCATTGCTATCCACACAGACTCATATAAATCAGTAATTTATGCTCCATGTCCACGATGCTTAACAAGATGCGCATATCATAACTAGCAGGCACAAGTAGTAAATCTCAATTTACCTTTCACCACATTCTGCAGCTTCTCCATGTGATCATGCTCTTTGCCATTGTAAACAACTGCTTCAACTGAAAAAATAAGCTTTGGTTGGATCTGAGAGATCCTGTCCAGTACACCCTGTGGAGAAATTGGCAATGGTAAAGCTTTAGAAGCATGTTATATAAATAATTAGTTTAAAAACTAGCATATAGGTGGAATGAATGGCTGGGATCAATTACAGATATGTATTCAGTGTATTTTATGTAGGGCCCGTAGCTACGTACTAAAACATTACGTTGTATAAATGTTCCTCTTTCCCCTGATCCTCCCTCAGTATTATTTATGAAGCAAAATTAGATCAATGTGCAGACCTGAGAACATATTCAGATTTTTGGGAAAATATCTTTCATTCAACATTGAAAAAGGAGAAAGGGAAGAAAAATGACTTGCATTATGTCGTAATAAGCTGGCTGCACAGAAAGAGTGATCATTGTGAAGAGAGAATGGCTGCATGATGTACAACACACAGAAGTATGGAACATAAAACAAATCCATCATTTGATGCTCATTTCTGTATCTCTACTATAGGAAGCAGTATAATAAAACCACAGTTTGGTAAAATGTTTCACAGCATACAAAGTCGATACTCTATTTGAAATAAATCTTCTCAACATTCAGGATATACCAGATTGGCTATAATTTAGTAGTGAATAAATGCACTTGAAAGCCAAATTGCTTTAAAGTACATCATACATGTGAACCTAGAACTGAATGGAAATTTCCTTCCATTGACCTACTATTGTCATGTCAAGTGTCCTGAATTGGCTACTACAGCAGTGAAAAAGTGTCTAGTACAATTTGTATAGAGGTGCACTAATATTCCAGGTTTGGCAATAACCTATCCTCATCCTTACCCTTTAGATGCATGGGTATGAGCCAACAACAAGAGGGAACGAACAAGCAAGCAAAAAGGGACACAGCTATCCTTTTACCTACCTGTGACTATGGAAGTCATTCATTGTATAAAGTGGCCTTTTTCAGAACAGGCACAAGTGACATTGTGCTCAATATTATACGAGTTACATTTCCTGTTGAATTCACAATTTCTGATAAGACTTTAAACCAAGTTCTAGTAAGCCTGCTCCGATGGATGTAAAAAAAAATCCTATGGTACTAAAAAAAGAGCAACATTTCTCCCGAAATAGCAGCACCAAAAAAAAGATTATCTGGTCATTCATGTGCTGTTTGTGGAACCTTGCTATGCACAAGTTGGCTGCTGGATTTGACTATGTAACAACAGTGACTGCACTTCAAAAGCAATCCACTGGTTGTAAAGCACTTTGGAACAGCCCCAGGACATGGTGCGATATAAATGCAAGTTCTTTCTTTCTTTCTTAGTTTGAGGAAGCTGAGCATTTCTCCATTGGAGGAGGATAAACAGTTGAGGGAAAGTCATTCCTAGGCTGTTGTGTGCATGCATCATCTGACTTCAGAATGGTATTAGTGAAAGCCTGGAAAAATGCTGCCCACTCAAATTGTGGATATGAACAAGGCATTTGACACACCAGAAATCAAATTGCACGTATGTACAGTTTGAAAGTTTGAATATCAAAAGTTTAACACTGCCAATTAGAAATACCACAGAAAATGTCTATGTCCAAAGTACAACATTTCTGAATAAGCAATGAAACCATACACAAATACCTGCACCATTTCATGAAAAGCAACCTTATGAAATGGTTGAGATTCCAATTAAATAATCAGACAGCAAAAGTAATGCAGTTTGTGACAAACAGATTCACTGGCGGTAATTTGGCTCAGTTAGAAGATACAAAGCACTAGTAAAGAGTCCCTTCAAATCAGCTGAAAGAAAATTGCAATGAAGACAGTCACTAAAGCATTTTAAGCTCCAAAGGCTAATAATGTGAGCCAGCTGGTTATAAAGAGAGAAACTACTGATTGGATGTAAGTGATGCAACAGGAGAAAGATTACAGGAAACCATAACCATTTATTAATGGTGTGAAGGGGAGAGCTTACTTCAGAATCTTGGTACTTTCAATTGTCTGTTCAGCAAATTTAATATAATTCCAGCCTAATTATTAAGAGCATGGCTGAAGTACGGTATTAATTTGTCCTATCTGGTCATTTAGTTAAAAGCTCACATATTCAAACCCCAAAGGATGGCAAAGTTGTACCATTTTTTATTAGCAACTTCAATACACCTCATGAACTTTTGATCTCTATGATGAAACAGCATCATAATATGATCAGCTGATACTCAGTTTTAAAAAATTCTGGAGTATTTGCCAATTAATGAAGAGCTTTACAAGGAAAGAGATTAGAGGCTACTATGCAACTTTGGAATTCCATCTTCATCTTATATCTACAGTGCACAACATTCTACAGCACAGCTAAATTATTGTTAAATGATGAAACACAACCAAGATTTCTCAGGATCAATGATAAATCATCTGAATTCAAAAGAATATTTAAAAAATCTTTTCATACAAAAAAAAACTAAAAATGCTCAAAAACATATTTGGGAAGGTTCTGATTTAAATGAGAGAGAAAAAATAACCACCAGCCTTCAAACTGAGAAAAAGCTTGCAGTCAAAGATACACTTATAAATTCTCTCTCATGTCTGAATACAAAGGTAAACATACTATTTAATTCCATCTAAATGATGCATATACATGGTACCATTCCATTTAAGTTAATTGCTAGAATGTCATCCTCATTGACAATGCAATCCCCTTTATGAGAACAGAGAGATTTTGATGTATTCAGAAAGCTTTTGAAAGTTCAACCGTTTGACATTTTCCATCTACTTCAAAGATACTAATTAACTGAAGATTAACTGAAAATCCTTGATAGCTAGTCCAATGGCTGAGCACGTTAAGCCAGGGAATGTTTGAGTCACACAGGTCAGGAAGGCTGCTGAGTTAGCCCATCTCGGCTAGCACAGAGGAAGGGGCACAAGAGATCTTAACAACCATGTGGTAGATGGGGAGGGAGGGAGGGAAAGCAGGCTAGGTCTAATATTTCTCACTCCTGATCTCTAATCAGCAAACCCTGCTGCACATCTGTAGACATCAGGTTTAGCTGTGATGCGCTCACCACAGTTCAATAATGTGATGACACTAACTGTATGGCTAAAAGAACAACAACAACTCAAATTTATATAACACCTTTAACGTAGTAAAACATCGCAAGGCATTTCACAGGAGCCTAACTAGACAAAAATTGACTCCAAGCCAAAGAAGGAGACATTAGGACAGGTGACCAAACGGTTGGTCAAAGAGGTAGGTTTTAAGCAGCGTCTTAAAGGAGGAGAGAGGGGCAAGAGGGATAGATGTTTAGGGAGGGAATTCCAGAGCTTAGGACCTGGATGGCTGAAGGCACAGCTGCCAATGGTGGGCCAAAGGAAGTGTGATGCACAAGAGGCCAGAGTTGGAGGAACGCAGAATTCTGAGGGTTGTAGAGCTGGAGGAGGTTAGAGAGATTGGGAGGGGAGAGACCATGAAGGGATTTGAACGCAAGGATGAGAATTTTAAAATAGAGGCGTGAAGAATGGCCACTCGGGCAAGGTATTGGAGTAAGATTGGGACCCAGCAAGGAATCTACGCTTTCAGAGAAGGGGCCAGAGAAAATTGGTAGGAAAAAGACACTTTTTTAAAAAAAAAGATGTAGATGAATAACTGGTCATGAAAAGGATTGGAGGGATAAGTACTGGTACAGATAACCAAATAGTGAAAGGCTTACAATGGCTCCAGTCCTGCTGGTACAATGGGAATATTATTTGTAGAATGCAAACAAACAGTCATGTCTCAACATATATAATGATTATCATGAAGATTTTGTTTGATTGCCACTGATGGGAAGTTAGGAAGGAATTTCACAGATTTCTCCTTTTTCTTGGTGTTGCTTGCCTCCATCAACTAGACAGACTCCATTAGAGTGCAAATACTGAAAGCTTCTTTGGGAAGATAGGAATCAATATCCAAATTACTCTTTTTCAAGCAATTCTTATGTTTAAAGGAGAACCTTGGACTCACAGATCTTTCAGAACACTATTTATTCTAGAAAAGGTTATTTAGAAAGAGTAATAGATCAATTTCATTTTGCACTTAGTTATTAAAAGCAAACATTGCTTCAGGAAATACTTCAGTAGGCAGACTATTATATAAAAAATATTATTCTGAAAGCATCTGCTTTGCCCCTTTTTAAATGGAATGAAACAGTACTCTGACTATGAATTCCTTAACACCAAGGAAACTCTCAAGCAACTCCCTTGCAAACAGCTAAAGGGCGGAGGGGATTGACATGACTTCAAACAATCCCAAGAACCATTCTGGAATTGCCCAACCCAGGAAAACTACACTAATGATTGGGAAATCTGCATTTCCAACCTATGGGGATTGTTCCCAAGATTGGGTTCATCAGACAAGCTCTTATGCCTGTTTGAAGTCCCCGTTCTCTCCATAGCTTGCACTGAAGCCATTGTAGAACGCTGCCTATAATTGATATCAGAGCAGCATAAAGGAAAACCCTATTCAAGGGTTTTGAAATTACAGCCTGATCCTTTTTACAAAACTAAATAGTGAATACTTTAGTAAAAAAATGCACCCTCCTTGCACTTTAATGTTCCACCTCTTCCTGCCCCATTTGAATCTAACATTTACTTCAACCAATTCAGAACTCAGTTGCCTGTGTTCTCTCCCATATACCCATCACCCCATACCTACCAAGTTCCACTGCTGCAGCAAATCAACTTCAGGATCCTCGCCCTCAAACTCCGGAATACTGCTATCCAAATTATAACCAATACTGCCATTTATATTGCATTGCTCATTAAATGAAAAACTTCTCAGTGCTTAACAGGTCAGTGAGGTGCATGCTAAGCAGGAAAAGAAGGAAGGAAAATTTGGTGGCAGTGGGGTCAGAGAGAGACCAAAGGAAGGGTCACAGTGTTGGGCTTTTGAAGGCAGGGTGGAGAGCATTAACCAAAGTGGCTTTGGGACAGAATTCCCCCACCTTATCTGAGCAATTTTCTCCAACTGATGGGTGTGTGCGCAGGAACCTTTCTTTTTCCAATGTTGTGTTTGTTGCCCACTTGCTCTGCTGCGCCAAAGGCTGATCTTTTAGTCACTACACCCTTGCCCTCTGGAATTCTGTCGGAGTCATTTTGGTTGCCTTCAAAAGCTCAACTCTATGACCATGCCTTTGGTCTCTCCTTTACCCATCACGACCACATTTTCCTCCTTTTCCTGCTCAGTGCCCATCTCACTTCCTCAAGAGCTAAGAATTTTACTTTTTCATAAGGAGTGCAATATAAATGGAGTAATAATTGTAATTTGCCTAACAGTAATTCCTTTAATGAATGTTTTGTTTTATTTTACGTTAAAAGGATGGGGTTTATGCTTTTTACAACAAGCCAATACAAAATAAGGAGCAGCATCCAGTTTAACAACTCCAGATCCTGAAAAATAAACCATAAAACACTAATTGATCATTTAAATGAAGACTCAAGTGCTTGTTTGAGAGTCAGATCATAAAAAGACCAGAACAGAAATAAAGTGACGACAAGGGCTAGTTTGTATAATGTCCCTCCCTACTGCTGGTACTCTTAACATTACAAGAAGTTATGACATGACCATTCGACAAGGTTCTGTTCTTGTAATAACTACATTGGTAAAATAGAGGCCCACAATGACTGATCAGTCAATGGCACACCAGCGACCCTGCTCAAACTTGCCTTCTGGTAGCATGTTATACAGCAGCACTGATCGAGGTCTAGGAGCAGATCTCCTGTCTCATCTCCAGGACATGGAATATTTGTGACACAAATGGACACAGAAGAGAGGAAAGTTTAAAGAAAATGAATTACTATGATTCCAATAGGTTTAGGTGGGGTTTAAGCAGATGTTAATCTGGTTTATGTTATAGGATTAAAAGTGATAAAATTCATCTATTAAATTATAAATCAAATTTTAAAATCATCAAAATTGAAAGTTTATAGATAACAAGGACCAATCTTGCATTTCAACATTAATGAAACTAAAACCCCATTCATTGTTCTAGTGCACAGCAAATAGGCCATTTCCTTAATTATATGCTGCCACCTAGTGTGAAGGGACTGGAAAACACAGACACACACTATACGCGCAGACAAACTGCACGCAGACGCACAGTACACACTACGCACAGACACACACAGCTTGCTTCCCCTACCTCAAAAAATAACAGTGCACTGAGAAAATTTCAAAGATGCAAGAGGATAAAGTGTTGGTTTGTCCTATTTGATGCTTCATTCTTCCCCAGACTATTTTGTTCTTCCTTGCGAATAAGGATATTACTGTACAAATCAGATTTGTGCGCTGAAGAAAACCTCAATAAGACAAAAAGGCTAATTTTAAAAAATGTAGGAAGATCAACTCGTCTCCTTGTGATAGTAAGCGCACCAGTATTACGGAGGAACGTTAAACACCCTACCCCTCACAGTCACTGCTCCTCTGAAACTTAGCACCGTGGTGCACATTGTTGAGGTTATATTGCCATATCCTAAAATGCACAGTGGTGCTCCAGAGTTTTAAAAGTAAACTGATGCACTCAATGTTTGCAGCCCACTTTGCCTGGCGGTGCACACTTAAGATTTTACAGTTGCACGTTGAACTACGTAGGATTGTATTTGCACTAGTAGATAGAAAGATTTCACAATGCACATCATGATGTTACAACATGGTTGCTGGGGGCTTGTGTCACTCCAGCCGACATCACTTTTTTCCTCAAGCCACTCAATGGTTAAATCTTGTGGAGACTAATTAGTTGACAGCGCAACTCAGCTGCTCCATACCTGGATTTTCACACCAAACACTAAATTTACATGAAATGGTGTGCGTTAAGATTTAAATATGACAGGGGTATAAATTCTACATGTCTTAAAGACTCACTCCTTTTTTCAGCGTCAGGGCCAATTTTAAAATCTTTTAACGCCACCTTCACTAGTTTGGTTTTTCTGCTGTTGAACTAATTAGCTCTAGTAAGTTTATCATTTGAAAGATCAAGAAAATCATTCCTGCGTTTCTAATCTATCACTATATTACACACCAGGGGACACAAGCAGTGCAGCGAGTTCCTGGAATACTGCTATTTTTATTGGTGCAGACACAGTACAGGAATAGAACCGTATTAAAGGTCTGTGTAGATTTTAACCACATCTATGAAGAACAGGGCTTTCTCCACGTACTCATACTTGTCTCAAGCTAAAGATACAAATTAAAAACTATCAATATTCTTGCACATACTGCAAAAATCAAATACAGTTACCGATATCCTTGCTAGCTTTCATTTTGGCTTTGTGGTTAAAATTTGAAGTACTAGATCTGTAGGCATCAACGTACTTTATACAATGACAGAACACAAGTGTTAACAATTTGGAGTTCTGAAAAATAAATGCAGCATCAAACTTCACTGAAACAAATCAAATCAAATATTTCAGACTTCCAAAAGCTAGTCCAGCTTATCCAACGGAAAAGTGAATTATCTTTTTTTAAAAATTCATTCATGGGATGTGGATGTCGCTGGCAAGGCCAGCCATTTATTGCCCATCCCCAATTGCCCTCGAGAAGGTGGTGGTGAGCCGCCTTCTTGAACCGCTGCAGTCTGTGTGCTGGAGGTACTCCCACAGTGCTGTTATGTAGGGAGTTCCAGGGTTTTGACCCAGCGACGATTAAGGAATGGCAATATATTTCCAAGTCAGGATGGAGTATGACTTGGAGGGGAACGTGCAGGTTGTGATGTTCCCATGTGCCTGCTGCTCTTGTCCTTCTAGGTGGTAGAGGTCACGGGTTTGGGAGGTGCTGTCGAAGGAGCCTTGGCGAGTTGCTGCAGTGCATCCTGTGGATGGTACACACTGCAGCCACAATGCACCGGTGGTGAAGGGAGTGAATGTTTAGGGTGGTGGAAGGGGCGTCAATCAAGCGGGCTGCTTTGTCCTGGGTGGTGTCGAGCTTCTTGGATGTTGGAGCTGCACTCATCCAGGCAAGTGGAGAGTACTCCATCACACTCCTGACTTGTGCCTTGTAGATGATGGAAAGGCTTTGGGGAGTCAGAAGGTAAGTCACTCGATGCAGAATACCCAGCCTCTGACCTGCTCTTGTAGCCACAGTATTTACATGGTTGGTCCAGTTAAGTTTCTGGTCAATGGTGATCCCAAGGATGAGGTTACAGATTGTGGCGGAATACAATTCTGCTGCTGCTGATGGCCCATAGCGCCTCATGGATGCCCAGTTT
The DNA here is from genome assembly GCF_035084215.1 of Heptranchias perlo. NCBI lineage: Eukaryota > Metazoa > Chordata > Chondrichthyes > Hexanchiformes > Hexanchidae > Heptranchias > Heptranchias perlo. Next base: position 22,458,157 of record NC_090349.1, on the reverse strand, counting down.
TGAGCTGCTAGATCTGTTCTGAATCTAGCCCATTTAGCACGGTGGTAGTGCCACACAACACGATAGATGGTGCCCTCAGTGTGAAGATGGGACTTCGTCTCCACAAGGACTGTGCGGTGGTCACTCCTATCAATACCGTCATGGACAGATGCATCTGCGACAGGTAGATTGGTGAGGTCGAGGTCAAGTCGGTTTTTCCCTCGTGTTGGTTCGTTCACCAACTGCCGCAGGCCCAGTCTGGCAGCTATGTCCTTCAGGACTCAGCACCACTACTGACCAAGCTGGCCATCTGAAGAGAACCTCTGATGTCAGAGAGCAGCGGTACAGCTAAAAAAATTATTTTCAAAAACTAGCATGTGTAATTCATTGTATCACACGTCAACCTTGCAGCAAGGGTCTTGAGGGATTGTTCAGTTGACTCTTATTTCATGAAATAATATATAAATCAGGTGAAAGCACAGGTCAAAAGTCTGTACTGCACCTCTCTTCAATGTTCAGTAAAATCAGTCATTTTAATGGAGGAACTATGAATAAATTGGTCAATTTTTATTATCCAATTTTCTTGGTTCCATTGCCTTGGTTTTCTGAAGAGCAGTTGGTAGCTTGACACCTTATCAATATAGTAAACATGTGTGTCCATCTTATCAATCTTAAAGTCATTCAGAAATAAGTTAAATAGCATTAGTTGAATAACAGGTGACCTATTTTGCAGGCAAATGTAACTAACAAAATACCCATTTACTTTCTGCTAGCAACTGAAGGAAGATACTCGAGTTCATAAGACTATAAGCAGTAAGTTTGAGAAGTAAACAACAGCAAATACAAAAGTCTCACTGAGATCATGAAAACAATCTGGGGACATTGTTGTTGAAGTAACTTCCAACAGCCCTCATCATAAATATATTGGGGGTTATACTGGATAAGTTTTAGGCTATGTCCCCTCGTCTTCAAATATAGGAGTCCTCCAAAAACAGGTGCAAATGCATTAGCAGCCAGAAGCAATAATCCAGCAATTAACCTGTCACTCTTGCAAGATCCCTTTAAATACCGCTGGTGGGGGTTCTCCATGCTGTTTAAGACCTGTTCAGCTGTGCGAGGTTAAGACAATGCGTTAGCTGGAGCATTGAGTTCCAAAATCGCATCTGTCCCTTTAAATCAGCGTTGCACACTGATCTATTGCATATTCTCCCTAGTCTACATGGTGCCAGCGTTCGCTATCTGCGCAAGCACGAACGCCTTTACCAATATGGCGTCCGGCGCACATCACGCTAGAAGTGTGCACACGCATTCCAGATGCCATTTTTGGAGTTTAGGAGGCCGCGTAGCACCTACAAAATGGGCGCTGCAGGGCCCAATTTAGCCCCCATTCTTTCAGAAAGCTGGCAACATCAGAATGGAGTTTGTCAGTCACTTGACATCAGCAGTCAGCATGTTCTGACTGCTCCTTTCCTCCAGCCTGTTTTCGTGAATTTATAATGAATATTTAATACAAATGAACATTTCCAGCACTGCATAGCAGAAATGTTTTCCTTATACAACAAGAACCCACCTCAACTGAAGAGCTCTTTTACCAAAGAAAAAAATTAAGAACATTGTTGACAATCCAGCGTAGGTTGGCACTTCACTCTTAGTGTGAATTATTGCTGTCACTGGGATTAGAGCCCCAAGTTGCTTTGTTGTGCCACAAATTAGAAAATGCACACATTGCAATGAACAATGACCAGGCAATGTGTGAATTTTATGCTCACCTCAACTAAGATACTGTTGAGACCACTTCTCTTTACTCTCCCACCCCACTCTGAATGTCTCAGCGAGTAAGTACACCATGTCGTGTGGGTGTGACAAAGACACTCAGATCAGAAACGTTCAGGTTCCATCCTGGTCTGTGCAGAGTTGGCACATTTCTGCTGCAGCATAACTAAGGGTTGCTGTTATTATTTTTCACAATCCTGGACTAAAAAAGTAAATAAAGATCAAGCTTCCTTCTTCGAACCACTAGCTAGTGACCCCAAGCTGCAGATGCCATAGTGACTTAACTGTAAAGGCCCGCACTGTTAATTATCCCAGTAACACTTGCGGCTGAAGTTCATGCAGTGTAACATACCCCAAGGTAAGTCACCACCTTCAGGAGCCCAGAGGCGCGAGAGAGAGAGAGAGAGAGAGAGCGCGCAAGAGAGCGCGAAGGAAGGTGAGAGAAGAGAAAGGATATCGATACTGGGGATGGAGTACATCTTGCGCTTTTCAACCAGTGACAACATATTAGTAAATTAAAGCATGTGTTAGAGGGGGCAGTGCAAAATGAAAATGAATTTACAAGACTGACTGACTGACTGACTCTCTCCCTCCACCACACCAATAGGTGTATAGTTGTGATTCAGCAAAACCAGTGCCATGACACAACATGACACAATGCATAACATTATGACAAAATAAAAACAAATACATTGAAGTCAACGGATCATATATTTGTAGCCAACTATTCAATCTTTATGTGAATTGAGATTTTCAAATTCTAAGATCACAACAACTTACGTTTATACAGCAACTTTATTGTAGAAAATTGTCCCAAGGCAGCTTCATAGAGGCATAAGGAAAAAGTTACCTTTCATAAGCTGCAAGGTGAAGTGCTTAATACAACAGAGTCAATACAATCAAACAAGAAACCAAAAAGGTAAGCAAAGGATATCATAGAAAATGGGCGCAGGAGTAGGCCAATCCGTCCTTTGAGCCTGCTCCGCCATTCAATATGATCATGGCTGATCCTCGATCTCAATACCATATTCCTGCTCCCTCCCCATACCCCTTGATGCCTTCTGTGTCCAGAAATCTATCTAGCTCCATCTTAAATATATTCAGTGATTTGGCCTCCACAGTCTCACCACCCTCTGAGTGAAGAAATTTCTCCTCATCTCAGTCCTAAATGTCCGACCCCATATCCTGAGACTGTGACCCCTCATTCTGGATCCTCGAGTCAGGGGAAACGTCCTCCCTGCATCCAATCTGTCTCGCCCTGTCAGAATTTTATACGTTTCAATGAGATCCCCTCTCATTCTTCTAAACTCTAGTGAATACAGGCCTAATTGACCCAATCTCTCCTCATACGACAGTCCTGCCATCCCAGGAATCAGTCTGGTGAACCTTCGCTGCACTCCCTCTATGGCAAGTATATCCTTTCTTAGGTAAGGAGACCAAAACTGCACACAATACTCCAGGTGTGGTCTCACCAAGGCCCTGTATAACTGCAGTAAGCCATCCCTGCTCCTGTGCTCAAATCCTCTTGCAATGAAGGCCAACATACCATTTGCCTTCCTAACCTGCATGTTTGCTTTCAGTGACTGGTGTACAAGGACACCCAGGTCCCTTTGAACATCAACATTTCCCAATCTATCACCATTTAAATAATACTCTGCCTTTCTGTTTTTCCTTCCGAAGTGGATAGCTTCACATTTATCCACGTTATACTGCATCTGCCATGTATTTGTCCACTCACTCAACTTAAATTGCTTTGAAGCCTCTTTGCATTCTCCTCACAACTCACAATCCCACCTAGTTTTGTGTCGTCAGCAAACTTGGAAATATTACATTTGGTTCCCTCATCCAAATCATTGATATATATTGTGAATAGCTGGGGCCCAAGCACTGATCCCTGCGGTACCCCACTAGTCATCGCCTGCCACCCGAAAAAGCCCCATTTATTCCTACTCTCTGCTTCCTGTCTGTTAACCAATTTTCAATCCATGCCAGTATATTACCCCCAATCTCATGCGCTTTAATTTTGCACACTAACCTCTTATGTGGGACTTTATCAAAGGCCTTCTGAAAATCCAAATAAACCACATCCACTGGTTCTCCCTTATCTATTCTACCAGTTACATCCTCAAAAAACTCCAGTAGGTTTGTCAAACACGATTTCCCTTTCATAAATCCATGTTGACTTTATCTAATCCCATTGATATTTTCTAAGTGTCCTGTATCACATACTCTAGCATATAATAGACTCATATAATAGACTCTAGCATTTTCCCTACTACTGATGTTAGGCTAACCGGCCTGTAGTTCCCAGTGTTCTCTCTCTCTCCTTTTTTAAATAGTGGGGTTACATTTGCCACCTTCCAATCTGCAAGAACTGTTCCATAATCCATAGGATTTTAGAAGATGACAACCAATGCATCCACTATTTCCATAGCTACCTCTTTTAGTACTCTGGGATGCACACTATCGGGCCCTGGGGATTTATCAGCTTTCAGTCACATTAATTTCTCCAGCACTATTTTTTTTAGTAATACTAATATCCTTTAATTCCTCTTTCTCACTAGTCCCTTAGTTCCCTAACATTTCTGGGACGTTATTTGTGTCCTCTTCCGTGAAGACAGAACCAAAGTATTTGTTTAATTGCTCTGCCATTTCCTTGTTCCCCCATATAAATTCTCCTGTTTCTGACTGTAAGGGACCTACATTTGTCTTCTTTTTACATACTTGTAGAAGCTTTTACAGTCCACTTTTATGTTCCTTGCAAGTTTACTTTCATACTCTATTTTTCCCCTCTTAATCAATTTCTTGGTCCTTTTTTGCTGAATTCTAAACTGCTCCCAATCCTCAGGCTTGCTACTTTTTCTGGCAACTTTATATGACTCCTCTTCAGATCGAATACTATCCTTAATATCCTAAGAACACTGTCAGTTGTTGAGAATAAAAATTAGGCTAGTTGTGAAAATACCAATTACTCATTTAAATGAAGTTTTTGAAATTCTCTGGATTTACTTAGGCAACTCTGCTTAAGCAGCAGTATTTACAAACTATGTCATAGGATAGTTTAGCTTAGTTCTACATTTCACAGAAAATGGATAAGTTTTAACCAGCAGGTGGCATGCTCTTCGTTTCATGTAAAAGGAGAGCAACGTAACAGTTGCTGTTTTTTTCTCAAGCTGCCAGAATTGCAATAAGATTGCATCAAAAGCTCACATCCAAATTTTTTAAAGCTTGTATTACACGATTATTTGGCCCACATTAGTGTTGAGATGAAGTCTGAAAAGCACTAACTCAAGTAAAATGGCCCATCATCCATTTTTTTTAGATGTTATCAGCGGTTAAATTTCAGTGCCGCAGTTAGTCGTTGACCTGCCACTTTAGAAATAGATGCGTGCATAAGAACATAAGAAATAGGAGCAGCAGTAGGCCATACAGTCCCTCGTGCCTGCTCCGCCATTCAATCAGATCATGGCTGATCTTCAACCTCAACTCCTCTTTCCCACCCGATCCCCATATCCCTTGATTCCCTTAGAGTCCAAAAATCTATTGATCTTGGCCTTGAATATACTCAATGACTGAGCATCCACCACCCTCTGGGGTAGATAATTCCAAATATTCATGATCCTGAGTGAAGAAATTCCTCATCTCAGTCCTAAATGTCCGAACCCTTATCCTGAGACTATGTCCCCTACTTCTGGACTCTCCAGCCAGGGGAAACATCATCTCAGCATCTACTCTGTCAAGCCCTCTTAGAATCTTATGTGTTTCAATGAGATCACCGTTCATTCTTCTGAACTCCAGAATATAGGCCCAATCTGCTCAATCTTTCCTCGTAGGACAACCCTCTCAACCCAGGAATCAATCTAGTGAATTTTCATTGTACCGCCTCTAAGGCAAGTACATCCTTCCTTAGGTAACATTAAGCAAATGCTTAACAAAGGCACATCAACTAGAGACGAGTTACCAGTTTTTGTATTATGTTACAACTATGAAATAAAGCTCTCTTACTCCTCCCCTCCCACTCCCCCCTCCCCACATAGCTCAGCAAGTTCATCTAGCAAGTAGATGAGTCATATATTCTAGAATGGGCCACGGTATATTTTCCAGTCCGTGCTCAGTTAGCTTATTGCAGACAGGCTGACAATAGGGGTACTACAATTAGCCTCAGCACCTATGCGTTGTTGGGGGGGGGGGGCAGTTGGGGAGAGAACAACAGGTCCTTCCTCCTCATCACTATCCAGTGACCCTTGCTGGGGATGGGACTGCCTGGACACGTTCGGGTTACCTTTGATGCGCTCCCTGTAGTCCAAAATCCTGTGATGGTCACTGGCTCTCACATGACAAGTACCATTTGGTTGATGTACAAGAGGGGAACCAGTGTCTGTGGATCTGTATCCCAGAAGATGTCAATACTTCCAGAAGAGTAGGGGAAAAAAAATTGGAATCCAAAAGTGGGAGAAGTTATCAAGTGTATACAGACGGATCAAGTGTAATGTTTTTAGTGCAGTCAACATACAGAGTCCAACTAAATATGGAACCTGGAAGACTTTTACAAAAATTTACACAATGCACTTTGTAAAATCTTGTACAATTTGGAACCAAGCTCACGTATGCATTACTTACATTTACACCAAAATCAGGAGAGGTTGAACTCCAAATGGCACCAATGCTAGCTGTTGCTAACATGGCTTCAACTGCATGAATACTGTTTGGCAGATAACCTGTAATGAAACAAACAAACATTTAGACAAAAAAGTACTTAAAACCCTTACCCTACAGAAAAAAAACTTGTGTTTTATATAGTACCTTTCACAACTTTTTTTTTCAGGAGGTTCCAAAGAGTTTTACAGCCATTGCATTTCTTTTGAAGTGTAGTCAGTATTATGTAAGCAAACATGGCAGTCAATTTGTGCAAAGCAAGGTACCATAAACAGCAATAACATAAATGACCAGATAATGTGTTTTGGCGGTGTTGGTTGAGGTACAAATGTTGACACAGACACTGGGAGAGCTCTCCTGCTCTTCTTCAAATAGCGCCATCTCCACCTGAACAGCCAGATAATGGGTTTAAGGTCTTATCTAAAAGACAGCACTTACAACAGTGCCAGCCTGAATGATATACTCAAATCCTGGAGCAGGGCTTGAATCCATAAGTACCTAATTCAGAAGCAAGCATGCTATCACTAAACCAAGCTGAAAATTATAAACCACAGCTACATTTAGTTAGGACAACTGTTACTAGGCAACAATTAGAGCATTGTTACAATTAAACTGTGTGAGTGAAGAACACTGAACAGCATCACTTACTCATGTCAGCTAGGTTATACTGCTATTGCACATCCACAGGCATCCACACACTGCATTCATTGTGTTGCACATGCACAAAGGTGACAAGTTTCTGAATGAGGACAACGCATGTCTAGGTTCTATCACACAGTGCTCTGTAATTCATTTGAGTACCAAGGTTGAAGCCAATTTGGATTTGGTGGCTTTATCAGGATTTTTATACTGAACTTATACCACCTCATTCACAATGCAGTATAGAAATCCCAACATAACAAGGACATTAGTTTACAGCATGTAGCCCAACTGGTCAAACTGATGATTCCCAGAAACAGACCTCCTGTTCTGTATGGAGTGAGGCACTTAAAACTGTCCCTCGGATACCTTGCCTCATCTTTGCAAGCTACGCAAGTACAACAGGAGCATCGACGTGGAGAATGCAAATAGCCAAAAGATTCTGTGACCAGACACCAAATGCTTAGCTCCAAACATTGCAGTGAAAATGCAAACCAACTGGAAAGTTGATTAATAAGTCAATTAAGAAACACAATTATTTACAAGAGGTAATATAGTTAATCCTTCAGTAAAGGCCATTACCAACTTTGCTCCATCCACTGTTAGCTCATTTAGCTACTAATCTCTAATCTACACACAATAATTTAAATTTCATAATTATCCTCTTCAGGCATACGAGTTTAATATTTTTCTAATCATTGAATAAGTTACCAATCTCATTACTTTCTCTTAGGAAAAGCAGCCCACACAGTCTTCCAAAACAGATACGGTCTGAAGTGTTCAAATGTATTTCTCACAAGCTTAGAAATTAGACTTCTCCCTTCCCCCACTGGCATTAAACACATCACTTCCTCCTTTAAAGTGTTATAGCCCCTGAAATGAATAGAATCAAGGGCACTTTTAAGGCGATGTATTGGTACATGGCAGACAGAAATTTAAAAAGTCTCTTTATTCTTCCACAAAGATACACTTCAATGCACTACCATCTTAAGTATCAAATTTCACAAGGTTTGCAATCCACACTTCTCTGTGGCACTATATGAAGATTAATTTAGTCCAGTCAAACTTAAAGTATGTATAATTTGGAGAAACTATAATATAGGATGTCTATATTTTCTGGTCAGTTTTATTTTTTGCCATAAAAAGGACCCAGGGTAAATCCCACCTAACAATTATGTTCAGTGTAATGTTCCCCAGTTACACAAGCACATCATTTCAAAGACTATCAATTTCTCTCCATGGAAGATTATACAGGGTAACTGGATAACGAGCAATTTTTGTTCACCGCTGGGTCGCTACCTAATAGAATATACCCTGCACAGATTACCATATTGGTGATGGTCAACATGTTGCTTTAATTAAATATATGACTACCTTTAACAAATAGCTTGCATCAACATATAGAGTGCACATTTTACTTGTCAGCTTGATGAAAAAAAAATTCAGGCCAACACTAACAGCTTTGAAAAAGGGCTAAGGTTTGTACTGGAAATTTAAAAAGCTTGCTTAGAGTTGATATTGTCAAAGGCACTTGCTGACCTTGTATTTCAAGAACATGAAAGCATTTACAAATGAAGCATAATGTTCGTTTAAGCATTTATAATATATAATGTCACGACCCTCAATACTTAATTGAGCTGACATCCCAATACCGGAAAGAAAATAGGTGTTTCAGAAGAGCTGCCAGGCTAACTCTAAAAGCCCTCCTCAGCATCCAACAAATAATTATTGAAGGTTTTTGTAAGGTATAGCATTAAAGAAATTTCAAATATTGTTATTTCACAAACTTTTAAAGTTAAGTGTGCAAATGATTAGTTTATTGGAAGTTAAAACTCAACATGCTACTCTTTGCCTCACCTCTTCCAAAAGAAACTGTGAACTTAGCGCATGCAATTTCATTCTTCCCCCTCCAATTTATTGCAAGTACTTGCAAACAGCTGCTTCTTGGAAATGATGCACTTAAAAATAGGTCAATTCCACCAGACATCCCACTCAGTAAATGGACCAGTTTAAGACTCACTGTCAAAGATAATATTTTCTCCTCACACAATCATGTGCTCAAAAAGACAAGCAATGTGACCCAGGCCTCTGAAAACACCACTCAAACCAAAAAATGGAGCAGTCGTTTGCATCTATTGAGAGCACTCATTTATGGCTGCATATAGTTACACCACTATTCCCGGCCAGAATGGAGATGATTGAGTAAATACCCCGCTTTGAGACTGCATTGCTGTAAGTGACTGGGATTGATTTTACACACATAATTTGTATCATGTAACTATTCTCCACTCACTGCATTTTGCTGGAGAAATAATCCTGCTTTCATCAGGACACTATGCTGTAGTTTCAGTCATGAGTTCTGTTTGCTGTAGTTTGCAGGGACTCTGGTTAAATAGACTCGATTTGCTGAGCAAATAGACTATTTAAATAGACTCTGCTGTAAAATAGATTGTTTGCTGTGAGTCCTGCTGTAAGTCCCACCCCGCCTCCAACTCATTGGCAGGCTGCTACAGTGGTATCAATATTCACTTCACTCATTTATGGTTTTGAGGACAACATTCAGAGCATTTTGTCAGCCAAAACAAGGGTGCAGCTAGCCATCTGCAATGTTAAATAAATTATTGACCTCTCCACTTATTGAGTGGTCTAAAATTTTACATACTGGAACAGGACATCACAGTGAGTGAATAAATGTATAGATGCAAAATTCCAATTAAACATTTGATCAATAGGAATTACATTACTTCCTTCCTATATTTTAATAAGCAATTTGCTAATCCCTAGAAGGAACTGTTTAACTGATCATACGTATGGCAATGATCTTAAAAGAGTGCAATAATAGTACAAGCCCTCTAGCGGAGATGTTAAAGGGTGCAAAACGTACCAATTCATTGGGAAAGGAGATTAAAAACGAACACTCAAATTATCAAGGCAAACCAATTCCAATGAAGAGTCACACCCAAAAGCATTAACTAACTTTTAAGATGTTGACTGACCTGCTGTGCAATTCCATAATTTCAGAGTTTTATTTCAGATTTCAAGTATTCGTGTTTTTTTTTAAAAAGACAAACCAATTATACTTCCCCGCAAAAACCACTGCAGATCAAGAAACCAAGGTTGTTACCAGCTACTTTTATAACTATTTTATTAAAATTAATATTTTGATACAATTTATATGCACTAAAACCAGGAATATGAGACCAATATATTTCAGAGAAGTCATTAACGAAAAAAGGTAGTGCTATTTGATGGTCAATTTGTCTAATTCTTGAATATTCATAAAACATACATAGACACAGGTCAATTGAACTATATGACAGAAAGGAGTGTACATTTTAAAAGCTGAAGAGACTTACAGGTACCCAGAGGGTTAAATGAAAGCCTAAAATCACATGAAAAATACGACCTCTCCCACTGAAGTGAACTGAAAGATGGTGCAACTCATACCGAATTTAATAGTGCTGAGAATGTAAAATAATTTTGTTATAACCTATACTTGGGGAGTTTCACAATCTGAATCCTATTTAAAGGCAGAGTAAAAAAAAATTACCAAGAATTATCAATTCACCTGCCTTTATCGATACATTCAATATTTTTCTTTAAATAATTAATCTTGATGACTAGGATAACTGCAGTCGAAATAATTGCTGAGTTTAAGACTGTAGGAGAAATTAATCAACACCACCACTCAAATGCATTACTACAACTCCCTGAATTATTGATCATCATCACTGATACAATCAAGCCCTCTCACGCAGTTGTCATTAGCAATTCTACCCAGCTGGTTCCTCTAAAGAAATTGCACTCAATGTTCAAAATGAGAACCAGGTTGTATTTTAGGGGGAAAAAAGCAATTTGCTTTTATAACCATCAGGAAAACACCTTAAACACTCATGAGGCTGAACCATACCAGTTACAGACAATACTCAAATCCACTGGAGTAATGAGGTTTGAGCAAAGAACTTCAAATTTCAGAAGCACATATCATAAAACACATTTTAAAAGACATAACAACACTCGTAATTATGAGTGAACACTAGAATGAAATAATTCAAATATATCCTGAAAATTGGATTCAAAATCATAAACAGTTCTTTGTCAAGGATTGACTGTGAAACGGTCATAATGGGCTCAATTTTAAAACCGAGCCAGGAGGGGGCGGGGGGTCAAATTGAGGTCGGAAAACCCATTAGTACGGGTTTCCCGGACGTCCTTACAATTTTGACGCAAGGACGTCTTTTATTTTTTTTTAAATCGGTTTCTCATCCGACTGGCCGACCTCAGTTGGATGGGAGACCAGCCAGGGAGAGGACATCTTCAGGTAAGTCTGCAGGTAAGTCTTTGTTTGTATGGATGGCGGAGGGGGGGGGGGAAAAAAAAGAGAGGGGCATGGGGGCATAGGTTGGCACAGGCGTCGTGAGTCATGGGGGATGGAATCGCAGGGTCCACGATCGTTGAGGGGGAGGATTGGGGGTCGGAGGATCTGAGTGCGGGGGAGAATTGGGGGTCCCCAATCGGGGAGGTGGGGGGGGGGGGGGGGGTCAGTGCAGGTAGGCTTGTTGGGCCTGGGGGAAGCACTCTTGCTCCTCCGGGGCCACAAGGCGTAAAACAGGCCTGGGAATCCCGGCCTCCCGGGGTTGAAATTGGGAAGTCCAGAAAAATGGAGGCCCGAAGCCTCCTTGGGAGCGAAATGGTCGCCCGCCCCTCTTCTCGCCCCAGTGAAAACCGGAAATGGGCAGGTTGAGGGCGGGTCTGAGAATGGTGGCAATTTCCAATGCCCCCCGCCCCGCCCCTAACCCACCCATTTTTCAACATTAAAATTGAGCCCAATGTGTCTGGTTTTAAATGACTATTTATGCCCAAAACTTGAATTAATCGTAACTAGATAAAATTCAAATAGATGTGACTTTGCCCAATTTAGAGTCAGAAATGAATCTGGAGCTCACTTCCTTGGAAAAGCAGCTCTGAGTTTTCAGGTGAACTATTCTGTAGCACATCCCATCATTCTGTAATTGTTCTCATGGGATACACAACCATGGCCAGCTAAGGATGTGTGTGTTAGTACTGCAGGTCACAATCGAATTTGAAAGTAGTACACCTACACATCCACCAACATATGAAGTGAGATAACAAGCACCTTCCTAAACCTCTCCCCTCATGCTCAAGAGTGGATCAATTTTAAAAAGGGGTTTTGCTTAGTCTTGCATCATCTGGTTACTGAGCACTGAGTGATGGAGTTAGTAGAGATAAAATGTATTTATAGCCATGTGCTATCTTTCATATCTCTCGCTAGTAGCATATTTAAAGTGGAGGTAAGCAGTTTACTTGAGTAGGACACAGCCTTTTGCAAACAAATCTTAACTGATAGCAACATACACACACACACACAGTCAAGCCCAATATTTGAAGAATAAACTAACCAGTGCGTGAATGGTCATGGAAGCATTTTAATAGTAGTTCAGGGTTATCGGTAACAGTGTAGAAGGAATGTAAATTTTTAATTTTACAACAACCTAAAAATACCGTATGATGTAAACACAAGGCAGTAGGCTTTAATCAGGTAGTAGCTTACTGGTTTTGGTACTGGACTAGCAACGCAGAGATCGTGAATCAATTTCCACCATAGAAAATTGTAATATTAAATTCAATAAATCTGGTACTTTGTGAGCAAGCACCAGAAAAATGACCACAAAAGCTGCCGATTTCCATTAAAAAAAAATTGGTTAACTAATGACATTCCGAGAAGTGAACCTTGCAATATGTGGTTGACCTTTAATGCTCTCTGAAGCTGTAAAACCATTACAAAATAGAATATTGGATGAATCTATCAGTATAGACTCAAGCATCAGGATAATACTCGGCAATCCCAGCCTAGTTGGCCCTGCAAAGTCCTCCTCAGCAATATCTGGAGACTGGTGCTCAAGTTGGGAGAGCTGTCACATAGACTATTCAAGAAATAACCTGTGTAGACAAAATTAGAGTCATATCTTTCAGCCAACATCCCAGACTCCTCAAACACCATCTCTTATATGGCCCATCCCACCAGCAGGATAGCGGTGGGTTGGGGGGGGCGCTGTGTATACAAAGTCTTGGCTTCAAAGTGAGATCAAAACTGAGCAATCAGGCCCTGTGGGCCATCACCAACAGCAGAATTGTATACCACCACAATGTCTGGGTCCAACACATCAATCACTACTCCATCAAGCTGGGAGATCAATCCTGGTTCAAGGGGAGTGTAAAAAGGCATGCTAGAAACAGCACCAGGTACACCTTAGAATGGGGCACCTAGAAAGTGAAATTATAGCACAGGGTTATCTGCATGCCAACATTAAAAGCAGCTGGATATTGTCAGAGCTTAGTGATTCCAGAGGAAATAGCCCCAGCACATCCAGTGGACAATGGCGATGAACAACAAATCATAAAGAGGAGGAGGCTCCATGAACATCCTCATCCTCAAACATGGTGGAGCCCAGCACGCGAGTGTTTGCAAGAACCTTCAGCCAAAAATGCAGAATGGACAATACCACTCAGCCTCCATCCAAAGTCCTCCGTATCATAGATGAGAAAATCCAGCCGATTTGGCACACTCCACGTGACATTAAGAAGCAGCTGCGTATACTGAACAAAGCGAAAGCTATGAGCCCCAGTTACATTCCAGCTGCAGTGCTGTAGACCTGCACACCAGAACTAGCTGGCTACCCAGCCAAGCTATTCCAGTGCAGCTATGGCACTGGCATCTATGTGGAAGATTGCCCAGCTATGTTCTACTCACAAAAGACAGGACAAATCTAATGCAGCTAATTACCACCCTATCAGCCTCTACCCACCAACACCCCCGCCTCCCCACCCCCCCATCACCAGCAACACGATGAAAGAAGTGATCAATAGAACTATTAAACAACAACTAATCACCAATAATCAGCTCACTCAATGCTCAGTTCATATTCTACCAGAACCATTTAGTTCCAGACCTCATCAGTCTTGATCCCGAAATGGACACAAGAACAGGATGACGACTGTGGTTGTCAGAAGCCAATCATCGCAGTCGCAGAACATCGCAGCAGGATTTCCTCAGGACACCATCCACAGCCAAACCATCTTTAGGTTTTTCATCAATGACCTCAGTCACAAGGTCAGGAGTGGGGCTGTTCCTTGATGATTCTATAGTGTTCAGCTCCATTCACTACTCATCCAGTAAAGCAGCTGTGCCAGCCTACATCATGACCTGGGCAACATTCAGGTTTGGGCTGACAAGTGGCAGGTAACAATCATGCCATGAAGTATCAAGCAATGACCATCTTGAACAAAAAATGGCCTAAACACCTTCAACAGCAACACCACTACCTTGTCTCCCACCATCGTGAGAGTCACCATTGACCAGATCCTGAACTGGATTAGCCACATCACCACCACGGATATAAAAGCAAGGCAAATGCTGGGTGCTCCGCGTCAAGTGGCTTACCTCCTGACACCTAAATGCCTCTCCATCATCTACAAGGCTCAAGTCAGAAGTGTGATGGAATCGCTGGCCTCGATGGATTTGGCCACAACACTCAAGAAGCTTGATGCCATCCAGAGTAAATCAGTTTGCTTGACTGACACTCCTGCAACTGAACTCAATATCCACCCTCTCCAATACTGGCGAATTGTGGCTGCAGTATGTACTATCTACAGGATGCACTTACTTTGCCAGCACCTCCCAGCCCAGTGATCTCTACCATCAAGAAGGATGAGCAGCAACATCATGGGAACACCATCGCCTGCAAGGTCCCCTTCAAGTCACACTCCATCCTGAGAGGGCATATTCTTCCATTCCTTAGAAATTGCTGCGTCAAATCGTACAATTCCCTAACTAGAACCAAGACCAGAACAACTGCAGCAGTTGAAGGAGAAGGTCCATCACCACCTTCTCGGGGCAACTGAGAATGAGCAATAAATATGCAGTGCATAGCAAAGATCCCACAATACTCCTCCAACAACATGCCATAACCCCAAATATTGTCCCTACAACATGCTTCAATCCTAAATAGAAGAACTGGCATGCATAGAAGGACTTGCATTTATATAGTGCCTTTCACAACCTCAGGCAGTCCCAAAGCGCTTTGCAGTCAATGAAGTACTTTTGAAGTGTAGCCACCATTGTAATGTGGAAAACATTACAATACTGCCCTCGCAACCTGCTTCAACCCAAATACTGCTCCCAAATTATGCCTCCCCCCTCTCCCCCCCACCCCATCACCATACAGCACTCCCCATTGTACAAATGTGACATTTTATCTCCAGTCATTTTTAATGCCATTTTTGAAGGAAAGAGCTTGCATTTATATATCATCTTTCAGGACCTCACAATGTCCCAAAGCGCTTTACAGCCAATGAAGTAGTTCTGAAGGGTAATCACTGTTGTAATGTAGGAAGCGCAGCAGGCAATTTGCACACTAAGATCCCATAAATAACTGATAATTACCAGATCATCTGTTTTAGTGATATTGGTTGAGGGATAAATATTGACCAGGACACCGGAGCGAACTCCCCTGCTCTTCTTCAAATAGTGTCATGGGATCTTTTATGTCCACCTGAGAGGGCAGACAGGATCTCAGTTTAATGTCTCATCTGAAAGACGGCACCTCTAACAGTGCAGCACTCACTCAGTACTGCACTAAAGTGTCAGCCTAGTTTATGTGTAAAAGTCTCTGAAGTGGGACTTAAACCCACAGCCTTCTGACCCAGTAGCAACAGCGCTACCACTGTGCCAAGCCTGACATCTAATAGGCTGATATCATTTTAGTACAAGATTCTCAATTTGTGCAACATTTTACACTTTTAATTTACATTGATTACAAATTGAGCAAGCTTCTCCAAGTGATTTCACTTAGTACACCTGCTGATTTCAGAGAGACTTTCCTTTCACCTGTTAACACAGTATAGCAGGTTGACCAAAAATCAACAAAACTGCATGAAAGATACTATTTCTTCAAAAAAAAAGGGCTTAGATTTCCAAATTAGGCCAGAATTCAGACTTCTCTAAATACTGAAATATTAACCTATTTCTATCAAATTGTCCATTTAAAAATTAATCAGGAAAACATTGGGCTGGAAGTTGCTTTAAAAAGAACGGTGAGCTCAACAGCGCTCACTGCTGTTAGTGGACAAATAAAAGAGCAAGTTCCGTCGTTCGCAGATACACAGACAAACGGGGAAATCTGAATCTTGCTCTTCCTGGTTCGCCGGCGATCTGTCAGCTTCGCCTTAAAGGCTATTGCCAACTGCAATCAACAGACCAGTGCCAACTTGCTCTACTGCTCAGCTGGCAAGTAACGAATATTGCCACAAAACAGGTATGCTTAAATATACCAGGCCTAAACTAAGTTTTAACAGCAGGGTAAGTCTTAATGACTGCCAAACAACTAAAAATTAATTTTAAAAATGTGGAGTCTCATTACTCCTTATTGTGGAATGTGTTTTTAAAACTTTTTTCTTCTCTCTCTTTTATTTAATTCGGTTATTTCTTACCCTCTCTTTTTTCCGCTGTCTAGAACTGTTTTTACAAATGATTTTATTGTTATAGCTTTCACTTCCTGGTTTTTACGTTGCAGTTTGTACTTCAAGGTTTCGACTCTTCGCGGCTTTTCAAGGATGTTGCAATCTGAGTGGTCGAGGGGAGAGATCGCTCCTCTCATTTCTTCCACAGGTCCTAGCTTCGCTGGAGTTAATACTGGGCTCTTCTCCACTTCCTATTTAAGGAAGTGCCCGCTGCAAGTTAGTGGGTTAGTATAAATCTATGGAGTGGCGAGCGCCCTTTATTCGCCGCTCGGAGCAATTTACAGGCCAATATATCTTGCTGTTACCTTCCACTCTCCCACCCCAAAAGCATATTCTTACTTATAGCAGAATTTTACTGCCACACAAGCATGTTTGACGACAGCCAGTTGAGTACTACAGAGTGTACAGATCCTGATCAAATGGTCCTGTTTGGTACTGTGCCAATATCCTCAGAGACAGGCCGCCTACCAATCTGTAGCAGACCTTGAATCAACACAACTTCTCCTCTTGACAAACTGCATGCACGGAGTGATCACCTACTTGATCAAACAAAGTCAAATGTAACCAATTTTTTTTTAATGGACTATCCTAAGCTCTAAGTGATTATTTTGTGGTGATAAAGCAACTCCATGAACTATGAATTTAAAACTGGCCGCTAAGGAGCATTAATAGAGATTACCCTTGTGTAATACCAGCAGGCAAGTCTGTTATTTACTTAAACACTTACATCTGTTATTTCTGGTAATGATGCAACCATACCAGGCCAGGGAATATCAATGCATTTGTGGCCATTCTAATTAAACCTATTTTAACTCCAACTAGATGATATACTTCAGTAACTCAGTATTGCTGTCTCCCACAACATTAGCAAAACAGCTTTACAGTGACTCAGCACTCATGCATCAACATAAAATCAATTTAATTACTTCACTATGGTGCACCAAAGTAGTCAGCATTTTTCTGGTAGATTTGTAGATGGGTTAATAGTAATACATAACTAGTATAGTGAAATTGGTCCAGAGGTTAGACTTGATTTTCATTATGCTGGAGATGGGGAGGGAGAATTAAGGGGGCAAAACACAGAATTTCTATTTTGATTTCTCAGAACTACACTAAACTGAGTCACCAACAGGCAATTTGTTTCCTTGTTTCCTTGCCTCCGCCCCCAGCATACAAAAAGAATGCATCCTACCCTGGATTAGCCTCATAACGTAAGTAAATCTGTATTATGCTGCTGCTGTGGCCTCTTGTACTTCATTAGGAGCTTAAGCACATGATGCCTGTGTGCTTAAGCTTTACCTCGTACACAATGACTGCTGTTTTTTCAAGAATGCTCATCACAGATTACCTGAAGTGACTAGCAGTTAAATAACAACAGAACAAAAAGGGAGTAGATCTGTAGAATAAGTCCCAGTCAAAAAGGAATTATTGGGCCTGAATCTGCTGAAAAATCACACCATAGTAATGGTGCATCTACAGCGCACACTATTATGGTGCAGAAATGCCAGGAAAATATGGTTCAAGCGAGACACGCCATAATTTGTTGAACCTTTGCTCTGCACCATAGAGACACTCACTGAAAAAGATGAACAGGTAATTATCATAGTTCCATCCCCCATTAAAATCAATGGTGAGATTGAGTTTGCTGAAATAACACCACTCTGATCGCCACAGTCATTTAGACCCTTGCAGAATGGCATTGGAGGGCTCAGAATCAGTAAAGTATTCAATCGCACAGCGGGCTGCTGGAGGGCAACACCTTTACTATCTTGTAGGAACAGCATTGAAATATTAAACCTCAATTAAGCAATAAGAGTGTTTTGACAGCCAGGTATGTACTGATTACCCCCGACTGATATTTTTACATTAATATTTATTGAGCTCGTGTACCAATATGCCATGGGATCACAGGCAGTTCGGAAAACAATCCTACGGATACAGGTCCCTTCTTAACGCCGATTTATATATTTGTGCCATTTCAGTACAAGCAGCGGTGCTCCTCCAGGGCCCACAAAAATAATATGGGCCGCTGTTGCCCCGAGACCCCCCAACCTCCGCAATCGCAACCACCCCTCCACCCCCCGCAACTTACATTGCTGGTGGCAGCTCCAACTCGATATTCAGGCTCTAATCTGGCGAGCTGACGCCTGTTTGGCACAATGCAGCCACCGGAATTGTCCAGCCGACCAGTGCTTCCAAGATCTAGCCCAGTGTGAGCTGGTGCATTTGGGTAAAAAAAAATTATACTCTGAATGGATGTCGGGATGGTGCTGTGGAAGAACAGAGGGATTTGGAGGTTCAAAGTCAGAGGGCATTAAAGGCAGCACCTCAGGTTGTTAAGGTAGTAAACAAAGCTAATGGAATTGTAGGTTTCATCACAAGAGATACATAATTAAAAAGCCAAGAGGTTATGATGAGCCTTTATAAATCCTTAATAAGATCTCACAGTACTGTGTGCAGTATTGGACTCCACACTCTTGCAAGGATATTGACACTTTGAGAGGAGTTTTTCTTTCATTCATTCTCAGGATATATGCGTCGCTAGCAAAGCCAGCATTTATTGCCCTTCCCTAGCTGCTCTTGAGCAGGTGGTGGTAGTGGGCCTTCTTCTTGAAGAACTGCAGTCCATGTGGTGAAGGTTCCCCCACAATGCAGTTAGATAGGGAGTTCCAGGATTTTCACCCAATGACGATGAAGGAACGGTGATATACGTCCAAGTCGGGATGGTATGACTTGAAGGCGATGGTGTTCCCTTGCACCTGCAGCCCTTGTCCTTCTAGGTGGAGGTCGTGGGTTTGGGATGTGCTGCCAAAAAAGCCTTGGCGAGTTGCTGCAGTGCATCCCGTAGTTAGTACACACTGCAGCCACTGTGCACCGATAGTGGAGGGAGAGAATGTTTAACATGGTGGAGGGTGTGAACGTTTAACATAGTGGAGGGATGCCAAGCAAACAGACAATTTGTCCTGGATGATGTTGAGCTTCTTGAGTGTTGTTGCAGCCGCATCCATCCAAACAAGTGGAGAGTATTCCATTACACACCTGAATTGTGCCTTGTAGATGGTGGAGAGGTTTTGGGGAGTCAGAAGGCGAGTCACTCGCTGCAGAATACTCAGCCTCTGACCTTCTCTAGTAGCCACCGCATTTGTGTGGCTGGTCCAGTTGAGTTTCTAGTCAATGGCGAATACACCACACATTCACTAGAATGTTGCCTGGTATGAGGAAATACATATACAAAGACAGACTTGAAAAACTAGGTCTATTTTCATTAGAATACAGATTACAGGTCCCAATGATAGAAGAGATTTATAACAGTGGGCAAGAAAAACAAGTTATGAGGCTGTGGAATTTATTTCCAAGGTTAGAGGTTGAGGCAGATACTATGTCAACGTCAAAGATTAGTTTGGACAGGTGGATGAAGGGAAAGGGGAGGGCTATTTACTTGTGGTGGAGGGTAAACGCGACATGGAACGGTTGGGCTGAATAGCCTGTTTCTGTGTTATAACTTCTTTGTATTAAGTATGAATAACTTCTTTAGTACCAGTTCTCTTTGAATAATAACCTCCACTAATTGTGTTGCACTCCCCTCTGGTGTTTCTAAAATCCCAGTAACCACCTCGGCTGGGAAAGCCGAGTCAAAAGTACTTATTTAAAGTTTTGGGTCCGAAACGTTAACTTGTCTGTTCTCTCCAAAGATGCTACCTGATGACCTGCTGAGTGTTTCCAGTATTTTGGGTTTTGTTTTAGGTTTCCAGCATCTGCAGTTTTTTTTGCTTTTTGTACTTTGTCAATCCCTCATTGTCTACTAAAAGCTTTCCTCCTTCATCTTTTAGCAGCCTTACCTATAGCTTGACTTTATTGTGTACTCTTAATACCAACATGCAAATAGAAAGCTTTTTATTGCCCTTTATATTTTTGCCTGATTTTCCCTCCTCTTGACCTTTCTAATTTCCCTTTTTGTAGCTTTCTTATATACACATTGTATAACATATACCTATATCTCTGTCCTGATTTTCATTTTTATCTTGCTTGCAAACACTAAACGCATCTTTTTTCAGTTTCAAATTTGATCTGATCTCCCTCTTCATCCATGGAACCCATCTTCAAAACAGTCCCTTTCTTCTGTACTTTAATTTTATTTGATTTGTACCCTTTCCACCTCCTTTAAATATTTCCCTATTGCTGATTTACAGTTCAATTTGATAAATTTTCCTTCCATTTAATTGAATAGTTTGTTGTGGATTTTGTTTTCCTTCTGTTCTTATATTGAACCTAATTATATTGTGGTCACAGTGGGGGTAATTTTGACTTTGGACGACAGTGTAAAACGAGCGATGTCGGATCAGCCGCCCATGGTACATCTCCCAATTTTCATTTCTACTGACTTAAATGAAAATGAAAAATCGGGAGAGATGCATAATGGACGGCTGATCCGATAGCGTTCATTTTACATGATCGTCCGAAGTCAAAACTACCTCCTGTTTCTCAAGTGTTCCCCTGCTGGCTCTGCTTCATCACCCAGAACCAGATCAAGTGGTGTTTACTTCCTTGTTGGAGGAGCAGCATACTGCTCAAGAAAGCAGTCCTGAACCTGCTCCAAAAATAAATTCCCTTGCTCACCGTAAACATCGTCCCTATCCCAATCTACTTTTGCATAATTAAAATCACTCACAAATATAACACTATTGTTAATGCACACCTCTCTAATTTGTCTATAAATTTATCCTCAACTTCTTTTCCAGTGCTCAGCAACCTATAATATATTTCCAGCAATGTGATTGATCCCTTGCTATTTCTCAGCTCAATCCAAAAAGGTATTCTGTTTGGATCACCTTTCTACATAAATACTTACGCTGTGATGCTACGATATTATAGAATCGTACAGCACAGAAGGAGGCCATTCAGCCTATCGTGCCTATGCTGGCGCTTTGTAAGAGCTATCCAATTAGTCCCACTCCATTGCTCTTTCCCCATAGCCTTGAAAATGTTTCCTTTTCAAGTGTATATCCAATTCCCTATAGAAAGTTATTGAATCTGCTTCCACCACCTTTTCAGGCAACGCATTCCAGATCATCATAACTCGCTGCATGAAAAAAATCTCATCTCCCCCGATTCTATTGCCAATTATCTTAAATCTGCATCCTTTGGTTACCGACCCTTCTGCCAGTAGAAGCAGCTTCTCCCTATCAACTCTATCAAACCCCTCATATTGTCTCTAATTATTACTGCAATCCCTCCTTTCTTGCTTCCGTAACACTCTATCCATCCAAAAGGTTTTATACCCAGGAATATTTCATTGTCAATCCTGACCCAGTTGCAGCCACATTTCAGTTACCATTATTACACATGATGTTCTATTTTAATCAATGACACAGCATGTGCCCTAACATACATATATTTTGGTTTGAAAATTCCCCCAGTGTTCCAATTTTTTCTTCCCACATCCTGATTTTCAATTGGCACCTTATTTGAAAATCAATAGCAGTCTAAAACAGCCCAGAGGGTATCACGTATACAACCCATTAGATTATAAACTTATTAAAATGAATCTTATTCTACAAAGTATAAGTTTACCATTTATTTTAACAGAAAAAGTCAATCCTTGCTTTAGGATCAAACACCTAATTCGATGCAACGTATCTTCCATTTATAAAAGATCTGCAGCAAAAGAAATCCGATTACTAACATTTTCCACAGAAGCAGGATTATGCAAATAGAACAAGGCGAACTTCCAAAAGCTTTCACTTGAGTTGCAGATGGATCATTTGTGCAATCAATTATCAACAAAACTGGTTGCAAAATTATGTCTAATCCAATGGAAGATGCTGGTTTGAGTCAGAATGTAGGATGTGGCAAGAGCCCTTGTATAACCTGATGTGTATTGATACAAATGTGATTAAATATCAGACTACCCTTTGGCTACACACCAACTTGAACAGCAGGCAAATTCTTACTCTTACAGGAGAGCAGTACAGTGAAACAGTTATTCAGCACATTTCCTTCTGAGCTGTGATGGCAAATAGACCCATTCCTATGCACCAATCATAGCACTGAATCTAGAGGGAGTGAACCCTATGGGTTTCGATTGAATTACTCAGCACCTCAGCTAATTTAGCTAAAGGTTACTGATGATTCCTGTACCAGTTTTCTAGACCTATTTCTTTTTTTAATTAAGACCTGCTTTATTGTTGCTAACTGCCTTGAAAAGGCTGCCAAATATCCCCTCACACAGGAGAAATTTAAACTAAAAACAGGTCAGCCTCACCCAATCAATTCATTTAATTTGTTTCACCTATACACTAATTTAATAAGTTACCTACCATGCCACATTTCAAAGCTGATAAGTTGAATCAGACAAGACAGTCCTCTTCTTTACAATGGCAGCATTGTAATAACGACCGCACCAATGCTAAAATTGCAGCTGCCAAGTAAATAAGGCAAATTCTTCCTCTGGAGGCACCAACAGCCACCTGGCTCCAGGAATGTCAATACCTGGGCTGCAAGTATAAATGCAGCAGCCTGGTGCCAGGCTGCAGGTGGGCTGAATGCCAATTTTGTTCTCGGACTTCTCACCACGAACTTTCTCCAGCCATAAAGGATCGTCTGATGCTAGAAATTAACTCGCAAATCAAAACTATGATGGAGGAGCCGTTGTTTATTTGTTGCTCCTGTGCCTTGGAACCCCACACTGCAACAGATGCACTGGCAGAAAAAGCTGGTACTCTACAAAAATAGGTCTGTAATATAGAGGGAGCATCAAAACATGCAAATTATAAAGAAAGACTTGCATATCGCGCCTTTCATGACCTCAGGATGTCCCAAAGCGCTTCACAGCCAACTAAGTACTTTATATAAACAAGTGTAGTCACTGTTGTAATGTAGGAAATACGGCAGCCAATTTGCACACAGCAAGGTCCCACAAACAAAATGTGATAATAAATAGATAACCTGTTGGTTGAGGGATAAATATTGGCCAGGACGATTAAGGTAATTATGTTAGTTAACATTTCAAACTTAAGTCAACCATACCACCTGCTGGATTATTGATTTGAATGCCACAATCTTTTTTTCAGAAGCCAGTGCAGAGGCAAAGCATTTTCACCAACACACAGCGGGACATTGCAGAAGAAGTGAAACAGGCTACCCTTTCAAATACAAACACATTGCTTCATTCACTGAATCATTTCACCAAATGCCATACCAGTTAAAACTTGTGTGTAGACATCCAGAGCAATGTTTTTTTAATATACCAGCTTTCACTTTCTAATTTAACATACCAGCTTTCACTTTCTAATTTAACATATTTAAATGCTTGAGATACTAGAAAATGGATTGCTTAAAGCATTTACTTTGTTAAAACAGAAATGAAGAGTGCTGGTTTAGAAGTCAAAAAGGTACCTACCAACAACTCTATCACCTTTCTTCACTCCCATCTTCCGGAGAGCTGCAGCGTACAAAGCCACATCTCT
Organism: Heptranchias perlo; assembly: GCF_035084215.1. Classification (NCBI taxonomy): domain Eukaryota; kingdom Metazoa; phylum Chordata; class Chondrichthyes; order Hexanchiformes; family Hexanchidae; genus Heptranchias; species Heptranchias perlo. The sequence continues at coordinate 22,434,104 of NC_090349.1, read as the reverse complement.
CTTTAATTCTCCAAACGTCACTTTGACAATCTCCTCCTTACCTTCCGCTGTTAAGCAATACAACGCACAGATTAAAACCTGATACCAGAAATTCAGCACAAAAGCAAAACTAGCAAGTCAAACCCCATAACCCAATCATATTAGGTGTGTACACCATTTAGAAAGAAGCATGCATAGATGATGCTGCCAATGTCACCGTAAAGGAGGAGGTAGTAGAGAAATTGGATAGGATAAAAATAGATGAAGAGGAGGTACTTAAAAGGTTGGCAGCGCTCAAAGTAGAAAAGTCACCCGGTCGGATGGGATGCATCCTAGGTTGCCGAGGGAAGTAAGGGTAGAAATTGCAGAGGCCCTTTGCCACAATCTTCCTTAGGTTTGGGAGCAGTGCCAGAGGACTGGAGGATTGCAAATGTTGCACCCCTGTTCAAAAAAGGAGAGGGATAAACGCGGCAACTAAAGGCCAGTCAGCCTAGTGTCAATGGTGGGGAAACTTTGAGACACAATAATCTGGGACAAAATTAATTGGCACTTCATAAAATATGGGTTAATAAACGAAATCCAGCACGGATTTGATAAAGGCAAATCGTGTTTTACCAATTTGATTGAGTTCTTTGATAAAGTAATGGAGAGGTTTGATGAGGGTAGTGTGGTTGATGTTGTGTATATGGACTTTCAAAAGGCATTTGATAAAGTACCACACAATAGATTTGTTAGCAAAATTGAAGCCCATGGAATAAAGGGGCAGTGGCTGCGTGGATACGTAATTGGCTAAGGGACAGAAAGCAAAGAGTAGTGGTGAACAGTTGTTTCTCGGACTGGAGGGAAGTGTGCAGTGGTGTCCCCCAGGGGTCGACATTGGGACCATTGCTCTTTTTGATATATATTAATGACCTGAACTTGGGTATACAGAGCATAATTTCAAAGTTTGCTGATGGCATGAAACTCAGAAACGTAGTAAGCAGTGAGAAAGATATTAACAGACTTCAGGAGGACAAAGACAGACTGGTGAAAAAGGCAGACATGTGAAATTTAACGCAGAGAAGTGATGCATTTTGGTAGGAAGAATGAGGTGAAGCAATATAAACTGAATGGTACAATTTTAAAGGGGGTGCAAGACCAGAGAGACCTGGGGATGTATGTACACAAATCTTTGAAGGTGGCAGGATAAGTTGAGAAGGCTGTTAAAAAAAGCATAGACAGTTATTCTAAACCTTTATAAAACACTGGTTAGGCCCCAGCTAAAGTACCATGGCCAATTCTGGGCACCACACTTTAGGAAGGATGTCAAGGCCTTGGAGGCAGTGCAGAGGAGATTTACTAGAATGGTACCAGGGATGAAAGACTTCAGTTACGTGGAGATACTAGAGAAATTGGGGTTGTTCTTCTTAGAACAGAGAAGGTTAAGGGGAGATTTGATAGAGGTGTTCAAAATCATGAATGGTTTTGATGGAGTAAATAAGGAGAAACTGTTTCCAGCGGTAGAAGGGTCGGTAACCAGAGGACATGGATTTAAGGTGATTGGCAAAAGAACCAGAGGCGACACGAGGAAAACATTTTACGCAGCAAGCTGTTATGGTCTGGAATGCACTGCCTGAAAGGGTGGTGGAAGCAGGTTCAATAATACCTTGTAAAAGGGAAATGGATAAAAACTTGAGTGGGGAAATTTTGCAGGGCCATGGGGAAAGAGCAGGGGAGTGGGACTAATTGGATAGCTCTTTCAAAGAGCGGGCACAAACACAATGGGCCGAATGACCTCCTTCTACGCTGTATTCTATGATACCCTCCAGCAATAATGAATGTGAACACGCACTTCTACCTCAGAAACTGCTTCAGGTAAACCAGCAGATTTTTTAATGGTTTTCAAAAATAATTGTTTGCTATATCTTCCACTGGTGACATGATTCTCACAACAACTGTAACTTGGATACTAAACAACTGACAAGATTTAATAATGGACTAATTGTGACTTTTGGTAGAAGCTATTCAGAACGCCTATATTACAAGGTAAGGGCTGATTTTTCTGAGTTCACACTGGCAGTGGGGAGCGTTGTTTGCCGGCCACACATAGTAAACATGTCGCCCTCGGGTTTCTGTCCTGGAGTTTTCCCTGATTACCTTTAGAGAATCGGAGAGCTTTAATGCAGAACATCCCCTCAGGAAGTTGAATAGATGGGCTAGAGTTGTGAGAGGACAGATTGTACATGGTCTGTGGAACAAGCAGACTTGATGGCTTTTTCTTGTTCCATGCTTTATGTTCTAAAGGCAAAACTGAGAGGCAGGTTTGGCTTTGTTCTGATAAAAACCCACCACGTTGCTACACAAATGCCTTCATTCAAGACAGCTTTTTCTTCGTTTCCCCGCACCTGCTCTCCTTCCTCCCAACCCCCTTCTCCCCCCAAATCACAAAGCAATAAAACACTTACATGCTGCATAAAGAGCCACTTTGTCATCATCTTTATGCTTCAGGAGATTTTCTGCGTAGTTTAATCTACTCCCTTTGAACCATTCGGGAACATCTGCAACTCCTTTTGTCCTGTCAATCACCTGGAGGCAACATCATCAATAAGAGTTTTTTTAAAAAACTTCCTCACATCAGTGACTTAGATATTTCACTTGTATAAACTGTAACCTCAGCCATGGTTTTAACAGCATTTCTAACTGAAGAACATGAAATAGAATGAAGATGAAAAATCACCAGAAACAAAAGCAGAATATTAGATCAACATATTAGTTTTAATAGCCTATTCCATTAGAGGACTGAAACGGTTGTGTTATTATTTTAAATCTTCTGAAACATTTATGGCACATTAACAATTTATAACCTATATGCAAATTCCTTAATAAAATTAAAAACATTGAAAATATCCTCATATTTTACACAAGACTACAAGTTATGTGTGTAATTCGAAGTCCTAATGAATAGATCAGTGATATTCTGCTACCAATACATCTCACAACTATATGTTCAAACAAAAAACAACAATAATAGCCACTATTGAAAGGAGAACCTATCTCCAAATCAATTTAAAGCATGAACTGTATTCCACGGTTCAGGTGATTTGAAAGCTTTTGCTCTCAATTTAGGAAATGGCCTGAATCCTCAATTTGGTTGAAGCTTTCTATCTCTCTTTGAAGCATCAAATAAAACTATGCAATCTGCCAATTCTTGAATCAAAACGCCGAAGTTTTTTTCTAACTTTATAGGGATTCCGGATTATAGGGATATTAATAGATCAGTTTGACTCACATGGAAGTTAGGAAAAGAATATCTTGCAGCTGGGCGAGAGGTTGATACAGTTATGTCTAGAGTGCCAGCCCACCTGGCCAATTAGCCTTTTCTCCTTCTAAGCTTTCCTATATTTTAGACTTTGCACACATGAAGCACCAATGTCATAGTCCTATTGTTCTTCATCAGGAAATGGTAGCTTCATCTGCCTAACTATTGCATTGTCAAGAACGATCCCTTTTGAATAAAAAGGCAAAAGAATAAGTTTTGTTGTTGAAACATACATGCATCATTTTTGGCCTCCCTTGTTGATTTTGGGCTTCTACACGCACTGTCACAACTGCAGGCCCAAAAGAAAATCACAAACACTTGTAAGCATCAATCACACAGGTATGGTAGTGTAGAGATTATGTTACTGGATCAGTAATCCAGAGGCCTGGACTAATAATCCAGGTGAGTTAAAATCCCACCATGAATCATCAAAAATTTACGGCACAGAAGGAGGCCATTCAGCCCATCGTGTCCGCGCCGGCTGAGAAACGAGCCACCCAGCCTAATTCCACTTTCTCACATTTGGTCCATAGCCCTGCAGGTCATGGCTCTTCAGGTGCACATCCAGGTATTTTTCAAATGAGTTGAGGGTTTCTGCCTCTACCACCCTCTCAGGAAGTGAGTCCAGACCCCCACCACCCTCTGGGTGAAAAAGTCTTTCCTCATTTCCACTCTAATCCTTCGACCAATCACTTTAAATCTATGCCCCCTGGTTATTGACCCCTCCGCTAAGGGAAATAGGTCCTTCCTACTAACTCAATCTAGGCCCCTCATAATTTTGTACACCTCAATCAAATCACCCCTCAGCCTCCTCTGTTCCAAGGAAAACAACCCCAGCCTATCCAATCTGTCATCATAGCTAAAATTCTCCAGTCCTGGCAACATCCTTGTAAATCTCCTCTGCACCTTCTCTAGTGCAATTATATCCTTCCTGTAATGTGGTGACCAGAACTGTGCGCAGTACTCGAGCTGTGGCCTAACTAGTGTTTTATACAGTTCTAGCATAACATCCCTGCTTTTATATTCTATGCCTCGGCTAATAAAGGAAAGCATTCCATATGCCTTCTTAACCAACTTATCTACCTGTCCTGCTACCTTCAGGGATCTCACTTGGTCATGCACTCCAAGGTCGCTCACTTCCTCTACACCTTTCAGTATCCTCCCATTTATTACGTATTCCTTTGCCTTGATTGCTCTCCCCAAATGCATTATCTCACACTTCTCCGGATTGAACTCCATTTGCCACTTTTCTGCCCATCTGACCAGTCCATTGATATCTTCCTGCAGTCTACAGCTTTCTTCCTATCAACCACACCTTTGTGTCATCCGCAAATTTCTTAACCATGCCCCCCACATTTAAGTCCAAATCATTAATGTATACCATAAAAAGCAAAGGACCTAGTACCAAGCCCTGCGACACCCCAATGAAACAGCCTTCCAGTTGCAAAAACACCCGTCGGCCATTACTCTTTGCTTCCTGCCACTGAGCCAATTTTGGATCCAATTTGCCACATTCCTTCGGATCCCATGGGCCTTTACTTTTTTGACTAATCTGCCATGTGGGACCTTGTCAAAAGCCTTGCTAAAATCCATGTAGACTACATCAATTGCGCTACCCTCATCGATGAGGGTAGCGTAATTGATGTAGTCTACATGGATTTTACCTCCTTGTCACCTCCTCGAAAAATTCAATCAAGTTAGTCAGACACGACCTCCCCTTAACAAATCCGTGCTGACCGTCCTTGATTAATCTGTGCCTTTCTAAGTGACAGTTTATCCTGTCCCTCAGAATTGATTCCAATAATTTGCCCACCACCAAGGTTAGGCTGACTGGCCTGTAATTACTCGGTCTATCCTTCGCTCCCTTTTTAAACAATGGTACAACGTTAGCAGTCCTCCAATCCTCCGGCACTACCCATGTATCCAGTGAAGTTTGGAAAATGATTGTTAAAGCCTCCGTTATATCCTCCCTGGCTTCTTTTAACAGCCTGGGATACATTTCATCCAGCCCTGGTGATTTATCCACTTTCAAAGATGCTAATCCCCTTAATACTTCCTCTCTCACTATGTTTATCCCATCCAATATTTCACACTCCTCCTCCTTAACTACAGTGTCTGCATCGTCCCTCTCCTTTGTGAAGACAGATGCAAAATATTCATTATGAACCTTACCCACATCTTCCACCTCCACACATAGTTTATCTGTTTGGTGTCTAATAGGCCCTACTCTTTCCTTAGTTATCCTCTTGCTCTTTATGTATTTATAAAATATCTTTGGGTTTTCTTTGATTTTACCTGCTAAGATTTTTTCATGGCAGTTTAAGAATTTGAATTCAGTATAAAAATCTGGAAATAAAAACGCTGGCATCAGTAGGTGACCATGAAGCTGTCAGATTGCTGTAAAAACCCAATTAGTTCATTAATGTCCTTTAGGGGAGGACCCGATCGGAGACTCCAGTCCCACACCAACATGATTGACTCTTAACTGCCTTCTGAAGTAGCCTTGGAAGCAAACTCAGTTGTATCAAGCCGCTACCAGTGAGAAGGCCCACCACCAACTGCTCAGGGCAACTAGGGATGGTCAATAAATGCTGGCCTCGCCAGCGCGCCCACTATCCAAGAATGAATAATTTTAAAAATTCTCTAACTTATTCACTATCTGACTATTAGCTATTATCCATGCTACTGCAAATTGTAAGAATGCCTAAGTAATTATATATGCAGTAAAACCTTTGCAAATTTCAAGCTAATTTCATTGGTTCTATGTCTGTGCTCATACAAGAAACATTTTTTTAAAATAAGAGAACATCCTTTAAAAAAATCATACATTACACTGGTTTTATAAAGTGCCAATTTCCACAAGAAACAAACTATCCTGCACACATTGTGAAATTCTGTTTGAGAAATTGTAACTATTTGAGTTTTCCAAATACAGGAAAGTAATTTACACAAGGGTGCAACTGATCTAGAAAGATGAAGGGTCCTGACCTTAAACGTCAACTTGTCTGCTCTCTCCACAGATGCTGCCCGAGTGTTTCTTGCATTTTCTGTTTTTGTTTCAGATTTCCAGCATCTGCAGTTTTTGTGGGGGGTGGGGGGTTGCAACTTACTTAAATTTGTTTTTTTAAACATTGATTTATTTTTAAACATACAGGACATTTAGCAGGTGCACAGGCCAAAAAAGGAGAGTCAGACTATTACTTTTTTAAAAATTCTTCCAATCCATTTTATTTTGCCTCTCCTCCAGGCTTCCATGTGTCACACACCATTCCCTAAATTATATGAGAAGGCGTAGAAACAACATCTTCCACTGTCCTTTTGAATCAGCTGTTAGGACTTGAATGTACCATGGGTTGACTTGTCCTCCAGTTTTATACAGTTGGCAGTCTCAACTCTACATGGTGAGCCACCCGAGCTCAGGATGCAACCTCGTGGCAATCACATATTAAAAGGAAATAAAGGATTGTAAAGATAACTTTCTATAAATTGTCATAACATTCTTCCTGATACAATATAAGGAAATTCAGATTTGGGATCTGTCCAACTGTACGTAGTTTGATAATTACATGCCTGGGTTCTGTTATCACATTTTGACCTACAACAAAAAGGACTACATTTCCTTTTTTCCCCCTCCTCACTCTTTTAAGCTTGTACATCCTTTCAACTAGGAATAATAAAATCTACTCCCTTTACCGTCTCTTCATCCCTGTCTAGTACTGCAAACACTGTCCTTGTGAAATTTTGGGCATTTGAATTTTATTTTAAGAGTTCCCCAACGTTTTGTTGACCTAAAGAGCATATGGAGTTTTAAAATAAAATATATTCTTCCCGTCACCACCGCAGGCTCCCAGCACAGATGTTTTCCCCTCAGCCACTCATAAACTGCTGCTCCTAGAACTAGCTGCATTCACAGCCGCAGCTACCATTAACCCATCACACCCTGCTACCTTGTTTTAATACAATACATTTTTTTAAGAATTTGTTTGCATTAATAAAACCCCACATCAGCATACGATTCTCCAGCCACTTGTATATTATTTGACACCTATATAAATGTTTCACTATCAATACAACAATGCCCCATCAGCCATGTATCAGTCAAAGGCCACCCCTTCCCTAAGTATTGCTCCCACCACCAAATGGACTGTTGGATCCAAGAAGCTGGAAAAGAACAGTAGGTAAAGTGTTTTAATTTCTATTTTTAAAAGATTTCAATAAATTAGATATTAGACTGAAATACAAATAACGTTAAATTAAAAATAGGAAAAGAAAGAAAAGAATGGAAAGGAGACTGGACATGCAAAAGTGTTTAATTTTTTTTGAGTTTTAAATATTGTTTTATATCATATGGCTAATATTAAAGATAACAAAGCTACTTGGCATCTGAGCAGCTTTGGTACTATAACTAATGTTTGCTTCAAAGTCAGTTTGCAAGATGAAAGTAGGAATTTTAAAAAATGACAACACCAGAGGGTCAACATCTGGGTCTCCCAGCCAACAATGGATTAAAATCAAAGATAAAATTATTTCTAAACCACTGAATGTCATGTGTTGAATTGCTATTTCAATTTATCACATTCAAAAATAACTGAAATCAATAAATTTATAAAGAATGGAGAAGCTGCAATATACAATTCTTCACACACACACACACACACACACAAATTTTATTATACCTTCACTTATAAACTATATTATCCTTACCAACCCAAGACCATTTCAATTTTGCATTTGTCTTTCTGGTCTGATCCACCATTAGAAAATCAGCCCGCCATCTTAAGACACCACAATTCAACGGTCAAATTCAGCGCTCATAAACAACTCCATTAATCTTTGCTGTTCACAGCAGGGATGCAGTGACTGATAGTAAACATAGCTGCCCTTCATAACTGCTCCAAAACAAACCTCCCTTAGGATTTCACCACTGACTTATTTCACAGAGTACTGCTTGTGCCTCTTCTTCAGTTTGCATTGGAGTGGTCATTTTTACATTACACTCCTTCTGAACAAGCACTTTGTTGCAGGACACTGTTTTGTGAATGGCCATTCTACCCTTAAAAGACCTTTACTTTTAACTGTCTGTACAGCAGTGACAGCATTCCACAAACAAAACCCCACCCCAGGCCAACTGTAAATATAGCAATAGGTAGTGTTCAACCCCTTTACTCATCCATCAAGGTGTAAAAGATTTTAGCCCTGTGCTGTTTTTTGCTTTCTGAAGTAACCTAGCCTAAGAGGAACCAGAAAAGCACAAACATACGTAAACTGCAGAGCAACTACCACAAAGAAGTACTTGTGGAGATACAGGAAAAAAATTGTAATCACTGCTGTTTGATGCAATAGGAATTTGGCTTGTTAAAGAGGAAAAAAGTTAAACAAGCCCATCATCCCAGTCAAAAGACCTGTACTGCCCAGCCAGTGACATTTGACAAATTTACTCAATTAGAACACTTACTCACTGCCAGGAGATACATTGAGAAGTCTCCCATTCCTTGATCAGTTTGCTCTTCCTGCCCTACAGAACCCAAGAAAACCCAGAAGGCTTCCATGGGAGGGGGAAAGAGGTAATGGTAGGAATATGCCACACGTCTCAATTAAAATAAGGACTCCATAATGGGTTTCTGAAACATTTTAGTATTCCATTCAGTGATCCATCAATTTCTCTGTTGATTTGACAGTTTCCTCGTTAACAAAGGCAATCAGATTTTAAATGGCGAACAACTGATATGAAGTGCTCTCCCTCTCCCCACCAAGGATCTAATCTACCCATTTCCTAGAATTGCCTACAGTAGAAATTAAATTGCACACCGAAATTTACACTATTTATTGACACACCAAAGGTTCAATTTTCCTGTGCTAATATTTGGCTTAAAGATATTCTAAGTACTCTCCTGTATTAGTCAAATTCACTAAAATTTTAACAAAAAACTAGCAATCACACCTAGCAAGGTGCGATTCACATTCAGTAACACAAGACATAGTTAAAGTAATGAGATTTCTCAAATACCCTTATTTCAAGGGTAGAAAATAACTTGAGGTTGCATTAATATCAGCAGTAGGCATTGCAGATAACCATGGATCGGGCCTTTTATCAATATTTGCCAAATCATATGGTTGTGAACCATGCATTTATCCCATCAATGCTCAACCTACTTGCTTCCATAGAACTGAATCAATACCCAACTCTACTGGGAGACTGGGTTAGATATCTGCTAGGTCCAAGCTGTACACAGATTCACACACAATTGCTCATTGCATATTAACAAGTCCCACATATCCCGACATACAGCTGTACTCTGATGAGCTGCTCACTGGCAGTCGCTGGTTCCCTTTGCAGCACAGAAATAATAATTCATAAGTGTACAACAGGAAGCTGCAATTAAACCTCAACAACTAATTTCTATATTCAGTCACCCAATAATACAGAATTCTACTTATCCACCAGCAGTGTTAACCAAGCCCTACAATTTTCCAGTGATACCCTCCACCTCCACTCCCCTCCCCTCCTGGAGGCATGTATTATTTCGCCAGCGATGAGACTGCCCACTCAACCACTTCCAGAATTCTGCCTATGCCATTGTGATTAGTTGATAAAGACAGTGCAAGGTCAAAGCAAGTGAACGTGCCTCAGTGATCTTCACCTCTTTCTAGGCTAGCACCCTGCCTCAATCCACTGCTTCTTCAGACTACCCCACGTAGGACTGGGAACTTTTGTTTACCTTAGGTTGCAGTAATAGTCTAACTCTGGAATGCAGTGGCAAAACATCCCGTGTGAATTAGTCTCGCGTTTGGGAACTCAAAGAATTTAACTCCACTGTAATCTCAAGACATGTTTAAAAACTGTTTAAATGGTGTTGGGCCTCTAGTGCAATAATCAATTCCGTTCGATTATGCTGCTTGATTGCACTGATTCATGGGAGATTTTACAGTCAGGCTTATGCAATTGAGTTTGCGCGGAAATTTGGGCATAACTTCACCACGGTCAAACCGGTGCAGTGTCCAGCATCCTGGGCGCATTTTCCCGATTGGTCCCCTAGCAGAGACTCCAGGCACATAAATTGCTATTCACTGCCTGTAGCATTATTTGGGTGTTCCCAGTGGCAAATCATACAATACAACGACGAGTCTTAAACCAGAAGTGCAATACATCCACAGAATTAGGTTACTGTATCTCATTGTTATCAGGACCAGTGAGCTAGAACGTGGCACAATGGCTACTTTGTACCAGATATCTTCAACCCTCCCATCAGGCTTGGCTAGCTTGCATTCTTACTACTGTACCACACATGAAAAAATGTATTGTGATTTTCTCTCGCTGAACAGCTTGACAGTCCTCTTAATTGCATGTTTCTTTTATCCTTTGGAATACGTCACTTAATGCACTTCTAAAGCATTTTTAACTACAAAAACACCAAACTAAGTTCAATGACTTAAAATGGGCAAAAGATATTACTTTACCTCATTGTAAAGATGAGAGGAAACCAATCCACTAAATTTCCAAAATTCTGCCCAGAACTCTGGGTAGTTCTCCACCGACCATTGATACAATTCATTATAATTGGCTGCAAAACAAATGGAGTGTTTCAACTTTGAATATCAATTTATTTTTACGTATCTTACTGTTTTCTCTTAACTGCTTGGTAGAATTACTTGGTAGAAATTAAGGGGGGAGGGAGAAAGAAATCACTACCTTTGCAGATCCTACTTTTTTTAAAATTGTGTTTTAGCTAAATAGTTATGGGAGGTTTTTAATTTTTAAATTACTAAAGCCATGTGCCCCACAGAAATACAATCATCTGACTTTATTCCAAAAGGTACAGTGTTTTGGTAAATGTATGTCTTTATAGATATAGTTAAAAAATATATTTTTGCTGTCATAATAACAGTGCGGCTAATGGTGCCCGCCATTATTTATGCAAAAATGCTACAGCAACTTCAGGCGAAGAGCAGATGCATGGTTAAATGCAAATATCCAAAAGTTGCTATCTGAGTTGCACCGCCCTGCCATTAGCTTTGTGAAAACAGCATCTCACTGTCTGCCTCACCACTGACATGCATTGAATGTCTTGAAGTTGCTGTGTTTGCATGGTGGATACAAACTAAACCCACCGCAGAGATTTACGGCTAGTAATTAGTGCAAATACCCTTTTAACAACATGATAATTGTTAATTATTGCCAATCAAGCCCTCACACTGAAAATTAACGATTACAAGTGTCTCATCCCTTCGGGTTTTGAATTTTTCAGGGAAATTTTAAAAATATCAAATTTTTAATTTTAAATGTTTTTTCTTACTTTTCCTTTCTGTCCCTTTTCTCTGTCTGTCTCTCTCTCTCTTAATCCAATCTTTCTTTCCCTCTTTTTATTTCTCTTTCTGTACCTGATTTGACACTGAACTCACGACCTTCTGACTCAGAGGCAAGAGTGCTACCACCGAGCCACAGCTGACATCAGGTCCAAGGGAAGGATGCAGAGAGATATTGGAGCATCTACCAGTCGGGAGGTGCTGTCTGAAGACAGGGAAGCGGAAAAAGGACTAAATCAATACATCGTGACTGTTCATTGAAGAGGGTGCTGAGAGGGGAACATAAAGAGAGCAACCCCTAGAATCACAAGGGAATGCATAGTAGTAAGGTTTATAGCAAGCTGAAGTTAAAGCAGACTCTAGCTTCTGGCAATTTCCCTCCAATGGTGCAGGTGGAGCTGGCTAAGGTGGTAGTAAATCCCCTCACCGATATCTTTCAAAGCTCACTGGAATCGGGTGACATTTAATTAATTGGAAAGCAGAAAATGTGACGTCCATCCTTAAAAGATGGGCCCTCAAATTAAAGACCTGTGAGCCATATCTTGTTTGATGAAAGATAGCTGAAAGGAATCTTCTGGAAGGGCAGGGTCTGATTAGACAAAGCTCCAGTTGCACAGAGTCCATGTGATTAGGAGGCTATGTTATCCTCGATTTTCATCGCTCCATCACTGGCGGCCGGACCTTCAGCTGCCTATGCCCTAAGCTCTGTAATTCTCCCTAAACCGCTCCGCCCCCTCTCCTCCTTTGAGACGCTCATTAAAACCTACCTTTAACTGTCCTAATATCTGCTTATGTGGCTTGGTGTCAAATTTTGTTTGATAATGCTCCTGTGGAGCGCCTTGGGACGTTTTACTACATTAAAAAGGTGCTATATAAACGCAAGTTGTTGTTGCTGTTTAATTCACCCGCCTTCTCAGTCCTTCCTGTGTTTATTTCCCAATCCTTAAATCTCACTGGTTAAGGAGATACCCTGGTGGGTTGCCCTGTTCACTCAGGTCCCAGATGCCGTTTCCCTCGCTGCGCAGTTATCAGATCGCACTTTGTGGGCAAAAATGTTTTGAGCTGAAGGGTGCAGGGGCAAGTCTAACTAATGGCAAATGCCATTAGATGCCCAGTTACAGCAAATTATGGCCCGTTGTCAATGTACCCATGGCCATTAGTACAATGCTAACAATCAACTTACCATTGATTTTATTTTGCAACTACAAGGTACCAATTTTAAATCACTGTAGAAGGCTTGGCAATTCACCGGTCAAAAAAGCAAGTGATTCACAGTACCCTACAAGCAAACGCATGTCTCAAAGCTCAGAATAGATTTTTTTTCCAAATGTAATTTGCAAGAACTTGGTTTGCCCTGCATTTTAAAACGGGACTTTTAAAACAGGGTGTCTAACGTCAACCAAAAAAAATCAAACAATTAAAATCCAAAGCAAATTGTCTGCAGTAGCAGTTTTGGGTTAATGACCTTGTTAATTGCTCCAAATACACTATTACATTCTGACAAATATTAGTGGGGAACTAGTTAGAAACCAACAACTTACATTTATATACACCTGTAGTACCTTTAATGTAGGAAAATGTCCCAAGCACTTCACAGCAGAAGAAAGGAATGGACATGGCCCAGGGAAGGGATGGGCTGTTGGGAGAGCTACCCAAACAAGTGGTCAAAAAGATAGGCTCTGAAAAGGTTTTTAAAAGCCAGAGTGAGGTGAAGGAACTTAGAGTCTTTCCAAGAGTAGGACCAAGATGGTTGAATGCTATCACCAATTTTGCGGGGGGGGGGGGGAAGAGACCAGAGTCCAGAGGATCAAAGTGGACACAAGGCTGGATGAGGGCTAGGCCATGGAAGGATGTGTGGATGAGGCCAAGGATTTTAAATGTGATGCATTAGGAGGCAAGGAGCCACGGTACGTCATCGAGAATGGGGGTGAAGGGCAAAGTGAACGGTGCTGATCAAGACGTGGGCAGTGGAGTTTTGAAAGAATTGGTGCTCATGTAGGTGGACAGCATTGGAGAAATCAAGTCTTGAGGTGACCAAGAGTTGCAGCGAATGACAATTTCCAACATTATGCATCATACAATCCAGATACCTACCCAGATTTAAATCAAACTTGTTGTTGATGAGGTTCCTGAATCCGTCCATGCGAGTGTTCCTTTTGGAGTCGGGATACCACATCACTTTGGACTCCACAATTTCCTCGCAAACCAGGTCTTCCTTAGACATCTTTGTCGCTACTTTTGTACCGTCGCAAATATATTCGCTTACAATGTAACTTAAGGTGTTGCCGTTTTATAACTCAGCACTTCCGCTATGAGAGCAGCGCTGGCACTTGTTTATCGTCGCTCGCCCGAGTGAATGACTGAGAGCTCCGCACCTCACTGCCACCTATAGTCTTATCCAGTGCAACCTCTGCGGCGATATCAGATTTGGAGGGGTGATAACTGCGCCTCAAATGACAGCGGCTGCTGCTCTCGGTGGTTATCGTCATTCCTCCTCCACACACACTGTCTGGGTGCTTGGCTTGGCTCACCTCCCCGCCCAGCAGCATCCCATCACCAGACTCCAGTCTGGATTGGCTGCGCCGCCTCAAGTCACCATATCGGCCGAGGAGAAGACGCGGAGGTGTGACCAATCGGCGAGGAGTAAACACTTGCTCCGGAACACACAGCCGATCAATAACCGAGCAGGAGAGAGCTGAAAATGACCAACCAACGCTCGCAATCCCGACAGCTCGGCCCAATTAGGCTCTTAAAAAAAAAGCAGCAATTGATTAGGACCGCAACCTATCACAGAATAGGTAGCTTAGATCATCCAGAGGCGTGTAACACGTCCTAATACCACAGGGAGGGGAGAAGCTGCGGAGCTTTAGTAAAGTACAGGTAGTGTTTAATAAAATCGCCTTATAAGCAAGCTCCTGAGCTGTCAGAATCCAAATAAATGATGTGCTTATATTGGATTTTTTTTCCCTTGTAAGTAATAGGCTGGGGTTTGTAAATTCGATCTCAACTGCAAACAGAATTTTGCAATTCACACAAATTTGTTACACATAGTATTTGGCTCTAGGTGAGAGGTGGCAATAGGTCTTTTTTTCCATTCATTTTCCCTTCGGTAACACGGATTTCTAATATCCAAAATTTTTAATTATATATTTCACAATAACAATTATTTTTCCATTGAATTGAGAGAGAGCTGGATGATAGGGAGTGTTTTATTTCTTTGTCTAATGCTACTTCAGATTTTTTTTTTAAATGAATTTTGAAGCCAGCTAATTATCTCATTTTGTCGACAATTGAAACAGATCAATGCTAATGCTGTGCTACTTTGAGACAGAGAAACAGGCAGGAAGACAGAAAGACACAACTAGAGATAAAGGCAGACAGGCACAGTCCTTCCTCATTCTAATTTGATTTTTTTTTAAAAACGCAAGCTGACTGTTGAAAGCAAACAAGGCCTGGTTGAGGGAACAGATAGTAACATACGTTGAGAGGGGAAGTGGAAGCGGGAAACTGGTCGAGGATGAGGGGGCCTCTGGCCTCTAACTGTGGGGGTGGGGAGTGAGAGGGAGTTGGGGGAGTGAGAGGGAGTTGGGGGAGTGAATGGAGGGTTAAGTGTGGGGTGACTGAAACAAGGGGGTGAGGAGGATAAAAGGTTTGAGTTGGTAGTTGAAAGGGAAGAGGTAGGGGTAATGGTGGGAGTGAGGGTGTGGTAGGAAGGGGAATGGGTAGTGGAAAGATGAAGGGCTAGGGGACATTATAGGAGCAAGGGGTGGGAGAGATGCTTGAGCAATTGGGGGGGGGGGGGGAGGGGATGGGAAAGGAGCTGTTGAGGGACATATTTTTCCTGCAACCCAGACCTTAAAATGCAGCTGTTGTAGTGTGGTGGTGAAAGGAACCAACATAATATTACTCACCACCTCACACCTGAAAGAAAACAGAGAGAAGCAAAATTAAGTTCAGGGGAGAGAAGCAGAAGAGAAGAAAAAGGGAGAGACAGAAAGAAACAGCAACATGAAGACAACAGAAACAGGTAACAGGGTCCATATTCTTCAATTTACTATGTACAACACTACAGGAGATGAACTCGTAATTTAATAAAATAACGATCGTAATTGGATTGGTTGCGCTTTTAATTTTTTAAATCTGCATATATTTCCAGCTCATCCTTTTTCGCTGCTAGACTTCTAGCATGTGTATAATTTGCACACTAACCTGTGACCCATTAATTTTTGACCTTTTTTTCCCCATCATTGCTTAGATTTCACATCGCTTTCCCATACTATGGAATATTCATGATTTTGTTGCCTCCTGTCAGAACCTTCCTGACTAACTTGTACACCTGTACTAGCCTCCAACATATCTATTCTTATCAGCTTATCTATTCCTTTGGACTGTACACCTGTTCTTCTTCTGTTCAAGTCAGATCCATCCAGTTGGTACAGGCTTAATCTTTCCCAGAGGGCACCCCAATTCCCCAAGAATCTAAACCAAATCCTTAGCCACACATTGATATCTCTTAGCCTAACTTGACTCTCTGTTCCTATATGTGGCACCAGTAATATTTCAGAGAATGTTACCACATTGGTCCTTTCCTCGAGCTTTCTTCCTCACTCATTGAAATTACTTTGAAGGAATGCTGGACTGCACGTGCCTATGTAATTGGTTCCAACAGAACTACAACAACAGGTTCCATCTTCAGCCAGAAGTGCCGAGTGAATGATCCATCTCGGCCTCCTCCCGATATCCCCACCATCACAGAAGCCAGTCTTCAGCCAATTCGATTCACTCCACGTGATATCAAGAAACGGCTGAGTACACTGGATACAGCAAAGGCTATGGGCCCCGACAACATCCCGGCTATAGTGATGAAGACTTGTGCTCCAGAACTAGCTGCGCCTCTAGCCAAGCTGTTCCAGTACAGTTACAACACGGGCATCTACCCGACAATGTGGAAAATTGCCCAGGTATGTCCTGTCCACAAAAAGCAGGATAAATCCAATCCGGCCAATTACCGCCCCATCAGTCTACTCTCAATCATCAGCAGAGTGATGGAAGGAGTCATCGACAGTGCTATCAAGCGGCACTTACTCACCAATAACCTGCTCACCGATGCTCAGTTTGGGTTCCGCCAGGACCACTGGGCTCCAGACCTCATTACAGCCTTGGTCCAAACGTGGACAAAAGAGCTGAATTCCAGAGGTGAGAGTGACTGCCCTTGACATCAAGGCAGCATTTGACCGAGTGTGGCACCAAGGAGCCCTAGTAAAATTGAAGTCAATGGGAATCAGGGGGAAAACTCTCCAGTGGCTGAAGTCATACCTAGCACAAAGGAAGATTATAGTGGTTGTTGGACGCCAATCATCTCAGCCCCAGGATATTGCTGCAGGAGTTCCTCAGGGCAGTGTCCTAGGCCCAACCATCTTCAGCTGCTTCATCAATGACCTTCCCTCCATCATAAGGTCAGAAATGGGGATATTTGCTGATGATTGCAGTGTTCAGTTCCATTCACAACCCCTCAGATAATGAAACAGTCTGTGCCCGCATGCAGCAAGACCTGGACAACATCCAGGCTTGGGCTGCTAAGTGGCAAGTAACTTTTGCGCCAGAAAAGTGCCAGGCAATGACCATCTCCAACAAGAGAGAGAGTCTAACCACCTCCCCATGACAATCACCGGCATTACCATCGCCGAATCTCCCCCCATCAATATCCTGGGGGTCACCATTGACCAGAAACTTAACTGGACCAGCCACATAAATACTGTGGCTACAAGAACAAGTCAGAGGCTGGGTATTCTGCGGCGAGTGACTCACCTCCTGACTCCCCAAAGCCTTTCCACCATCTACAAAGCACAAGTCAGGAGTGTGATGGAATACTCTCCATTTGCCTAGATGAGTGCAGCTGCAACAACACTCAAGAAGCTCGACACCATCCAGGTCAAAGCAGCCCGCTTGATTGACACCCCATCTACCACCCTAAACATTCACTCCCTTCACCACCGGCGCATTGTGGCTGCAGTGTGCACCATCCACAGGATGCACTGCAGCAACTCGCCAAGACTTCTTCCACAGCACCTCCCAAACCCGCGACCTCTACCACCTAGAAAGACAAGAGCAGCAGGCACATGGGAACAACACCACCCGCACATTCCTCTCCAAGTCACACACCATCCCGACTTGGAAATATATCGCCGTTCCTTCATCGTCGCTTGGTCAAAATCCTGAAACTCCCTTCCTAACAGCACTGTGGGAGAACCTTCACCACACGGGATGCAGTGGTTCAAGGCGGCGGCTCACCACCACCTTCTCAAGGGCAATTAGGGATGGGCAATAAATGCTGGCCTAGTCAGTGACGCCCACATCCCATGAACGAATAATTTAAAAAAAGGTTTCTCCCCACATCCCTTTAATAGATTATTCATTAATGAACTGAAATGCATCATTCTCACACTTGGGAGGCAACATACAGTTCTCATGGTTACAGCTGCATATCTTCCTATCTACGTACTCAACATTTGAATCTCCCATAGCCATTCCTGACTTCTTCCTCAGATGTCCTCCCCCCATTAGCTACTAAAATACCTTTGATGCTGAGATTTCATAGCCACCTGCTCAACTCCCTGCTTATCAGATACTGGCCAAGGCTTCATATCTGTTCTGGTAGTTGTAGATCCTCACCCTGCTTGTGACCACACTCTGCACTTGTCCCTTCCCCTGCTTGCGAGTCTGTCTTGCAGTCCTTTCTGCCTTCCTTTTTTATCTTTTGCGGGTGTAGCCAGAAACCAGGATGATGCTAAAAATGGGGAATTATGAGGAGAAACTAGAGATACTGTCGACTATTTTCACTGACACAAAGAATGCTAATAATTTTTTTTAAAAATAACTCTATGAACAGCTTCAATAGGGTAAATAGGAAAAGTACATTTACTCTGGTTGTGGAGTTAGTGATAAGGGGCCAACAATTTAAAATAGTCATCAAGAGAGTGAGAAGGGAGGTTTGGAGGAATTTCTTCACTCAGAAGGCTGCTGGATCATGGAATACTGTGCCACAGGGAATGCTTGAGGCAGAGATCATTGCATCTTTTAAAGGGAACATTGGATAGATATTTGAAGGCAGAGGAAGATATAGGGCTTTTGGGGGGGAAGGGCAGCAGGATTAGTTATTTGCTCTTGCAAAAAACTGGCACAGATTCAATGGGCCAAATGGCCGCTTTCTGTGCTGTAGGCAATAATGGTTTCTAAAACTATTAAATGTTTGCATGGTCTTTTATCTCAATGTGGCAAACTGCCCCTTAGGATTCTGATTTGTATTTTGTTTTAGTGTTGCAGTGAGCTTGCATTTGTGATATGTGTAGAAATTCAGTGATATGGGCTTGATATCATTCATACTGCAGCGAGATGCTCTGCCAAATCTATAGGTTTTGTCTTTGTTAATTACAAGAAATGAAGTAAATCACCCCTCAGCAATGCTCTGCACAATCTAACTTTCTGCTGAAAAGCAATTCTGTTGACTCACCCTGTCTTAACAAAGATGAATAAAAAATATTTAAAACCGGCTGAATGTCAAAATGGTCTAACACAGCCCAATCCCAATTCCCACAGTCACAAATCCCTTGGGTCAAGAAATAGACTTCCCGCATTGCTAAGGCACACTCACAAGGTCAGAATAGCACCAATAATTCTTAAACTCTACATAAATAAAGGCATCACACTATTATGCTCCAAGTGACCAATTTATTTCAATTATCATTATCTATAGCTCACATTTCAACAACTGACAAATGCTGGAATAAAAGAATTGGCACAAATCAAACATGAACTCAAAAACTTGGCACAGTGATACTACAAAGTTGAAGACTCACTGCAATGACCTGAAGTGGAAGGACAAACAAAAGTTGGCCAGAATTGGTGGGAGGGGAAGGAAGGGATAGGAACGAGAGAGATAAAGAATCACATGAGCCAATCCAACTGATTCCAAAGGAAGTCCTGACACAGACGGAGAATCAGGACATTACCTGATGCAATAAAGAAATACTCAAAATTGCTGACATCTTCCAGCTAGATGACACAACCTATTTTAACCAGTAATCTTACTGCTCTTAATCAGGCCACAGAAAAGAGGTGAGGTCATTACAGGACTCTAGAAATTATCAACCACTTCAAACAAAAATAAATTATAATGTGAATTACAAAACAAGTAAGTTTTGTAGTATTTGATGACGTGTACAAAAAATACTTCTACTAAAGATATGAAAAAATTGGCCTAATTGATTGAATAAAACACATGAATGTGATACACTCTCATTATTTCTCATTAATTATGGAATGTTTCTTTTTAATCCTTTTCAGACTCTTTAAGCAAAGAATTTGTAGAGCACCCAGATTATAGAATGAAGTACATAAAACAACAAATAAAATGTGGTAATGCCTGCTCAACCTCAAGTGCAAAAATTCTAACTGAAATTAATTTACTACCAATAATTCAGATTAATACCAGTAATTCTGAATTCTTAATCTAATTCATATATTGTTGTTTGAAATTAACATTTATGTTCACACTTGCAGTATAGATTCCTTCAATTCTAGTTGATCATCTCAAAATAGATTATGGTTTCAAAAGATAGTAATTTTGTTTTTTCCAGCACTTTTCCCCCACTGTTTGAACCCCAAAACTACAAACCATAAAATTTGACACTTTCTAAAAGGCAATAGACAATGCCAGTGTCCATTACCAAACATGTTTCAAAAAAAAAATCAATTTAACAGCCGGTATGTGATGCCATATGGGGTGATCCAATAGATGAAGGGTACATGTGTATGTATGGTCTGCTCTGTCTTTATGCAATTAAAGTACATTGCCATGTCTGAATTTTGAAATACATACTTAACCCAAGGACAAGTTGTTCTCTCCCCTCTTTTTGTATACTGCTATTTTTTTTAATTGGATTTATTTTAAAAGCAATTGTAGAACACTAGAGGAATTATATTAGTAGATTAGGCTAGACAAGAAATGAAAGAGTGAGCTGTGGCTCAGTGGTAGCACTCTCGCCTGAGTCAGAAGGTCGTGGGTTTAAATCCCACTCCCGAGACTTGTTGAAACTTGCTGTGTGCTGTGTACATTACAACCATGACTTCACTTCAAAAGGTACTTCATTGGCTGTAAAGCGCTTTAGGAGGTCGTGAAAGGCGCTGTTATTCCACCCATATACTCCACCCTCCGTAAACTTGAGTTCATCCAAAACTCTGCTGCCCGTATCCTAACTCGCACCAAGTCCCATTCACTCATCAGATCTGTGCTCGATGACCTACATTAGCTCCCAGTTCGGGAACACCTCAATTTTAATATTCTCATCCTTGTTTTAAAATCCCTCCATGGCCTTGCCCCTCCTGGCCTACAACCCTCCAAGGTCTCTGCATTCCTCCAATGCTTGCCTCTTGCGCATTGCCAATTTTAATTGCTTCACCATTGGCAGCCTTGCCTTCAGCTGCCTCGGCCCAAAGCTCTGGAATCCCCTCCCTAAACCTCTGCCTCTACCTCTCCTCCTTGAAGACGTTCCTTAAAATCTCTCTCTTTGACAAAGCTTTTGGTCACCTGTCCTAATATCTCCTTATGTAGCTCGGTGTCAAATTTTGTTTGATAGTCGCTCCTGTGAAGCGCCTTGGGATTTTTTACTACATTAAAGGTGCTATAAATGCAAGGTGTTATATAAATTGACGGTTACAGAAGTTGTTGGGATGTCCATCATATTTCTTGGATACTGTTGCATTTCCCATTAAGGCACAAACAAATCAGGAAAAGGTAATAGAAATAATTAAACGGTGTCTTGTGTGATCTCACCCATTTGTAAGCATGAACATTTGGCCCAAAGTAATTTAGCACTTGCATATATTGCTTGTTATTTTCTCTGTTCCTTTTACTTCCACCTTCCCTCCTCAAGCAGAATTATACGCATACACTAGTTAGACAAAAATTTATTTTAGCATACTGCAGAAAACATTTGCAAATATCAACCAAGCTAAAACTTTGATAAAAGTGCATATTTTAGTCAATTATTCTTAATTTACTTCATTTATCAGTTTTCTGGATATCACAATAGCAGTGCACTAATAAGTGCCCAGACTGATTGTTGCTGGTACAAAGGTTTAGCATTTTTGTCCATGATGTTTTGTTGGCTTCTTTCAGGTCATGGTACATAGGTTAAAAAACATGTTGCCTCACAGAAAATGATCTAACTTGTTTTGATACTCACTGGCCCCAAAACAGACATTGGGGTAAAATTCAACATGGGTAGTAGCGTAAAACAGGCAATAGTGAATTGGCCGCCCATTTTACACTCTGCCCAATGTTCTCTTCTATTGACTTCAATGGAAAAGAAAAAAAGTGTAAAACAGGCGGCCGATTCATTTTGCGCTAATGTCCAAGATTAATTTCACCCCTATTTTGTCCATGACAGGTATTCAAGAGCGGGGCCAAGCCATTCAATTCAAATGCAAGTATCCGGTAGGTTTTGTTTGACTAGATGTTTGATTAGCAGCCCAATTTAAGTGAGAGACTTTATTTAATTTGCCTTTCTTCCAGTCAATTTCAAAAGCACCTCTCTGCTTATCCAGTTCCAATTTAGTAGTCCACCTGAAGCCCATGGGAGATGACAGAAAAGCCACAGGGAAAGACTCCATAGAAGATCAGCAAACAGTCCTGTAAAGTTATTAAAATGGGCCAGGTACAGTTTACATTGAAGTTTAAACAAGGAGGGATATCTAAGCCTGCAATTATGGAAAATCTACTGTGTTTCATTGCTACTGTTCATAAATTGTTTAATAAATCTATACAGCAATTTCTAGCCTAATTCGGGATAAACTTTACTCAGTAGTTAGAATGTAGAACTTGCTACCACAAGGAGTAGTTGAGGCGAAGAGCTAGATAAGTACATGAGGGAGAAAGGAATGGAAGGATATGCTGATAGGATTAGATGGAGTGGGAGGAGGCTTATGTGGAGCATAAACACCAGCATAGACAAGTTGGGTCAAATGGCCTGTTTCTGTGCTATAAACTCTATGTACGCAATGACCTAATGGAGAGATTATTCTACCAGCTTCCAAAGTTGAGAAAGATCACATGAAGGGCCACAACATAACCAGTAAGCTGAAGTACAGTAATAAATAAGCTTAAATATAGTGATGAGAGTCTTATGTTCAACCCATGGGTTCACTACAAATTACCTAGCTGTTGAGCAAATAAAGAGACACTCAGTTAAATCTTTGCTCCTTAAGAACCTAAGGGCAAGGTGTCAGATTCTAAATGAGAGAATATCTGGAGTAAAAGCCCAAAAACATAACTGCCTATTTCAAGGGTTTTACTATAATCAAACACCTACTTTTATTCTTACTAATAACCAAGAACAGGATACTTTGTGTTTTTGATTATTTTTTAAAAAAATTGTATGATTTTGGCAGCTTCCTTTTCCCTCATTGTATCCTACAAATTAAACTGATCTTTAAAAATGGGTTCATTACTCCACAAAAATTGGAGGCAAAAGAAGTTGATGTGAACATGTACACATAAAAAAATCTTAGTATAATTTCCAGACTGATTGCCAGAAACTCCTGTGCTCATTTTCAGAGTAGTGCAGTGCTCAGGTATGTTACAGTCCGACGGTTTATTGCCGGACTCAATGTCCAGCACTCCCTCAAGCACTGACATGCTGATAAAATTAGAAGATTGTATTGCCCTCATCAGAAGAAAACATTTGAAAGTACCAGTGATTTGGGGAGCAGTGAACTTTTACATATTTTAAAGAGTTTATCGTGGCTGAAGTCAAGGATACACCGTAGCTGTCCAATAAAAGACAATCTGTCCTGTGCAAGAGTTGTCTCTAGAGGTTTAAGAAATAAATCTAAAACAAATTTTCTTCACAAAGATCTGCCAAATTCAAAGGAAAGGCTCACTAAAGTGATTGAGCTTTCCTTGGAATATAATCTTGAAAAGTTTACTGGGTGTGTATGTCAGGAAGAATCAGATTTCATTTTCAGTAGGTTTTAAAAAAAACATTGCATCCCCCTTCCAAAAAGTCACTTACCCATTCATCTTCAAGAGATTCTGGGATGGAAAGATTAGGTAGGCACTCAAAAACCGAATATCTAAATATCATACTCTGGATTAAAACTTGTCTGAACTTTATCCTAAACAAATAGATCAACAGAGACATAATCCATTTATATTTTTGTTCAATTTGCATAAAAGAATCTGAAGTGTTACAGTAACACCAATACACTACAAGCTCAAACACACATTTTATGACTTTCTGCAGTGAAAGCCCATATCAAACCCTCACTCTTCTCCCCCACCCCACCCTCACATCTTCAAGTACCAGAAAGATTAAATTATAGAGAGGATACAGCATATGCAATTTTAAAGGTATAAGTGTTTCATGGAGCTATCCCAAAGACTAGTTAAGTCTCACCACAGCACCAGGGAGCTGGAAGGTGGAAGGTAATGTTCATAGCATTGGATTTTGCCTGCCTACATTGTACCTAACAATAGTTTCACTTTACCTCAATCTCAACATTTAGGTCTGGATTTTCCAATGAGGAGAGGGGCAGATCTTCAGCAAGACAAGTCTTCCACCCATCATGGAAATGCCTTCCTTGCCAAAATTCCAGCCCTGGGGTCATCAGCAAACAGGTGGACACTTGGCCTCCACAGCCAGTTGCACCACACTGGGTTTAGCTGTAGCAGGCCTCAGCAGCTGACCTAAGCAAGGAGGAAGCAGCAGCTGATGAGTTGCCCCCCAAAAAGCCAAATTTTTCAAAACGAAGTTTGACGGCTGCTCCTGGGGTCTGTGCATGGCATCACTAACCCCTCTTCTGAAACCCTCCCCGGGACCTGTCATCTTACAATACTGGACGCCACTGCCTAACAGGCAGCCCGTGTCCAGCCATCAATTTGCACAAGTGATGAGAAATACATCAAAGGCCATATTTCATTCATTTATTAAAATTGATGAGCAAGCACATTTTATGCTGCAGGGAGCCTATGGGAAGAAGCGAGGATGCGGCAGAGCTTGTCCTCAAACAAATTCCCACCAGCACACAGCCCAGATCTGCAGAATAATCAGCAGAGAGCAGGTAGAAAAGCTACGGCTTAATCGTTCCTGCAGTTAGTTTGATGGGGAGGGATCTGTTTTGTATATGACAATTTTTAGAGGGAGGTGCACATCCTGTATAATGGCCTCTTATGTTTGTTCTATAAAATCTATATTGTAACAATACAGCTCCTTTCTTGGAATTTAGCTGTGTTCTTTGTTGGCTTCTGTATTTGAAAAGTTACAAAAGCATTGAGAATCTCTCCCAGAACAAACCAACTTTACAGCCATTTAAACCTACTCAGTCCAGCTTTCATCTCCAAGGCTCTGGTTAAGATCCCAGGTAGTTAGAATAAAAGCACCAGCGGCCTAGTCCTGACTCATTGCTATACAATTGCTAGGAAAACACAAGACATTCCTCCCCCCACCTCCAAAAAGGTAAATTTGACAACTCTTCAACTTGGGGGAAAAAAAACTAACAAAATAATTGCATGTTTCTTCACCCCTTCAAGTCTTTAGTTCACTATTATTGATAGAGGGGAATTATCAGGTGTGTTATACCCACAATTCTCTCACCTGAGCCATTACTGCAGATCCAAATGGTGTGCACCGTGTATCGTGAGGCAATTTCAGCATCTCTGAAATCCGATTTCCCAGCCCTTGCGTGAACAAGGGCCGGGAAAGCTGGCTGACCACTCGAAAATTGGACAGTTGACAACGTTGCACCTTAATGAAATTCAGATTTCTAGACTCAGAGGTAGGTACACAGAGCAAGGAAGAATGTCAGAGCTGACCATTTAAAATGTGGCACACACCGTTCTGTTTTCCAGATTAGCCTGGATTGGCTGCAGATTCATAAACACTAGGATCTGGACTGCAAGGCCATTATCTGAGAGGCACAGAGCCTAATAGAAATGGAAATCAGACAGGAAACAGTACCAACAGAATAAAGTACCTGTTAGGTTAAACACTTACTAGAGGGTAAGTACAGTACTACCTTTCTGTTATCTCCTTTCCCTTTAATCTGGATGATCCTGGAGCTTTAAATAGAATTAGGTGTTTCTAGAAAAAGAACTATCATGAGAAAATCTGAATTGAAAAACAAACATTATTACCAGGACTATCCCATACTCAGAACTTCCTTTAACATCCAAGTGCATCAGTTCTCTCGTACTGCTCCCAAATATGTACTCAGAAAATTCATGGTGAATGCATCAGATTATGCTTTTTGTAATCAAGGTTAATGACACATGTGGATTATTTTAGAGATTTATTCTAATCTTAGTTTGTTTTCACCCTGGCTGCTCATTAGCAGAAATAGCACAGATGGTGGCAGATCAGAGCAGAGATCAGATCAATCATGCTGATACACAATTATAAGTGTTAGAGCATCTCCACTGCATTGCTAGTCACTCACCAGGTCAAATTGCCTTGTCCACTATACTTGCTGAGACTGATTTCAGAATGTTAGTGTTTAATTTGTCAGGGTGATGAATAGGATTATATACAATCCTAGCCAGTTGACTACATATACAGCATCAATGCTAACATTTTATAAATTGAGTACTACTTTAAAAAATGAAAAACTCAATCTAATTTGTATTGCATTGTTTTACTTTATTAACATATACAGTTACATTGTGCTTAACAGATTCTATTATGCATTTCTTAGTTTAAAAATTACATCTGGAGATTTAACACAGAATCTAAACACAATACATAACTGCAAGATGTAAATATACACACACCAACTCTCACCGAACAAAATTACCAAATGCGTAAAATTACTTGAAATGTGAATCTAGTCATGATTTCTAAAAAAGGCAATGACAAAACAAATTCTAAGTGCATTTGTAATTTTAAAGGCATAAAACAAAAATTGTTCTGCTTGTTAAAGCCACCACCGATCCAGTCAAAACATGATCCAATACATGTACTAGTACTGAAATACCCAAGTGAAAGTCAGCAGAAATCAATAAAGTACACTTTAAAAAATCTTAAAGTTAGGTGTTTACAATCATTGCAATACATCAATTGAATTGAATTTGGCCAAAACACATTAGCTCAAGTATAGTTATCAGCACAATTTAATAAATCATTTCAAATGTACAATATAATCTATTTAATAGGTTCTGTGTTTCCTGTATCTGTCACAATCCACAAGAATTCCCATTATTCTACATGTTGTCAATGGCTAGAGAAAATAAAAGCATCTGTCAGAGTGAACAAATATTTTCAGCCTGATGGCTTTTATTTTCCTTTCAGCGCTCATTTCCAAACTAGATCATCATATAGAATCATGTACTCCTGAGAGGCACATCTTCCAGAACCAAAATAAATGAACAATATTTGTTGGTACTTTATAGTAGTGGAGTTAGTTCCATGTGGGATTGATTCTAGAGATACAGCAATTTAATATTTTTTTTAAAATCTGAGTCTTATGCTTTTCTTACATGATATGGGCAAATAGAGAGAAGGGAGACTATATTCACAAAATTGATTGAATTGGATCCATCAGTTGAAAGACTCACTTTATATGCAGTCATTCATTAGCAGTTATACTTTTGTCTAATTTAAAATAATATAATCCACTAACAGGTTTAATATTGCATACTAAAATTTACCTTGTGGAATTTAAAGATCACCTCTGAGAAAGAGGAATCGCACAAATACAAACTTGTTGGACCAAGATTTGAGGTTCCACACTTTAATTGAGCTCTATTGGAAACTGGAGGTGGGGCAGAAAGACTGAGATTTAAAGACTATTTAGTAGATTGGACCATATTTTCATTCATTTATTTTGCAGGAATTTGTTCATATTAATTTAGTTTAACACCACATACCATAATTAAACTATATATAAATAACCTGATAATTAATCACATATACAAACATGCCATATTAATAGTTCTGTGGTTTACAAATCCATTGGCAAAAACTGCACAGCTTGTAACAGAAAATTATACACATATATTTTTATACTGTACTTCTATTCACGTGGAATGTACCCACAAAACTAGAGGGGGGGAACTCCAAATGGGGGTGCACAGTAGATAGAAATCTTGATTTTTCTTTCCACTACTGCACATTGCATGTAGAACACCAACGCAAATAAATTCTTACTTATATAATTAGTGGTCTAACAGTGTAGCAGCACTGAAAGGGACAGAAGGGAAACAGGTGAAACAAAGTTGTATAGAAGTTTACTTACCCTTGATTTTATCACAAAATATACTAATGCTAAAATATTACAACTATCCTTCTCATTCAGTGTACTAACAGCACAACCACAATGGTGCATAATTACTGAGCACAAATATATTCTTTTCTCCCTTCCCCCCAATAAGACAGAATTTGAAGAGACTGAACAAAGAACATTGCTTCATTTGTGTTTTATGTAGTGACACAGATATTCTGTTTGCACCAGTGTCTCCCAAATGAACATTTGGCCATACACAGTTAACATGTCAAAGGAAAGAGATTATTTTTTTTAAAAAGATATTATTCCCATATATAGTATTACTGATGAATATAAAGTACTAAACAAGTATAAAAATAAAAAAAAGTGGTTACATGATTAACAGAGCAAAACTTATGTTCCTAAGTACTGGTTACTAATAACATCTATCCTCCTTGTTGGGTTGAACATGGGTTTTTCACACTTGTTATAAACAGTGCTTCACTATCCATTAAATAGTGCTGGTGATTAGCAATGGCATTCCTTCCAACACTAAGCAGTGTTTCGGTCGAGCTTTTCCAATACTCTATTAAGACGAATGCTCATAAGCCTGATTTGACCATCAAGATGATCGAGTTTTTCCTCTATATGACTACCACTCCTCCTCCAATAAAAACCAACTGGACCGGTCATAAAGTATACCACAGCTATAAAGCAAAGTGGGAGCACAGCACGTTCAGGATCACCTTCAAATTTCTGCAAAATGTACAGGCAAGAGAGGGCAAACAAGGTGACTCGCGCGATCCAGAAAAAGCGGCCAAACAGTGTATGTAATACATAAAATAAAAGTCCCAGAAACATTGACAAAAACCAATAAGCTACAAGAACAGCAACTACTAACAGGAGGACTCGAGTTGGGTGATTTGCAACTGCCGCTGGGTTCAGATACTGGTTCAGGTTTGATGCTGTAAGAAATAATAGAGAATTACATTTTGTGTGTCATAACAAATCAATACAGAAACTTTAATTAGCTGATCACTCAACTTTTTTTTTGCAGAAATGAAATCAAAACAAAGAAACAAATTGCTCCCTGGTCTCCAAGCAACACATGAACCCCCGGATGCAGAGAAAAATTTGGAATTTCAGCCAGATTCCCACTATTGGCTCCTGCTAGAGAGCACCACAGGGAACAATGAAGATTGGCTTTTTTTTTTAAACAAACAAGCAGATCCTCCATGGTGTAATTCAGTCTGGAGCACAGTTGTGATATTCAGCTACTAACTTGGTCTGGTCTTTTAGGCTACTGCTATAAGTTGGCAAACCCAGGTAATTGGAGCAACTTAAAAATTGCCAGGGTAAATCAGGGGGCAGTTATAACCATATTTTTTAGCTCCAGGTCAATGACTGGCATGTATTTTTTAAAAAGTTTGCACCTGTAACAAAATGCAACATCTGGAGTGAAATTGACCTGTGCTAGATATCCTACTAGAGCACACACATTTACCGTTTTCCTCACTCACAGACCTCTCTCTAGGCAATGCAAGCCTTGTGGCTGAGACGGCAAAGAAACGACTGGTTAGAGGCTACTGCCAGAGCCACTCTTGGCCACTCAAGAGTAGGCTGATGAAAATGTCTCCTGACTGATGATCACAGTTCACAGAAATGAAAATGTAGAACTCTATTGTTCTCTTATAGATAGGTCCCTCAGCAAACTCAGAAGTACAGGTCTTCTCCAAATACCCATTTAGTGGGTACAGAGCAGTTTCTTGTGCAGAATTATGCTTTGAATCCAGAGATTTGACAACAATGAAGCAGGCTGTGAGAAGCACAAAGACCCAAGTATTTTACATAAAAATACTCCTTTACTCCAACATTCTCCTTAAATCAGCATGTATGAAAAAATTTTTTTACCATCAATTCCAAGAACATCCAGCAGATCCGTCCATATTCTCCACACTGTGTCCACCAACACATCCACACTAACCACAAACTGTTCGGTGATTCTGGAGAAAAACTGAAAGAATATTTCTTGATTAGACCATCAATTTTCATTTAATATAGTCCTGTTGTCAGGAGCACAGCTGTGACATTTAGCTCCAAGGTAGGAGGTGCCATTCTTCACAATGCCACTTGTCTGAGGCCTGTAAAAGTAGGCCTCTCACCACTCCCTCCTATCCTAAGGCCCCTCCCCCAAAGCCCAGAGATGGCAATCCCCACACTCCCATCAATGCCTTCTCCACCCCACGCCTCTCTGCCCAGTACTATTGAGGAAAGACCTAGAGTTGAGTTTCTGGTTGTGACCCAGGAACCAGCTTTAAGTTCTTTCAAGCTCTTGCTGCATTTTATTAAGACAGTAAAAGGAGTCAGTCAGCCAGTACTTTATATTAAAAAAACTAAAGCCAGTTTCCAACTTGGAATATGGCTGTAGTGCATTTCTTGGGGCTAGAAGGCAGGCGTTCTGCAACAGCATTCCTAATTCCGGGAAAGCACTTTTGGAAAAACTTACTGATCTCAGTGGCACATAGGCTTTGTAGTTACCCACTGTACCATCAGGGAACCCCGTCCTGTAACAGCTTAGGCAGTACCTAAAGTATTTGTACCGGTTTATTATGCACATGTTTGTCTAAACCAAATATCAGCAATGCACAGTTGTTAAATTTCCACATTTTGTTTAATAGTGTCTCAAAGTTTATAAATTTTTATTTCAATGTAATCAAAGCCAAGCCATTAATCTTTACATGAGCAGTATACTTCCTACACAGAACAGGCCACACCACCTGAGGAAGGGGGGAAGCCTCCGAAAGCTTGTGGGATTAAAAATAAAATTGTTGGACTATAACTTGGTGTTGTAAAATTGTTTACAATACACAGAACAGCACCTTGTAGCTTATACTGCAGCTATGCAAACCATGACCACTAGGTGATGCTATCCACTGAGGGAAACATGAGTGCCATCTTGCGGCAATAAGGTTAAGAAATTTCCGGTCAAAAGCAAAATACTGCAGATGCTGGAAATCTGAAGTAAAAACAGAAAATGCTGGAAACACTCAGGTCAGGCAGCATCTGTGGAGAAAGAAACAGAGTTAACGTTTCAGGTCCTTTCAGAACTACAAACTGCAGTTCTGCTGAAGGATCATTGACCTGAAACGTTAACTCTCTCTTTCTCCACAGATGCTGCCTAACTTGCTCAGTATTTCCGGCATTTTCTAAAGATATTTCCGGTGTTAGAAATAACGTGCATTGGAGCACAGATGACCTAAACTGCGAAAATGCTTTAATTTCTATACCTGACATGCAACATCACTAGAAGTAACAACTATATAAAGGGCTTCCATCTTACTAACCCATAGCTGCTGCACATCTGAAAAGCAGAATCTTTAAAAAAAATTATTCCCAGGGTATTGGTGTCGCTGGCGAGGCAGGCATTTATTACGCATCCCTCGTTGCCCTCGAAATGGTGGTAGTGGGCAGTCTTCTTGAACTGCTACAGTCCACATGGCGAAAGTTCTCCCACAATGCTATTAGGTAGGGAGTTCCAGGATTTTGACCCAACAATGATGAAGGAATGGAGATAAATGTCCAAGTCAGGATGGTGTAACTTGGAGGTGATGTGTTCCCATGCATCTGCTGCCCTTGTCCTTCTAGGTGGTGGAGATCGTAGGTTTGCGAGGTGCTGCCGGGCATCCTGTAGATAGTACACACTGCAGCCACAATATGCCGGTGGTGGAGGGAGTGGATGTTTAAACTGATTGATTGAGTCCAATGAAGCGGATTGCTTTGTCCTGGAGGGTGTTGTGCTTCGAGTATTATTGCAGCTGCACCTATCCAGGTAAGTGGAGATTATTCCATCACACTCCCGACATGTACCTTGTAGGTAATGGTAAGGCTTTGGGGAGTCAGGAGGTGAGCCACTCAGTCGCAGAACACCCAGCCTATGACCTGCTCTAGTAGGCACAGTATTTACGCGGCTGGCCCAGTTGAGTTTCTGGTCAATAGTGACCCCCCCCCCCTCCAGAATGTGGATGGTGGGTGATTCTGCAATATTAATGCCACTGAATGTCAAGGGGAGGTGGTTAGGCTCCCTCTTGTTGGAAATGGTCATTGCCTGGTCTTGTCCAGGTCTTGCTGCATGTGGGCATAGACTGCTTCATTATCTGACGAATTACGAATGGAGCTGAACACTGCGCAATCATCAATGAACAGCCACACTTCTGACCTTATGATGGATGGAAGGTCATTGGTGAAGCAGCTAAAAGACAGTTGGGCCTTGCACACTGCCTTGAACACCTGCAGTGATGTCCTGAGGCTGAGATAATTGGCCTCCCAACAACCACAACCATCCTCTTTTGTACCAGCTACGACTCCAGGCAGATTTTTCCCCGATTTCAGTTTCAATAGGGCTCCTTGGTGCCACACTTGGTCTGCCTTAATGTCAAGGGCAGTCAATCTTGCCTCATCTCTGGAATTCAGCTCATGTCCACATTTGGACCAAGGTTGCAATGAGGGCTGGAGCTGAGTGGTCCTAAATCTTTGGCATAATTCTACTGTGCTGAGTTCTTAAGCCTGCACACGGCAGAGCACAGCATTCATACAACAATCTTGTGTTCTCATTGAGCTACAATCCTCACTTAAATATTGAAAAGCTGCTTTTATTCCAATAACCCAGAATGTTTGGCAGTATAACAAGCTTGCATCAGCACACAAACACACGCAAATCAAGGGATTTTAACCACACCCATATTGCCTACAGCATCAATTGAAGATTTCAAAAAGTTGAAAAACAGCACTGAAGCTTAAAAAGATGGGAATACCTGAATATATATTTGTACAGGCCAGTAATAGCCACAATCACGCTTTATATGCTTGGATCCCATTTGCAGCTGATTACAGTATGGCCAGCTGTACTATTGATGGGTAGATGCAGATGACCAGCACAACTCAGTCACACTCACTCGAGACCAATCAGCAATATAAAAGTGGCTTTTACTTTTGATTGAACCAGTTATACGAGATCCACGTGTCGGGCACTAGTATGGCAGGAAACCAATACAAAAAACAGCTTTAGGTCATTTTTAAAAAGGGGAAGATACTTAACAAGGAACTACAGCATAGTATTTAGAAAGATTGCCCTTCTTTTAATGTGCAATATTTCAGCAATGTACATGTAGCAATAAATGTGTACAAATCAAACTATCTACTGATTTTAAGATGAATGAAAAATGAAGAGAAAAAATAACTTCGAGCTAGTGAATGGAAGTAGTTCAAGACAAATATTTTGAGGAAACAGAAGACAGGAAGCACCTTCAGGCACAGAAATGTTGGTGGCGTACATTTCCCATCAACTCCTTCCCCCCACCCCAGGCACACTGTACATATAAATGGAAGTATGTAGTAAGTTAGTGAGCAGCTCAAAGAGAATGAAGATTAACAGTCCAGGTTGGACCATCAACCTGTCTTAACTATTTATTTATGTCATGTCTAAGCAACTACATTGTGCTTTGTGCATCGACACCCACCCACGCCCTAACCAAATTCACAAACGATATTCTCCGTGACCGTGACCAGAGTGCATATCCCTCCTCATCCTCTCTGCATCCTTTGGCAGGGTCAACCACACCATTTTCCTTCAACAGCTCTCTATTGTTGTCCAGTTCAGTGGGACTACTACCACTTGGTTCCATTCTTACCTATATAATCATTGCCGGAGCATCTCCCAACAATGATTTCTCTTCCCACTCCTGCACCGTTACCTCAAGGAAGCATCCTTTTCATCATCGACATGCTGCCCTTGGTGACATTATCTGCAGACATGGCGTCAGCTTCCACATGTACACTGACCACATTCAGCTCTAACTCTCCACCACCTATCTCAGCCCCTCCATTGGCCCTATGCTTTCGGACTGCTTGCTTGACACACAGTTTCCTTCAGCTGAACATTGGAAAGACCAAGACACCAAACAACTCTACGTTTCCCAACTCCATCCCCCCACCATGGCCAGTGTCTCGGGCTGAACCAGACTGTTCACAACCATAGCGATTCGATCCAGAGCTAAGCTTCCAACCCCATAAGATCTCCATCATAAAAGACTGCCAACTAACATCGCCCATCTCCCACCGAAACCCTCAACTATGCCTTTGTCAGCTCTAGACTCAACTATTCCAATGTTCTCCTGGCCAGCCTCCCATCCTCCATAAATTTCAATTCATCAAACTCTGCTGACTGTATCTTATCCTGTACGAAGTCCCCCTCGCCCATCATCCCTGTCCTCACCGACTTACATTGGCTCTTTGTTTCCCAACACCTCAAATTTAACATTCGCAGTCTCATGTTTAAACCCCTTCAAGACACAACTCCTCCCTATCTCTAGCCATCTCAAGCCCTATAACTTACAATAAAGCAAGGAGGAAAGATTGACTACCCTGGGTCTTTTGTCTCTTGATAAGAAGATGGAGAGGGGATACGATAAAAGTTCTTACAATTATGAAAAGTTTGGATAAAATGCATCCAAGTAAGCTTTTCAGCTGTGTGCAGAATTTAAGCACAAGGAGTCATATTTACAAATTAAGGACATCAAAAAAGAGAGAAATGAAGAGGAATTTTTTTTTTTAAAAAAACTTAAAAGGGTGGCACGTGCATGGAACAGATTACTGGCACGGTTAGTGGAACATGAAACCCTAACATGATCTTTAAAACTTTTTTTAACTGTACATCAGACCCCCTTCTGCCTCATACTGGCATTCGACATGCTAAATGCAGATTTAGCTAGCATACCAAACATGTTACCAAGGGCCTTACACACACACACACACACCCCTTACGCGCACAGACACACACACCCACCCTTGCGCGCACACAGACACTCACACAACCCACCCCCCCTTGCGCGCGCACAGACACACAACCCCACCCCCCCTTGCGCGCGCACAGACACACAACCCCACCCCCCCTTGCGCGCGCACAGACACACAACCCCACCCCCCCTTGCGCGCGCACAGACACACAACCCCACCCCCCCTTGCGCGCGCACAGACACACAACCCCACCCCCCCTTGCGCGCGCACAGACACACAACCCCACCCCCCCTTGCGCGCGCACAGACACACAACCCCACCCCCCCTTGCGCGCGCACAGACACACAACCCCACCCCCCCTTGCGCGCGCACAGACACACAACCCCACCCCCCCTTGCGCGCGCACAGACACACAACCCCACCCCCCCTTGCGCGCGCACAGACACACAACCCCACCCCCCCTTGCGCGCACAGACACACAACCCCACCCCCCCTTGCGCGCGCACAGACACACAACCCCACCCCCCCTTGCGCGCGCACAGACACACAACCCCACCCCCCCTTGCGCGCGCACAGACACACAACCCCACCCCCCCTTGCGCGCGCACAGACACACAACCCCACCCCCCCTTGCGCGCGCACAGACACACAACCCCACCCCCCCTTGCGCGCGCACAGACACACAACCCCACCCCCCCTTGCGCGCGCAGACACACAACCCCACCCCCCCTTGCGCGCGCACAGACACACAACCCCACCCCCCCTTACGCGCAGACACACAACCCCCCCTCGCACGCGCAGACACACACACCAAACCCCGCCCCTTGCACGCGCAGACACACACACACCAAACCCCCCCCCTTGCACGCGCAGACACACACACCAAACCCCCCCCTTGCACGCGCAGACACACACACACCAAACCCCCCCTTGCACGCGCAGACACACACACCAACCCCCCCTTGCACGCGTAGACACACACACCAACCCCCCCTTGCACGCGTAGACACACACACCAAACCCCCCTTGCACGCGCACACACACACACCAAACCCCCCTTGCACGCGCACACACACACACCAAACCCCCCCTTGCACGCGCAGACACACACACCAACCCCCCCTTGCACGCGCAGACACACACACCAACCCCCCCTTGCACGCGCACACACACACACACCAACCCCCCCTTGCACGCGCACACACACACACCAACCCCCCCTTGCACGCGCACACACACACCAACCCCCCCTTGCACGCGCACACACACACACCAACCCCCCCTTGCACGCGCACACACACCAACCCCCGCTTGCACGCGCACACACACCAACCCCCGCTTGCACGCGCACACACACACCAACCCCCCCTTGCACGCGCACACACACACCAACCCCCCCTTGCACGCGCACACACACACACCAAACCCCCCTTGCACGCGCAGACACACACACCAACCCCCCTTGCACGCGTAGACACACACACCAACCCCCCCTTGCACGCGCACACACACACACCAACCCCCCCTTGCACGCGCACACACACACACCAACCCCCCCTTGCACGCGCACACACACACACCAACCCCCCCTTGCACACGCACACACACACACCAACCCCCCCTGCACGCGCAGACACACACACCAACCCCCCCTTGCACGCGCACACACACACACCAACCCCCCCTTGCACGCGCACACACACACACACACCAAACCCCCCCTTGCACGCGCAAACACACACACCAACCCCCCCTTGCACGCGCGCACACACACCAACCCCCCTTGCACGCGCGCACACACACCAACCCCCCCTTGCACGCGCACACACACCAACCCCCCCTTGCACGCGCGCGCACACACCAACCCCCCCTTGCACGCGCGCGCACACACCAACCCCCCCTTGCACGCGCGCGCACACACCAACCCCCCCTTGCACGCGCGCGCACACACCAACCCCCCCTTGCACGCGCGCGCACACACCAACCCCCCCTTGCACGCGCGCACACACACACCAACCCCCCCTTGCACACGCACACACACACACCAACCCCCCCTTGCACGCGCACACACACAAACACCAACCCCCCCTCGCACGTGCAGACACACCCCCTCCCCCTCTGCGCGCACACATTCTCGACCCCCCCTCTCCCCCGCGCCTTGCACTCACTGTCGCCGCTCCACCTTACGTTACCTTTTGCAACGCCTGCATGTTCTCCTCCCCGAACACAGTAGCCAGGCTCCGATAGACGCCGCTCGCCACCCGCCTAAAACTGTTGTTCTGCTTTTCGTACCCGGCATCCCGGTAGGACTTCGCCGTGTTCACCGACGCCAACCCGGCCAAAAGCACCGCGGCCGCCAGCGCCATCACTCTCACTCTCACCGCCACCGCCGCCGCCGCCATCCCCAGCCGAGCAAAACAAGCAGCTTCAGCCCCGCAGCTCAACTGACACCCAGCGCGAGCACCAGGGTGCAACCAACAAAAACGTCCGGCCCACAACACACGGCTCCAACCCACCTCTGCCTGTGCAACCGCCAAATACTTCCCGACACCAATTTATAGCATGAGACCAGTCCCTCTGGTTGTCTTCTTTCTCCAAATCCTAAACCGGGGGCAGAGGGTGGGATTATAGTGTAAATTCTGATATTTTCTTTGATGTTGATAAATGGTGTTTCCACATAAGATACAAAGTTACTGCACTTATATCTCCTAACATGTAATAAATATATACTAACATGTAATAAATTTGTTCAACTCTGTACAACTTATATTAATTGTGCATGCTAATACATGTATGCAGAATTATCTAACTTTTTTCATACTTGATTTGCTCATGTAAAAGTAACTCCACCTCAGCTAAATTTCTTCCAGCTGATTGGCTGATACCTAAATTTATTCAGTGGGTCTTGTATACAGCATGCACTTTCTGTAACACTTTCCTGTCACACTTAATGTTTACATTTTTGACCTTTGTCTCATTCTTACTATGTGAGTCATTTCTACCTCAGGTCTTCCCAACTTTTGTGTTGCAACTCCTAGCTGTAGAATCTCAACATCTGTCTACGGCCTGTGAAGATTGGGCCTCCTGCTGATCGCCACACCTGCCCACCTGAAAAACTACCATAATAAGGCTTAGTAAGCAATTCCAAAGCCATGACCAGAAATTCAGCAGTACGACAAAGCCAGGTAGCCAGCATTGCTTTCCTGCCACTGAACTAGAAGCCATGTTATTCAAAGCGCATTGAGTGCTTTTAGTACATTTTCCTTCATTCACCCATATCTTCTAGACCCCAAGCACCCCCCCCAAATAATTCCAGATCTTACCTCTCCAATGTTCCTGAACTTCAAGACCGCACTACTCAACCCTCCTAAACCTTTGCTAGCCCCCCATCCCCAGTACTCTTTCACCTCAAGACCACCCCCTAGTTCCCAGATGCAATAATAATATATGACTTATTCAGTCACTATCAATGAGTGGCCCTGATAATATAATGAGCATTACATGGAAGTGCCACCGGAGATCCGTTGGCAACAGAAGTCTTGTGTACAGCATACGGTCACACTTCCAACACTTTTCACAGCTAAATTTGTTCAATTCGGTACAACTTATATTAATTGTGCATCTTAATATATGTATGCAGAATTATATAACTTTTCTCATACTTGATTTGCTCATGTAAAAGTAACTCCACCTCAGCTAAATTTCTTCCAGCTGATTGGCTGATACCTAAATTTATTCAGTCATATTAATTTGCCATCTAAAAGTGGAAGCTAGCCAAATCACTCAAAACAAAATTTCCCAGTTCTTTCGTCTGCCATTTTTTCTCAGTAAATGAAATTTCTAGGTCCAAAAAAAGCTTTTAAACATGAAAAAATTACATAGTTCACAATAACATGTGTGTACTAATTTATAAAGTTATCTGTTGTGCATTTGAATAGCTTCAATAATGCTTTTACATGACGTCCTCAGCCTCTTTTAAAAGCCTGTTTTTAAAAGATTATCTTCCGACCTACAGCTATCACTTCGTGTGCTACAGACAGATGTCAGTCAGAGTGCCTGATGTGTACAATTTCCGACTGCTTTGTGATAGAATTTCTGACTTTCTTCCAAATTATTCCCTAATACTGCTGATAAATACATTTTAATTTTTTCCTTCAGGTAATGTTTATACTTTAATTATCCACTGCTGAATTAAACTGCTTAAATTTTACCTCAGGGAAAGCCAGACAGATAGCAGCTCCCATTTCTATTACTTATACTTATGAAGGTAAACAATACATATATTTTCTGAGTGGAACATCCCTCCCTTCTTCATTTTGGCTTCACACTGATATCAGGCAAAACATATTTTCTGTGGTAAATTTTAAAACTTTTCCAACTGACTGTAAGACTAGTATGTGTGTGTAAGAATGAGAGAAAGAGAAAAACAGGGAGAAATAAGCAAAGTGTAAGAGAGAGAGAAACAGAGAAAGACAGAGAGAGAAAGGGAACGAGACAAAGAGAAAAAGATAGATACATCGAGATAGACAGGCTGAGAGAGTTACATGACACAGCCTGCTTTCGGATGTGAGCCTCCCCCCTGACCCCCCCCCCCCATCACACTAAACTGTCATGCTGCCTAATCCATTTTAGATATAAGGCAGTCTCCTTTGTCCCACACCTCCGCTCCCTGGAAGATCTTGTGCCTTCAGCCCAGCTTCTGACCTGAAGCTGATTTTAAGTGCAAAAAAATCTTTAAATATTGTTTTGCCAACTTATAGTGGGCATTTGGTTGCCCATGGGAACAACACCACCTGCACGTTCCCCTCCAAGTCACACACCATCCCGACTTGGAAATATATCGGCGTTCCTTCATCGTCGCTGGGTCAAAATCTTGGAACTCCCTTCCTAACAGCACTGTGGGAGAACCGTCACCACACGGACTACAGCGGTTCAACAAGGCGGCTCACCACCACCTTCTCGAGGGCAATTAGGGATGGGCAATAAATGCCGGCCTCGCTAGCGACGCCCACATCCCATGATCGAATTTTTAAAAATAGCAAATTTTGCACTTAAAATGGGCTTTGAGCCCTATAAAACAGTGCATTCTCTGATTTACTCTGAGCAGCACCACTCGAAAAAGACTTCTAATGTCTGGTTTACAATGTTCTGGACAGCTCCCTCAAAAAACACAGTGTTCAGTTAGGTGGCAATCCTAGATTGGCATTGATACCACTCAAGAGTGATACTCATTTATTTTACAAATATTATCTATATAGCCTACCCTGCATTTCACATTGAAAAGATCACCCCTTGGCTTTGAATTTAGGTTGTGCGATTATTAGTGTGCAAACACTTAACACATTCATCTGCTATTTTAATTTAGATGTTAACATTTAAAATAAACACACAATGAGGTGGTGTAAATTATGCTTAAATGCATCATGATGTCATTTGGGAGTTATGCATTCTCTACAAAAAACTAAGTGATGTAAACTTTTGCAAATATCTTTCATTAGGTAAAGGTAAAATATGTGTATTGAAATATTTATATTTTTGTCACAATTGGTACAAAAATGGCTGCAGAGGTAAGATGAATTTCCCCTGCCTACATGTATGGAGTTTTTCTTACTGGCCTTTAGTCAAGAGGGTGGAATGTGGTAATTCATAGAAATCTGCCACTAGAGAGAAAGCATACTACACCAGATGATCAGGAGTACATCGTGCTGGTCTATAGCCAAAAAGACAATAATTCTACTTAATTAATATGACCTGTAGCTTGGTTTGTTGTAACTTTGTGACAGACGTGTGCCTGATTTTTGCTTATGTTTATGTCCAGCTCCTATCAATGGGGGAAGATTTTAATTGTATCCTTTTCTCTGGAATCAGTAAATCACCATCTAGTCCTGTCTCCCCATCTGGAATGGCAAAAGCTCCACTTCACGACTGTCAGTGCCTGGGACTGGTGATGTTTAGAGGCATTGGACCCATTGAATCAGGAACCCACTTTTTACTCCAGTCCTCATAAATCCTACTTGAGAATCAACTATTTTTTTGATCTAAAAGGACTTTTATC
Source organism: Heptranchias perlo (assembly GCF_035084215.1). NCBI lineage: Eukaryota > Metazoa > Chordata > Chondrichthyes > Hexanchiformes > Hexanchidae > Heptranchias > Heptranchias perlo. The sequence continues at coordinate 22,393,422 of NC_090349.1, read as the reverse complement.
TGCAGTTGTTAATTATAGGATTGGTTCACCATTATTGGTGCGTGTTCACTATCTGCTCAGAAAACCCAGATGGTCGAATCTGTTGCAACTTATATTTCCCATTTTGGGGACCTTACTGTTTCATTTGTACATATGCAAACAGTTAGACTTTTTTCTTGAAACTACTCATACCCCAAGATGCCACCGGTTTTGCTGTGGAATAGTGCCAGGATGCCTCTCTGGGGAGACATTATTGCATGTGCTTGTCGGAGGGAACTTTTGACATCCCAGAAATTCTTAGAAAAGAAAATTGTATGTCTTGATTTGGCTTATAAGGGTAAATTTTGAGAGACTGCAGTGCTGGCATTGTCATTGAGTGAGGCTCTGTATTGGGAGCGTTGCAAAGCAAAATATGCCCTATAGAGTCTACTCCAATCCAGACATTTGAATGACATTGACTCAGCATGGACACGATTTAAAATAACTCAGCTAGTACAAGAAGTTAGCTCTGGGTTTCTATGTGTTACAGATTACATACCAGACCAAAAAGGGGTACAGTCATTTGAACTGCTAACACTGCATATCATTAAACTTTAAAATTAAAATAAAAGGGGTACATAAAAAGGGTAAGTGCTATCAATTGTTAATATTTATGCCTAGATGTGTCCCAGTTTTTTTCTGGAAACATTTTTAATTTAAATTCCTATTTATAAGGCTCCCCTTTAAACCCTGGTACAATTTCCATTTCAGCAGTAAAATAGTGGAGCAAATACATTGGATCAATGCAGACAAGGGGATCCCTCTAGAGCTAATCTGTTTCTTACCATTGTTGTAAATGACATGATTCTGTTTGCAGTCTGATCATGGAACTCTTTCTGCCAGCTAATGTTTACTATGGAAAAACTGAAGGACTTCTAAATGTGACTTCAGCTGAGATACTCTGTGATTGAGTGCACAAGGTTCTGGGTGTGTACTGGCATTGCTACTTGTGATATGCAGCTAAAAGTGCCAATAAATTGTGTCAAACAAAAACTATGCATAACTTCCTTTGTAAATATTGTCCCAGTGATGTAGCAGATAAGGACAGCATCACACCACCAAACTATAAATTGCTGCTGACTGTGACTAACATCCAACAACCAATATGTTTTTTAAAATCAATTCTCAGTTAGCAACAACAACAACTTGCATTTATATAGCGCCTTTAAAATAATAAAACATCCCAAAGTGCTTCACAGGAGTGATTTTCTAACAAAATTTGACACTGAGCCACATAAGCAAATATTAGGACACAGGTCCAAAGAGGTGGGTTTTAAGGAAAGTCTTAAAGGAGGAGAGAAAGGTATAGAGGCGGAGAGGTTTAGGGAGGGAATTCCAGAGCTTAGGACCAAGCCAGTTGAAGGCACAGCCGCCAATGGTGGAGCGATTAAAATCGGGGATGTGCAAGAGGCAAGAATTGGAGGAGTGCAGAGATCTCGGAGGATTGTAGGGCTGGAGGAGGTTACAGAGATGGGGAGGGACGAGGCCATGGAGGGATTTGAAAACAAGGATGAGAATTTTAAAATCGAGGCATTCCCGGACCAGAAGCCAATGTAGGTCAGCGAGCTCAGGGGTGATGGGTGATCGGGACTTGGTGCAAGTTAGGATACGGGCAGCAGAGTTTTGGAAGAGCTCAAGTTTATGGAGGGTGGAAGATGGGAGGCCGGCCAGGAGATCATTGGAATAGTCAAGTCTAGAGGTAACAAAGTCATGGATGAGGGTTTCAGCAGCAGATAAGCTGAGATAGGGAGATATCTTTCAAGCAAATAGTTAAACATATTGGTAACACTCAGGTGTGTAGCTGCATTTTAGTTATCTACATGTTATAATTCAGGCTACTTCCAACTTTGCTCATAGCAACAAGGCAGTTTCCATTGGCACGCCATACCTCCTATGAACTGAAACTTATAAACCTTGTACATGGAAAAATATAGGGGATGCCCTCCGTATCCTTCTGATTGCTCCAATAGATAGAAAAACACCAAGCTGACAAACCATATTTTTCAGGTCAAACTACTAATCATATTTATTGTAAAATGTAAATGTATACAGAAATTAAATCAGTAGATTAAGCATAACACAATACTTAACTTTCTCTCATTTTTTGAAATCAAACTCACAGGGCATTTTTGAAATTCTTAGAGTCTTTTTTCAGAGAACACACTCCTGCCATATTTATCCCATCCTGGATACAGAAATCACTCAAGATAGATCAAAGAGACAATGGAGTATCTAGAGCATGGAGCCATTTGACTAACAAATCTTTGCATTTTGTCCAGGCCTAGTAGAGCCAATTAATGCTTTTTTGAGGCATTGAAGTAGTCTTGGAAACAACTCTCAGCCTATTAACTAATTGCAGATTAAAGCATCTATCCTGAGTTTTGCACATGCCCCAGCTCCAGTTTAGCATTTTGTGACCAGCAGGGTTAGTAATCTACCATTTTAACACTAGCGAGTTCAAAATCATTCACACTTCACCAAACATAATTAAAGATCCAAAGGGGAAAAACATAATACCACAGTTTTATAACTTGCAGTAGGGCACAGCTGAATTTCCATCGCAATAGATATGACAAAGCAGATGTCTCAAAATATATTTTAAGAAGCTTTACTGTAGATCATTTTTTTGTGGAATTCCTTGTGTTTAAGTGAAATGGCATTTTTAAATATCATCTACATTATAAGATATATAGGTAAACTCAGTGATCCTGCTCTCCCAGTGTTGAGCCATGCTCAAAGTGGGTGCAGGTCAGAGATAGGATTGTAACAATGTAGCACTTATTCTCCAACAGCTCAATGCCGGGAGCACAGGATTACTGAATTTACCCTATTAGTTCAAGTAACTTCTCATATGTACATAGCAAAATGTAAAACAGTCACCACACTGTGCAACACTAAGGAAGAGCAATGGAGCTCCTTCCCTCAGATATTTATTTTAAGAGCAGTGTCCCAACAATGGCAAAACCAAAATCCTATCCTTTCACCCCAGGAAAGTATACATTTTACGAGTGCATGTCTTCTTATTCCATACAGATGGTTACAATGAGGGAGGGTCAAAAAGGTTTGAACACAGGAGGAAAAAAACACAATTTGAAAAACATAACCAACAGTTAATGTTAAAAATCAAATTATAGTGGTTCCTTAATTAAATATTATTAAGGTTCCTTGCAAGGGCATAGATACAAAAATTAATAGACATTAATATACAAAACTGCACTAATTTATACATAACTACATCAATAAAAACAGTCCTTTTATACTAACAGGGCTGCCTTGGCTTTATTCATTAATCAAATGTTTTTTTTTCTCTGTTACCGCATTTCAAAGATCACGTTTTTAGCATCCATTTTGGGAGTTCTTCTTTCCCATTTCTGTGATTCACTGCTGCGTTGTGATGAAGACATTGACTCCTCATTCCATGCTTCAGGGGACTCTTCACTATTGTCTGTAAGCCTGATCTACTGTGTGTCTAAGCAAAAGAAAGTTATATGGTACCATCACAAGATCAATATTGTATTATTAGTGCTGATACACACAGGTAAATTGCAAAATGTACCTCTGCACATTCCCACACCTGGAAAGAAAAAGGCCTATTATTCTGCAGGATTAAAACTGAAGGAAGAGGCATAGTATGTCAGTGACCAAAAGGAACAGCAAGATTTCTGAAGGCTGAAATTATGAGGTAATGCCTACATTGTAACTAACAGGAAAAAAAGAGAAGTCTCGTGGTCAGATAACACAACAATCCAGAAAATAACTGCAGAAACATGCTTCATGTTTGGCAGTGACCACAACGGAAATCAGTTAAAACGGCTGTGAAATAAATAAGAAGCTGGACTACTGCCTTCACATACTGTAAGTGAAGCTTAACCACATCACGTCTACACACACCGCACTCAAATTGTACTTGCGCTACTTCACTTCCACGGGAGGCACTTATCATTACTCACTAGTATGCTCAAGACAGAGAGGACAGATATTCAATATGGAGACCATTTTTGCAACACTGCAAAATATCATTTCTAGTACACAGGAGAGATGGATATTAGGGTTGCTTTTAGTCCCACTCATGGTTGGACAGGTACATGGACAAATCAGTAACAGGTTAAAAGTGTAGTTCTTGCAGCTTAACTGAAAAGAAAGCAACTTTTTGACAAATAACTTTGCTAAAACATCCATTTCCAATTTTGATTATAACATTTGTTGTTATCACAGCAAAGTTTGAACAGCTGAGGTAAATCCACATACAATGTTTGTATTTCCTAGTTCATCTCAAAATAAATAATTGACAGGTCACACTGACTTACCATGTTTGCACTAAAGGAGACAACTGTGATGATCCGCGTTCTATTGCAAATGTTTCTATGGCTACCCACCGGTTAATGCTGGTTTCTCCAGGGCCTTTGGTAGTATCTGATTTTTTTTTTATGCAAGTGTTTTCAGCACGGAGTGCAAAATAAAAATAAATAAACCCTGATCATACAAATTTATATGATTTTCAATTTTCGGTACAAAAAGAAAATGACGCTGATTCAATGGGTCTTTTTCAGAAAGTGTGTGTATTTATTCTCTACTATTTAAACCTTTTCTATTTCATTCTCTGTGTTTCACATTGATATATTATGTGGTTGGTCCACTCATTGATTAAATACGATATCATATTACCCTCTACCTGTGCCATAATAACTATTATGAAATACTGCTGATAATTGTATTCATTTTTCCCATGCATTGTTCTTTCCCTGAGATTTAACACAATTTTTTTTCTTTTCTGTTTCCACCCCTCAGCTCTTCCTTTTCTAAAGACATAGACTCTCCTTACTGGACCACAGTTCCACAAATATCAGTCACCCTCTGGTCATTATTCATGTCCGCAAATAGTCAGTGAGTGTTGGAAGGCTATTTGACTGTTCTCACCCAAAGCTTACACATGTGACCAGGAGTGGAAACCCTGGACGGGGTTTTCCCTTTCCTAATCCAGAGGTGCTACAGCCAATTGTAGCTCCCCAATTTCTGCCCTGGCTGAGATCAACTAACTCAACCCAGGCCAGGGATTGAACCTTGAACCTTCTTGGTCCATATGGCATACACCGGACACAACAAAGGCAAACCAAGCCCAGTCGACCCTGCAAAGTCCTCCTCACTAACATCTGGGGACTTGTGCCAAAATTGGGAGGGCTGTCCCACAGACTAGTCAAGCAACAGCCTGACATAGCTATACTCACAGAATCATACCTTTCAGCCAACATCCCAGACTCTTCCATCACCATCCCTGGGTATGTCCTGTCCCACCGGCAGGACAGACCAACCCAGAGGTGGCGGTACAGTGAGAAACAGTCAAGAGGGAGTGGCCCTGGGACTCCTCAACATTGGCTCTGGACCCCATGAAATCTCATGGCATCAGGTCAAACATGGGCAAGGAAACCTCCTGCTGACTACCACCTACCGCCCTCCCTCAGCTGATGAATCAGTCCTCCTCCATGTTGAACACCACTTGGAGGAAGCATTGAGGGTAGCAAGGGCACAGAATATACTCTGGGTGGGGGACTTCAATGTTCATCACCAAGAGTGGCTCGGTAGCATCACTACTGACCGAGCTGGCCGAGTCCTGAAGGACATAGCTGCCAGACTGGGCCTGCGGCAGGTGGTGAGCGAACCAACACGAGGGAAAAACTTACTTGACCTCGTCCTCACCGATCTACCTGTCGCAAATGCATCTGTCCATGACAGTATTGGTAGGAGTGACCACCGCACAGTCCTCGTGGAGATGAAGTCCCGTCTTCGCACTGAGGACACCATCCAACGTGTTGTGTGGCACTATCACCGTGCTAAATGGGATAGATTTAGAACAGATCTAGCAGCTCAAAACTGGGCATCCATAAGGCGCTGTGGGCCATCAGCAGCAGCAGAATTGTATTCCAGCACAATCTGGAACCTCATGGCCCAGCATATTCCTCACTCTACCATTACCAACAAGCCAGGGGATCAACCCTGGTTCAATGAGGAGTGTAGAAGAGCATGCCAGGAGCAGCACCAGGCGTACCTAAAAATGAGGTGCTAATCTGATGAAGCTACAACTCAGGACTACATGCGTGCTAAACAGCAGAAGCAACATGCTATAGACAGAGCCAAGCGATTCCACAACCAACGGATCAGATCAAAGCTCAGCAGTCCTGCCACATCCAGTCGTGAATGGTGGTGGACAATTAAACAACTAACGGGAGGAGGAGACTCTGCAAACATCCCCATCCTCAATGATGGCGGAGTCTAGCACATGAGTGCAAAAGACAAGGCTGAAGCGTTTGCAACCATCTTCAGCCAGAAGTGCCGAGTGGACAATCCATCTCGGCCTCCTCCCAATATCTCCACCATCACAGAAACCAGTCTTCAGCCAATTCGATTCACTCCACGTGATATCAAGAAACGGCTGAGTGCACTGGATACAGTAAAGGCTCTGGGCCCTGACAACATCCTGGCTATAGTGCTGAAGACTTGTGCTCCAGAACTAGCTGCGCCTCTAGCCAAACTGTTCCAGTACAGCTACAACACTGGCATCTACCCGACAATGTGGAAAATTGCCCAGGTATGTCCTGTCCACAAAAAGCAGGACAAATCCAATCCGGCCAATTACCGCCCAATCAGTCCACTCTCAATCAACAGCAAAGTGATGGAAGGTGTCGTCGACAGTGCTATCAAGCGGCACTTACTCACCAATAACCTGCTCACCGATGCTCAGTTTGGGTTCCGCCAGGACCACTCAGCTCCAGACCTCATGACAGCCTTGGTCCAAACATGGACAAAAGAGCTGAATTCCAGAGGTGAGGTGAGAGTGACTGCCCTTGACATCAAGGCAGCATTTGACCGAGTGTGGCACCAAGGAGCCCTAGTAAAATTGAAGTCAATGGGAATCAGGGGGAAAACTCTCCAATGTCTGGAGTCATACCTAGCACAAAGGAAGATGGTAGTGGTTGTTGGAGGCCAATCATCTCAGCCCCAGGACATTGCTGCAGGAGTTCCTCAGGGCAGTGTCCTAGGCCCAACCATCTTCAGCTGCTTCATCAATGACCATCCCTGCATCATAAGGTCAGAAATGGGGATGTTCACTGATGATTGCACAGTGTTCAGTTCCATTCGCAACCCCTCAAATAATGAAGCAGTCCGAGCTGGCATGCAGCAAGATCTGGAGAACATCCAAGCTTGGGCTGATAAGTGGCCAGTAACATTCACACCAGACAAGTGCTAGGCAATGACCATCTCCAACAAGAGAGAGTCTAACCACCTCCCCTTGACATTCAACGGCATTACCATCACCAAATCCCCCACCATCAACATCCTGGGGGTCACCATTGACCAGAAATTTAACTGGGCCAGCTATGTAAATACTGTGGCTACAAGAGCAGGTCAGAGGCTGGGTATTCTGCGGCGAGTGACTCACCTCCTGACTCCCCAAAGCCTTTCCACCATCTACAAGGCGCAAGTCAAGCGTGTGATGGAATACTCTCCACTTGCCTGGATGAGTGCAGCTCCAACAATACTCGAAGCTCGACACCATCCAGGACAAAGCAGCCAGTTTGACTGGGACCCCATCCATCACTCTAAACATTCACTCCCTTCACCACCGGCGCACTGCGGTTGCAGTGTGTACCATCCACAGGATGCACTGCAGCAACTCGCCAAGGCGGCTTCGACAGCACCTCCCAAACCCGTGACCTCTACCACCTAGAAGGACAAGAGCAACAGGTACATGGGAACAGCACCGCCTGCACGTTCCCCTCCAAGTCACACACCATCCCGACTTGGAAATATATCGCCGTTCCTTCATCGTCGCTGGGTCAAAATCCTGGAACTCCATTCCTAACAGCAATGTGGGAGAACCGTCACTACACGGACTGCAGCGGTTCAAGAAGGCGGCTCGCCACCACCTTCTCAAGGGCAATTAGGGATGGGCAATAAACGCCGGCCTCGCCAGCGACGCCCACATCCCATGAACGAATTTAGAAAAAATGACTCGAAGGAATAGAATTTTGATTTTGTTGAGAAGCACTAGTTATTTTTAGCACCACAAATTGTACCACCTCCCAGTGCAGTCAAAGTAATTCAAGCATTGTTCCCAATATTTTGGAAATAGCAAGTTAAGGGAATGATTGATGCTGTCTTAGTCTCAGATTCATGAATGTCAAAATTATTAGCTTTGCTAGAACACTATTCTCTCCTTATTAACATAAAAGAGGGAGAATATTACATGAAGTCAGTCGCGACCTAAATGATTGTTTAACATTACTATCAATTTTGATGACAAATGAGCTTCTTGTGCTAGAAATTGATCTTTTCAAACAGGGACAGATACACATGGATAAAATCTGCAAACTCTTCCTTCCTACAAAGATTGGTTTGGCCATCCCAGTGCAGGGAGGGTTTACATTTTCTACAATCAACTATATACCCAATTTGAAAGCAAAACAGATGATCCAGGTAATTTCACAAACTGACCAGTACGATAAATGTCTTTACATCTTATCCAATATCCCGTGAATGCTCTTTAATCAGTTACGTGCAGATTATAGCATCATTTTTAAAAAAATAAGGTATGTGTACTTATGGTATTGGAAAAGTCCCTTACCGGCATTGAATTTGTAACACTGAAAAGGTACTGGAAGGCTATAATCCTCTCATTCACAGCTGGGACTCCAAATATCCTTGTGACGTCTAATACTGGTGTCATCACACCAACTCTCGAACTGTCCCTAAGATTAAACATACAATGCAGGAGAAATTAAACAGATACAGAAAAATAAAAAAAGTGATAAGGCTTTAACAATCCTTAGTTTTAAATGTTGATTAAGACTAGTAAAAAAAATAACTAGTGATATTGAATAGTGCTGATAAAGGAGGTTTTATTAAAATTTATTGCAGCTAAATGTAATTGAATCTATATGTTCTTTGTATAGAATTTCTTCACACCAGGCAGAATCCAAGTCAATCTGCAATCTCACAAAAGCTTAGTGGCCCCAGTGCCAATTGCTGAATCAGCCCTTAAATCTAATCCTTGGCAGCGTAATGTCAAGAGGGGGAGAACAGGCTTGAGTTCTTGGCAGCCTCCCCTCCATTCTCACATGCACTGTCATAAATTTGAACTTCAGATTCAAAAATTCTGAATGTAAGATCCTCCAAATAAGAATCTCAAATTTATACTAACGTGCATCCCTATTTGACACATCAGGGTTTATGTTTAAGTTCCCACAGCCCGATATTAGAAACTTCTACTGAACAATATATAGTTCACAGGAAGTACTCCAATGGTGCACAACTTTTTCAATTTCAGACGATGGAATTTATCAGTCTTAATATTCAGGTAGCCAGACATTAGACACGCTCCATCCCACAGTGAGTTAGAGTGCTGTATTAGTGTCGTACCTTCCATTTCCCCCTCCTTCTCTGTCGGAAAGCAAATAGCCTCTGCTCACTGACAGCTCTGCACTCCAATGACATGGCGAGTTTCCTATATTGACCATGTGAGGAATTGCAAAGACACTTTGATTATAATGGTCAGGGAGGTTGAAGCACCAATCTTCAGTATTTTATTCCTTTCTTTCTCCATTATCTGTACCCACAGTTCATCACGCCATTAAAACGCCCCTATCATAGAAACGATACATGTATATTAGACCATTGCAAGGAAACAATCAAGTGTACGGCTACTGCAAAGTGCCTGGTGGTACAGATTTGCTCCACATAATGTAATTTGTAAGCTGCTGGTGTATTTAAATAAATTTTGTTCAAGAATTTCAGATGTGGCGCACAACTGAACGTGCCCACAAGTGATCTGGAGTCCATGTTACTATTAAGAAGTTAACAAGATCCAGCAGTCTTAAAAATGTGCGCTGGACAACTTTTTTTTTAACATAAACTATACTTAATACCATGCCAGCTTTGGTTATTTCTCAGTCTATGGCTACTCTTCCTGAAAATCTCTCTTGTAACTTTTAACAGGATAAATTTGTTAATCTGCAACAAAACCGAAATCAGCATTTATTATTTTACAAACATTTTTGTTAGACTTGTGGAGTATTATGCTTTAAATTACTATGTTCTAGAGAATAATGGATATTGAGAAATGATTAAAAGCAGCAATTTGACTGAGGGGTTCAAACAATGCCACACACGGTGCATTCCAGTTCCTAAATGTAGGTTCTCCAATTTTTAATAAATACTATGGCATTGGTCACTGGCTGAGGAAGAGCTGAGCCTGTGGATCTGGCAGGGCCAGGTTTGAAGGAAGTAGGTTACATTGGAGAGTGGAGACCAGTGCTGAGGCCTAGGGCAAGTGTGGATACTGTGTCGAGCTTTAGGGTAAGGGTGCCTGCTGGGTTGAGGTTTGGGGTTGGATAACTGGGTAGATTTACAATGAAAATCAAATTAATTAAAAAGAAAGTTAAGACCCGGGAGACAGCAGCACAGTTGGGCCCACAAAAGGGGTACAGCCAGGCCTGGAGAAGGAGTGCAAGTGGAGGCAGATGATTCCTTAAATCAAATCTGACAATTGTGGAGGACAAGGTATTTCTACTGAAGCAAACTCTAAATGGAGTTGCCATTTTGAGCAAGTAATCTCGCTGCCATTTTATTCCTAGGAGCACACAATAATGCATTCCCTTCAGAATTCAAAACATTTAAAGCGGCGTTATTAGCAAAAGCTTTCCTCTCAGTCTGAGCTTGGATGGAGAATGACGTAACGCTTGTATCTTGGAGAAAATTTTATTTTGCTGCAATGTAATTGGGTAATTTTATTTTTGGTGGATTGTGATTTGGGAGAAAACTGTAATTGGAGAGAAAGGTTTTGAGTAATAAGATTGGTGAATAACTACAGTAGAATATAATCAAAATGACCTTTTCAAAAAAAGGAAAACACACATACTTAACCAATGAGAAACAAGAAAAACACTTAACCAACGAGGAAGAAGAAAGCTGAAACACAGACTGGAGAATCGTGATGTAGGAGACTGACATTTTTTGATTGTTTACGCCACCGGTGGGTGCGACTTGGTGGGAAGAAGGTCTCACCAAAACAGCTGGGAGCTTCAGTAAAATGTTGTGATGATATTAAAACGAGTGCAGGTGCAGATTCCCGGCATTCAGACTGGGAAAGTGACAGCTCACCCATCTAAAAGAGGTATTTCAGGTTGCCTGCTGACAGGAAACTAGCACTCAAGAGACAGCTACCATTTTTTGGAATTTGACTTTTGGAGGCTACAGAAATACAATGTTGTTAGTGTTTTTTTGTTTGTTTGACCTTTTTTTTCAGACTGTTTAGGAAGAATTTTAACTCCCTCCGCCCAGTAGAAACCTGGCTGAATGGGTGTTAATACCCAAGCGGAACACATAGTGCTTGTTTCCAGCCCAGTGGCTGTTTTAATGCCGTTGTTTTCTCGGGCAGTTGAGGCGACCACCTGACTCAGGCAGGAGCCTCGTAGATATATGCGCATCGGGGTTTCAATCACTTATTAGGATCCCGATGAAATTTTAACAGCCTGCTGAGGGGACCATCCGTCGCAGGCTTCCCACGCAGTAAAACCTGGTGGATACCCAGCGGAGGCCCTATAAGGTAAGTGTAAAATCTATGTTTGTGGGGCCCGGAGGAGCTTTTCTTATGGGAATATCTTAGTCATTCACAGGAAGAGCAAAGGAAGGATGACAGTCAGGTGAGGTTGCACAGAAGTAAGCAGCCACACGAGCTGTTTTATCCTCAAACTCAGGTCGACAGGCATTTAACCTGGGTTTTCCTGAGACACACTCCCTTGACAGACTGCAATTCACAAGAAAAGCCATGTTGAAGTTGTGCTGGAGTCTGACTTCCAGCCAAACTTCACCGCAGTCATGGCACTGTTAGTGACAGTCAAGATCACCACAGCACTTAACTTTTATACCTCATCAGCAACATCACCCAATCACAACAGATGTATCAAACAAGACTGATGCCCTGTTTGCCACAGCAAGCAATTACATCATTTTCCCTATGGACAACTGTCAACAGCATGAGAGCGTCCTGCAATTTTTACAAATGGCAGGATTCCCGAAAGTGCATTATTGATGACATCCATATAGCCCTACAGGCTGTTTCACACAACAGCTATGTCTTCATGGACCTCAAGGGATACCATTCCATCAACATTCAGTTTGTCTGTGACCATCAGCACAGGACATTGCCCATTTTCTCGGCAGCAGTCATGATGCATCTATTTTAAAACAATCCACCATGCCCCCATTATTTGACCCACAAAGGGGATTGCAAGATTGACTCCGAGGGGACCATGGCTACCCTCCTGAGCCCTGATTTATGACATCTCTAAGACAGCTGTGAACAGATAACAGACTCATTATCAAACACACAATAGGCTTCATTAACCAACATTTTGGATGTCTTGACAGATTAGGGAGTGTCCTGCAATACTGCTCAGTAGTTTCCAGGTTTATTACAGTTTGTTATGTGCTACGCAACTTTGCGATCCATTATCCAGCATGATACTAAGAACTGGGCATTGTTGAACTTTAGTGCGACCAAATTTTAATTCTCTAACATTGATGTGTGGTGTGTATGTGTTGTATGTATGTGTGGTGTGTTTGTATATGTGGTGTATATGTGTGGTGTGTATGTGTTGTGTGTTTGTATGTGTGGTGTGTTTATATGTGTGGTGTGTATGTGTGGTGTGTTTATGTGGTGCCTAACATCCCATTACTTCCTTTTGGTGACAGTATATGGCACATGTGCTCCTGACTCTAACTTTGTGCTCCTTCTAGGCGCTTTCCTCAAGAAGGGGTCACTGAGGTGGCTGTGTGTTGTGTGCCAGCCTCTTGGGAGCGAGGTGGCATCCTACATCCTTAAGCTGGGCCATGGATGACCTAGTTACTAACTCTGCCTCATTCACAGCTCCAATGGTTGCCTGGTCCTGCGTACTTTCTCCTACATGTACAGTTACTTGAGTGGCACCATCAGAAAATGTTGGTGCTCTGGGTCCTGCACCAATTCCAGCTGCTATTCATTTTATGGTTAAAATTTAATAATTTCCAAGTCTTCAATCCAAAAGTACATCTTCCCTTTAAGGTGCCGCTGTACAACTTTAAATCTTGCAGCAGCACTGGATTTACCACTTGCTAAACAGTGATTTCCCATTTGCAGGCATTCTTCACGCAGGAAGCTTGATGAAACAGTATGGCAATTTAACTGATCCTGGAAGCCCTTCCTCCAATCAGGCAGACACAAATCCCACCACACCTGTCTCCCACTGGGGCTATTAATGAACCTGAAAAGTAATCCTAAGAAATGTTATTCTCAAGATTCATGCCTATTAATTGTAACAGATGTAATATGTTTCATAGTAATGTGTTTATATGTATTATGTTTCACACATGTGTGAATTAAACAGGCTATAGGCCAAGGTATAAATAAAAGGAAAACAAAACTGCAGATGCTGAAAATCTGAAATAAAAACATAAAATGCTGGAAATACTCAGGAGATCCATCAGAATTTCAAAAGAGAAAAAACAGGTTAACATTTCAGGTGTAGACCAGGTGCAATATTTGAAGACTGCCCATTGGATGGACTCACCGTGTATTAAAAATCCAATTGAAATCATATTGAAAAGAATATGTATTACCTTAATCAACTAAATGATGCTGCTATATACAAACTAAATTTATACACGACTGTCTCACCGGGTGATGCTGGTGATTGAAAGTTCCAGAAACAGGCAGCTAACTGAAGTGCAATTCATCCAGTTACAGTACTTACACAGACGATGGCGAGTGCTGGGCCAACAAAGGTCCATATTGTTTTATTGACAGTCAGCAACTACAAAGTGAAGCAGAAGTATGATCTTGTTGAGCATATTAACAGGAATAATTTTTCTTCAGTCACGACATAATACAGTTGATAAGGAAATCCTGCGTAAGTTGGAGTGCTGGCTAATTGCATTTAATTGAAAATGCTAACTCTAAACTATCAGAAATGCTACCTGCTATTTCTGATAGTTTACAGTTAAAATCAACTTTTTTTAATTAAATAGAGAAACAAAACACACACAGATGTGCAAGGAAATCATTAAATAATGATCTGCAATGTTGTTCAGGCTCATAGCATGTCTGTTCATTTTAAAATATGTTTGTACTTACGGTGCCAGTGAGTCATGGAGCTAAATTTAGAGCAGCACTGATAAATGATTAAAGAACATGGCATCTTCGGAGCTTTATGTGAAGCACTTCCAGGGCCTAGGTCAGTAATAAATTCAGACTAATCCATACATTTCAATGATGTGTAGAATTCAGCATTTGTTGCTTTATTTGAGACATTTACTCCAATGTAAAGTCAAAATGATCATTTGGATCCAGATTGAGTAACTACTCAGCATGATTAAAGATAATAGCAGTAGAGAAATGTTTTTAAAGCACTCATCTGAGATAGGTGACAGAATCTTCAGTCAGTAAAATATTTACATTTCATTTGTGCCATATGCCTGGTATACTGCAGGTACTGTGGTAGCACAGAATATCAGTGGGATTCCTGCCATTACAATGGGGGTGATCTTAAACCCCAAGAACGGGCGGGTTGGGAGTAGAAAATAGTTGTTTTTTGGGTCGCAACCGCAACCCGGCTTTATTTCCGGGTTTAACGTCGGCGCGTAAAAGTACAGGCTTCCCACTGGGAAAGCAAAGTCCAAAAACTTTGCAGTTGCGACCCAAAAAAACAACTACTTTCAACTCCCACCTGCCCCCAACCCACCCATTCTTGGGGTTTAAAATCACCCCCAATATGTCCACATCATCTTTTAAGTGTACACCTGATCTTTTTTCCACTTTAAGATATTTTTCTGTGCGGTCAAATGTACGAAAAAGATTACTGAACCACACAGGTTACCAAGTAATGTAACATATGCTCAGTTCAAAACAATTAATGTATAAGAAACCTAAGGATCTAAAAATGAGAAGAGCCATTTTGCCAATATAACACATTCATTCTATTTTTTGGTAATAAATGTAAATACTGGACTGTTCTGTGGCTATACTGAATATTGTATGACTCGTGTGACTCAAAGGATTCTGGCCTGTGAAATAATTTAATTCTGTCGTAATATAATAATTACACCTGTTTAATAAAATACAACATACCCCAACCAATGAAATAATAATATGTGATCTTTCCACTGCTATTTCTAAACAATTTTTCCACCACACAGTGAAGATGAAGTCCCTTACACAGGACCCAGAAGAAGACAGAAAGTTACAGATAATGGAGAAAAATTGCTGCTACCTTACATGGTGTCCGAAACAAAAATCACATTTAAACAGTCTCAAAAGAATAGTGAAGAGTGTTACTTTCAGAAGGTCAAATGGAAATTTAAGAGTTCTGATGCCATCTTTGCAATTGCACCAATTGCAATTGCCAATAAAGAATGGCATTCAATTAAACCTATCTAGGTTAGCAATGTATTTCCCAGAGTGCAAAAACAAGCCATTAACGCACCTTAGAGGAAAGAGCCCCAGTCTGTTCAGCCTTTCCTAATAAGTATATCCTCTCAGTTCTGGTATCATTCTTGTGAATCTTTTTTGCACCCTCTCCAATGCCTCAATATCCTTTTTATAATATGAAGACCAGAACTGTGTACACTACCCCAAGTGTGGTCTAACCAACGTTCTTTGCAAGTTTAACATAACTTCTCTGCTTTTCAATTCTATCCCTCTGGAAATGAATCCTAGTGCTAGATTTGCCTTTTTTTAAGGCCTTATTAACCTGCGTCACTACTTTTGGTAATATGTGTATCTGTACCCCTAGATCCCTCTGCTCCTCTACCCCATTTAGACTCTTATTATCCAAGCAGTATGTGGCCTCCTTATCCTTCCTACCAAAATGCACCAACTCACACTTATCTCTATTGAAATTCATTTGCCAATTGCACACCCATTCTGCAAGTTTATTAATGTCTTCTTGTATTTTATCGCTCAGTATTAACTATACCCCCCAATTTGGTGTCATCTGCAAATTTTGAAATTGTACTTCTGATTCCCAAGTCCAAATCGTTAATGTAATTTGTGAACAATAGTGGTCCCAGCACTGATCCTTGTGGAACACACTTCCCATCTTTTGCCAGTCTGAGTAGCTACCCTTAACCCCTACTCTCTGTTTTCTGTTTTGTAGCCAGGTTCTATCCATTCTGCTACCTGTACCCTGACTCCACTCGCTCTGACCTTAATCATGAGTCTACCGTGCTGCCAATGTCACATACATGCTGACCGTACAAACCTGACAGTGAAATCTTGGCTGGGATCCACACCTAGTCAGATTCAATGTTAGATTCCATGTACAATGCTCAATGCCACCACTTTATAAGAAATCCAAATTAAAAATGAGCACTTACATATTGACTTGTTAAACTGACCCAATTTAGATTTACTTTAGCTTCTGGATTAGATTTCTGCAGAAAGTACAGTGATGCACTGAAAGCTCTTTTAGATTCTGGACTGTTTTAGCAAACACCAGTCACAGATCTCAAGGCCTATACAAATACATTTTAAAATGCCAAAACAAATGCTGCCAATGTCACATGCTAACCTTGAAATCTCTCAAACAGCTTCAAAAAACTGACACTGCCCCCAATAAGCAGGCAATTCAAAAACGCTCTTTGTTTCTGTGATATATTATGTTCATTTAATTAAGCTATTGGAATTGAGATTGTGTAAAAGTCTATGGCCGTACTCTTCTAAAGATAAGCACTGCAATTGTTGAAATTTAAGTTCTTTACTTATTTAATGTGCGAGAAACATTCAATCCAGGTCAGAGAAACCTAAGTTGCGATAACAGCACCCCATGCATGCAGTCCCCAAACACGCAGTCCCCATGCATGCAGCCTCAGTCACTACCTCCACAGCACAGTCACTCTCTGTGATGTGCAAACAGCAGGAGCTGGGTCATACAACAGCTGAAAGGAAAGTGACCATTGCTGGCTTGTTTGCAATTTACATCACCTGTTTGTCTATTTCAACAACATATAACGTGAGAAACAGAAGCGTGTGCATTGAAACTCAGCCACAGTGGGTGATGGGGTAGCTCTGCAGAGTGGATAACCCGGGATTTTCAGGTGGGGGGAGCAGCAGGAAACCAGCTTAGAGCTAATTATGAAGTAGGCAGCGATAACACCAGAGTGCAAATGCTGATTATCCACATAAAAGGCGGATATTGGCATGTATGATATCGATGTGTTCATCAGCTAATCCAGCTTGTTTCTATGGCTGCATAATTGCATCCAGGAGGAAAAGGTTGCCATTTTCCTACTCACTTCAGCATCAAACCTTTAATGATGGCTAACTTTATCCATATTTATTCAATATAGCTTCTTTTACTAGATGACATTTTCTCACCTTTTGATAACGAACAGAGAACTGAAGTATCAATTTCAAATTCATCAAAATGGATTCAAGAAGTGACCAAAAGTATGAGGAAGACATCAACCTAGTTAAATCATTGTCTCAGTTTAAAAATCAACAAAAGCACCCTTGAGCTGCTGCGGCTAAGATCAGCTATCACAGCACAAACCAGGGATAAAACCTGGAAATTCCTGCTCAGTAAGATTCAGGTGGTGCATTTACCCAGTGAGTCATCAGGGGAGCTATCTCCTTATTTAGGACAGGATCTTGTTCAACTGCGATGCCTCCCATTGTTAAGTAACTGACTGACACTGATTGTAAAGGCTCACACATGAATAATTGCCACTTGATTGAGGTAATGGAGGGTGACCAGGATCCATGGAATTAATGGCTTCAGGAAACAAAGGGAGAAAAATAAATTTTAAAAAACAGTAAGAGGCAATATCCAGGAGGAATGTTATTAGACTGGTGAAGGGACTGATATATGTAAAGAATATAACAAAAATGCTAACGGAGTAAGTATTTCCTACTGACGATGTTACGAAATGTATTTAAACTATTAGCTAACAATTTTGTTGCCAATTTTCATTGTACTGAGACAAGGAAGGTCAACATTTTTATCAATGCACAAGGTTTAAAAAAGCTATTGGAACAATGAAGCCTTGTATAATTAGAAACATATCTGATTAATCCTGACAGTATTTCCACATACCTGTGAGGGAGTAAGAGCGTCTCCTACCAGCAAATCTATCTGCGCACCTAAAATTGTAGCTGACACGTTGCCATGGAGATGAGATTTTGGGTCTTTAACAGAACTGAAATAGAAACAGGAGTGTGTGATTTACCATAAACAAAAATTCAAATTTTTTTTTTGGGTACAAGATTGGGATCACAGAATGTATGGTATGACCATAACATATCATAAAATACATGAATGAAGTCAATTTAGGAAAGCATGGGCCAAATATCAAAAGATATTCCCCCCCCCCCCACTCCTCCCCAGCCCATATTAGTTCCAGAATTTTTCTTATGGCAAGTTTACTACTCAAAACCATGATCAGACTCCTAAATCTGTTTGGTAGTAATCCAAAATATTCTTACTCATAGGCTATAATTAATGCCAGATTAGCAACAAGCTAAATTATGGACACTGAACAACATTTAGAGCCTTGCGGTGCTCTGGGGATATCTGCAAACAGATAGATATGTAAATCTTAGTTTATTAGTCTTAAGTTTTTACTGATACAATATAAAACTTATCACATCAGTGCTAATGTTTCCTTGATTGTTAAAAAAGTTGCCTGATTCATACACAAAAATAACGGATTTATTATCAGATCCTTTAGAAAATGAACTCAAAGCTACAATGGTGAAGAGTTGGGAATACAATTCTCTGATGTCCTGTTCATCTCTCATTCCCTGACCACAAATATACAGAAGTATTCATTTTCTATGCCAACGGGATCAGTACGTATATCAGTTGTGAGATTTGCTTAAACTGTATGTAATTGGATAAGGGAATTATTTCATCATGATAAAGATTGTATTCATTAAGTTTAACTGCATTAGAATTGCCTATAAAATATATGGATCATACTGTATTTAAAGGGGAAATGTCTTCATGTAAATTGGATTGAAATGTATCATTGTGTCACTTGTGAATGATAAAAATGATACATTACTCAACTTCCTCCCTGAAAAAAATCAAAAACATTTCCATGAAGACATTGGGCGTGATTTTAATATGCCGGCAAGATGGCAGCGGTGGGGGGGGGGGGTCAATGGGCGCACAGGAAACCCGAGAAATAAATCCCGACCTTTCCCCACGCGATCGCAACTTAATTGATGGCCCTTAACATGGCTTCCGGGTTTGCCGTCTGAAAGCTGCGTCGCGGTGGACTGTGCACCCACATGACCTGCTGTCAGCTGGAGTGTCTGTATTTAAAGGGCCATTGCACCAATGGCTTGTGCTGCACAAAGGAGGAATCAGGCAGAATGGAGCAGCAGGGGGGCAAGCCATCTCCAAGATTTAGTGACGCCTCACTTGAGGTGCTGCTGGTCGGGATGAGGAGGAGGAGGGAAATATTGTACCCGATGGTCAGAAGAAAGCGCCCTGCCTCTGCCACCAAGATGGCCTGGCTCGAGGTGGCTGTGGAGGTGACCAGCAGGAGCAACACTCCCGCACTTGGATGCAGTGCAGAAAGCGCTTCAATGACCTAACTAGGTCAGCAAAAGTGAGTACACTTACTGATTCTCCTGCATTCCGTGGTGCACATCACCCCCCCCCACCCCTCACATTCTGCTCTGCCAAGAATACTCCATCACATCACTCCTCACACCCACTTAAGGCTCGTCCTCAACTTATGTTCACTTCCTGAGCACTTCCTCAACTCCCCATTTTTGAACCCACCACTACCATTCACCCCAATCCTGGTCCAATGTGATGTATCTGTCTGATACCCTGTGATGCATCTCTTTCACAGTCAGCCTCACCCAAAGCAATGCATTCATCGGCTGACCACTTCACCCTCACTCATTCACACGTCTGTACTTTCTCCCCTTTTAGGAGAAGAGAGCTCAGAATGCACGGGAGAGGGCTAGGACTGGAGGGGGGCCACCACAAATAGTGGTCCTCACAGAGGCGGAGGCCCTGGAGATCAGCTGTACCGTCGAGTGCCTGTCCGTCGGGGACGCCGAGACTGGCACCCCACAAACATCTGGTGACAGAACTTTAACATTCGTCATACACAACATGAATTGACATTATTAATAATTGGCATGTTGAACACTTCAGTATGCTCTTCGCAACAGTACAACAGTGATGATTCTTAATATTGCCTTCTGTTCTCCTCCAGGCCCTTCAGCGACCAAAGTGATGGGAGAGGGTGATTCCTCAGAGGAGCTCCCAGCCTCTGAGGACGCACCGTCACATCTGTGAGCCATTCACCAGCGCAAATATTCACACCTCGGTGGGTCCTAGTAGTCAGTTAGTTGCGTTGTCACCTGGTGAGTCACCACACACAAGTGAGCATGAGCAGACACTGGTGGCGGGGGCAGCTGTGGAGAGTCTGCCCTTGCCACCAGTGGGCACACTCCTCTCCAGGCTCTGCTCGGCTGGATGCTGATTCTGAACCCCAGGGGCCAAACTTTAAAAGGAGAATAATCGAGGGACAGCAGCACATTTGTGAGGTACAGGAACAGATGCCACGCGCACTTTCCATAATAACGCAGAGGATAGAGGAGTCCAGTTTCCCATGGCGTGTTTCACACAGCACGGGAAACACGTTGAGGCAGCGTTGAAATCGTTTCCCTGCATCAATAACAACATAAATCACCATTTCAACTATTTTAACAACATTAAGTGGGTTTAAATATCATCCCGCCGGCTTTAATTGCTGTCCGGACTTCCGGCTTCCTGCAGCGTGCGTGCTCTGGGCCGTGCGCGTTTTTCAGCAGGTTGGAGCCAGGATTCCCTCCTGCTCCGGAAATCCCCGATTTTTTTCGCCCCCCCCACCCCCAACGCACCTGGACTTCGGAGATAAACTCGTGGCCAATATCTCCTTAGACTTGTATTTGCTGGTTGTATAGACAAAGCTTATGTTGTAATATTTGCTGTGTTCCTTATTCAGATTTAGCTAAATGTGGCAACAAATTAAATTATTAACAAAATTATTTTAAAAATCTGGATGAAGTTCTCTGTGATTCAATTTTAACAAGCTGACCATTGATACATATTTTCTATATGAGCTAAACTCATAAATAGACTCAGATTCAACTGAGGTCAAGTTGTGTGTTTGTGCAAAGCGCATCGCCTGACTAATGCTGGGGGGGGGGGGTGGGCATTAAAATCAAAGCCCTGGAGTCCTAATACGAGTGTAAATCTGAATCGGTTGCTGACCTGATGTCTCAGTGGGTTTACACCTTGAGAAGTTAAACCATATAGACCAGGAAGTAGAATCTCGGTTGGTGGTGGGGGAGTAACAAGTGGTCACACTGCCGCTTGGTTGGAGAATTGGAAAGAGGTCTAGGTTTCAGCAACTCAGCATTATTCAGTGACTACTACTGGAGAAGTGGACACTGGATGAGAACATGGTTGAGCTCAGCCCAACAGTAGACACATGTACAAGGGCTGGACTAGGCACTCATTCAACGTGAACCAAAATGGATCAACAAGACAAATGGAAATAAGAAAGAAAAGTGAACTTCATAAAGCCAGCAGACAGATGGGGAAGGGATGCACTGGGAAGATTACAGGATAACAGGATAACTTCCAGAAGCATATCAAAAGAATGATTAGAGGGGCAAAGAGGGAACTGGAAATGAGTACAGCTACACACACTAAACATAATAGTAAGAAATTCTTCTTGTACCATGATAGCAAGGTGACAGTCAGGGAAGAGGTGAGAATTTTAAGGAATGCAAATAGGGATGAAACTGAGCATGAATAGAGAACAGTTAATAAACCCAATGAATACTTTCTTGAAGTATTTACTGGATCACAGCAACAGAAATAATCTGTGCACATTTACTGACTTTGACTTTTAACGAGAGTGAGGTTCCAGACAGGATTGAAGAACTCAAAATGAACAAATCTCCGAGGATAGATTGTATCTATCCCAGAGTACTAAGACAGACTAGGGACAACATTTGTGAAATGTTGACAATCATTATGAGAGGGTCACTTAATGTTGGAAGGTCCTACTAGATTGGAGACAAGTTAATGTAGCACCCATATCCAAAAAAGAGACAAATCTAATCCAGCCAACTACAGACCCACCAATCTAACATCAATATCCAGCAAAATAATGGTATCAATCATCAAGATCAAACTTGAGGACTATCTGTAAGCAACAACCCCCATGGCTTTAGAAGGGCCTGACTAACCACTTTGACTTTTTCAAATGGACAGTGGTGTCAAGAAAACTTTTGATAAAATTCCTTATGAAAAGCTGATTTGAAACTGAAAGCAGTGTGAATAAGGAATTGAAAGCAGCGGGTACTTTTAAGAGAAGCAAGGTCAGGAGGCGGGGGGGAAGGTGACAGGAGGAAGAGAGTAATATGGTCTCAGTGCTCAACATGCAGTCAGACGAGAGCAGTCGGAGTGAGTAAGAGTTGGTAACAGAGGAGGTAATTAGACAAACTGAGAGAGGGGGAAGGGAGGGAGGGAGAGAAAATGTATTAGAGAGTAGAATCAAGCAGAGAAACAGTTACAAAGAAGAGAAATAATCTAATTTTATTTTTGTCTGTGAGAAACTGGTATATTAATAATTACAAACCTCATAATGCTCCACCTGCATTAAGATGGTTAGTGCTCTGGAGCAGATTGCAGCCTTCAGAAGACCACACTGGATCCTGATAACTGCAAGGGCACATTATAAATTTACTAGTGGAATTTTTTTGTAAATTGAGAAGACTCAACACTAATGAAACAATTTGAAGGAACATGGATTACCTGCAATCCAGAAAAGCACAGTGCAAAGAGGTCTTCCAGAGAGCTGTGTAATATTTGAAAAAACAACTTGTTAAATTATCTTGGTGATAAGCAAGCATGTGTAGAAAGAGGAAGTGCAATGCATCCTTTATTATTTACAATGGAAATTCCAATAACTAGGTAGTATTGGCAAAATTTCTATTTCCACAATCTGTGTCAGCACCAAAGATGATGCCAATGAGAATGTCAAGTTTCAGCCTTAGGCACGAGGGGGCTAAGGCTTTCAGTTTTCATTCTTTCTTTTAATGGACATCTCAGTATCCTGTTATTTATGCTTTCCCAATTTTCTCTTTCTTGTTTTCTACTGGCCATAAATAGTTTCCTTCTCCAGTTGGAGCCGAAGAGTTTTTAAAAAAAATTATGTTTGGCTTATTTGGTCCTCCGGAAAACTCGGCTGTGTCTTAGAGAGTCAGATCGGCCTGGGCATTGATGGCGCCGCTGATGTGCCCTCGCAGCTAGGCAGATGATCCTGCCCTATTCCTGGAATTTGGGACAGAGTTTCTGGCTTTGGATAAGGCCAGGCAGGGGTTCCAGGTCTTAGTTTTAGTCTAGTGGTTATCCGATACCTACACTAAATTTAAACTAGATTTTACGATACTGGCAACTTTCTGGATCACTTCTTCCTGTGACTCAGCAGTACTGATTTTCTGCCATGGAGAGCTTCATGGCTCAGGTCATCCAACCTTTGGTTGAAGGAGCAGGCACGACTGTAAGTGGACACGGAAGGAAGCGTACATTATTCTTTTAAACTCTCAGCATCAGATGAACTCATGCTGTGTTCAGGGTATAATTTGTTAATAGTTGTGCTTCTACATTTCACTTGTATAACAGTCCAAAAACAAGAGAGACGGACTTTACATCCTTGGCTTATTTACGATCCATTGCTAAAACTCCCTCCAAGAAGCTGTTTCCTCTTTTGTAACAAACTCTTGTTTCTCCTATCAATAACTCCCATACCAGCCTCTTCTAATATCTCTCTTGCATTCTAGATGGGGTACAAAAAAAAGTTTGTTGGCCGATAAATGATTCTCCCTAAGGAGCCAATTTCCCTCAGCCCAATGTCCAATGTGTGCCCGTTTCAGAGAGGGGAGGGGGGTGCTAGGATGAGGAAGGAGGGTCCAAGACCTATAATGTCAGGTCTCTGCCGTGTCTGCGCATGACATGCATTTCTGGCGGGTCGGGTGGAAGAAGGTCTCACTTCAAACAGATGGGAGCAGCACTGTAGTAATTAGATGACGTGGGAGCGTCATTCTGATGCCTCCATGTCTTTTACTGCCCTTAATGTCCTGCCCATGGCTACTGAAATCCATGCCTAATACAACTGGCCATCTAGGTTTGCGAGGTAGTGAGCAGCACAGGTAGGCATATGTAAAGGGCCAAAAGGATGATGTTTTTTGCAGCTTTGATGCCATCCTGGCCCTTCATAAGCCTCTTTGTTATTTTTTCTCCTGACATTCAAATTATCATGTGCCTTTGTGCCAATAGTTTGCACTTTTTTTGTCTGCAACACCCTTACTGAAATCAACGGAAATTGCCAATGGTTCATCTTGATATACAAAGACCATTTTTAACTTGTAAAATGATTACCTATCATGATAATCAGGGATTCACCTTACAGATACAGACATATCTAATCTCAGCCTGTTTGATACCTTTCTGGTCAGAAACGATCAAAGCTTGCACCTTGAAGCCTGTGAATAAAATGAATAGGGGTTTGTAAAAATAATTGAGAAGTCACATAAACTTGTGGCGGTTTCAGAATTGGTTTGCTGGCGAACATTCAAGAGGCACATATGACTCATGATTGTATATTTTTGTCAAATGTCAAATTAATCACCAAAACTCAGTTCCACTCAACAGTAAAAATCATTTCTGCCAAGTCTCATGTTTTCTTAACAAATTCACATTGAGCAGAGCGCCTGATTTTAATGGGCAGTGATTTCCTGAAAGATTAAATGATGGCTCATTAACATTGAGCTAATGGAACACTGCAGAACAGATCCGCTACAGAAAATAACATGAGGCACTGTGCTCACTAGAAATGAACCTTTCCTGTTAGATTGCATTACGACTCTAACAGCTTTACAGAGGAGTACAGCTGACTGCAGGTTCATGGGATTCCTCCATCAGGCCCAGATTTCAGAAACTGACAGCATCGCACACCCATGAAAATGTTCACTATTCTGCCATTGAGATAGGGAGCCAGTTTCAGTTATGTGATTTTCTGGTTTTGTTTCTGATTTCCAGCATTTGCAGCTTTTTGCTTTTGTTTTTCTGTGCACAATTCACTTTGGAACAGGTAACGGAAGAGAGACCGATGAGCAGAGACTTTGTAAGGCAGATCTACGTTTTAATGCCCACACTCAATTCAATTGAGTGTGGGCATTAAAACGTAGATCTGCCTTACAAAGTTGGATAGCTAAGCTCTGGACTTGGGGAGTTGCTGGGAGGGTGAGAAAGCAAGGTGGAGGGATGTGACATGGAGTATCTCCAGGAACTGTAATGAAGCATGCATTGGAGTGAGAGACAGACCTGTGGTGCAAAAGACTATACTATTTACCCTGTACAGAGTACATCTTCTCAGGCCTAGGAGTTAGTAGCCAATTGCTGTGTAGAATTGTGCTGCTCTGTATGTGCTGTTACTTGTTAAAATTATCATAAACCTTGCAACTTAATTTCATGGAATCATAGAATGGTTACAGCACAGAAGGAGGCTATTTGGCCCATCGAGCCCTTGCCGGCTCTTTGTAAGAGCAATCCAGTTAGTCCCATTCCCCTGTTCTTTCCCTGTAGCCCTGCAATTTTTTTCCCTTCAAGTATTTATTCAATTCCTTTTTGAAAGCCATGATTGAATCTGCTTCCACCACCCTTTCAGGCAGCACATTCCAGGTCATAACCACTCGCTGCATAAAAAAGTTTATCCTCATGTCGCCTTTGGTTCTTTTGCCAATCACCTTGGCCTCGATTTTAGGAGGGAGGCGGGTTGGCAGCGGGGGGTCGACTGGGCGCGTGGGTAACGCGCCCAGTGAATTCGGAGTGCTCTGCACGCGATCGCAGTCTAATTGAAGGCACTTACCTTGGCTTTCAGGTTTCCTGTCCTAGACCTGCGCAGCGGGCGCACTGCGCAGCCGCATCACAGGCTGTCAGCAGGAGGAGCCCTATTTAAAGGGGCAGTCCTCCAAAGCTCCTCCCGCAGCAAACAACCAATTTAGGAGCATGGAACAGGCCAGAGGCAAGGCTGCTCCAAGGTTTTCTGACTCCTCACTCCAGGTGCTGCTCAATGGGGTGAGGAGGAGGAGGAGGGAAATTTTTTTCCCATCGGATGGGAGGAAGTGTCCTCCCTCCACCACTAAGAAGGCCTGGCTGGAGATGGCCGAGGAGGTCTCCAGCAGTGGCAATGTGTCCCGAACCCGGGTGCAGTGCAGGAAGAGATTTAATGACCTAACCAGGTCAGCCAAAGTGAGTATACTTACGCATTCTCGCACACTCCGTCTTCCACATCACCTCCACCACCACACAACCCCTTCTGCACTGCCACCACAACGCTCTCGCATCACTCCTCACATCCACTCAACTATCATCCTCACCTTGCCTGCACGTACTCACCGCCCCAGTTCCCATTCGAACACTACCACGCAACCCAATCCTCATACAATCTCATGGCTATGTCTCACACGCACCCTCCCATGCATCTCCCTCATGCTCAACCCCACCCACACGAATGCATGCAGTGGGTCACCATGCAACCATCACTCAATCACGCCTCTGTGTTTTGCCTTGATAGGAGAAGAGATGCCAGAATGCCCGGGAGAGGGCAAGGACCGGAGGGGGCCTGCCACGCCAAGTGGCCTTAACAGATGCGGAGCAGCAGGCACTCGAGATAAGCCGCACACTGGAGTGCCTGTTCGTTACGGATGCCGAGACTGGGATCGCACAAGCAGCTGGTGACAGAAATCTAACACTCAGCATTCGTGATAGCAAATGATCTTAGCATCACTTGGCATCTGCAGCACCTCAACATCTGTCCACATACTTAATATTGCTTTCTGTTCTCTTGCAGGCCCATCTGCGACCGCCGTGATTGTAGAGGGCGATTCCTCAGAGGACCTGCCGGCCTCTGAGGGTCCATCGTCACATCTGAGCCATCCATCCACCAGCGCAGATGCACACACCACGGGGGGTCCCCGTCCTCACTTAGTTGGGGTTGCACATGGCGAGTCACCACGCACATGTGAGCACGAGCAGATCCTGGTAGCGGGGGCAGCTGTGCAGAGTACACGTCAGTGGGAGAACTCTTCTCCAGGCTCTGCTCAGCTGGACCCAGATGCTGAACCCTGGGGGCCAGCCGTGAAAAGGAGAGTCATCGAGGGGCAGCAGCACATTGCCAAGGTACTGAAACAGTTGCCACATGCACTCTCCACAATCACGCAGGTGATGGAGGAGTCCAACTCCTGCATGAGTGGAATACTGTCACAGGGACGTGAAGGCATCTCTGAGATAGTGTCGCGGGTAGGTCCAGGAATGTCTGCGATGGAGGAAAGGCTAGCCTCCATCAAGCGTCAAGCACGGCTCAACAATGAGTCCATTCAGGCCCTGACAACGGCTGTTCGGATTCAGGGTGAGCAACATTCTGCCACCTTAAACAGGCTGATAGATACCTTACAACTGGCCTTCCAAGGCTTCACACAAGTCCTCCAAACTGTCGTCCAGCAGAGTGGAAGGAGTGATGTGGGCCTGGGCCAAGAGAGGGATGATGGTGAAAGGGTACATGGAAGTGGGGACGCCACTCAAAGCACTCCCACGTCTCACCCAAAGCCCCCTTCTCAACCAGTACCCGCAATGCTGCCCCCTCTCCAGGTGGCCGAGTCTGCCCCTGCACAGGTGCAGGTGGAGCAGTCTTTGGAGGGGTCCTCACGGTCACCGAAACCCAGAGGGCGTCCGCGCAAAGCATCTCATCGGTCAGGGCATGGACAAGAGCAACCTGCCACTACCTCTGATGAAGCCACAGGGGTAGCACCATGTAGGGGTTCCCGTAAACGTAAGGTGAAGGATTTGTGAGTACAAAGGGGATGCACAGGGGTGAAAGACGAAATGTCATGTTTTTCATTTATTTTCCTTTGTTTTGCAAAAAATCATAAAAATTGTTATCACCACTACTGCCACATCTTTGAAAATCTTGTCTGGTTTGTGCAATAATGCCCTTTCCTGAGGATCACCATGAAGACCCACAACTGATGCCACCCATTGTGTCACTGCAGATTGGGTGTAGGTGTGTTTGCAGGGCTCTTATGTGCAGACAACTGAGAAACGCTGGCCATGTCCCTGGTGGCACCCTGGAAGGATCCAGAGGAGAAGTTGAGGGCAGTAGTGACTTTGACAGCAACAGGTAAGAAGATGGTGCTCGGGCCAGTCGGGAGCAGCTCGGCATGAAGGAGGCTGCAGATGTCTACGACTACATGTCGAGTGACTCTGAGTCTCCGTGTGCACTGCTGCTCAGAGAGGTCCAGGAAGCTGAGCCTCGGTCTGTAGACCCTGTGGTGAGGGTAGTGCCTTCTGCGACGCATCTCTCTCTGCGGTTGCCCTCCCTCCTGCTGTGCAGGTGGATGTGTCACAGCACTATGTTGTGGAGCTCCACGTGTTAGAGGTGGACGGCGTGGCCGGTGAGGCTCGTGATGCTGTTCGTCCTCCAAGGAGGTCATGACTGCAGCTACGGCGGCCCCAATCCGGAAGATGTACGTTTGAGGGGGTCAGCGATGTAGGTAAATGTGTCTGCACACCGGGGTTGAGGTTGCAAGGTTGTGAATTTTATTGTTAGGAGGAGGGTGGTGGAGGCCAAACTTTGTCCAAAGTGACAGATTGGCCTCCTGCAATGAGTCTCCCCTCCCCACCTGTCAAATGGACCTTTGCAGCTGCCACAGGCTGGTGGCTGCAACACATCCATTTCAACTGGGAATGTTTCCCCCAGTACGGGAAACAGTCTCAGTTTAGTTGAAAATCCCACCCCTCCTAAAATATCATGTCAATCAGGTCTGCAAACAACCTGAGTATCTACTTAAGTGGTTTAAGTGGGATCCCACCAGCTTTAATTGCCGGCGGGAGTCCCGCATGCGGGGGCTGCGGCGCATCTAAGCGCGTCACTGGGGAACCCGGAAGTGGGCGTGTTGGATCCGGGCTCCAGACCCGCCCCGGGAATCCCCGATTTTTGGAGCCTCCCTGCCACGAACCTGCCGGCTGGGAGGTCTGAAAATCGAGCCCCTTAATTCTGTGTCCTCTGGTTCTCGACCCTTCCACCAATGGGAACAGTTTCTCTTTATTTACTTTATCTAAACCCATCATGATTTGGAGCATGAAACAAATTTGTGCATGTGTGTTCATGTTTTCGTCTTCTGGAGTGACTAGAAACAAACTAAGTGTGTAAGGTGCACTAGCGCAGTGTTGGCCAATAGAAATTGTTAACTAGCCACAGGTGTGGCTACTGCGACACCCTTTTAGCCACTTGCACTAATGTTAGTAGAAAAATCCTTCCATACATTCACACAATACAAGTAAGTGTACTTCATGTGTATATTCACATAATTAACATCTACCAGCATTCAGTAACCAAGGGAGTAAAGCATTCACAAGATCAAAAAATACCCGCACCCTCTGCTTTTCGTCTTACCATTTTACCAACAAACGCATAAAAAGGTTAAAGTATACATGCATATGCAAATATGAGTATTGGGATCACATGCCTAACAACAATGACTAATACCCATTTATTATTTACTAATCAGAAATGCAATTAGCCAGATTTGGTTTCCCAATTAGCCACATATGGTTAGTGGCTAACGTTTTGGACAGCACTGAGAACTGGGACCTGTGTATGTCCCAAGGGGTGTATGAGAGCTCTTGGGGCAACAATCCAAGGGGCTGCAGCTTCTGAATCGTAGGGCACATGAGGCCTGCTTACAGAGAGCACAGCACTGAAAGGTGGAATGTCTCATGGAAGTGCTCTAAACTCCAATCACACATAATAAAAATTGACCTTCATTAATCCCTTTCAAGTTCATATCAATATTTTCTGTACTTTCTTTCTTAATACTTGCTGCAAAATGTAGATATTAAGTCACATCAATCTACAAATTTTCCCCATCGTATAACTGCAATTTTGACAAAAAGCTGACAGACTGGTTAGAAATCACTCTATATTTACAGGCTGCAAAATTTGTGTTGAGGTGCTCTTAAACGTTTATGCTTAATTTTCATTCGATTTTGTACTGAAAAGTGATCCAGTTACAAAGGAAAAGAATGGTAAATTAGATCACACCTGCTGAGGCATGAACGAGAAGGCGAAGGACTGCATGGAAACCCGAAACATTAGGCGCACTCTGAATTTTAATCATATTTTGTATTTTGTGAAATTCCTCAAAAGAGAAAGCAATACAGATTCTGTTCTGTACATAGCAACTGCACTGTAATGCTTAACTCCTCTTTAATATAATTAGTACCATAATCAATGTCTTATCTCAAATCCTGCCAGTTATATCTATAAAAACATACCATTGCATCTGTGTGTGAATTCCACTGTGATGATGATTTGGTCATTCCCATTTTGAGGAAACATGAATCCTCGTCTCAGTTCCAAAAAAGCCAGAATGCTGATTGCAATGTACTCTGACAGATGAAAGACAAAAGAAACTCCATTGATTCAATTAATATTAAGTGCACCAAGGGAAAACATTAGGAAGGATCACCTACCATTAGAGCACGCACTGAACAAGTCAAAGCATGCATTATTGATAGTTATACAGTTAGAACCCACTTCAAAGGGATGCAATTAAAAGAGATAACCAGTTGATCAGGAAGAATACACGCTTGTTTAATTTTTATATTCCTAAACTCTTTCTGTGGCATAAGTAGAGGCGCAGCCATTAATCTGTGGCTGGAGATGCAAAGATTACATTTCAGAGGCTAACAAACTACTGTCATTTAATGTAGATATCGCCCCTCCCCCACTCCTCAACTCAGCTTATTTTTAATGTCAGCTTTCATTAAATACCAGTCATGCTGAAAGTCCTTCTGCTACATTTTCTTTGTAATTTTGCTTTGTAAATTGAATTTTTTTAACTTGGTTTTATTTTTTAGTAAAAATTAACATTTGAGAACAATTGAACTAGCATTTAGATGAGGAGACTGAGTGTAATATATCCAAGTTTGCTGACAATACAAAGTTGGGTGGGAAAGTAAGTTGTGAGGAGGACGCTAAGAGGCTACAAAGGGATTTAGACATGTTAAGTGATTGGGCAAGAAGGTGGCAGATGGAGTATAATGTGGGGAAATGTGAAATTATCCACATTGGTAGGAAGAACAGAATATTTTTTAAAAGGTGAAAGACTAGTAAATGTTGGTATTCAGAGGAATTTGTACATGGATCACAAGTGAACATGCAGGTACAGCAAGCAATTAGGAATGCAAATGGTATGTTAGCCTTTATTGCAAGGGGATTGGAGTATAAGAGTAAGGAAATCTTGCTGCAATAATATAGGGCTTTGGTGAGACCACTCCTGGAATACTGTGTGCAGTTTTGGTCTCCTTACCCAAGGAAGAATATACTTGCCTTAGAGGGGTTGCAACAAAAGTTCACTCAATTAATTTCTGGGATGAGAGGGTTGTCCTATGAAGAGAGGTTGAGTATAATGGGCTTATATTCTCTAGAGTTTAGATGAATGAGAGATGATCTCATTGAAACATATAAAATTCTTAGAGGACTTGACAAGGTAAATGCTGAGAGGCTGTTTCCCTTGGCAGGAGAGTCTAGAGCTAGGGATCATAGTCTCAGGATAAGGGGTCGGCTACTTAAGACCAAGATGAGGAAAGATTTCTTCCCTCAGAGGGTTATGAATCTTTGGAGTTCTCCACCCCAGAGGGCTGTGGATGTTCAGTCATTGAGTATATTTAAGACTGAGATCGATAGATTTTTGGACACTAAGGGAATCAAGGGATATGGGGATAGGGCGGGAAAGTAGAGTTGAGGTAGAAGATCAGCTTACTGAATGGCGGAGCAGGCTCGAGGGGCAGTATGGCCTACTCCTGCTCCTATTTCTTATGTTCTTATTTATTTGGCACGTCATCATGTCCCCAGAACATCCCTAAGCATGTCATAAACAATGAATGACTTCTGAACTGCAGTCACTGTTATGTGGACAAGCATGTGGACAGCCAAACCCCACAAACAGCAAATCTGGAATCGATATAAAGTGTGCGCTGATGTTAACAAGAATGCAACAAGTTGTCAGTTTAGCAGTGTAAACATTTCCCTTCCTTTAACAGGCAAAAATTCCAGCTGAGGCTGTGCAGCCCTCTTTACACAAAGACTTAGAAGAGTCACTGGATGCTGGGCAGGATAATGATGGGCTCCCACTGTTACTATTATAAGTAATAGTATCTGTGTCATAGATGGAAACATGAGGCATAAGTTGACTTGTTAAATGGATTGCACTATTTAGGAAACACCTTGGGGATAATTTTCAGCGCCTGGGCAGTAACCTGGCAGAGTAAATTGCCCACCTGATTTTCATGCCATTGATTTCGGGCGGGTTCTACGATGGTGGGTGAATCACTCCATTAGATTAAGCCCCCAGACGGTGAATGTGAAAATGATCCACCTTGCATTTTATTTACAACAATATTTAGCATGACACTTAGCTTTTCTATGATTTTTCTTTGAGGATATACTGACCCTGAACCCGAGAATATTACAATTTTTGAGCCCCGACAGGAATGTGTAGATTTTCTGAACCAGAAAACTCAGCTTCTGCAAACTTCACACCCACTGATTTGGGTGGAGGCAGGACATCCATGGCACACTGCATTAACATTAGTAAGTGAAGTCATGGCATGTGTAATGCCCACATGGGGATTTCACGACCCTGTGGGTGCAAAATACAACAAGCTTACAGCCCATAGTGCTTGTGGAGGCAAATTCTGTTTAACTTTACAGTCAGAGCATGAAAGCAACCAATGGAGGAACAGGAAGAGCCCAAAGGTTTTCAGATTCGAGCCTGAGGGTGCTGCTCAAGCAGCATTTGGAATAAAGGGTCCAGACCTCACTGAAGTATAGTGCAAAACACCTAGCAGAAGATGGCAGCATGTGTCAATTTTGACAGCAGCACCCATAGAACATGGCTGCAAGTCAGAAAGAAATTTGGAGACCTCACAAGTTCTGTCCACGCATGTCCAAGAACCACTGCATTCTCTTGAGTGTGGTAACAAAGTAAACGTGCAAATTACACTCTTTCAAAACCCTCATACTATCTGTCATTCATGCCAGGGCTTACCCTGCCAGTCCATTTAACTACTTACAATTGTATCTTCTTTCACAACATTCCTGGGAAGCCGCACTCAACATTCCTTCCTTATCAATGCAACCACATGACACATGCCCACGTACTCACTTCTATTGTTGCCAGCGCCATAGCCCTGACTGATTTCTGTATCTCCCCCAAACAATGTGAACTTCCACTTATGCTTCCCTCCTTGCAAAACAAGAGAGCGCATGGCCGCTGACAGTAGACTAGGAAGGGGGAGGACCACGCAACTACTGGCCCATGAGTTGTTTTGAATAGGTACTCGGGCTACATGACATGACGGCTACAGAAGAAGTGGGGGGGTTGAGGGATGGGGCAATTTGAGGCAGGTGACTGTTTATGCATTGGGGCTACAATGCCGTTTGTATACACCGATGAACCGACAGATGTGTGAGACATTCTGTGTGGGTGTCTGGAAGGATTCTGATGTGTATTGTGGCGCTGGTGACTTTCCAGGTGGAGCATAACTGGAAGTCTGCTTGAAACATGTGATACAGCTCAATCATAGCCTCTGTACTGAAGTGCTGCCTCCAAATGAACTATTTGTTAGGATCTGGAATGCACTACCCGAGGGGGTGGTGGAGGCAGATTCAATAATTGCCTTCAAAAGGGAACTGGATAAGTATTTGAAAGGAAAAAATTTGCAGGGCTATAGGGAAAGGGCGGGGGAGTGGGACCAGCTGGATTGCTCTAGCATAGAGCTGACGTGGACTCGATGGGCTGAGTGGCCTCCTTCCGTGCTGTAACCTTTCTATGATTCTATTCCTCAGAGAAATTTGAGATAGAAAGGCCTCTGCCTATACAAGCAGCTTAGATGGTAGCTGATGGTGCAGTAAATGTACTTGTGCAACTTGAACTGCCAGGCATCCCTCCTTTACTTTTTCTCTTCTTCTTTCAGGAAACAAATGCAGTGGGATTCCCATGAGATGCTTCACGCTGACACTTGAAATCAAAATGCAAATAAATTGGTGCAAACTGCACATGGAATAGCCCTCAGCATAGTTTCAATGTCGTCCTCCCCCCCCCCCCAAAAAAAAAATCACTCCTTGGCACATACCTTCTAAATTAATGCAGTTTACCACTTTAAAATTCAGGACTGCCAAAATGAGGAGTGCAGCTTTAAGAAAAGTCTGCACTCCCTTTATACCTTTAATGTTCTTGGATCTCCAGTCTCAACAAGTATAATTTTAGATATTTAGATACCAAGTATAATTTTAGTGTAAAACATGCTGTCAAGAGCAAGTACTTATTTCGCTCATATTCATATTAAAATTAGCCCTGCACTGGTTTTGGGTAAGTTTATCAAAGACTCATAGAAAGGTTACAGCATGGAAGGAGGTCATTCAGCCATCGAGTCCGTGCTGGTTCTATGCAAGAGCAATCCAGCTAGTCCCACTCCCCTGCCCTAGCCCCGTAGCCCTGCAAACTTTTTCCCTTCAAGTACTTATCCAGTTCCCTTTTGAAGGCCATGATTGAATCTGCCTCCACCACCCCCCCGGCAGTGCATTCCAGATTCTAACCACTCACTGTGTAAAAAAGTTTTTCCTCATGTCAACTTTGGTTCTTTTGCCAGTCACCTTAAATCTATGTCCTCTGGTTCTTGACCCTTCCACCAATGGGAACAGTTTCTCTCTATCTACTTTGTCTAGACCCTTCATGATTTTGAATACCTCTATCAAATCTCCTCTCAATCTTCTCTGTTCCAAGGAGAACAACCCCAGCTTCTCCAGTCTATCCACGTAACTAAAGTCCCCCATCCCTGGAATCAATCTGATAAATCTTTTCAGCACTCTCTCAAAGCCCTTCACATCTTTCCTAAAGTGTGGTGCTCAGAACTGGACACAATACTCCAGTTGTGGTCGAACCAATGTTTTATAAAGGTTCATCATGATTTCCATGCTTTTGTACTCTATGTCTCAATTTATAAAGCCCAGGACCCCGTATGCTTTTTTAACCGTTTTCTCAACCTGCCCTGCCACCTTCAACGATTTGTGCACATATACCCCCAGGTCTCTCAGTTCCTGCACCCCTTTTAGAGTTGTGCCCTCTAGTTTATATTGCCTCTCCTCGTTCTTCCTACCAAAATGTATCACTTTGCATTTTTCTGCGTTAAATTTCATCTGCCACGTGTCCGCCCATTTCACCAGTCTGTCACTATCCTCTGAAGTCTATCATTATCCTCCTCACTGTTCACTGCACTTCCAAGTTTTGTGTCATCTGCAAATTTTGAAATTATGCCCTCTACACCCAAGTCCAAGTCATTAATATATATCAAGAAAAGCAGTGGTCCTAGTACCGACCCCTGGGGAACACCACAGTACACCTCCCTCCAGTCTGAAAAACAACCGTTCACCACTAGTCTCTGCTTCCTGTTACCTAGCCAATTTTGTATCCATGCTGATACTGCCCGCTTTATTCCACGAACTTCAATCTTGATGACAAGCCAATTATGCGGCACTTTATCAAACGCCTTTTAAAAGTCCATATACACAACATCAACTGCATTGCCCTCATCTACCCTCTCTGTTACCTCATCAAAAAACTCTATCAAGTTAGTTAAACACGATCTGCATTGAACAAATCCGTGCAGGCCTTCCCTAATCAACCCACACTTGTCCAAGTGATTGTTAATTCTGTCCCAGATTATCGTTTCCAAAATTTTCCCCACCACCGAGGTTAAACTAACTGGTCTGTAGTTGCTGGGTTTATCCTTACACCCTTTTTTGAACAAGGCTGTAACATTTGCAATTCTCCAGTCCTCTGGCACCACCCCCGTATCTACGAATGTTTGGAAGATTATGGCCAGTACCTCTGCAATTTCCACCCTTACTTCCCTCAGCAACCTAGGATGCATCCCATCCTGACCGGGTAACTTATCTACTTTAAGTACAGCTAGCCTTTCTAGTACCTCCCCTTTATCAATTTTTAGCCCATCCAGTATCTCAACTACATCTTCCTTTACTGAGACTCTGGCAGCATCTACTTCCTTGGTAAAGACAGATGTAAAGTACTCATTTAGTACCTCGGCCATGCCATCTGCCTCCATGAGTAGATCTCCTTTATGGTCCCTAATCGGCCCCACCCCTCCTCTTACTACCCGTTTACTGTTTACATACAGAATAGTGCACATTTAGCCCTACGTCTAAAACCATCTGTGCAAGGAACTTCTGGAGGAAATCGTGAGCATGGCTTATCCAAGCCTATTCATGTTACCTAGTTTTGAAGGTTGGAAAAAGTTCCTACTGAGTGAAACGTATCTCTTTTTATACCCTTTTCTTTGATGTTCTAGTTCCTGCTGGATTCAACATGACCAGGTGTTTTATGACCCTTAGAGCTTTGAACAGATTGCTGGACAGGGATGAGGGGCGCATGTCTTGTCACACCATGCCATTACTTCCTATCATTGCATTTCCCCGAGCCATAGCGTTGTCGGACAAACCTTTGATATTATGATCTATAGTAAAGGGAACCTATTACCTTTTTATATTGCAGTAATCTCCTTCTCTTACACTCTTCCCTGCTGTGATCAAAAGCTCGTGTTTTAAAAGCCAAGTGTTTTAACCTAATAACAGTTTTAGCTCCAACTAGCTTATTTATTTAATAGTCTATATGAGCCTATCCTTACAGTACAATGTCTTCGGCATTGAAATTCATCCTCTCCAATATTACCAGCTTCATTGAGGGGATAAGACGGGATTTGTGAGCACACAGTTTAAACCAATTCTGTCGAGATTAGCTGTTCTGTCATTGTTCTGTATTAGAATAATGTAATAACATATCTATAGTCTTACAGATCCTTCATTTCAACACCTAATATGCTGGAAGTTGTCACAATGCTTTGATACTGCTAAATTCAGTTCTCGCTGGCCTCTTCAGGGAAGAAAGTCACATCAATGGATGGCTTCTGACTGGCAGAGTCTGCCCCCTGCACCGTGGATAATGACCCAAGTAAATTTCATTCATTGCGGTCATTTTTTAAAAGTATTTCTCCGCCCGTCTTATTCAAGTCGAGTACTTTGCCTGAAAAAGAAACTCGCATTTATATAGCACATTATTAAGTC
This sequence comes from Heptranchias perlo, assembly GCF_035084215.1. NCBI lineage: Eukaryota > Metazoa > Chordata > Chondrichthyes > Hexanchiformes > Hexanchidae > Heptranchias > Heptranchias perlo. The sequence goes on along the minus strand of NC_090349.1, from coordinate 22,356,093 downwards.
CTCAAAGCACTTTGCACCCAATGAATTAGTCTTTTTAATGGCAGTTACTATTGTTACGTAGGCACCTTCAGCAGCCAATTTGTACATAGCAAGGTCCCATAAATAGCAAATGAGATAAATGACCAGTTTTCTGGTTTTGGTGGTGTTGGTTGAGGGCAGAATATTGGTCAGGACATTAGAACAGTCTTTGTGCTTCTTCAAAAAGTGTGATGGGATCTTTTATGTCCACTTGAACAGGCAGAAAGGGCTTTGGTTTAATATCTCTGCTGAAAGATATTACCTCTGACAATACAACAATCCCTCACTACTGCAGTGAAGTATTAGCCTATATTATGTGCTCAACTCCTGGAGTGGGGCTTGAACCCACAACCTTCTAACTTAGAAGTGAGAGTGCTATCAACTAACCTAAGCTGACACTGAAGCCATCAGAGAGCAATGCCATGGATGGTTAGTAACAAACCACATTGTAAATATTAATTTTCATGGCTCTTGTGTACGGCCCAGTTTGTATTGCAGTTTAGCAAAGCAGAAGTGACTGATTGTTATGTCCTATCTTCTGAAGGGGGTGGTTAAGCATACAACAAACGTAAATCTACAGTGTGTCATTGATACTGTTCACTTATCCATTTACTGGTTAATAAATCTGTTTGGCAATGTATAGCCAATCCACAGTGTAGCAAAATGTTAATTCTACCACTTTGCATAGTCGAGAAAGATCATGTGAGGGCACACAGTAGTCAAAATACTTTAACAAGGGTTTTCTCCTCAAATCCTGGGCTTGCTACAGATTACCTAGATATTTTGGGGCAGTAAAGGCACACTCCAGCTCATGAATATGAGAAAAATACCTAGACTAAAAATGTAACAATAGATGCTATAAAAACTTTAATAAACGTTTTTTAATGTATTAATCTATGAGTGCTGTCACCTCTCCACTTTTGGCCACCAATGTGAGAATAAAGCAAATTTAGATGCAGAGTCCAACTTCCTCTATGCTGCCCCCTACAATATGTTTTTGTTTTATTCTTTGGACTCACAACCACCAGGAACTTGGTTCAGACTGCCCAAACTCACTTCACTTTCCCACGCAACCGCAACAGATGTAACACCTATCCATTTACGTCGTCCCACAACTTTCTACAGGGCCCCTAAAACTCTTGCCGTGTAACAGAGATTTTATGTCTACTGCCTCTAATCTAGTAAACTGTATTTTTGGTCTCCTCTATGTTGAGGAGCCACCAATATTTTGCAGAATACCTTCGTTCGTTCTTATCTGTGTGATCATGACCTTCCTATTGCTCCCCATTTTAATTCCCCCCTCCCCATTCCTACCCTGACCTCTCCATCTTTGGCCTCCTACACTGTTTGAACCAATTGTAAACAATTTTACAACACCAAGTTATAGTCCAACAAATTTATTTTAAATTCCACAAGCTTTCGGAGGCTTCCTCCTTCCTCGGGTGAATGGTGTGGAAATGGTGTTGTAAAATTGTTTACAATTGTCAACCCCAGTCCATCACCGGCATCTCCACATCATGTTTGAACCAAGTTTCAGAAACCCTATCTCATCTTTCCACTGGGCACTCTGGGGTCCCCTGGTGTTAACATTGATTTTATTAACTTCAGATCTTTACAGCAGGGGGTGCTGGGCATGGGAATTGTTCGTTTCTGGGGAGGAAAGGGGGCATGTTGAGAGACAGGCCAGAAGTCCACATTATTGAAGTTTGTGGTGGTACAGCACCTACTAAATGCCAACTTTTCCAGCTGTCTGAAGCAGCTCCTCAGTAGCACAATCTTCAGAGGAGGCTATTCTTGGCTTTGCCGGAAAGGTGCCCGTTTGTTATTGACAGATTTCTTTAAATTACACACTTGTGCAAAAAAAAAAAAATTAAGAAGTACTTTTTCTAAATCGCTTAACACTTTTTTTTTTGTCGGAACACTGTTAGAAAGTAGCTTGCGGTTAATGCTCACCCGCTGCAGGTTTTGCCGGAACTGTTTCTCAGGCAGCGGATTCTAGCCGGAATCATTTTGCGAGGCGTCTGCAGACACTTCCGGCGGGGACATGTGTGTTAAATGAAAAAGTAAAAACAGCTTTGAGCGGAGCCTGGAGTCTGGGATCGGCGGAGAGTTCGCTCCACAACTGGACCGTGTACAGTCCCCCTTACTTCAGATATCAGAGTTTCTCTGTTAATTTTCCAGAATGGGTAAATTGAGGAAAAGGCACAACTGGAAGGCACGACTTCAGGTGAAGACTGTGGAAAACTCTTCAGAACAATCCAGCGATGGTGTTAAGGTTGAGATTGAACTGGAAGGTGAATATGAAAAAAATGCTTCACCCAAGGGTGGAATAAGTACCCTCTCTGACTTGATTTCCATTGAAGAAGTTCTGCTCCTCTCTTTGATAGCAGCTTGAGGAACAGCACCTCGTCTTTCCACTCGGCCCTTTGCAGCCCTCTGGTCTTAACATTGAGTTTAACAACTTCAAACCTTAACTCTAGTTCCCATTTTCTCTCTGGCAGCAAGTGCTGGCAATGTACGATGGGTGTGCTGACATTTCCGAGTTTGTTTGGGGGGGAGGAACGAGGAGCAAGTTGTTGTTGTTTGGAAAAGAGCCCTCCGCCCTCTCTCCCAAATCGTCGGAACACCGGCGTCGACTGCATTTGTTTCCTTCAGCAGACTCCTGGACGAGTGGAGCCTGCTCTGCTTTGCCAGTTTTTCATACTTTCCATTCTACTTAACTAATCCCCTGTAGCTATTCTCACACTCTGTGCCTTGTATGTCTCTTATTTCTTCAATTTCTGTCATTATGCATCCTTTTGTCTCCTGTGCATATCATAGAAGTTACAACATAGAAACAGGCCCTTCGGCCCAACATGTCCATGTCGCCCAGTTTATACCACTAAGCTAGTCCAAATTGCCTGCACTTGGCCCATATCCCTCTATACCCATCTTACCCATGTAACTGTCCAAATGCTTTTTAAAAGACAAAATTGTACCAGCCTCTACTGCTGCCTCTGGCAGCTCGTTCCAGACACTCGCCACCCTTTGAGTGAAAAAATTGCCCCTCTGGACCCTTTTGTATCTCTCCCCTCTCACCTTAAATCTATGTCCCCTCGTTATAGACTCCCCTACCTTTGGGAAAAAGATTTTGACTATCTACCTTATCTATGCCCCTCATTATTTTATAGACTTCTATAAGATCACCCCTTAACCTCCTACTCTCCAGGGAAAAAAGTCCCAGTCTATCTAACCTCTCCCTATAAGTCAAACCATCAAGTCCCGGTAGCATCCTAGTAAATCTTTTCTGCACTCTTTCTAGTTTAATAATATCCTTTCTATAATAGGGTGACCAGAACTGTACACAGTATTCCAAGTGTGGCCTTACTAATGTCTTGTACAACTTCAACAAGACATCCCAACTCCTGTATTCAATGTTCTGACCAATGAAACCAAGCATGCTGAATGCCTTCTTCACCACCCTATCCACCTGTGACTCCACTTTCAAGGAGCTATGAACCTGTACTCCTAGATCTCTTTGTTCTATAACTCTCCCCAACGCCCTACCATTAACGGAGTAGGTCCTGGCCCGATTCGATCTACCAAAATGCATCACCTCACATTTATCTAAATTAAACTCCATCTGCCATTCATCGGGCCACTGGCCCAATTTATCAAGATCCCGTTGCAATCCTAGATAACCTTCTTCACTGTCCACAATGCCACCAATCTTGGTGTCATCTGCCATGAAACCATCTTCTCTACCTAAGCAGCTTACATATGTGGATGTGACAATTTATATTACAAATCTTATCAAAGAATAAACCTTTCAACTATAAAGAACAACTTGCATTTATATAGTGCTTTTAACTATAAATATAATTCTAATAGTTATTGCTGTCGACAAGGATATGTAGCTGAATGACATGTCATCAGTGTAGAGTTGGGATCATACTAAATATAGCCATCAATCCCTTAACCTTCACCTAATGTATGCCAATACAATGAAAATAAACTCATTCAATATGATCTGTAGCCAATGTATTAAAAACATTGATGGACTGGGTGGCTGGATGTCATACCTAGCACAAAGGAAGATGGTAGTGGTTGTTGGAGGCCAATCATCTCAGCCCAGGACATTGCTGCAGGAGTTCCTCAAGGCAGTGTCCTAGGCCCAACCATCTTCAGCTGCTTCATCAATGACCTTCCCTGCATCATAAGGTCAGAAGTGGGACTGTTCGCTCATGATTGCACACTGTTCAGTTCTATTCGCAATCCCTCAGATAATGAAGCAGCCCGTGCCTGCATGCAGCAAGACCTGGAAAACATCCAGGCTTGGGCTGATGTGTGGCGCGAATGTTACTTGCCACTTAAGTGCCAGGTAATGACCATCTCCAACAAGAGAGAGTCTAACCACTTCACCATGACATTCAACGGCATTACCATCGCCGAATCCCCCACCATCAACATCCTGGGGGTCACCAGAAACATAATTGGACCAGCCACATAAATACCGTGGCTACAAGAGCAGGTCAGAGGCTGGGTATTCTGCGGTGAGTGACTCCCCAATGCCTTTCCACCATGTACAAAGCACAAGTCAGGAGTGTGATGGAATACTCTCCACTTGCCTGGATGAATGAAGCTCCAACAACACTCAAGAAGCTTGACGCCATCCGGGACAAAGCAGCCCATTTGATTGCCATCCCATCCACCACTTTAAACATTCACTCCCTCCACCACCGGTGCACCATGGCTGCAGTGTGTGCCATCGACAAAATGCACTGCAGCAACTCGCGAAGGCTTATTCGACAGCACCTCCTAAACCCGCGACCTCTACCACTTAGAAGGACAAGGGCAGCAGGCTCATAGGAACATCAACACCTGCACGTTCCCCCTCCAAGTCACACACCATCCTGACTTGTAAAAATATATTGCCGTTCCTTCATCGTCGCGGGGTCAAATTCCTGGAACTTCCTACCTAACAGCACTGTGGGAGAACCTTCACCACACGGACTGCAGCGGTTCAAGAAGGCGGCTCACCGCCACCTTCTCAAGGGCAATTAGGTATGGGCAATAAATGCTGGCCTTGCCAGCGACGCCCACATCCCATGAATGAATAATAAAAACTAGCAGAAATAAATCTCACTTTGGCCTGCTGCTCAGAAAGGTTATTTTAGTGGGTTTGATCCTGTTTACCCTGTTGCCTAATAGTCTCTACTGTTTGTAGAAATACACTCTTCGTAGTTAAAGTCCGGATCCCAAGAACAAGCTGAAATGCTGCATCTCAATACTTGTATCACAGTCCTTCTAGTAATAGCAATATTGAATACCAATGACACCTACACTCGGATAAACCTCGTATCTCCAATCTCACTATAGTAAAAGTACCAGTGTAGTTTGATATCGTTGGGAGGAGTTACCAAGCCAATGTGTGGGTGGAGCTGAATTTAATTTAAGAAATGGGGGAGAAAACAAGCGGATGCTAGAATATTCTTTGTATCTCTTGCTTAGAGCTTCTTTAATAATTTAAAAGTAACTTGGTGAACAAAGATTTCTTATGTAATGACTGCTAGAAAGATCAGCTGGAACAATTACATGGCACATCTCTAGTTAATTAATAAAATAATGTTTCCATGCACATAGCTATCTGAATTACAGAAGGTATGTGTTTTAATTTGTTTGTGCGTGCAAATAACCTCTGGTTGTTCTCTGTGCTTCCATTACTGTCTTGGTGTTGAACAAATTTGAATGAAGTTTTAAAACCATTTACTCCCGTGCACTGTTGCAGATGGAGTTACACTAAAAGGAGTCGATGAGAGTAATGCGCTGGTTCTACCAGCAAAAAGGGCAAAAAGAAAACAAGTGAAGGAAGATGCTCAAAAACCGAAGCAACCTCTGAGCAAAAAACAGAGAAAACAGCTGGAGAAAATACTAGAGCAGAAAGAAAAGAAAGCTCAGGTTAACTATGAAGTTCACTAATGCACACCGGTATATAGACAACGCCTCATTTAGATAAGGGTGATTTAACACTGATATCTCTTTAAATTTGCATGTTGTTGATTTTTGACGGTAGATTGTTTAAAATGAATAAGGGGCTGAAATTCCAGGGACCCTGCTCCTCTGCCGGAATGGAGGTGGAACAGGACACCCAGCCGCCTGCAGCCATGGACGCTAATCCTGTCCCAAATCCCAGGAATGGGATCATTAGCATGTTCAGGGTGGATACATCAGTGGCACACAGCTGCTCCACTAGAGGTACCTGGAGGCTCTATGTGGGCTAAAAAAAGAGTGGTACTAATGGGAGCTTTACGTCTGGTACGGTAAGGTCATCGATCCCCTCCAGGATTGACTGTCTTACTGTTGCCATGGTTTGGGGCCACAGCAGGCTCATGTCAGCTCTCGTCAGCTAGTATGAGTTCTGCAGAGGCCTTTAAAGGGCGATTTTTGGCTCTCCTTAGCTTGGCCCCTTTGACGTGGGGTCAGGTGGAAGATCTGCCCATGGGCCAAACTCCCTACTGGAAAATTATTGAAAATTCACTCCAGTTGTGCCTTGGCCCAGACTGGAATTAAAGAGAACTTCAGCCCTAAAATTCTATATAAAAAAGCTCTGATCTAACTGTTCAAGTTTGTAGGTTTTTCTAAACGATAGAATGTTTATCTTTATAATAACACACTCAACCCAAAAATACTATTAAACTAGCCTGTTGTTCATAGTAACAAGTGGTGGTCACGGTTCTTTTTCTCCCAAGGCATTGATACAGAGTACAAAAAGCAATAAAATTTTATCTCTCTTACTTAACAAAATGTATATATTTTTCTGTTGCTGAAAACCATTCTCTACTTTTGTTTTCATCTTCCGTCTCAGAGAAAAGATATTCTGAGTAAATTAGCAGAATGCCAGGTCTCAGAATCCGAGATGAAGCTTTTCTACACCACCTCAAAAATAGGCACTGGAGAACGCCTGTACCAAACTAAACCGTATGTCATTTTCTTATCTTGCAAGAGAATTATTTGGCGAATTCATGTTCCATGGTTAGACAGTGCACTGAATGCTTTACATTCACCTCAAGTGCACCATGGAAAGATTCTGGTTGCTGTACAGCTAGAGATAGTTTTTTCATGTATTAGTAATATAGAATATATTTAAATTTAAAAAAAAATTTTGTATTTATTTTTAATTTGTAAACAGAAGTTCCAAACTTGTGCTGGAATTTCCTGGTGGATTTTTGAATTGCGGTTCAGAGAATTAAATGTATTTTATTGGCAACTTTCAATTTGAGATGTTATATATAAAGAAGCTGGCAAAAGCAGCACTTTCCATGGGCTCGAATTTAGCAGGCCTGCGGGTTCCCAGCGGGTGGTCCTCCGGGAGCGTCGAAAACGCGGACGGGTAATTGTGTGCGTCCCCCACGAGATCGCGGGATAATTGGACCCATTAAGGCCTGCTTCCGGGTTCTGCGCTCCCCAGCTGCGTGCCGGCCGGCTGCGCATGCGCAGTACCGTCGACGCGATGTAGGAGCTCCAGTTAAAGGGGCAGTCTCCCAAAGCCCCTCCTGCTGCAAGCAAGAGGTCTGGGAGAATGGCTCAACCAAGGGGAAAGGCTGCGCCCCGTTTTTCAGATCTGGCACTGCAGCTGATGCTGGAGGGCGTGAGGAGGAGGAGGGAAACACTCTTCCCTGAGGATGGGCGCAAGTTCCCTGCCGCCGCAACCAGGAAGGCATGGGCAGAGGTGGCGGCGGAGGTGAGCAGCAGGGGCAACACCCCAAGGACTTGGGAGCAGTGCCGCAAGCGCTTCAATGACCTGACTAGGTCTGGCAAGGTGAGTACACCAACGCACCCTCCCACATCCCGTCCCCACCATCACGCCAAGCAGATCACAACCCCCTCCTGCACAGCCACCACTGCGCTCCATCAGCAATCCTCACAGCCACTCATTCACCATCCTCGCCGTGCACGCAAGTACCCACCGTCCCTGACCCCACCCGAACACTACCACACACCCCAATCCCCATGCAATGGGATGGGCACGTGGCCCACACTTCCTCCCATCCGTTCCGCGCCACGCTCAACCCAACCACACCGATGCTCGATGCGTCTCACGATGCAAGACGCACCCACTCACACATCTGTGTTTTGCCTTCACAGGAGAAGAGGAGCAAGAACAATAGGGAAAGGGCACGCACCGGAGGTGGGCCGCCGCAAGTGGTGGAGCTCACCGACGCAGAGGTGGAGGCGCTCGACCTCGCCCGCACGCGACATTGCCTGTCGGTGGCCGATGGCGAGTGTGTCGCTGCCGAAACGGCTGGTAAGGGAAAGCTGACACTCAACACCCATGATCGCGAGTGACCGTATCATCACCTGCCATCAGGCGCACTGTCAAGTTGGTCCACATGCCTCAAAGTGCCCTCTGTTCTCTTGCAGATGCGTCTTTGGATCAAGCGAGCATGGAGGGCGATTCCTCAGAGGACATGGCGGTCTCTGAGGGTGCATCGTCACATCAGAGCCAACCATCCACCAGCGCAGAGACACGCACCTCGGTGGGTCCCCCTCGCCAACTAGTTGGGGTAGCACTTGGTGAGTCACTGCGCACGAGTGAGCATGAGCAGACCCTGGTGGCAGGGGCAGCCGCGGAGGGTCCGCGACGGAGGGAGCACTCATCTCCAGGCTCTGCTCAGCCGGACCCAGATGCTGAACCCAGGGGGCCACCAGAGAAAAGGAGAGTCGTCGAGGGCCACCAGCTAATTGCTGAGGTGCTGGCAGAGGTGCCGCGCGCATTGTCCACAATAGCGCAGGCGATGGAGGAGTCCACCTCCTGCATGTGGGCATTGGTGGCGCAGGCACAGGAGGGTACCGGCGACACAGTGTCGCGGGTAGGTGCGGGACTGTCTGCGGTGGAGGACAGGCTGGCCTCCCTCGAGCGTCACGCACAGCTCCACTTCGAGTCCTTGCAGGCCCTCACAACGTCTGTACGGATTCAGGGTGAGCAACATTCCGACGCCACCAACAGGCTGAGGGATACAATAGGGGTGGCCTTGCAAGGCCTCACACATGCCATCCAAACTGCCGTCCAGCAGGGTGGAAGGGGTGATGTGGGCCGAGGCCAAGAGAGGGATGATGGTGACCGGGGACATGGAAGCGGGGACGCCTCTCAAGGCGTCCCCACGTCCCACCCGTCGCCCACCTCTCAACCAGTACCCGCAATGGTGCCTCCTCTCCAGGTGGCCGAGTCTGCCCCTGCCCCGGTGCAGGAGGAGCAGTCTGTGGAGGTGCCCTCACGGGCACCGAAACCCAGGGGCCGTCCGCCAAAAGCATCTACCCGGTCAAGGCAAGAAGACGAGCAACCTGCCACTACCTCTGCTGGAGCCACAGGGGTAGCACCACGTAGGGGTTCCCGGAGAAGAATTCCAAAGGCCTTATAATCACAAAGGGAATACACCAGGGTGTTTATTATTTTGTACTTTGTTTCTTAAATGATGTCACATTCCACATATTAAATAGTCTATTCTCACCACTCCTGCCACCTCTCGTCCATTCTTCCGCGGCTTGTGCAGTAGTTGCGTTCCGTGGAGGCCATCATGACGGCGAACACCTGCTGCCACCCATTGGGCACACTGCTGTGGGTGCAGGATTACTGGCAGCACTCTTCAGTGGAGGGGGCTGGTATGGCCGCTCGCATGTGCAGGTGAGGAGATGCGAGCGCCTCGCAGTGTCTGACTCTAGGAGAACCGTTGACGTATGAGTGCGTCCCTGGCCCGGCGACCATCCCGGTGAGTCGCGGCTCGGCGCATGGGTCGTCCAACATCCTCGGGCGCGTCCTCCTCCTCCGCCTCCTCCGCCTCCGCCTCCTCCTCCTCCTCCTCCTCCTCCTCGCCCTCGCCTTCCTCAATGTGGGTGGCGGGTGTGGATGGGGCCTCCTCCAGCGGCACCCCTCTCTGTTGGGCCATGTTGTGCAGGGCACAGCAGACAACTATGATTCGTCCCACTCTGAATGGTGTGTATTGGAGCGCTCCCCCAGAACGATCAAGGCACCTGAAGCGCATCTTGAGAAGCCCGATGGTCTGCTCAATTGTAGACCTGGTAGCAGTGTGGCTGTCATTGTACCGACGCTCCGGCTCGGTGATGGGGTTCCTCAGAGGTGTCATGAGCCACGTGTGGAGGGGATACCCCTTGTCGCCGAGGAGCCAGCCGTTGCCGGCGTTGGGTGCCTGCAGGATGGGCGGGACGGCGGACTCCCTGAGGACGAAGGCATCGTGGCAGCTGCCGGGGTATCTGGCGCACACGTGTAGGAATCTCTGGCGGTGGTCACAGATGAGCTGGGCGTTCATGGAGTGATACCCCTTCCTGTTGATGAACAGCCCTGGCTCATGCGGAGGTGCCCGTATTGCGATGTGGGTGCAGTCGATTACACCCTGCACCCGTGGGAAGCCGGCCATGGCATGGAATCCAACCGCCCTCTCCATCTGGCTGCGCTCGTCCATGGCGAAGTTGATGTAGTGGGAGGCCCTGCGGAACAACCCATCGGTGACCTGCCTTATGCACTTGTGTGCAGAGGACTGACAGACCCCGGTGATGTCCCCGGTGGCACCCTGGAAGGAACCGGATGCGAAGAAGTTGAGGGCAGTGGTGACTTTGACAGCGACAGGTAAGAAGATGCTGCTTGGTCCATCAGGGAGCAGCTCGTCGTTAAGGAGGCTGCAGATGTCGGCGACTACCTGGCGATTGACTCTGAGCCTCCGTATGCACTGCTCCTCGGAGAGGTCCATGAAGCTGAGCCTCGCTCTGTACACCCTGTGCGGAGGGTAGTGCCTCCTGCGACGCATCTCTCTCTGCGGTTGCCCTCCCTCCTGCTGTGCAGGTGGGTGTGCCGCAGCACCGTGTTGGGGGGCCCCACCTCTCCGAGGCGGACGGCGTGGACTGCGAGGCTGCTGGGGCTGGTCATCCTGTTCGTCCTCCGACGATGTAAACGCACCACCCATCTGGCAGGTGTTGGTGTGAGGGGTTGTGCAGGGTAGGTGGGTGGGTCCTCGGACTGGGGCTGCGGTTTCGTGTCGGTCTGTCCTCTGGCTTGGAGGGGGTTGGTGGAGGGCAGGGGTTGCCCTATGTGACGCGGTGGCCTCCTGCGTGGGTGAGGGCGCTCCCCCGTGGAGCGCACCTTGGCACCTGGCACAGGCTGCTGGCTGCAACACGCCTGGTTTGAAGGGTCCTGTTTCCCCCAGTGTGGGAAACTGACTGCTTTGACCGTAAAATCCCACACTTCCTCTTTTGACAGCTGCTTCAGCTCATTAACTGACCACAACGAGCAAGTTAAGTGCTCTCAAGTGGAACCCCGCTGGCTTTAATTGCCTGCGGGATTCCCACCAGCGGGGCTTGCGCGCGCAGCCCCGCACGTCAGCGCGGTACCCGGAAGTGGCCGGGATTTCGTCCGAATCCGGTCACGTGATCGGAGATCGGGATTTTCGGGGCCCCCCCGCTGGAAACCCGCAGGTAACCCGACCCTAAAATCGAGCCCCATATGTCTGCAAGATCTGCAATGACGAGTATTTGTCCAGCTCACCCTCAGATCACTAAATGCCATTTACTTCCGACACTCCGTTTGTGTCATCGAAGAGCAACTTTGGTGCCTGATGTGATTGAAGCAATTTTATTCTAAGGATTAAAGGGTAGTCGAAAATTGGAACTCTCTTCCCCCGGAAAGCTATTGAGGCTAGGTCAATTGAAAATTTCAAAACTGAGATTGATAGGTCTTGGTTAGGCAAGGGTATTAAGGGTCATGGAACCAAGGCGAATATAGGATACAGATCAGCCAAGATCTAATTGAATAGTTGGACAGGCTGGAGGGACTGAACGGCCTATTTCTGTTCCTATGTTCCTGAAGTGGGCAGAGTGGAGATACAAACACATTCGTCCTAAATGGGTGCTGGAAAATACAGTTTTGCTGAAGGAAGAATATTTCAGTTTTTATTTTCCCTTGAATTATTTTCGGCCTAGAGAACTAATCTTCAGGGACTAACAAATTGAAGTCTACCCTGCAGTATGTAAATAGGACACCATATATTCAGTTGGGGAACACCACGTTCCATGCGTGAAGGATGCCTGTATAACTCAGTGACAGTAGTTCATTAGTTTTGCACTCTACCTTACTTATGGAAAAGCATTGCATTAATTGACTAGATATTCAGTATTCTTTTTGATTTGATATAGAGGTTTGACACCTTTTTATATTTTAGGTCTGAACGTGAGGTTGGTGGTGAGTGCAGAATCAGCAGTGTTAGTGGGTCCAATAGGAAAAGACACAGAAGAAATTCTGAGATTGTGGAGAAAGCACCAGAGTCTGAGACTGGCACATCTTCGGCCAGTTCAGATGAGGAAGAACAAGATGATGCAGAAAAGATGGAAAGTGACAGCACAAGGTCAGGTGCGGAAGAGAAGACTGTCAACAGTGAACAAATTCAAAACTCCTCAAACATTACAGAGTCAGTGACTGAGAAACCATCAGCACTGGTGTCTGTTAATAAGAAAACCAGTCAAAATCTGATGCCGCAGCCTTCCTCAGAACCTGCCATCTTCATCCCAGTGGACAGGACCCCAGAGATTCAGGTGCTCAATTGTGGTAAACTGTAAAACATGTTATTCTCATTAGTATTTAACTTCACTCGATTTGTTTGGAATTAGTACTTAAAATTGACTGCACTCCGTAATCTTAAAATGCAATTCTCGTGTTATAGTAACTTCCCCATGTCCAATACCATGCTGTGGGTGGGTAGAAATCATGTCATGCTGCCATCTTGTGTACACACATGTTGCAGATTGGTTGTTATATACATTCCATAGTGACATCTGGTATATGAGAACAGGACAACCTCTACTTGCAACGGAGCAGATGATATTCTTTTCTTTTAGCTTCCCCAATGAGTACGACACCTGTATAAATAATATTTGTCTGCTGTACAAAGGCATGTTGAACACATCAAAATGGATCAGAATGTTTGATTTTTGTAAAAAAAAAGGTGTCTGCCCTAGTCCTGGTGTTTAAGTATTTCCACAATAGTTTCTATGTCTGTTATTGCTGCTAGTTTGAAATGGAACTGTTGAAAGCAAAGTAAGTTGTTTGGAAAAGAGGGATTTTAAAGTAGGGTGTTGTTTGCAGTTGGTGACCTCATTAGTAACTTGAAAACTTGTTACCATTTTAACTGTTTCTATGCCACTCCTGTAGCTACATTTGAATAAATGTCTCCTGAAACAGGCAGTATGACCTGAGGTGTCTAGCTCCAAATTACAAAGCTACAAGTTTAGTCTTGGAGTTTTAGTCAATCAGTGGGTTTCAGCAAATCTTGATACAAGCCATCTCATCTGTGGAAAGGGATACAATGAAAAAGCCCAGTTATTAAAAATCTATCAGCAGACTCATTCCTACACTTGTTTATGTTAATCTACAAGTGTTTTCTTAGCAATTTGTAATTGTGTTAGTGAACCATCTTTAAAGGAGATGTTTGCTGATTGTTCTTCCAGGAAGCTCGTCTGCGGTTACCAATTCTAGCAGAAGAGCAACTTGTCATGGAGGCCATTAAACATAACCCTATGGTGGTTGTGTGTGGTGAGACAGGCAGTGGTAAAACTACACAAGTGCCCCAGTTCCTCTACGAAGCCGGATATGCCAGGTATAATGCACTTTATGCCCAAAAATGGAGTAGCTAGATGCTAGTTTGCATTAAAATGTATTTAATGTTCTTGAAGACAAAAGTATTTGTAAATGAAGTGTTTTTCCCATTTTGAATACTGATGAAAGATGTTTTGTTGCTGAACAGTCATCTAATTTTACTCTACAACGACCATACAATAGAAATTTATAGGAAACCCTTTTTTGCAGATCTAGTTGAGTGTCTGTACCCTGAAAACAGATTACAGCATTCAACACAAGAGTTTAACTGCAAATGCTGGAGTGGATGTGATGCTATTTCCTATTCCACTTGTGTCAGCTCTATGAAGTATTCTTTCAAATAAAGGGAGTTCCAAGATAAGTTTATGTAAAGGAATTCTTGAGGCACACGATTAATTGGATCGGTGCATTACTCCTAGTACGATTTACCATCACGCAGCATTGACGAGACATGTTATGGCTGGGTATCCGTAACCCAGCTCCCTTGCTCATGTCTGTTTCTGTTTGTAATATGGACTGAACTGTTCAGGATGCTTGGCCTTATTCAGAAAGCCTCTGGAGTTATGATTAGCCTAGATAATTATTCAAGTAATGAGGTTTGTTCTTAAGTCCAAACAACCCAGCCCCTCCCCCTTAGAAGCTGAGATCCCCGCTCCATGGCGCAGGTTTTATGCTGCCAGAATGTTTAGTTATTGAATTCAATCCACGCTTATCCCTAATTATTGCTTAGAAAAACATTATCTGAAATGTGAAACTATTTGGTGTTAAGCAGCAGACCATAAATATCTCTGGTTATTGTCCACAGTGGTGATGGAATCATTGGCATTACAGAGCCTAGGCGAGTAGCAGCTATAAGCATGTCCCAGCGAGTTGCAAAAGAAATGAATCTTTCAGACAGGTAAAAATGTTTCTTTCCTTATTGTGAACTGAAATGTGCTTGCACTTAAAAACAGAATGGGGGATGGGCGGGGGGGAAGTCAACTAATCCAGCGATGTTCAAGCTTTTGTCTTATTGGACCACATATGTGCTTACAATGCAGCCTTAGAGACAGTTATAAAGTTTAAATCCATGCTTGCATTAATTTGGATATATCTCAAGTTGCTGATGCCAACAGATCTTTTTTGATTTGGAATTTATCCACCAATGAGGCAACAGTATTAAAAAGCAGCTCTTTGCAAACCTTCAGGCCCACAAAGTTCAAACTATACAAACCAGCATATATGGACCTAGAAACCCTAATCCATAACTAGCCATGACTATAAAATGATTATTTATCCTTTGCAATCATGTATTATTTAAACTTTCTTGCTGGAATCACTTATCAACGAGTAAATTGTAGTCATTTTTAAAACTGGAAATCCAAATAATGTTCTCTGTTATTCAATAGCATGCACCTCTTAGGGGATAGGTGCAGACGATGCCCCAGGCCTTTTCTAGGCTTAGTCTCATGCCAGTTGCTAAGTTGTATGCAAGAGGGGTGTATGACTAAACTAATTTTTGGTTCCGTTTTCTCCCATCACTCTTGGAGATGTTGGCTGGTGCTGAATATGGTGTGGCTACCCTCTGATATATTTTGTAAATGACTGTTCTTTATGTGTGAGCTAGACAGTAGGTGTTGAAGCCTTGTTCTGTCTTCACCTGATATCCCCACTCACAGATTTTTTCAGTAAGGGTCATCTGTTGACAATCAGCTGATACTGTTGGGAACTATAGCAATGCTGAATGTTTCACTTGTTGGTTTTTAAAGGGTGGTTTCATATCAAATTCGCTATGAAGGAAATACAACTGAAAACACGAAAATAAAGTTTATGACAGATGGGGTACTTCTAAAAGAAGTACAGAGGGTGAGTGGAATTTCTTTACCTAATGTCTGAATTAGAAAAGCAACTGATTGCATTTTAAGAACTATTTTTCTTAATGTTTTTTCTGCAACCCCTGCTTTAGCATTGCTAAATTTAATACACCACAATGAATCCAGGACGCATGTCAGGGGTGCATCTGCCAGAGCACGGAATCTGAGTTTTCTGGTCGACTATCCTGTCTGTACAAAACCTCTGGTTCAATTCTGGGTTAGACTGCAGACTGAGAGCCAATGATGCATAGATGGGATGGTGTGAAGTTGCTCACCTTCATGTTGTTGTGATGTGAAGAAAATTGTGGATCACAGTTTTGAAAAAAACAAATTGATAAACGTATATGTGGATAATGTAATTAAAGTGCACTCATTGTAGCTTTTAATACTTTGCTACTGTTTGTAAAAATACAGTGTATTCATTAATGCCTAATTAAGAGCCTTTGAGAAATGTGTCTAAAAAGGCATTCTGAGTTACACACCTGAATTTGGTACTGTCTTGATATAGTATTGGGTTCTACTACAAGCTGCAGGTGTGGGAGTATGTAAACAGCCAAGTGAACTCCTGGGACTACACATCACAGCCTGCCTGGATTATGATAATGTGCGAACGACTGGCTGATTCTCTGTCTCACCACATTGTTATTTGGCACTTAAAAGGTGCGGGTGTATTGTATATAACAAACTCTTTCTGATTTTGTTGAATAAGAGGAACTTGTGTACCATTAAGTTAAGACTAGACTTTTGGTATTCATCAGTTTTGTGTCCATGTTGGCTTCAGTTCTTGCTAGAAATTGTTTTGTGAAAAATGATTTGAATCTTCCAGGATTTCTTGCTCACAAAATACAAAGTGATTGTTATAGATGAAGCTCATGAGCGGAGTGTGTACACTGACATTCTGATTGGCCTGCTATCTCGTATCGTTCCTCTTCGAGAGAAGGTAACAAGCATCGCTGGCTGTTATTAGTCTTTTATTTAGATGTGGTTAAATGTAACTTGTCGATAGTGACATTTTTGCTTCACCAGACTTCCAAAATAAAACAATAGAGCAGTTGAGATATCTCAAGGGAGCAGAATATTGACTCTTATGGATAGTCAGCAGTCCATTTATTTAATGATTTATTTATCTGTAGAATAATGAAGGGCCACTGAGTTGGTCACCAATTATGTACATACAAACCAAAGAACAAGAGAGAGCGCCACCATGCCGCACCATATAATGGTATGATGTGGTTAGCGTTTGTTATTCTTACCGTCCTCCCCATTGCATGTTACCAACCTCAGCCATGCTGTAATAGAGAGGCAGAAAGCAAATACCAGGCACTTCCTTACATGAAGGGAGGTACAATTACTCTGATGCGTCCTCCCAAACCCTAACAACCTTTGGCAACGATGTGGGAGAAAATTGCTTGTCCCTTTTTGCTGTCAGAATTATTTCTGGCATAGAGAAGCTACATTAGTGGAGAGGGGAAAATGCTTTTTAATATAAAATGCATCCCCCCCCCCCCCCCACCACACCTTTGTGATAAGTGCAGTCATGTGGCAGCGGAGTAGGAAGTTTACTGGCGATGAAAGATAATAGATACTGTGTGTAATATTTTGGATACAAAATTACAGAAAAGTATTCTGTATGTGCTGACATTTAGAATATATAGTTTACAGTATTCAATTATATCTGAAAATAGGGTTGAAAGACCTTGTATGCTTTATAATAGGTTAAGATATTGGAGAAACTTTACCAAATTAAACTGTAGCAGTTGGAATTTGTGTAACTCTGATTTTCATATCTGCTTTATCAACATAAAATTAGAGCCATGTTAGCTTTCCAAGTGGTTACTTTATGCTTATAATCCTTTGTCCATGTACTTATGGAATAAGCCCTAATAAATTGCTTGTTCCCAACAGAAAGGGCAGCCAATGAAGCTGATTATAATGTCTGCCACTCTACGTGTGGAGGATTTCACAGAAAACCAGAGACTCTTTCCAACTCCTCCCCCTGTTGTTAAGGTAACGTCACCATGTTAATGTACAGCAGAAAAGTTCACACTGGATATGTCACTTTACGAAGTATGTTGTAAGAAGACTACTCTCAGATTTTATGGCACACATGAGGGTTTTACTTGCATCTACTCACAATCTATATTGTCATTTTGTTGTACAGAAAAAAAGAATTTTCAAACTGAGTACAATGGGATAATCTAATAGTTCCTCTGATGATTCTTTAAGGTGGATGCCAGACAGTTTCCTGTCACTATTCACTTTAACAAGCGGACTCCACTTGATGATTACACAGGAGAGACTTTTAGGAAAGTCAGCAAAATCCATCGGATGTTACCTCCAGGTAAGTCCATTACCCTAACTGCCTTTCTTTCCTTTCACACGTTACTGTTTTCCATTAGATTTTAATTCCATCTTGGTGTTTGAAAGTTATTTTTTTGTAGAGGATGGCTAGAATTCTCTACGTCTCGGGCCATTTGTATGTTTGTATGTGTGCTCAACACTTAGACATCCAAATAAAATACATAGCTTTGCCATTTAAAACACGTTTTTTCACTTAAAATGGATTTGGTCACTTGTTTTAATTGTTTATAAAAAAAAAATCTAATTCTTTCAATACTTGAAAAGTCACTTTGCACAGGATTTGACCCTGAGTGTTAAATTAAAATATCTGACATGGTTTGGACTTTATCTAATTAGGATTAAATTTCTGTTGAATTTTTTTTTGAAAGTTATTACTTGTTGCTTAAGCATTTAAATGCATTCTTATGGAGTTTAATTTTGATTTGTGATTATTTATTTCCCTATAGGAGGTATCTTAGTGTTTCTGACAGGACAGGCCGAGGTGCATTCTATGTGCAGAAGGTTGAGAAGAGCCTTTCCGTACAGGCCTAACAGCACTGTAAAAGGTGAACAGTTTACACTGCAGAGCTCCATCAAACATCTGCTTTTAAATGCCATTGCATAATTTTTGTCAAATGTGTACAATTCAAATAGTGGCCAAATGTGTGTTGACCATTCTTGAAGGAGCCTTTCTTCACAACAGTTTAATTGAGATGTGACAATCTGAGCTATTTTAGCTATTTGGCAATATGCTCTGGGTAGCACAAAAATCTAGATCTTTCATTACTGTAAAGGGATGACAACCTTTAACATGTGGAATGTCATCAGTCTATTTATATGATATTGTCTGATGTTGTATATCCAATCACTTCAGAGCTTAAGTTTTCTGACCAGAAAAGTATTTGCTGAAAGCTTTTTGTTTCTGTTGGTTTCCAGAGGTAGGTGGGGGAGGAGAGAGATTTTTTTCTGCGTGCTATTTGTAGTAAAATCCTAAATGTGTTTGTAAAGGACATGTTCACAATTTTGCTACAAATAGTAAATTGAGGAAATACTCCAGAGTGTAAAAATGATTGGTTGCATGTACAGTATTTCAGTGGTGTCTTGGTTTTGACTACTATCAAATTGTGGTGCCCTCCCTGTTTAGGGGAGGCGTCTGTTGACTGTCCCAGTAGACTTTTCCAAATTCTAACGAGTAGATCTGACCATCTGCATCAAAACCCTTTCCTAAAATGTATACGGTATCTTCTGTCAGAGGACACATTTTTTGATTGTACAAAATGGTATGTTGTGTTGAGGAGAAGCCCTAGGTTTCTGACATTTCTTAAACATGTTATCAGATGTAAAGTGCTCATAATAGTTGTCTAGGCTAGATTTTAAAATTATTGCATGTAAACTGAAAAGAGAATGAATGGTCACATTGGTGCTGGAATTTTGAGTATAAAAATGCCCTCAACAAAGCATGAGTGGTCTACTCCAGAGTCTGATGACAATGGAAATTGGACATGACTCTTGGGGAGACCCATGCTACAGCTGAACAATAGAGTCCCAGTCTTTCTTTCATACTGTTTTTTTTCCTTCAAGTGATAGAAGCTGATGCTGCCACAGATGATTCAGTTGAAGCGATCAAGAGGTTTAAAAAGGCGAAACCGAAATCTGTATGTGTTCTGGTATTTATTTAAACATTAAATACAGTATTGATGTTCAGATTTTCAGACTATGTATCATCTTGCGATAACTACCAGTAAATTCAACTCCATTTCCCGATCGCAAGGATATGACAACAGAAGCTGCTAAGTTGAAGCTGTGTCTATGTTGCAGAACTAATTCGAGAAGGAAGTGCCTGAGGATTTTGGTGCTGTGGAATTTCCCCCTCCCCATTTATTTTATGGGGTGGATTCAACAGCAGCTGAAACAGTAGTTGTTTTTAGACAGCAATTCATCACTGCTCTGGTTGCTCTAACTGCCCAATACAGAAGCACAGGTTGAGCCATTCACCTTGACAGCAACTCAGAATCACACATTCCCATCTTCAGCAGCACTGTTCTCATTGCCTTCGGGGAGAGTGCTGCCCCTGGAGACACCTGCAGGAGGGATGATGAGCCTCCAGAAGCAGCATAAGTACCTAATTTATCTTGCTGCACTTTAAGGCGTCCTTTTTTTTTTCTCATTTAAGTTTTCTTTTTCACTGCAAATTTGAAGTGTTGGTTAGAGCTGTTTACATTTTTTAGTGTCCAAACTGGTTCTTGTCTTGTGCTGGGAGGCAGATAGAAGGATCTAATGCTTTCTTCTGCACAAGATGTTCACTGTTAATACTTAGTGGTAAAGTAGCAACACCAGATAGTGTTGCTGCAAGTCAAGAATTGGTTAGCAGTTTTTTTTTAAATTCTATTTTGTGAACCTTTGAATCAGTTTGAATTGCAAGTCAAATGTCAGTCTCACCCCATCTATTAACTCGTTGAAATGAGCAGTATCAGTTCATGATCGAAACAATTAGTATCATTTGGCAACTTGCAATGCAAACAGTATACTATTCTAGGATTGTCCAAGCTTTTTGTCCTTGTGTATCACTAGGTGCATACCGTGGAGCCTCATATCAAGTTTAAGTTAATGTTCCCAATAAATTGTATGTATTCTGAGCTACAGATACTACTGGTACTTGGTGTTCTGATTTAGGATTTAGTCATCAATAATTAACAGCTCTAAGAATAGGCCCACAGAATTCAAACAGCGAGCAAGAGTAAAAATAGAACTGTGTCTGGGCTTCGTGGATTGATGCGACCCACAGGCTGTAGTTTTGACACTGCTTTACCTAAAAAGTAACTCCAGTTTCTGTGATTTGGATGTCTCCAGGCATATATCCAATTGCTGCACAAGATAGTTTAAGGTTTGGAATCATTTCCATCCCTGTGGTTGGCTACCAGGTTGATTTGGGTTCCTGTGAAAGCTTTGGCCTCTCTGACAGAGTCATGATGTGATTGAGAGTCCTGTGTTCTTCAGCACTAACACTATAATAACTTGTGCTAACTTTTGCTTTTATTTCTGTCTGCAGAATTTACCAAAGATTAATCTTGATAATTACTCTGCAATGCCAGTGGATGAGGGAGATGAAGATCGAGAGGCAGGAATTGATGACTATGAAGTTGGCTCTGATATTGATCTGGATTTGGGGGATGGTGATGATTCTGAAGAAGGTACATGGTTCACGGACTTAGAGTTCTCCCCCCACCCCCACCTTCACACATTGGAACTAAACTACACATTTGGAAGAATATCATTGTTTTGTAAGATGGAGGATGGAAGATGAGACTAACCCAAATTTGGATAACATCGCCATGTTTATAATCAGATTCAAGTACTATTTTACTGAATGCACTGGAACATTGTATGGTTGTCATTTTGGGATTATAATTTTTGAATTGTTCAAGGGGCATAAAATTGGGGTTTAAAATGAAGTTGTTTTCCTTTAGTAGAAGTATGTGGTAGTTATAAAATCAACCGTTGATATATCTTTTTCTTGTATACACAGTTGAGAAGTCCGATCCTTCTATTCCACTGTATGTTCTTCCACTTTATTCATTGCTGGCAGCAGAAAAACAAGCAAAGGTGAGCTTCCTTCACCCTGATCTGAGGTTTAAATGCTGCGTTTTGGGGTGATAGAAAAACATACATATGCACAAACTTTGCAGCTACTTTGACTTACTACGGTATATTTTCTTTTATTCATTCATGGGATGTGGGCGTCGCTGGCAAGGCCAGCATTTATTGCCCATCCCTAATTGCCCTTGAGAAGGTGATGGTGAGCCGCCTTCTTGAACTGCTGCAGTCCATGTGGTGATGGTTCTCCCACAGTGCTGTTAGGTAGGGAGTTCCAGGATTTTGACCCAACGACGATGAAGGAACGGCGATGTATGTTCAAGTCAGGATGGTGTGTGACTTGGAGGGGAACGTGCAGGTGGTGGTGTTCCTATGTGCCTGCTGCCTTTGGTGATAGAGATCGCGGGTTTGGGAGGTGCTGTCGAAGAAGCCTTGGCGAGTTGCTGCAGTGCGTCTTGTAGATGGCACACGCTTCAGCCACGGTTCGCCGGTGGTGAAGGGAGTGAATATTTAAGGTGGTGGATGGGGTCCCAATTAAACGGGCTGCTTTGTCCTGGATGACGTCGAGCTTCTTGCGTGTTGGAGCTGTACTCATCCAGGCAAGTGGAGAGTATTCCATCACACTCCTGACTTGTGCCTTGTAGATGGTGGAAAGGCTTTGGGGAATCAGGAGGTGTCACTCACAGTAGAATACCCAGGCTCTGACCTGTTCTTGTAGTCACAGTATTTATGTGGCTGGTCCAGTTAAGTTTCTGGTTAATGGTGACCCCCAGGATGTTGATGGTGGGGGATTCGGCGATGGTAATACTGTTGAATGTCAAGGGGAGTTGGTTAGACTCTCTCTCGTTGGCGATGGTCATTGCCTGGCACGTGTGTGGTGCGAATGTTACTTGCCACTTATCAGCCCAAGCCTGGATGTTGTCTAGGTCTTGCTGCATGCGGGCATGGACTGCTTCATTGTCTGAGTGGTTGCGAATGGAACTGAACACTGTGCAATCATCAGCAAATATCCCCATTTCTGACCTTATGATGGAGGGAAGGTCATTGACGAAGCAGCTGAAGATGTTGGGCCTAGGACACTCCTGAAGCGACGTCCTAGGGCTGAGACGATTGGCCTCCAACAACCACTGCCATCTTCCTTTGTGCCAGCTATGACTCCAGCCACTGGAGAGTTTTCCCCCTGATTCCCATTGACTTCAATTTTCTAGGGCTCCTTGATGCCACACTTGGTCAAATGCTGCCTTGATGTCAAGGGCAGTCACTCTCACTTCACCTCTAGAATTCAACTCTTTTGTCCATGTTTGGACCAAGGCTGTAATGGGATCTGGAGCCCAGTGGTCCTGGTGGAACCCAAACTAAGCACTGATGATGTCGTTTCTGTGTAATATCAATCATGGAAGTTTTGAAAACTTTAGTATCTGTATAAGAATTTAATTAAAATTTGGAATGTTAGCTTTTTTCGCTGATTTCATACACTACTCGCTAACTGAATTGAAAAAATTATGTAGCATTTTGACTTGAGTTTTAAATTTTCAATTTAAGTTTTATGTGGAAAAAGTAAACATATGTAGTCTGTAAATACTTAATGTCTCTATGTGCCCCATGGTGCTTGGTGTAAAACCAGTCCGGGCAATCATTGCCAATGTTGGACTCGTCTATGGAACGCAGGAGTTCCCCTTTAAGCTGAGCAATAGGATCTATGCTGCATTCCTCCACTAGCTAACATTGAGTTCTGTACGCTGTAGTTATATATACATTCTGACTGGAACGGTCAGTTTATCTGTAAACTAGGCCCTGTATGGTTTTGGTGGCTTTTCTGCAAACCAACAGCAAATTTGATGAGGGCAGTAGCAGTTCATAAATGTCTCATTTTTGCTTGTTGTCTACACTCTATAGTGTAGGCTACTGTTGATTTCAACAAGCTGGTAGAGTGCCAGCATGATAATTTTGAAATAAACAATACTGAAAATTTGAGACTAACCCAGTGGTTTTTAAAATTTTCCATAATGAGGGAACCTTTGCAAGTAAACAAACACTGAATTCTCAAGACAATGTGCCTATAGCAAACTAGATACTTGGTCCTAGGTGGAGAGAAATCAGACAATCGCAGACCCCCCTCTTTCCAAGGATCCCGTTATGGACTCCCCAGGGTCCACTAACCGCAATTTGAAAACCTATGGATTAATCTATTTCTGTACAAAATAAAATTCAAATTACAGTACTTAAAAAAATGGAAGGAAATTATAAACCAGTATTCTGAAATTGCTAATTCTCTATTATTTAGGTATTTCGTCCACCTCCAAATGGCGCACGGTTGTGTGTGGTTGCAACCAACGTAGCTGAAACCTCTCTCACTATCCCAAACATTAAATATGTGGTGGAATGTGGAAAGGTGAAGAAACGCTTTTATGATAAAGTTACTGGAGTCTCGTCATTCAAAATTACCTGGATCTCTCAGGCTTCGGCCAATCAAAGAGCAGGTCGTGCTGGTCGCACAGAGCCGGGTCACTGTTACAGGTCAGTAACTAGACTTAACAGTAAATAATAACCATCCTTAAAGCTAGACCAGCACAGTGGGTCAATATCCTGTTCGCTGGGGTGAAACGGGCGGTTTTGAGCCCATATCTGGAATTCTGCACCTGGTGTGTTCCTAATCTCTCGGAGGTCGAGTACTTTCCCACCGCTGCCAGGAGGGGCAGTTGTCGAGATGATCTCCCATGTGTCGGGAGCATTGTTCCTAATAGATGATTCGGCTATGCATTAGCAGAGATCTTGGGAGCTGGCAGTTACAGAATGTTGTTGAGCACCGGGTGAACCTATAAAAGGGAGAAAAATGTGTTTTTTTTAAATATAGAAAACATGTTGAGTAGTTCTTGTTTCAAAGTAACATTTTACCCATTTTTTATATGAACAAAGTTTTTGAACAAATCGAATGGCTGGCACATTCACTAATGTATTTCAGCCACTGGAGAATGCTGTATGTTTACACATTTTGTATGGAGTCTTTAGTGGCAGAAACTGAAGTATTGAAGCTGTGGTAGGATCCTAGCAAAATCCTTATGTTTTTGCCGTATAGCCTTAATGTTGTAACAGGTCTGATCTTGGACCTGAAACCTTGTAAAAGTCTTTCCAATCTCAATTGAAGAGGATAGGTTATCGCTTCCAGAACAATGAGCTTTTTTGGATTCTCAGCTCCCAGAATGGAGCCACATCACAGGGAGCGTGGCCCTGAAAGTCCTAATTCTCTAGCCCATGTTTCCTGCGAGTGTGCTCCTTGCTGGAAGTTCAGGAGCGTGCTATCACCCCAATAGATTTATTTTAACAGTCTGTGCATTGATGCAGTAAGGTGAATACTTAAATCTAACAAATTGCTCTTAAAAAAAAATGAACGCCGGTCTCAGAATATAGTATTATTGAATGCTGTGTGTCGATTCAGTGATGGAGAGTACTACCCCAGTCTATTGAATTTATTGTCAAACCTGCAACATTTGAATATGTGAAATGTGGTGTTTGTGTGCAGGCTATACTCCTCAGCTGTTTTTGCTGACTTTGAGAAATTCTCTGCAGCTGAGATCACAAGGCGGCCTGTGGATGACCTTGTTCTGCAGATGAAAGACTTGAACATTGAAAAGGTATGTTTGCAGGAGAAGTATTTTCCTTGTTTCACTGCACACAGATCTTGTAATTGAGTTTTAGTTCAGAGTGAGTACATATCCAGTATTAAATAATTCAGGAGGTAAAAGGTCATCAATACTGTTATGCTCATGAAAGATGCACAATTAATTTGATTCTTTATGGCACAGGTAATCAATTTTCCATTCCCAACATCTCCATCGATAGAGTCGCTGATAGCTGCTGAGGAACTGCTCATTTCTCTTGGCGCTTTGGAGGAGCCACCAAAGCACGGAAGGTAAGAGCAGGACTGGGCTGCTTCTAATTCACGTTTTCAAGTAGTATTGCTCATTTTAAAAAATTCTTTCTTTATATTTTAAATTGCCTAAAGCCATGTGCAATTCAGTTATGAACTTATTGCAGAGGTTATTGTCTGTTCTTTCAGGTTTAAGGAATTAGAACGGGCAAAGCTGACCTGTCCTATAACACCCCTGGGTAGAGCTATGGCGTCCTTTCCTGTGGCACCTCGATATGCAAAGATGCTTGCCTTAAGCAAGCAACATGACTGTATGTCATATGTTATTATAATAGTTTCTGCTATGACTGTAAGAGAGCTGTTTGAGCAGTTTGAGAGGTAAGGTTGCCTTTCATATTTAAGATCACAGCACAGTGGAATTTTAATTATCTGTCCTTTGATTATCTGTGAATTTTCATGGAGAATGGGAGACTAGTGGGAGTCTGAATTACAGCATTTATGTTTTATTTCAGAGCAGCAATAACAGCTGGCTGCAACAGTTGATCTAGTGGCTCACAGCTCCCCATGCACCCACCCACTGTTTCAGCCATGACTTGAGACTGGTCCAGGACAACTGACAGACAAGCACCCTCCAATGCTGAATACAGACCTCCACCTACAGACTGAGCACTAAACACATGTGCACTCGCCTCCAGCGATCCCGTTGACAGTCTCTGGAGCCCTGATCTTAATGAAACTACAGACTTAAAAAATCAATACAGTGATGCCTGTTTAAACCCTCTCCTGTCCTTATGATAAACACGTTTAAACAGGCAGGCTCTGAATTGATTTTAAAATTAGCAGCTCTGCTGAGATCATTGCACTGGAGACTGCCAACCAGATGACTTAAGGTTAACATATACGGACTTTAGCGCTCACCACTGTACCTGAGGGTAAGATAAGGGAGGGTGTCCCTGATTGGCAGATCGGTGAGGATTTGTATACCAGCAGATGAGCTGTTGCGGTGCCAGCTGATTCTGAGAGAATTTAAGGTGGTAGGTGGGGAAAGGCAGAGCAAACAACAATGCACAGTATTGTGGGGGTTCACAATGATCAGCTGGGGCCCTTTCCGTTGTGACAAATAATCAAGATTCCATAATGCATGTTTAAGTATTCTGAAAATCGTTACCCAGTATGCGAATATGAAATTGTTAATTTCTTGAACTAGTTCATTCCATACTGCTTCCACTTTTGTGAACTTGGCTGTAGTTTGTTCTGGAATGCACTATGCTTCACCATTGCTGTGATCACAGTTCTAAATCTACTGTAATTGTCCTTCAAAGTTGGTTTTCATATATTCTACAGTAGTTTTGAAAGCACGCTGACTGATCCTATGAATTGATCTAAATAAAATTGAAGCATTAATGCTGATTGTTGAAGTGTTTAGCATTTGTTTGCATAATGATATTTAAATAATGTCAAATAGAAAATGTATAATTAGATTTAGAAATTGTAAAGGGTGTTACTTGAACAAGGTACTGGAGTCCATTGCTGCATATGGACCCTCAAGTTCCCTTTTAACTTAACAGTAAAGCCTACAGTTTTCATCTAGAGGTTTAAATGTTTCTTTTCTCACTAAATGCTGAAACAATCAAATTAACATGTTGTATGATGACCCTGCTTTCTGTTTTGCGTGCTATGTTACTATTTTTATTTTTAAAAACTTTTGTCAAACATTTTTGACTTGCTGTTTGCAGACCAGCCATCAGTGATGAGGAGACAGAAAAGCTGAGAAGGAAAAAGGCCAGAGTCACTCAAATGCGGTGGACCTGGGCTGGACAGGGTCCATCTCTTAAACTTGGAGACGTCATGGTCATGCTTGGTACTGAGAATTATTTAAATAGCTGGAAGCTAAAATCTCTTGACTTGTGGTTTTGTGTCAGACTCTCAAGCAATGTGACCTCCTCCCGATATCCCCACCCTCACAGAAGCTAGTCTTCAGCCAATTTGATTCACACCACGTGATATCAAGAAACTGCTGAGTGCACTGGATACAACAAAGGCTATAGGCCCCGACAACATCCCGGCTGTAGTGCTGAAGACTTGTGCTCCAGAACTAGCCGTGCCTCTAGCCAAACTGTTCCAGTACAGCTACAACACTGATATCTACCCAACAATGTGGAAAATTGCTCAGGTATGTCCTGTCCACAAAAAGCAGGACAAATCCAATCCAGCCGATTACTGCCCCATCTATCCACTTTCAATCATCAACAAAGTGATGGAAAGTGTCGTCGACAGTGCTATCAAGCTGCACTTGCTCACCAATAACCTGCTCACCGATGCTCAGTTTGGATTCTGCCAGCATCACTCGGCTCCAGACCTCATTACAGCCTTGGTCCAAACATGGACAAAAGAGCTGAATTCCAGAGGTGAGGTGAGAGTGACTGCCCTTGACACAAGGCAGCATTTGATCGAGGGTGGCACCAAGGAGCCCTAGTAAAATTGAAGTCAGTGGAATCGGGTGGAAAACTCTCCAGTGGCTGGAGTCATACCTAGCACAAAGGAAGGTGGTAGTGGTTGTTGGAGGCCAGTCATCTCAGTCCCAGGACATTGCTGCAGGAGTTCCTCAGGGCAGTGTCCTCGGCCCAACCATCTTCAGCTGCTTTATCAATGACCTTTCCTCCATCATAAGGTCAGAAATGGGGATGTTCGCTGATGATTGCACAGTGTTCAGCTCCATACGCAACCCCTCAGATAATGAAGCAGTCCGAGCCCGTATGCAGCAAAACCTGGACAACATCCGGGCTTGGGCTCATAAGTGGCAAGTAACATTTGCGCCAGACAAGTGCCAGGCAATGACCATCTCCAACA
This sequence comes from Heptranchias perlo, assembly GCF_035084215.1. NCBI lineage: Eukaryota > Metazoa > Chordata > Chondrichthyes > Hexanchiformes > Hexanchidae > Heptranchias > Heptranchias perlo. Next base: position 22,327,934 of record NC_090349.1, on the reverse strand, counting down.
AGAGAGAGTCTAACCACCTCCCCATGACATCCAATGGCATTACCATTGCCGAATCCCCCACCAACAACATCCAATGGGTCACCATTGACCAGAAACTTAACTGGACCAGTCACACACATACTGTGGCTACAGGAGCAGGTCAGAGGCTGGGTATTCTGTAGTGAGTGACTCACCTCCTGACTCCCCAAAGCCTTTCCACCATCTACAAGGCTCAAGTCAGGATTGTGATGGAATACTCTCCACTTGCCTGGATGAATGCAGCTCCAACAACACTCAAGAAGCTTGACACCATCCAGGACACAGTTGCCTGCTTGATTGGCACCCCATCCACCACCCTAAACATTCACTCCCTTCATCACCCGTGCGCCGTGGCTGCAGTGTGTACTGTCTACGGGATGCACTGCAGCAACTCGCCAAGGTTTCTTCAACAGCACCCCCCCCCCCCCAAACCCGTGACCTCTACCACATAGAAAGACAAGGGCAGCAGGCACATAGGAACAAAACCACCTGCATGTTCCCCTCCAAGTCGCACACCATCCCGACTTGGAAATTTATCGCCGTTCCTTCATCGTCCCTGGGTCAAAATCCTGGAACTCCCTACCGATCAGTACTGTGGGAGAACCTTCACCCCACGGACTACAGCGGTTCAAGAAGGTGGCTCACCACCACCTTCTCGAGGGCAATTAGGGATGGGCAATAAATGCTGGCCTTTCCAATGACGGCCACGTCCTACGAACGAATAAAAAAAAACATGAGTTCAACTCTGTCCCAAGTGATAATTGTGCTTAGGCTCCCATTTTGTGCAAAGGCAATAGTTTGAGGACTACCCAAGAGTAGAGCCCTCCACCCAAAGGGATGGAACAGATACCCGCAGACAGTGGAGTGGTTGTTCTACTTCAGAGAAGTGCATAAGCTCAGGTCATTAATGAGTCTCGGTGGGAAGTAGTTTTATGGACTCTAAAGGGGGAAAATATGGGTATTGGAATGTAACATTATATTCTTAGTGCTGTTTGCAGCAGCCCCATTCTTTCTCCCCTCCCACCTGTCCTCTAAGACCAGCCTTAAAACTCATCTCTTTAACCAAGCTTTTAGTCACCTCTCCTCATATCTCCTTTGGCATGATGTCGATTTTTGTCTAATTTTGCTTCTGTGAAACACCTTCAGACCTTTTACTATGTTAAAGGAGCTATATAAATGCAAGTTGTTCTGTGATCTCCACTCAGCCAATATGTTAGTGGGGTGCTACAATTGTTTTCATTGTTCTTGGGCAACAAAGGAGATTAAAAATCAAGCAGAGTTACTATTTCTGACAACTATCCAATGACACCTGTTGACGATGCACACAGGTAAATGTCAGGTCTTGACGGATTCAGGCTGTAATTGGAGCTCATGGTAACATCTAACAGTTTCTGTCCAGGTGTGTGTATGTAAAATGGGCCAGTAGTTTGTTGGATAAGATATCACAGCACCAATATCCATGGAACTAACCCAGCCATCTTCAGGAAAGGAGGGACAAGGAGAAAAATGTTACTTGTCGCACTTTTTAGGATAACTGTATTGACTTAATGTTCAAGATGGAAAGGGTTGAAACAAAGCCAAATGACTTAATTTCACAGTTTTAAAAATACTTCCAAACATAAAGAACTGAGTAGTGATTGATTTTAAAAATTCTAGGATAAATGTTGTATATGAAATGGCAAAAATAGTGATTGTATTATGACACAACCTTTAAAAATGGCAAACAGCTACATTTTTTAATGCACATATCCATTGCTATTTAAGTAATTACCTTTCTTTATTTCTGCACATTGCTGACCATTCAGGTGCTGTTGGTGCTAGTGAGTATGCAGGATGTACCCCCAGCTTCTGTACAGAAAATGGACTTCGGCATAAGGCGATGGTTGAAATCAGACGATTGCGAGGGCAGCTAACTAACGTTGGTAAGAATTGATGTAGACCATTGGACCAAACTATAATTTTGAGCAATAGAAGAACGTTCCAAAATATAATACAAAACAGAATTGGAGGTAACCTTGTGACATGGCTTGGTAATTGGTTGGGAGGTAGGAAACAGGAAGTAGGGATAAAAGTAATGTACTCTGAGGTATGTGATAAGTGGTGTTCCCCAAGGACCTGTACTGGGGCCTCAGCTTTTCACCATATTTATCAATGCCCTGGATGAAGGAATAGAGAGTTGTGTATCCAAGTTTGCAGACGGCACAAAGTTAGGAGGAACAGTAAGTTGTGTAGATGGGAGCAGGAAGTTAAAATGGGACATAGACAGATTAAGTGACCTAATTGAGGTGTTTAAAATGATAAAAGGATTCCATGGAGTTGATACAGAGAAGCTATTTCCTCTGGGGGCGGGCGGGGAAATCCAGAACAAGGGAACACAGACTTGAATTTAGAGCTAGGCCTTTCAGACGTGAAATCATGAAGCAGTTTTTCACACAGGGTAGTGGAAATCTGGAATTCTCTCCTCCAAAAGGTTGTGGATGCTGGGTTAGTTGAAATTTTCAAGACTCAGATCGACAGATTTTTATTAGGTAAGGGTATTGAGGAATATGGATCAACGGCAGGGAAATGGAGTTGAGGTACAGATCAGCCAGGATCTAATTGAATGATGGAACAGGCTCGAAGGCTGAATGGGCTACTCCTGTTCTTATGTTCCTAAAGTTGAGGAGGAAGGCAATCATCCAGGGTCCCCATTCTTCAGTGTTAAGAGGTGCCTGCAGAACATGTGCGTGTGTGTTTAGGGTCATACCTCTTTGGAAGGGCCACATGCTTGAATAACCTGCCAATACTCACCTAGGTTCACATGATAAATGACCATTTGGCAGAGTACCTGAGCTCTGTTGCTGCCTGTGGAATTACACCCCAGTAGTTGAGGGGTCAAGAACAAGGGGTCATAAATAGAAGATTAAATGTAAGATTTAGAACTGTGGGCAGGAGAAATTTCTTCACAATGTTGTGAGGCTGTGGATTCACTTCCAGGGTTAGGAGTTGAGGCAGAAACTATGTCAACATTCAAGGTTAGATTGAATAGGTAGATGAAGGAAAAGAGGTTGAAAAGATATTGGAACAAATGATTAAATGTGTTTAGAACAGTTTGTTCACATGGAGAGTAAATACTGACATGGTTAGGCCGAATGGCCTGTTTCCATGTTGTAACTTCTATGTATTTCTACACCAGTAAATGTTGTAATTGACCTGGCTGGCTTCAATAGCCACTTGAGATGATGCATGCGTTGCATCAATTCTTTGGCTCTAACATTTTTTCTATATATAAAACCCAAAACCCCATTTGTCCTCTTTACGGCTCTTTCCATTTGCAATGCTGCTTTAAAGATTTGTATATCTGCACTCCGATGACTCTGTTCCTCCACACCACTGAAAATGTTACTATTTAGGGTCCATTTCCATTCTCTGCTTATTTTCAGATAATGACTCCAATGTTTATCTATGTATGACTACATTTGCCACATATCTGTACACTCTCCTAACTTGCCAATGTCCTGCACTCTTCCCCACAGTTTGCCAGTAATAGCACAGTATCAAAGTAATAAACCTTGCACTTAAATTACACAATGCAGTAGACCTTTGCTATATCACTAAATATGTAGTAGAACGTATATGGTTTCTTTGCTGAGGGAGCAATAAGCCATCCATAAGAACATAAGAAATAGGAGCAGGAGTAGGCCATCCAGCCCCTCGAGCCTGCTCCGCCATTCAACAAGATCATGGCTGATCTTCTACCTCTTCCCCATTTTCCTGCTCTATTCCTTGGTTAAAATAAGGGCTCACTTTATGTAAAGTGCACAGTGTAATTATATTATCTATTTATTGGAATATCTCTGCAAACAATTTGAATTTGGTTGTTTCCTGAATGGTTGTTGCCTCTTCCCGTTATTCTACAGTGAATGCTGTCTTCCCAGAAGCTGGCTTGTTTGTTGATCCCAGGATGAAACCACCAACAGAAACTCAGGTCATGTACTTAAGACAGATTGTAATGGCTGGTCTTGGGGACCACATTGCCAGGAAAGTCCAGCCGGAAGAAGTGCTCGATGAAAAATGGAGACATGCTTATAAGGTGAAGTGAATTGAACCTGGGCACTTGGATTTGATATTTGAGTAGTGAGGCTTTCCAATCAGTGTACTGGAATGTGAATGAATGTTTGGGTAGGAAGGATTAGCAAGGGACTATCACAATTAGGAACTTTTGAGTCATGAGTTTCAAGGATACAGCAGTAGATTTTGCTTTTTTAATTTAAAAAGAAAAACTCTTTGGCCATAATACCTTTCACACTCAAAACTTTGGAAGATTTTTTCTGTGCTGTGACTTCTGGTCTTTAGATTTGGTTGAAGAATTGCTTCAGCAAACATTTTCTTTTGAAGACATTTTTTGTTCCATTATATTAAAGGAAAGCATTTTTTCAAAGTGCTCCCTCTTCATAGAAGAAAATGATAATACCATCTTAAATGTTCATTTTTTTTTTAAAAAAGGGTCAACTCTCTTGCTGCCATGAAGATTTTAAAGTAGGTTCTCCCTTGCTGCTAAGTTACTCAACAGCGACAACAACTTGCATTGATATACTCTGGTGACATTGGGTCATGAAATGCATTGGCTGCATCATAGATTTTGGGGGTTGTAACATCACACCACCAGAGAATTTCCCAACCTTGGAAACCACACTGCAGGATCGAAAAACAAATTATTCAGCCTATAACTGCATTTTCCAGGGTTTGGCAGATCAGGAGCAGCTCTCGGGTAACTTGAAGTCACACCTCACTGTATTTGTAATGGAGGCATTCAAGGGCAGATGGGCGCTCTCTTTAATTAATGTCATTGGATTGGTTTAGCAGCATGGGAGACCCTATTCAAAGGTTTCCATGGCAGCAAGAAAGCTGACATTTTTTAAACATATAAAATGGTGGGATTCTCATTTTCTTTTATTAAAAAAAAGGAGAGGGAGTACTTTGAATAAAAATTACACCCCATGAATTTTCCTCCTTCTTTCAAGCACTGGTCTACAGTTTCATTTTTTAAATATCAACTTTCATCTGTTATGCTCCACAGACCCCTCTCATAGATGAGCCAGTATTTATTCATCCAAATTCAGTGCTGTTCAAACATCTTCCTGAGTTTGTGGTTTATCAAGAAATAGTGGAGACTTCCAAGATGTACATGAAAGGTAGGAAGGAACCACCTCTCTCCAAATTAAACTACAAAATCCTTTAACATCACAGTATTTTTCTGGTTCATAAATTAAAGGTATTTTCATTAATGTTGAGGTACTGAAACATGTTTCGTATCTCCTGCATGTGGTTACTTTTTCCTCCTAAGTTTGGAGTACTTATCGTCTTGTGAACAGGAAATTGAGTTATAAAGGAGCTGCGCTCTCTGCCAAGGCCACTATGGCTTTCTTTAAAAAAAAATCAAACGATGGACTGACTTCCTACTGAAATCCTATGGCTTTCAAATGTTGACTCTAAACAAAAGTTACATTTTTTGAATAAGTTCAGTGTGATTTTCACAACTGCATTTTGACCATCTCTTGTATTTCAAATCAGCAGTTGTCACCTCACAACATGGGTTTAAATGCTGACAGCCCTGTTAACCTAAGTGAGGCTTGAAGCAACGTTTTTTAAAAAAAAAACTTTATTTTGCATTCCTGAAGAAGGCAATGTTATTTGCACCTGAAATATCACCACCTGAACTGGACCCATTCAGCCCCATAGCTATAAAGATTCCCAATATACTGACACAAATAAGAAATTAAAACAAGTATTCTGGATCTGTTGGGAAATCTTTCCTTTTGCCATATTATATCTTGTTTTGTAAATGTGCAAGTTTTTTAATTCATTTACTGTCAATCTCACTCCTTTCCCAATTGCTGTATTTTACTTCTATACTGTATCTGCAGTCAGGAGCTTAAAGCATTGCAAAATACTTCCAATGTGAAACATCCCTAACTATACATCAGTTATCAGGGAAAATGTAGATTTTAGTCATAATTAGGGGCCTCGCTTGTTGATTGAGCCTTCAGCAGTGTCTGGGGAGTCTTTCGCAGATCTGAATTTAATTTACGTAGGTAACTTCCTAGGGATCTATATTGGAAATATATTAATAATGAAAGTACTTCAGCTACAGCTACACACTTGGCAAATTCTCTTAAAGAAGATGGCATTATATAAACTCCTTTCAGGTGGGATATACTCAACACACCACTTAAGAAAATCATAGTATGATTATCCTTATATGTTTGTAAATATGAACATTATAACATGACAAGAAGAGTGATTTTCACACATAGCAGTTGATATTGATTTTAATGCCATGCTTCTGGAAGATTACAATGCAGCAATATGGATTTCTTTCTATTTTTTTCTCTCTCTCTCTCTCTCTCTCTCTCTCTCATATCTGTCGTAGAGATATTCATCGAAAGGAGTGTAACTTCATCTAGTTTTGTTAAATTGATACTAAGGTTGGAGCAGTGGCCTGGATCCATATGCCGCAACTAGAGTGAGCAGCATATGATTGACTGAAAAATGTTTTAATCAGAATTATGATTTTTGAGAAAGCTGACAGCATTGTCTGTTTTATTCTCCAACTGCAGATCAATTTGGAGGTGAATGCTTTTCATTAATAGTACTCATCTCGCTCATCAGTGGCTCTGTGAGAGAAGTGGAAGGGATCAAATTGGGTTAGAGCAGTTTTTTGTGTGAGGAGTTACTCGGTCAGCTGGATGAAATTGTGAAATGTGTCACTGTTTGAATGCCTCAGTGATATGGTAGCAATTCCAAATTATGTTGGTGCAACCTTGTTAGAAATATTTATTACAAGCCATATTTTTGACTCTCACCCTGCCTGTCACCTAATACAAGTTTAAGAATTGTGAAATCAAATCCTATATAAATATATCCTTACCAGGGCTGACGGCGATTGAATCTGAATGGATCCCTCTCCTCCTCCCCCAATACAGTCACTATGGAAAACCTCTGGATACACCACCTCCACGTTACTGCTCTGAGACTGGCCGGGTTAAATGTCACAGAGGAAGTACCTTCTGTAAGTTGATGTCTGAGTGTTAATAATTGTGATGTGGAGATGCCAGTGATGGACTGGGGTTGACAACTGTAAACAATTTTACAACACCAAGTTATAGTCCAACAATTTTATTTTAAAATCCACAAGCTTTCGGAGGCTTCCTCCTTCCTCAGGTGAATGTGGAACTGAGGAAGGAGGAAGCCTCCGAAAGCTTGTGGATTTTAAAATAAAATTGTTGGACTATAACTTGGTGTTGTAAAATTGTTTACAATTGTTAATAATTGGAGAATGAATTCCACATAATGGAATTCAGATTTATTTTTCATTTCTTTTTTAACCTTGCTAAACAGAATGCAGGGGAAGGAGTTTAAATCGATGAAATTTACAGAGTACAGCAAAAATGTCCTGAGTTTTTTTTTGGTATAGATTGGTAAGCACTTCATATTCATCAGTCACTTTTTCTCCCTGATTATAGTCAGAGTTGGCTGGCAACTTCCTGCAGTGGAAGTGGACTACCCAGAAGGATTGGACCGATACAAATATTTTGCAAAGTTTTTATTGGAAGGAATGGTGAGTACTTCCTATACTAAAGGAGTGAAATTCTTGCTGTCAATTTTACACCCCAAAGATTCCCATTTTGTTATTGCAACCTTTTTTGCTAATATTATCAATGGGATGATAATTTCTAAATGGTAAAAAGGGTACTTTCTAAATGGTAAAAAGTTAAAAACAGTGGATGTCCAAAGGGACTTAGGGGTTCAGGTTCATAGATCATTGAAGTGTCATTAACAGGTGCAGAAAATAATCAATAAGGCAAATGGAATGCTGGCCTTTATATCTAGAGGACTAGAGTACAAGGGGGCAGAAGTTATGCTGCAGCTATACAAAACCCTGGTTAGACCGCACCTGGAGTACTGAGAGCAGTTCTGGGCACAGCACCTTCGGAAGGACATATTGGCCTTGGAGTGAGTGCAGCGTAGGTTTACTAGAATGATACCCGGACTTCAAAGGTTAAGTTACGAGGAGAGATTACACAAATTGGGGTTGTATTCTCCAGAGTTTAAAAGGTTATGGGGTGATCTGATCGAAGTTTATAAAATATTAAGGGGAACAGATGGGGTGGATAGAGAGAAACTATTTCCGCTGGTTGGGGATTCTAGGAGTAGGGGGCACAGTCTAAAAATTAGAGCCAGACCTTTCAGGAGTGAGTTTAGAAAACACTTCTACACACAAAAGGTGGTAGAAATTTGGAACTCTCTTCTGCAAACGGCAATTGATACTAGCTCAATTGCTAATTTTAAATCCAAGATAGATAGCTTCTTGCCAACCAAAGATATTAAGGGATACGGGCCAAAGGCAGGTATTTGGAGTTAGATCACAGATCAGCCATGATCTTATCAAATGGAGCGGGCTCGAGGGGCTGAATGGCCTACTCCTGTTCCTATGTTCCTAACTTGCCAACTGATGTATGTCGTTAGAGAGATTTAAATTGGTGGGGGAAGAAAATACGGTCTTGTGCCTCACAGTGCCTTTGTAGTTTGTGTTTGTTTGGGTTGGAAGGTGAAAGGATGGTTACTAATCCCTCGAGCTGTATATGTTAATCAATTAAGATGCTAGTCAGGTTAGTTACTAGTTAATAATGCATAATCCATTTTGGAAATAATTGCTCATTTACTTTTCTTTCCTACAATGAAGGTCATTAAAAAATTTGCCTCTTACATCAACTGCCTACTATCCAGTCCATCAACTATGTTGAAGACCTGGGCCAAGTAAGTTTGTACATTTTCATCATCAACCAGGCTTGAATTCACAATGATAAGAGTAGTATTTGGTACTGCAAACCTCACACTGCTTCATATAATAGAAAACATCAGTTGAAATGTCATTAGTTTCTAGTGTTTGAGACAAAAGTGACCTTTTAGTGGATTTGATAAAAGTGCATATGTGCCAGATTTGGAGGTACATCTTGTTGGTGTGCTATACCATGTGGTGATCAACTGTGACTTTGAGCCCTTGTTCCCTTACAAGGAGCGTTCCCAATCTTGGCCAGGCAATTAGTGGAAGTACTGCAAATCCGCACTTAGAAGGGAAATAAAATGGAGAGCTGTTTTTCTTCATTTCCTAGCTGTTTGGCACATCGCCCCTTGCTCAAGAGATGCTTGTTTTTGGAGGTGTGTTTGGTCTTTAAATAACAATAGCCAAATTAGATTAGAAACATTTTCTTGGTGCCATATAAATTTATTTAGCAACAGCATTTCAATACATATTTTGGGGAAAAAGTTAAATTGATTTAATTTTTTTGCAGAGTTACTTTTTGATTTACATGCAAGACCTGTAACTACAAACTTGATGTTTCACAGACTTCAGCCTAGGACAGACGCATTGTTGGCAGCTCTGGTTTCTGAAAATGTGGACAATCGTGATGCGTTACTTGTTGCCTGGAAGAAAAATAGTAAATGTGAGTATGCTCTTTATTGGCCCAGAATTTGGTTTAGCAGAGCATCTAGCAGCGTCTGCCGTTAGTTAGACTTGTCCCTGCACCCTTCAGCTCAAAAAAAACTTTGCCAACAAAGTTGCTGAAAGTGCGATCCGATAACGGTGCAGCGAGGGAAACAAGGCATCTGGGACATGTGAACAGGGCAACCAAGAGGGTATTTCCTGAACCATTGAGATTTAAGGATAGGGAAGTAAACACAGGAAGGCAGGTACAGAAAGAGAAAGGAAGAGAGGGAAAAAAGATTGGATTAAGAGAGAGACAGAAAAATGAATCAGAAAGGAAAAGTAAGACAAAATTTTAAATGTGACGTTTTTAAAATCTCCCCAAAAAATTCAAAACCTGAAGCAACGAAACTCCACACTTGTAATAGTTAATTTTCAGTGCTAGAGAGGTTGATTGGCAGTAATTAACAATTATCACATCATTAAAAGGGTACTTACGCTACTGATTATTAGTCCTTAATATCTGCGACGGTTTTAGTTCGTATCTACCTCGCAAATACAGCAACTTCACGACATTCAATGCATGTCAATGGTGAGGTAGACAGCGAAATGTCATTTTCACAAAGCTAGTGAAGGAGTAACGTAGCTCGAACAGCAACTTTTGGATATTCGCATTAAACTGCCCATCTGCTCCTTGCCTGAAGTTGCTTTTCCATTTATGGATAAATAACGGCGAGCGCCATTAGCTTCACCATTATTTTGACAGCAAAATCTGGCCCATCATGTTTGTCTCGTATTTACCGGTGCTGAGAAACATGATTGCACAATTCAAAGGTTCCTTCGTGAAAATAGGAATACTCCCGTAAAATTATAAGATGCCTGTTTTGCCATTTTTTTTGTAATAAGCTAAAAATATTCGAAAGGTTCAAATGTATAAGCTTAATTTCTTTAAAATTTGCACCAAATTTACTTTTTAGAAATCTCCAGTGTGGGTATAAATTCTTGAAGTTGTTGCTTCCTGGAAATTCAAGATTCCATCACTTTGCTTTTGGGTATTATCTTTAACGATGTGTGTTGTGGGTGGGGGGACGGTTAGCACGTTGTTCTTTCACCAATGCTACCTGGTTCAGGTCTAGTCCAAACTGATGGATTGGTATCCACCCTCTGCTGGCTGTTATACTCCCAAGTGGAAGTTTAGGCAGTTCACAGTTCTCACAATGAGTCATGATGTGGAGATGCCGGTGATGGACTGGGGTTGACAATTGTAAACAATTTTACAACACCAAGTTATAGTCCAGCAATTTTATTTTAAATTCACAAGCTTTCGGAGATTTTCTCCTTCCTCAGGCAAATGTTTCAAGATCTCCTTGAAGCCTACGCATTTATACATATTGAACAATAAAACATGGTGTTTACAGACTGCCCCTGCAACTGCCCGTTGCCAAGGCAATCACCGTGTTCAGACAGAGAGGTGTTACCTGCAGAACCTCCGAATACACATTCAACAAAAAAACAAACAGGGAAAAAAAACAGAGAAAAAAAAACACAGAGAGAGGCAGAAACATCCGGAAGGCAGAGAGAGCCAGCAAATGACCCATTATATTAAAAACAGATAACATTTGTTCGCTGGTGGGGTAACGTGTAGCGTGACATGAACCCAAGATCCCGGTTGAGGCCGTCCTCATGGGTGCGGAACTTGGCTATCAATTTCTGCTCGACAATTTTGCGTTGTCGTGTGTCTCGAAGGCCGCCTTGGAGTACGCTTACCCGAAGGTCGGTGGATGAATGTCCATGACTGCTGAAGTGTTCCCCGACTGGGAGGGAACCCTCCTGTTTGGCGATTGTTGCGCGGTGTCCGTTCATCCGTTGTCGCAGCGTCTGCATGGTCTCGCCAATGTACCATGCTCTGGGGCATCCTTTCCTGCAACGTATGAGGTAGACAACGTTGGCTGAGTCACAGGAGTATGAACCATGCACCTGGTGGGTGGTGTCATCTCGTGTGATGGTGGTATCTGTGTCGATGATCTGGCATGTCTTGCAGAGGTTACCGTGGCAGGGTTGTGTGGCGTCGTGGACGCTGTTCTCTTGAAAGCTAGGTAGTTTGCTGCGAACGATGGTCTGTTTGAGGTTGGGTGGCTGTTTAAAGGCGAGTAGTGGAGGTGTGGGGATGGCCATAGCGAGGTGTTTGTCCTCATTGATGACATGTTGAAGGCTGCGGAGAACATGGCGTAGTTTCTCCGCTCCGGGGAAGTACTGGACGACAAAGGGTACTCTGTTGGTTGCGTCCCGTGTTAGTCTCCTGAGGAGGTCTATGCGATTTTTTGCTGTGGCCCGTCGGAACTGTCGATCGATGAGTCGAGCGTCATATCCCGTTCTTACTAGGGCGTCTTTCAGCGTCTGTAGGTGTCCATCGCGTTCCTCCTCGTCTGAGCAGACCCTGTGTATTCGCAGGGCCTGTCCATAGGGGATGGCCTCTTTGACGTGGTTAGGGTGGAAGCTGGAAAAGTGGAGCATCGTGAGGTTGTCCGTGGGCTTGCGGTAGAGTGAGGTGCTGAGGTGCCCGTCTTTGATGGAGATTCGTGTGTCCAAGAAAGAAACTGATTCTGAGGAGTAGTCCATGGTGAGCTTGATGGTGGGATGGAACTTGTTGATGTTATCGTGTAGTCTCTTTAGTGATTCCTTGCCGTGGGTCCATAGAAAGAAAATGTCGTCGATGTATCTGGTGTATAGTGTTGGTTGACGACATTTTCTTTCTATGGACCCACGGCAAGGAATCACTAAAGAGACTACACGATAACATCAACAAGTTCCATCCCACCATCAAGCTCACCATGGACTACTCCTCAGAATCAGTTTCTTTCTTGGACACACGAATCTCCATCAAAGACGGGCACCTCAGCACCTCACTCTACCGCAAGCCCACGGACAACCTCACGATGCTCCACTTTTCCAGCTTCCACCCTAACCACGTCAAAGAGGCCATCCCCTATGGACAGGCCCTGCGAATACACAGGGTCTGCTCAGACGAGGAGGAACGCGATGGACACCTACAGACGCTGAAAGACGCCCTAGTAAGAACGGGATATGACGCTCGACTCATCGATCGACAGTTCCGACGGGCCACAGCAAAAAATCGCATAGACCTCCTCAGGAGACTAACACGGGACGCAACCAACAGAGTACCCTTTGTCGTCCAGTACTTCCCCGGAGCGGAGAAACTACGCCATGTTCTCCGCAGCCTTCAACATGTCATCAATGAGGACAAACACCTCGCTATGGCCATCCCCACACCTCCACTACTCGCCTTTAAACAGCCACCCAACCTCAAACAGACCATCGTTCGCAGCAAACTACCTAGCTTTCAAGAGAACAGCGTCCACGACGCCACACAACCCTGCCACGGTAACCTCTGCAAGACATGCCAGATCATCGACACAGATACCACCATCACACGAGATGACACCACCCACCAGGTGCATGGTTCATACTCCTGTGACTCAGCCAACGTTGTCTACCTCATACGTTGCAGGAAAGGATGCCCCAGAGCATGGTACATTGGCGAGACCATGCAGACGCTGCGACAACGGATGAACGGACACCGCGCAACAATCGCCAAACAGGAGGGTTCCCTCCCAGTCGGGGAACACTTCAGCAGTCATGGACATTCATCCACCGACCTTCGGGTAAGCGTACTCCAAGGCGGCCTTCGAGACACACGACAACGCAAAATTGTCGAGCAGAAATTGATAGCCAAGTTCCGCACCCATGAGGACGGCCTCAACCGGGATCTTGGGTTCATGTCACGCTACACGTTACCCCACCAGCGAACAAATGTTATCTGTTTTTAATATAATGGGTCATTTGCTGGCTCTCTCTGCCTTCCGGATGTTTCTGCCTCTCTCTGTGTTTTTTTTTCTCTGTTTTTTTTCCCTGTTTGTTTTTTTGTTGAATGTGTATTCGGAGGTTCTGCAGGTAACACCTCTCTGTCTGAACACGGTGATTGCCTTGGCAACGGGCAGTTGCAGGGGCAGTCTGTAAACACCATGTTTTATTGTTCAATATGTATAAATGCGTAGGCTTCAAGGAGATCTTGAAACATTTGCCTGAGGAAGGAGAAAATCTCCGAAAGCTTGTGAATTTAAAATAAAATTGCTGGACTATAACTTGGTGTTGTAAAATTGTTTACAACTCACAATGAGTGTGAGTCGCAAGAAAGGAAAAAGGAAAGAACTTGCATTTATATAGTACCTTTCACAGCCTCAGGGCGTCCCAAATCCAATAGAGTACTAAGAAGTGTAGTTCACTGTTATAATGTAGGAAACAAACCATAACTGTTAAATTGCTCAGCTTTACCCAAAGGGAAGGAAAGCAAGGGTGATATGAAAACTGTAAGGTGTTCTATAGAGATTGGGTTAAGACATTGTAAATGGGGTCTTTTACCTATATCAGCTTAATCTGCAGTAATTAAAAGGGATTGGAGTTTTCATCTTTTTCTGTCATTACTGATTGAACAGTTGATAAATATCTAATAAATGTCACTTAATTGAATGTACAAAATCAGTTAATTGAGAGCAGGTTTGTGTGTTATGTTATATTTGTCATATCTCAGAAGTGGATTTTGTGTCTTTATATAATTTATACTGTTGGTGAACATATTAAGACCTAGTTGTAAGGGGGAGACTTGGTTGAGCAGTGGCTTAAAACACTTTACCCCATGGACTCTGGTTTGACTCCAGCCAAGAGAGATGGAATGAAAGTCTCTGTTTTAAAATCGCTGTGGTGAAATGAGTTTGGGAAATCTCACACCCGAGTGAGGTCTGGCTGGCACTTACACCACTGCTCACAATTTTGATGCAAATTGTCAATCTGTTTACCGAAGGATATACTTTCCTTAGAGAAGGTGCAACAAAGGTTCACTAGATTGATTCCTGGGATGAGAGGTTTGTCCATTGAGGAAAGATTGAGTAGAATGGGCCTATACTCTGGAGTTTAGAAGAATGAGAGGTGATCTCATTGAAACATGTAAGATTCTAAGAGGGCTTCACAAGGTAGAGGCTGAGAGGATGTTTTCCCTTGTCTGGAGAGTCTAGAACTAGGGGACATAGTCTCAGGATAGGGGGTCGGACATTTAGGACTGAGATGAGGAATTTCTTCACTCAGAGAATTGCGAATATTTGGAATTCTCTACCCCAGAGGGCTGTGGATGCTCAGTCATTGAATATATACAAGACTGAGCTCGATAGATTTTTGGACTCCAAGGGAATCGAGGGATACGGGGATCGGGCGGGAAAGTGGAATTGAGGTCGAAGATCAACCATGATCTGATTGGCTGGCGGAGCAGGCTCAAGGGGCCAAATGGCCTATTCCTGCTTCTATTTCTTATGTTCTTTGAGGGGCTACAAGATTACTGTGGAAAATCAAGTGTTATGCATTACATTAAGGGATGATGTTTTGAGTTGAGGCACATTAATCTAGCTTTACATTGCATAATTGTAAGATGCTGTATTTTAAAAGTAATGTTTTAATTTCGCTGTTAGAAGTCTTAGCTAAATTATATCTTGTGTTCTGTGATAGTTAATCTTGTACTGTTACTTTGATTTTTGTTTCTTTTGAACAGATCTGTTATTAGCATACTGTCAATGGCTTCCTGAGGCAATGCATGCTGATGTTTCACAACACTGGCCTCCAACACAAGTATAATGTCCAGTTTGTTAGTTTCTGGTTGAGGTAAATTGTTTTCATCAACAGCAATGAACTCTGCAATACTCGCCATCAATGGAATTAATGATTTTGTGGTTCTGATGAAGAACTGACTTAGCGATGAGAAGTTTTGAAGAAAGAATGAAAAAGGTATGGAGGTGAAATAATATTTTGCGCAAGTATAAGACTGGAAAGGTATAAACTGGTGCATTTGTCTGAGAAGAAAACCAACAATTTGTTGGTTGTTTAACATTGGGAAAATCTGCATTCCAGCTGAAATCCTTGCATCTGGATAACTTGTAATAACTACTCCACAACGGCTTAATTTGATTTCCAGTATTCCCTTTACTGAACCATTTTGCTGTGCTGCAAACATTTGTGAAATTTGAAAAATCAATGCTGCTTGTAGCATTTTTCATTGAACTTGTACTGTAAATTTACTGTAGCAGTAAATGTACTTTATGTGCAGTGCAATTGCCTTGTAAAGTAAGATATGTGGTCTTTATAAGACCTGGGGGGAATGCTTGAGTGTACTATGAGGAGAAAAATCCATTAAACACTTTGTTAAAAATATGTAAATTGTACCTACCAATTCATTCATGTTGGGTAGTTGCACATACAAAAACTGATTAAACTTTTGTAGTTTTTCAAATACAAGTTATACTAGACATAACTGCTTTTGTTCGAGTATTTGTATTTCTTTTGCCTGACACATTGAACTTTTCATTTCGAAAACTGGTAAAAGAAAACTAATTTTCAATACTGCTCTGTCAGTATATAAACTAATAAAAATTGCTTGCCAAAAGTTTAATGTGAAGAGTCTGAGCCTTGTTAATTTTGTTTCCATATAAAGGAGGCATTCTTGTACACGGCAAAATTTAATATATACTTGTCAGGAAAGTTGGAATGTTTGCCTGTTTTGGATCTTAACAACTATTGAGATGTGTTGTAACTTGCCCTACTTTGGTTCAAAAGTAAACGTCCCAGAAAGAATCATTGAATGATTACAGCACAGAAAGAGGCCATTTGGCCCATTGAGCTCATGCCGGCTCTTTATAAGAGCAATCCAGTTAGTCCCATTTCCCCCGCTCTTTCCCTGTAGCCCTGCAAATTTTTTCCCTTCATAGAATCACAGAATGGTTACAAAAATACCCATGGAGATGCCAGGGATTGAATCTAGGGGTCTCATACATGCGCTCTACCACTGAGCTACATCCTGTATAGAAGAGAAAAATGCTTTGCAGATTTACAAAATGAGTTTGAATTGTAAACTGTCTGGTGTCTGATAGGGCAAAGGCACTATTGTGATTTGAGCTTTCCCCTAACACTCTATTCATACTCATGGAAAAATGCAGCTTCCATAGATAGACCTACCCTTTTTAAGATTCAAAACGTATAACCTTATAGGTGGAGTGAATGACTTTAACAATTACCCGTTTACCACTGGATTTCACACTGGATTTTCACATGGGTTTCTCACCATCCTTTCCAAAGGCTAAAAACACCTCACCGTCACACCATATAGTTATAACTAAACCTAGTTGTCAAATCTATTTACAAGATTTATAATTACACAGAAATAGAAGGAATGCAGCAGAATAATCAGCAATAC
Source organism: Heptranchias perlo (assembly GCF_035084215.1). Lineage (NCBI taxonomy): Eukaryota > Metazoa > Chordata > Chondrichthyes > Hexanchiformes > Hexanchidae > Heptranchias > Heptranchias perlo. The sequence continues at coordinate 22,311,135 of NC_090349.1, read as the reverse complement.
AAATGTTTGATTTACATATTATGTTAAACTGTTTCTAAAATCAAAATGATAAGTATTCAAAATCTTAGTTGCAGTCCTTTTCAGAATTTTTAAAATTGAGATTTAGAAAATCATAACCATAGGTGCTTTTTTGTTCCACGGAATCCCGTCGCATTACCTCGATGTGAAAAACAAACGGCTGACACACAAGAAATGGGAGCTACATAATAAAGAAACCTTTATACTTCTTCATGCAGGCCTTCAGCACTCTAGGTCAAAGGAATTCTTTCACACTGGGCATGTAAAGATGTTTTTAATCGATTTTAGTTGTCAGACCGATAGACTGCCAGCATTTAGATGGATTTTGTTCTTTGCTAACACTTGAGTTGCATGTCAAATAGCTTGGTCTTGAACATTTTTTAATGACTGCTGTACATCTGCAAATATTGCATGTAACCAGAATTTCAGTCAGGAGAGCAGTCCTGATGTAATTAACATGTAAGCTTTGCAATAGTCTCTGCTTTCAGGAGAGAAAGTTAGGGGAGAGAGATTTAATAAGCTTCATCGTAGTCTTATTTTGGCTTTTAATATACAGTATATCAGTATTAAAACAACTCTCAGATGGGCTGAGATAAAATGTACCTCACACCTGAAGTTTTTTCATACTGAGTTTCTAATATCAGCTAAGCAATCTAGGGAGATGATAAACGGAAGAACGCTATATATAATTTAGCTTGCATGAAAGCAAGGAAAACTGCATTTATGCATAGTGAAAATTTGGAATGTTTTTATTTACCAGATGCTAAAGAACTTGCATTTATATAGCACCTTAACACAACCTCAGGACATTTTTTAAAATTCATTCTTGGGGTGTGGGTATTGCTGGCAAGGTTGGCATTTATTGCCCATACCTAGTAGGCTGCTTTCTTGAGCCGCACACAGTTTGATCAAGTGGTATAAGGATGTGGATTAAGCAGTTGGTGATGAGTGAGCTTCTAATGTGGCATTGGACATGACTGTGTCTAAGAGCATAAGAATTAGGAGCAGGAGTAGGCCATACGGCCCCTCGAGCCTGCTCTGCCATTCAGTAAGATAATGGCTGATCTTCTACCTCGACTCCACTTTCCCACCCTATCCCCATATCCCTTGATTCCCTTAGTGTCCAAAATTCTATCGCTCTCAGTCTTGAATATACTCAACGACTGAGCATCCACAGCCCTATGGGGTACAGAATTCCAAATATTCATAACCCTCTGAGTGAAGAAATTTCTCCTGGTCTCACCCCTGGTCAACCTCTTATCTTGAGACTATGCCCCCTAGTTCTAGACTCTCCATCCAGGGGAAACAGCCTCTCAGCATCTACCATGTCAAGCCCTCTAAGAATTTTATGTTTCAATGAGATCACCTCTCATTCTTCTAAACTCGAGAATATAGGCCCATTCTACTCAATCTCCACATAGGACAACGCTCATCCTTGGAATCAATCTAGTGAACCTTTGTTGCACCCCCTCTAAGGCAAGTATATCCTTCCTTGGGTAAGGAGACCAAAACTGTACACAGTACTTCAGGTGCCATCTCACCAGAGCCCTATATAATTGCAGCAAGACCTTCTTACTCTTAGGGGGTGATTTTAAACCCCAAGAATGGGTGGGAGTTGAAAATAGTTGCTTTTTTGGATCACAACCGCAAAGTTTTCCAATTTTGCATTCCCAATGCAAAGCCTGAACTTTTCCGCGCCGACATTAAACCTGGAAATAAAGCCAGGTTGCGGTCGTGACCCAAAAAACTATTTTCAACCCCAACCCACCCGTTCTTGGGGTTTAAAATCACTCCCTTAGACTCCAACCCCTTTGCAATAAAGGCTAACATACCATTTGCCTTCCTAATTGCTTGTTAACTTTCTGTGAATCGTATACAAGGACACCCAAATCCCTCTGAATACCAACATTTCTTATTCTCTCACCTTTTCTAAAAAAAAATTCTGTTTTTCTATTCTTCCTTCCAAAGTGGATAATTTCACATTTGCCCACATTTTACTCCATCTGCCACCTTCTCGCCCACTCACTTAATCTCTCTATATCCCTTTGCAGCCTCTTTGTGTCCTCGTCACAACTTACTTTCCCACCTAGCTTTGTATTGTCAGCAAACTTGGATACAACACACTCGGTCCCCTCATCTAAGTCATTGATATATATTGTAAACAGCTGAGGCCCAAGCACTGATCCTTGCGGCACCCACTAGCTACAACCTACCAACCCGAAAATAACCCGTTTATTCCTACTCTCTGTTTTCTGTCCGTTAACCAATCCTCAATCCATGCTAATATATTACCTCCAATCCCATAAGCCCCTAATCTTGCGTAACAACCTCGTGTGGCACCTTATTGAATGCCTTTTGAAAATCCAAATAAACTACATCCACTGGTTCCCTCTTATCTACCCTGCTAGTTACACCTTCAAAAAACTCTTAATAGATTTGTCAAACACGATTTCCCTTTCATAAAACCGTGTTGACTCTGCCCAGTCATATTATGATTTTCTAAGTGCCCTTTTACTATGCTTTAATAATGGATTCTAGCATTTTCCCTACTACTGATGTCAGGCTAACTGGCCTATAGTTCCCTTTTTTCTCTCCCTCCTTTCTTAAATAGCAGGGTTACGTTTGCTACCTTCCAAGCTACGGGGACCATTCTAGAATCTGGGGAATTCTGGAAGATCAAAACCAATGCATCCACCTCTTTAAAACCCTAGGATGTCGGCTATCAGGTCCAGCGGATTTGTCGGCTTTTAGTCCCATTATTTCTCCAGTACTTTTTCTTTACTAATCTTAATTACTTCAAGTTCCTCACACTCATTAGACCCTTGGTTCCCCACTATTTCCGGTATGTTTTTTGTGTCTTCTACTGTGAAGACAGATACAAAATATTTGTTCAACGTCTCTGCCATTTCCTTATTCCCCATTATAATTTCTCCTATCTCTGCCTCTAAGGGACCCACATTTACTTTCGCTACTCTCTTCCTTTTTACATACTTGTAGAAGTTTTTACGATCTTTTTATATTTCTTGCTAGTTTACGATTATATTAAATTTTTTCCCTCTTTATCAATTTCTTGGTCATCCTTTGCTGATTTCTAAAACCCTCTCAATCCTCAGGCTTACTATTCTTTTTGGCAACAGTGTAAGCCTCTTCTTTTAATCAAATACTACCCTGAACTGCTCTAGTTAGCCACAGTTGGATCATTTTTCCCGTGGAGTTTTTATTCCTCAAGGGAATGTATGTTCGTTAAGAATTATGAATTATTTCTTTAAATGTTTGCATTTGCTTATCTACCATTGTATCTTTTAATCTAATTTCCCATTCTACCCCTCATACCTACATAATTGGCCCTGTTTAAATTTAAGAACCTAGTTTGGGACTTAACTACATCACTCTCAAACTCAATATGAAATTCTATTGTACTATGATCACTTTGCCCCAGATGATCCTTAACTATAAGGTTACTAATTAACCCTGACTCATTACACAACGCTAGATCTAAAATAGCCTGTTCGGTTCAACATATTGTTCTAGAAAACTCTCGGATGCAATCTATGAACTCATCCTCCAAACTACTTTTATCAATTTGGTTTGCCCAGACTATATGAAGATTAAAGTCCCCCATGATTATTCCAATATCCTTGTTACATGCTCCTCTAATTTCCTGATTTATACTCTGTCCAACGCTATAACTACTGTTTGGTGGGAGTAGTTTACAGGCCACCTGTGTTTTCTGCCCCTTGTTATTTCTTAGCTCCACTTATACTGATTCTACATCCTGATTTTCTGAGGTAAGATCCTTTCTCACTACTCTCTTTATCTCATCCTTTATTATCAAGGCTACCCCATCCTCCTTCTCCATTTTGCCTATCTTTTCTAAAAGTCAAATATCCTGGAATGTTTAGTTCTCAACCTTGGTCACCCTGCAACCACATCTTACTAATGGCTACTAGATCAATCCCATTTACCTCTATTTGTGCCACTAGTTCACCTATCTTGTTATGAATGTTTTATACTCTGATTGTTTTACCCAAATCACTACTTTGCTCCACAGCCTTGACTTTTCTCTTTAGACTTATAAATTTACCCTTACCTGAACCCCCCCCCCCGACCCCCGCTATTAGATTAAAGTCCTATTTACCACCCTAGTTAATCGATTCACCAGGATTGCCAAGAACATCAAGGTAATTGGAACAATGTAAGCTGCTCTTGTTGTTGCTTACATCACGCTGAAGGAAAATGTTGGTCATATAGCTGATGAGGAAACTCATAGTTGGGGCAATAGCTGCCGGAAGGCATTACAGGGAAGATGGGTATATAAACATGCACTCGTATTTCCAGGGCTTATTGTCTTCCTTGGGTTGCAGTGAGGCAAGCAGCTACTACTGAAGCCACGCCACTCCAACTGATAGAATTACCATTGTGAGGTATGATATTATCTATGCTGTGATCAGGAGGATGACGACAATACACTCACTAATTCAATGTGTTGTGCTGTTCATCATGACATTCCTGAGGAACTCCAAGAATCTGCTGTACAAGTGAGGGCTCAAACCAGTGCTTGTCAATCAACCGACTAGTGATTATTCCATTGGGTGTGTGGTGGGGGTGGTCGTGTGGAGGAAAGTAGGTGTCGGCTCATTGGGCTTACCGTGGTTCCAAGATAATGTGCCTTTCTACGGAAGACTGGAACCAAGTCAACCCTCTGGCAAACTTCTTAATTCATTACCTGAGCCAGCTCGGTCCTCACTACTCCAGGGCACTGTTGATGGTGGGGCAAATTAAGACCCTACAGCTGGATTTAAATTTCTTGGTAGTTGGAGATTCATAAGCCTGGTGACGGGTTTCTGCTCACGTCAGATACTCAGCTGTACATAAGAAACAAGGGCCCAATAGTACTCCTCTCAGCACTCTCTTCTCCCCCCCCCCCTCCCCCAAGACTGTCAATACTGCTTTTGAGTACTGTTTCTTAATTTTTATACCATTTCTTATTAGTCCCAAATTTTACATTGAATTCCCCTGGATTAATGGGTCCAAAGTTACCTGGATCAGATTTGTCCACTTTTTAAAAACACACATTACGTTTGATTACTTCTAATGCTGTTTAACCTCTTCAATACCCAATGAATTTTTCATTACTAGAGAGATAGGTATTAGTAAAGTCACCCTAGATATTGGAAGAATATTCTAGTAGAGGGTATACTTGGATTTCATTGAGAATTAAGTATGGTTATGGAGAGAAGAGGGGGCATTAAACCCTTGTCTCATCATTCCAACGGTGCCATGTACTTCAGCATTGTATCACCAACTGCTCTTTAAAACTAAACTAACATCCGAAAATGCTGGAATTACTACAACCAGTCAGATACCATCTGCCACAAGAAAAGATGAGTTAAGCTGGGATACTGTTGTATTCTCCCTTTACCAGTGTTTTGTACTTTCAGTTTTTCAGAATTTACAACTTTTTTTCTCTTTATTACATCAAAACTTAAGTTCTGTAGAGATGTTTACATAATGATTACTCTACACTGACATGTAAGCGTAAAACTTCTAATACCATTTTATATAATACAAATTCCCTATTTTCGAAAAAAAACCCGTGGAGATGCCGGGGATTGAACCCGGGGCCTCATACATGCAAAGCATGCGCTCTACCACTGAGCTACATCCCCTACTGTAGTAACATTAATGGCAACGTTACTTTTTAAAATAGATTCATTAAAATTAACTTTTTGCATTTTAACCAGTCTTTAATTTGTCCGCTGGCAACCCGGTCGTACAAAGTTACTTAATATATTTTCTACATAACGTGACTGACTCAAAGAACGTTTTCCAAAGCAACATTACTCGTCTGTAATGAATATTTTACCAATTGCCGCGTCATGAGTTAAATTAATGCTCCAGAAAAGCCTTCAATTAAATTTGTTTTTCTTTTTGTTAAAACCACAGATACTGGGATTCTACTTCCCTACACATCGATACCTTGTTGCTACTTTTACCCGAACAATGCTTTGAAGTGTCCACTTTGCGACAATCTCTGTAACCACCAATTACATGTTTTCCCCCTCGTGAATGCGTTGAAGCTTTGAAAACAGGAACCCAAATTCAACCAATTCTCGAATGAGAGCACGATTTTTAATTAATAGGTGACCTCGTTTAACTCAACGCCAAAGAAGGAAGTGTATTATGTCAATTTATATTACCAGCTCTCCGTAGCAAACGAGAATTCCTAAACTACAAGTATATAAGATAACAAAGATAATAAAATACCCTAGAACAAAAAAATGATACTGGAGAAAAAAAAAATTTTGGCTTCTCCCCGTCGGGGAATTGAACCCCGGTCTCCCGCGTGACAGGCGGGGATACTTACCACTATACTAACGAGGACTTAGCACAACAGCCGTTAGCATATCACCACTCTTATAGTCATAAAACAAGTGCATTTACTGTGATAGTATTTGTCAGGCTATTGCCTTTATAGCCATAGTCTGTACCACTATGCTAATGAGGAGCTGGCAACGGCATATCAACCATCATACTGCCCTTACAGCCAGGGCGTGTTCAATAGTAGTAATACTGGAATTAAAGCAGCTAATATTGTGCAGTTTACCAATATAGAGCACTGCTTGTGCAACTAAAATCACTGAGCATTGGCTAGCAGGTAAGGAGGAGGTACTTAAAAGATTGCCAATACTCAAAGTGGAAAAGTCTCCTAGGTTACTGAGGGATGCATTCTTGGTTACTGAGGAAAGTAAGGGTGGAAATTGCAGAGGTTCTGGCCACAATCTTCCAATCCTCCTTTGATATGAGGATGGTGCTGGAGGACTGGAAGATTGCAAATACTACACCCTTGTTCAAAAAAGGGGAGAGGGATAAACCCGGCAAATACAGGCCAGACAGTCTAATATCGGTGGTGGGGAAACTTTTAGAGACAATAATCAGGGACAAAATTAATTGGCATTTGAAAAAGTATGGGCTAATAAATGAAAATCAGCAGGGATTTGTTATAGGAAAATCGTGTTTGACTAACTTCCTTGAGTTCTTTGATAAAGTAATGGAGAAGGTTGATGAGGGTATTGCGGTTGATGTGTATATGGACTTTCAAAAAGCATTTGATAAAGTACCACATAATAGACTTGTTAGCAAAATTAAAGCCCTTTGGATTAAAGGGACAGTGGCAGCGTGGATGCAAAATTGGCTAGGGGACAGAAAGCAGAGAGTAGTGATGAATGGTTGTTTTTCAGACTGGAGGGAAGTATACAGTGGTGTTCCCCAGAAGTAAGTATTAGGACCACTGCTCTTTTTGATATATATTAATGACCTGGACTTGGGTATAGAGGGTAGAATTTCAAAGTTTGCAGATGACACAAAACTCAGAAACGTAGTAAACAATGTGGAGGATAGTAACAGGCTTCAGGAGGTCATAGGCAGACTTGTGAAATGGGCAGACACATGGCAGATGAAATTTATCATAGAGATGTGTGAAGTGATCCATTTTGGTAGGAAGAATAAGGAGAGGCAATATAAACTAAATGGTACAATTTTAAAGGGGGTGCAGGAATAGAGAGACCTGGGGGTGCACATACACAAATCTTTGAAGGTGGCAGGACAAGTTGAGAAGGCTGTTAAAAAAGCATATGGGATCCTTGGCTTTATTAATAGAGGCATAGAGTACAAAAGCAAGGACATTATGCTAAACCTTTATAAAACACTGATTAGACCTCAGCTGGAGTATTGTGTTCAATTCTGGGCACCACACTTTAGGAAGGATGTCAAGGCCTTAGAGAGGGTGCAGAAGAGATTTACTAGGGTGGCACCAGGGATGAGGGACTTCAGTTATGTGGAGAGGCTGGGGTTGTTTTCCTTAGAACAGAGAAGGTTAAGGGGAGATTTGATAGAGGTGTTCAAAATCATGAACGGTTTTGACAGAGTAAATAAGGAGAAACTGTTTCCAGTGGCAGAAGGGTCGGTAATCAGACGACACAGATTTAAGGTGATCAGCAAAAGAGCCAGAGGCGGCATGAGGAAACATTTTTTTACGCTGCAAGTTATAATGATCTGGAATGCACTGCTTGAAAGGCTGGTGGAAGCAGATTCAATAGTAAAATAGTAACTTTCAAAAGGCTATTGGATAAATACTTGAAGGGAAAACATTCACAGGGCAATGGGGAAAGAGCAGAGGAATGGTACTAATTGCTCTTTCAAAGAGCCAGCACAGGCAAGATGGGCTGAATGGCCTCCTCCTGTGCTGTACCTACTATGATAATATGATATTGGGGGCCAAATAGAAAGAAATCCAGTGCCCAGGAGCAGGTTAGTCCCCCTGGTCTCATCAATGAGCCAGGTTGGCTTGCTGGCAAGAACAAACTGAGTCTGCCATATTCAACTTGAGTTCCAAACTCTCATTGCCACGCATATCATCTTAAAACAAACTTGACCCATAAGAGAATTGTTTACATCTACCCCATCCACCCCTACGAAGGTAGTCAATAGTGGTCTTTAGCCAACCAATAAATATCCTCTCCAAAATAAAAGCATCAAGGCAACATTCAGGCATGGCCGCCAATGGTGGGGTGAAGGAAGTAGGGGATGTGTAAGAGACTAAAGTTGGAGGAATGCAGAGTTCTTGGAGGGTTGTAAGGCTGGAGGAGGTTACGGAGATAGGGAGTAGATGGAAGTATTTAGGATATATTGAAGTAGGACAAGGAGATACAGGTAATTTTAGGACTGACGTCAGAAAGTTCTTCATGCACTCAAGGGCAATTAGGGATGGGCAATAAATGCCGGCCGCGCCAGCGACGCCCACATCCCATGAACGAATAAAAAAAAACTTAGAACGGACTTCTGAGCAGAGGTCAAAACGAAAACCTTGGGATAATTTAAGAAATAATTATATACAACAGTGGTGGGAGTGTAGGGCTATTTTGGATTGATGAATTAAAATTGGCTGAACAATCTTCCTCATCTGTAACTATCTTATGATCTATAGCCTCAGGTGAGACAGAGCAGAACACAGACTCTGAAGTTACACCATTGACACACACCAACTAATACAGTTGAAATGGAAAATGTATTTTGCCTCTCACCGGAGAATACATGGCTCTGTGTAATCGTGATGCATAAGGCATCCCGACTCTGTGCGACAGGCTAGATGAACTAGCTGGTCTTTTCTTTGACATTTTCGTATCTTCGTACTTTGCCAAATAATGAGTAACAGACAAACAGCCCTTTCTGTATGACTGATTTGTTTATCTTTTCACTGAACATTATACTCTTATTTTCCAAGGGGTATGTGACCACCTTATTATTCCTACCAAAATGTACCACCTCATACTTTCTATATTGAAATTCATTTACCAATTACATGCCCATTCTGCAAGTTTATTAATGTCTTCCTGTATTTTGTCGCAGTACCCCTCTGTATTAACTATACCCACCTCTTGAACAGAATGTAATTAAAAAATGTAAGAAATAGGCTTCAGCATCACATTTCGCCTCAAATGTTCCCCCATCCAGAGGAGGCAGCTGTTTGCAGGGTCTCGACCTGTAAATCAATGTATTTTTCACTCCTCCCATAGCATGCACTGATCTTGCAAAGTCATTAATAACGCCCTCTATGACTTCGATTGTGGCTGTCCTTCCTTATCCTTTATCTCTCCACTGCCTTTAATACTATTGATCTTTCTATCTTCCAACGTCTCTTCTCAACAGTCTGCCTACATGGTGCTATTCTCTCTTGGTTCTGTTCTTGCCTGTCTCAAAAAGTGATTTGCATATCTTCCAGTAGTTTCTGTTCCCCTGCCAGCACAGTCACCATAGGTGTACCCCAGGTTTCCATCCTTGGTCTCCGTTGTGTTCTTAGGCTTTTATTCTTCTTCAAACCCTCTTGTAAGGTCCCATAGTGCTCCTACGTCCCATAGTGCTTTTACTTGCCCAGCTAACTAGGTAGTTTATAGAACGTTGAGCAATCGAGTAGAGAACCCTCTCCAATGTAATCTTGGCTTTCTGGTTTTATCGTGATGTGGAGATGCCGGTGATGGACTGGGGTTGACAATTGTGAACAATTTTACAACACCAAGTTATAGCCCAACAATTTTTATTTGAAATCAATAAGCTTTCGGAGGCTTCCTCCTTTACCTGACGAAGGAGGAAGCCTCCGAAAGCTTGTAGATTTCAAATAAAAATTGTTGACTATAACTTGGTTTTATTGTGCCCTTGAGTGATCTTCCTTGACGTTGGAAGGCAGCATAATAACACTACAGTAGACCATGACTTAAGCTTTAACTGCCAAACATTTATTGAACAGTAACAATCACACAACATAGATTTTTACTGTAGTTATTAAATGTAACTATCTCCTTGAGCAAGTAGAAAATAATATTGTGACTGCTGCACCAAAATATGTATTAAGTGGCAGTTCATTTTGCTTTTCTGTCTTCATGGAAGCTAACTCAGGATATGTTCTGTGGTTGCAGCTGGTTTTTAACCCCGTGTACTTTGAAAGAAAGAAGCTAATGCCATGATATATAAGAAATAGGAGTAGGTGTAGGCCATCCGGCCCCTCAAGACGGCTCTGCCATGTCTGATCTTCGACCTCAACTCCACTTTCCCGCTAGATCCCCATATCCCTTAATTCCCCTAGTGTCCAAAAATCTATCCATCTCGGCCTTGAATATACTCAATGACAGAGCATCCACAGCCCTATGGGGTAGAGAATTCCAAAGATTCACATTCCTCTGAGTGAAGAAATTTCTCCTCATCTCAGTCTTAAATGGCCGACCCCTTGAGGTCGAAGATCAGCCATGAGACTATTACCCTCTAGTTCTAGACCCCCCAGCCAGGGGAAACAGTCTCTCAGCTTCTACCCTGTCAAGCCCTCTTAGAATCTTGTATGTTTCAATGAGATCACCTCTCATTCTTCTAAACTCCAGAGAGAAACTGTTCCCATTGGTGGAAGGGCCAAGAACCAGAGGACATAGATTTAAGGTGATTGGCAAAAGAACCAAAGGTGACAGGAGGAAAAACTTTTTCACACAGTGAGTGGTTAGGATCTGGAATGCACTGCTAGAGGGGGTGGTGGAGGCAGGTTCAATCATGGCTTTCAAAAGGGAACTGGATAAGTATTTGAAAGGAAACATTTTGCAGGGCTACTAGGTTAGGGTGGATGAGTGAGACTGGCTGAATTGCTCTTGCATAGAGCAGGCACGGGCTCAATGGGCCGAATGGCCTCATTCTGTGCTGTAACCTTTCTATGATGGGCATAGATTTTTTTAATGGTTTTCATTAAAGCATCTGCACAGGCAGGGGATGTAGCTCAGTGGTAGAGCGCATGCTTTGCATGTATGAGGCCCCGGGTTCAATCCCCGGCATCTCCACTATTTTGTTACCTAAGAACGCAGGAAGATTCTATACTGGAGAATTTAATAAATGAATCGATCGTCCGAATCACCAGATTTTTAACATTTATTTTCCATCTGCTTAGTCCAAGTTTGTTTATTAAAAAGGATACATGCATCTAGAAATAACTGGTGGCGTGCTCACTCTAATGATGTTCCAAGTCTTGGCATCATCACATGCATTTAGCGTAATATATTTTACCATACAAAATTAATTTTAAAACAATGGACCACAGACTACAGCGCAAACTTATCCAATGTATCAGATTTCCGGCACGTGACGCTCCCGGAACATAGTCAAATTGGTTGCGAACAACCACATTTGCTTTTGATTGCCCAAGGTGGTGCATACGATGCCATAATGTCACATTATTTGCTTTTGTCAGGTTGATTGTAAACAAGAAAATAAATGACACAGTCCCTTTAAGAAAAAATGTGCAGTAATACAGAAAAACGTGGCTGCACTGCAGGCCCCCACTGTTCTTCATGCAAAGGGGTTCCCAATTGGAGAAATTATCAAGAGCTAGTGCCAAGCACTTCAAAACAACCTAAGTGTATATTTCCAAGCCTTTATACGTTAAAAATGATATATGATAGTTGCATGACTTTAAGTCGGGCAAAATTGTGATCTGTTACACGGTGGCTGTTGCTGTTCAATTGGCAAAGTTGCACAGCTATCTGGTTCCCTGGACTATGCGATATGTGACTCCTGGGATCTGCAGCGTTCCTTGGATGCTGGACACACCTCGGTGGTTTTGCTCGGAGTGCTGCAGCAGTTCTTTTGGCGACGGGTCTGAGTTGTTGGTGCCTCCTTTTGACGCCCCTTGCTCCATCAGACTTAGTTAAGAGTCTGTTCCAATTGACCAGCCCGTTGACCGCTGTTTCATCATTCGAGTTAACTTTTGAAAACAGTTTGCGTACTAGCTATTTCAGCTATGTTGTAATTAAGCTATTAATTCTGCTTCGGTGGAGTTCCATTTTAAAGCCTACTTATTCCAGGTACGGGCCCACACCACGTTTTCTAACGCTATTTAAAAATAAACAGACTGCTTTGCTCTAAGTTTTAAATTTGGCAAGAAAACGGGTTTGTACCAACCACCTTCCATCAAGTGAGTTCCGCCGCCACCATGTGGCCCTGTTGAACAGAGGCTGCTCTCATGCACGCCGTAATGGCTACTATTAGAGCAGCGGTGGCAATATTTTAATAGCAGTTTGTTAGCCTGCCTTCACAGTTATGAATGATAAAAAGCGTGGGGAAATTGGGAAAATATGCCAAAAAGTATTGTCCTTAAAAACACGTAGAGATGATGGATATCTTCGATGGTGCTCATGGTAGCATCTGCAGAAATTTTGAATGCTGCACATTAACTTCAGCATTTGTGTAAGTGAAAATTGATCCATCTTCAATATCACGACTTTACATATACATTCAAAGCATCTGACTTGGTTCTAATGAAAGATAGAAGGCTGGTGTGTGCAGTCATGGGTAATGCCTCAATAGAATACTAAAACTGATTTCTCCTTAGCAGTGGATCACAAATATATGCTGCCACTAATGGGAAATATTTCATTATTTGCTTACTGCAGACAATAGCACAAATGCATAATGCCAACCATCCCCATTCCACACAAGAACGGGGAACCATCCTGACATCCATTCTGGGATGAGTCACTTGACATCGTTGTAGCTTGAAAAATCGACTGAGCCATGACAATCCAGAAACTGGCTCTAAGATGTCTTCAGCTTGACTCATTAACAAAATTAATCAGCTGCAAAGAGAATTTTAAGCTTGCATGAACCCACTTTGATTTAAAATGCAACCTACTTCCAAATCCTTACTGTGGAAATATGTTCAAAAAAATTCCAAAACACAAGTTACATACCAGTCTTTGGATGGGAAAGTTGTGCACCAAGACCACTTTCTTACAAATCATACGAGGAAAGTCTGGGCTGTTCCAAATGATTAAGTTTAAAGAGCAGCTCAAGTAGCTTCATATTTAGAGAACTGTTTATAGTGTTAAATCAAGAATGATTGGATACTTACAGCAAATATAAAAGTCAGTATTTCCTGACCTCACTTTCAAGTATTCCCTTAAAATTGTAATTTGAAAATACAAAATTTAATATCTGGCAATTTTTAGTTACAGATCAGACAGATTACTGTTTTTTTTTAAGTGATTATTAGCACAAACATCTACAAGTTACCACAATCAAAAATAAACACCTAGTATTTCTACTAGTTCAGTGAAATTTGTAGTATGATTTCACTTATCAGATCAGTGAACCGTTTAACTTGAGGAATTGATTGGCAATTTGTAAATAAAATGATAGGATTCACCATCTTCATGATGTTGGATAGTTAAATATAATGTGATGTTAATGTCATTCTAGAAGGTGCACTGTGCAGGTAGTGATGAAATACATGGGTTTTGCTTCTGTTTCAGTTCTCATATTCCACAGGCAGAGGAAGGTGTGGCAATCGAAAAAGAAACTCAACCATCAGAACTAGACAGTTGTGGGATTTGAGTCCATGTCCACTGGGTTGTGAACCAGTTTAACAGTTACACCAATGGCTGTGGACTCTTGAAACTTACTGAAACCCAAACAAAATCTACTGGACCAATAAACTATTTATTTGTATATATATATTACATACATCAGTACAAATACTGTCAAGGCCATTATACAGCTAAGCCAACTATCATTCATATAATTACATGTTCTCATCCATGATCTTAATATTTCAAGAAACTGAACACCCTTCATTACATCCCTCCCAAAAATAACTTTCTATAATCCACAAAAATAAGGCACTAATAGAATCACACATTAGAGTCTATTTAATAAACTTATGGCTCGCTATTGTCTTTCTTACAATGCAACATTTATTTAAGCAGTTTTCCCCCTAAGCTTATTGAAAATTCCACTACACAACTGAGTCACTAATAGTTACACCCTTAGTTAGCAGTTGCTGGAGAAGCATGGTGATGTTGCCAGCTTCTAGTTAGGATCCTTGTGCTTCTGCTTCACTTTGTAGTCAGCCAGAGCAGCTTTAATTGCATCTTCCGCCAACACTGAAACAAATAGAGCCAATTAAACCGTGCAGTTTAAATTCACAAACATCTACTTGATTGAGCCCAAGTAAGGAATTGAGCCAGACATATTTCCCCATCAAATGAACCTGCTTCCATAGCCCTTGATTCCAACCCAACTATTTTGAAGGGAACCAGATTCTGAACTATACAGGCCATATTATGGTTTATATATTCTGCAAAAAGGTCAGACCTCAGACTAGTAGTAGAATGGCCATATGTCTTAATAAAGGAATGAGTTCTGGATGTGCAGCATAAAGAGAGCTTTTTCTGGCCCTTTTGCTCGAAGAACAATTCGTGCCACCTGGGAAGGTGCAGTTTCTGGAGAATTAAACAAGACTCTCCAGCCTCCTTTAAGTCAGTCAATGAGAAAGGAAAGTGTATATAAAAAGACTTCCATTTATATAGCACTTTTCATGTTCTCAATGTCCCAAGGTGCTTCACTGCCAACAAATCTCAACTGAAATAGCCAGCCAGAAGGGAACTTAGTTTAACTTCCCAGCGAAAAGTAGGCAGCGACAATGCAGCACCACACTAAGGTCTTCCAAGAATATGTACATTTTCACATCGTTCACCTGACGAAGGAGGAAGCCTCCGAAAGCTTGTGAATTTAAAATAAAATTGCTGGACTATAACTTGGTGTTGTAAAATTGTTTACAAGAATATGTACCCAAGTCCTGGAGTGGGTCTTGAACTCGAGGTTCTGATTCAGAAGCGTGAGTGCTGCTATTTAAATCCACACTCAGGAAAGACAGCACAGTGAGGTTGCAAGAGCAGTCATAACAAGCAGGTTATATAAACTTACCAACACAAATTTTGCAGCTTTATAGCATTTTATCAACATTTTTGTCTAGAAATAACCAACAGTAATAGTCAAATGCTTTACATGTTTGTGCAACATTCTGCTTTCTGCCAATTTTAAATGGGTTAACTCCTCTGAAAGTGGATAGAGAAAGGTCATATGAACAAGTTCACAATATTGGTAGATCAATGCTTAAGAGTAATTTCTAGGTTTTAACTGTTAATGGCTTCTCTTGCAGTGTCTGCAATATTGCCTCTGGTATGCCCCATGGTTTTATTCTTGTCTTCATTGAAGAAACAATCTACCTACTAGCAGCATCATCCATAAACATGCAATCAGTTTTCATGTGTATGCCAATGATACCCAGCTACACCTCCTCACCATTACTGTTGCTGTGTTGTCCACCTAGCTATTTGGCATCAATTTGTGGATAAACCAGAACTTTCTGCACAACAGTGGGAGACCAAAGCTGCCTACCAGCTGCTGCCTGTGTCTCTTCCCACCCCTCCATCCTGGCTTCTCACAAACTCAACCTGACTGCATAACCTAGAGTTCTTCTCAATCCTGAGAAGAGCCACAAACCCATGTCACCCACCCCCAAGACTCATTTCTTCCACTTCTAACACTGCCCATTTATATAGCGACTTTAGCATAGAAAAATGTCTAACACCCCCGAAGCACCTTTAATCAAACAAAAATGGACGTCGAGCCAAAAGGAGAAGATATTAGGAGGGATGACATATGGGGTCTCTAACCTGCACCCTCCACTCCACTACTGGTGATTGAGCCTTCAGTCACCTCACCCTGTCTGGAATTTTCTCCCCATATCCCTCCCCATCAAAAGTCTTGAAACCTACCTCTTGAACCTGGCCTTCAGCCACCTCCCCCAATTTCTTTCTTACTCCTGCTCAGGTTTGATTCCCCAACTCTGTAGTGCTGTGGGATGTTTTTGAATGTTAAAAGGCACCATACAAATTCAAGTTGTTTGTGCTATCAAACCAATGAGCCACAAGTATTTCCATCACTATAAAATTAATCCAGACTTACTTGAGCAGTGCAGTTTGACCGGAGGAAGGCATAGTTCCTTAGCAATTTCTGTGTTTTTAATCTTCAAGGCTTCATCAACCTGCAATTGAGTGAAGGTCAATGATAGTTTTTTCAAACTGAGGGTGTAACCACAAGGCACAAAAATATAGCAATAGCTTGGTGGGGGGGGGGGGGGGGTGGGGGGGAGGGAGATAAAAGACAACACCCTTAAATGGAAATCTCTGTTGGAGAGGAACAATAACATCTTGGGTAGTTACAAATCTATCCTCAGTGACTGAGATCAGTACTTAGTTTTACTGGTGTTTTAATTTTAAAAAAGGAACATTTTGGTTCCTTGTGATATTTCCATTGAAGTATTTCAGATAAAGAGAGTGTCAAGAGGTACAGATTGATGATTAAGTGTTTTTACCGTTTTTCCTTTCACCCATTCTGTAGCCAGCGAGCTGGAAGCAATCGCAGATCCACAGCCAAATGTTTTAAATCTTGCATCCACAATTTTCCCGTCATCGTCCACTTTGATCTGCAGAAGAGAAACAGCCAAATGTAATTAAGTTGTAATCTTTGCCATCACTGAGTTACCATCTCTACCACAATGCTCAATCTATTTGAGGCACTGACCAGGCAGAATTGTAGCAATCATTCCAACATGTAACTTGAAGGAGATGGTTGGGAAGAACAGCCATGATGCTGATCTTTTGCCTATTGCAGTTTCCCCATGCCAGTACAACAGGCTGGGGATCTCCTCCAAGAGGGGAGGAGATCTGCCTTCAATGTAGTCCTGACCTTTCAAGGAGAAATTGGCTAGAAATATCACAAGGGGCAGGGGAAACACTTAGGAAATGGCACATCTATTAGAGACTGAAGAATTCCAGATCAGTCAAACTAGATGAAACAGGATTGAAGGTTATAGGGATGAAGGAATCCTCTAGAAAACCTATCGCTGTCTGGCACTTAAGTGTTCCACAAAGCCATTCACCCTGTGATGCCAAACCCCAATCCTGATTACGGAGAAAGCAATTCTGCTGCTCACGGGCTTACAACAGTCTAAAGTCTCACAATACCATTGAATGGGACAAAAATGTTCTACTTTATATTAGTACCCATCTCCTAAGACCTTAGATATACATAGGTGGTCAGTCCTGTAAACAATCATGTCAGCAGCTCCTACAGCTGCACCTTAACTATGTCAATCTGCAAAGTCCACAAATCGCACACCATTGGGCAATTGAACAGTAGTGTTTTGCTCAAAGATGCTGGAATACCACTGGATCCAAGCAGCAAGAATACAGGTAGTCATACAATAAGCTTCATTTAATCTTAAGAAGTTTAAATTTAGTAGACATTAATACAAAGGATAAGAGACGCTACATTTTCTGCAATGACAGCATTGTTTCTTGATGGCTGATAGTTTTTCAGAGGTTTGGGCAGGGAATCACCTCCCCCTGAAGTGGGTCAATATTTCCAGCAATCCCTACAAAAAAGGTAAGTTTGAAGACCACCAGCTAAAAATACTACATGGTTCCTGGTATGATGTCTCTATTCTGGTTCCCCTCCAAATTGTGTCTCTTCTCCTGAAAGCACCAACTCTTGCTGGAGTATGATTCCATGGGGGTGAAGCGCTCTGGCACTTTGCCCAAATAGCCATTTTTCCACCTGCAAACCTAGACAGTTCAAATGCGACCCTGTCCTTCCCCAATGCGCACTTTCTAGCAAGGATCATTGGATAGCAAATCAAGTGCAGGAATGAATCCTAGGTAACTTAACTTGCCCAACCCAGTAGCAGAGGCCAACTGTTACACCCTTGCAGAGGTCAGCAAACTCAGCGGAGAGCTAGGTTGAAACCTGGACCCATCCCTGTCCATATGACTCATTTCCATAATGGGCAACAAATTTACCAACTGAGCCATTAAGGAAGTCCCTTTACCACATATATGAAACAATTTTACCTGTAATTTCATGACATCACCACAAGCTGGTGCTCCAACCAGGCCAGTTCCAACATTCTTTGAATTCTTATCCAAGGATCCAACATTTCTAGGATTCTCGTAGTGATCCACGACCTGCACAACAGAAAAAAAATCACAGAACTTGAAAAAATAATTTAACAGTGGTGCCAAATTTTCACCATCAGTTTCTAATCAGTAACATCAAAGTTTCAAAGCCATTTCTAGAGTGCTAGGATTGAAAAGCAGAGAAGTTATGTTAAACTTATATAGAAGCTGGGTTAGACCACACGAAGTATTGTGAACAGTTCTGGGCTCCATATTATAACAAGGATATGGAGGCATTGGAGTAGGTGCAAAAAAGATTTACTATGATACCAGAACTGAGAGGTTTTACCTATCAGGAAAGATTGAACAGGCTGGAGCTCTTTTCTCTAGAAAAGAGGCTGAGGGGTGACCTGATAGAGGTCTTTAAGATAATGAAAGGGTTTTTATAGGATAGATAGAGAGGCGATGTTTCCACTTGCAGGGGAGACCTGAAGTAGGGGCCATGAATAAGAATCACTAATAAATCCAATAGGGAATTCAGGAGAAACTTCTTTACCCAGAGTGGTCATAATGTGGACCTCACTACCACAAGAAATCAGTGAGGCAATTAGCATGGATGCATTTAAGGGGAAGCTAGATAAACACAAAGGAGAAAGGAATAGAAGGATATGTTGATGGGGTTAGATGAAAGAGGTGGGAGGAGGGTCGTGTGGAGCATAAACACTGGCATGGACACGTTGGGCTGAATGGCCTGTTTGAGCTTTACATTCCATCCCTCCGAGGTTCCCTCACATTGTGCAGCATTCTCCAATCGAAAGGCCGACAAGCAACTTTGCCACAGATACCACAAACCATTCCAGGTAGAGAACACAGGCAACTAACCCACTCCAAACATCTAATATCACTAATCTCACTACCACATAGATGAAGTTAGTCTGGACAATTTAGCTATTAATTTCCTCCCGCTCCTCACCAAGTGGAGATAGGTCAAGACTAAAACTTCACTGGGCCAGATTTTGCTATCAAAATAACGGTGAGTCTAATGGCGCTCATCATTATTTATGTGCAAATGGTACAGCAACTTCAGGCGAGGGGCAGATATGCGATTAAACTTAAAGATCCAAAAGTTCTTGTCCGAGATGCGGCGCTCCGCCATTAGCTTCGCGAAAACGGCACCTCACTGTCTGCCTCACTGTTGAAATGCATCGAATGGTGTGAAGTTGCTGTATTTGCACGGTAAATACAAACTAAGCTCACCAGAGAAAGTTAAGCCTTGTCCATTCCAAGTACCCTTTTAATGACCTGATAAGTGTTAATTACTGCCAGTCAACCTCTCTGGCACTGAAAATTAACTACTCATTCCTTCAGGTTTTAATTGCTGTTGGAGATATTAATTTTTTCCTTCATTTTTTCTCTCAATCCAATCTTTCTTTCCCTCTTTCTTTTTCTGTACCTGATTTAACATTGAATTCACCCACTCTAATTTACACTTCCTTTTCAGTCCTTGCACTGTTAATTTCACAATCCTTCAGTCTGATTGGTTAAGGATATATCCTGTTGCTTGCCCTGTTTCCCTCAGTGCGAGCTGATAACATTGCAGCTTCAGTAACTCGCCATGCAAAGAATGTAAAAACTTAAACGTGCAAGGGCAAGTCTAACTAAATGCAGGTGCGTTAGATACCCTGCTACAGCAAAATTTGGCCCATTGTTTGTGGAATTGTAAGTGCATACCCACATCACAAGACTGCACTCATCCTGTTCAATATTATTGATTGAAAGGGGCATTTTCTCCAAGGCCGTTCACCTGAGGAAGGAGGAAGCCTCCGAAAGCTTGTGGAATTTAAAATAAATTTGTTGGACTATAACTTGGTGTTGTAAAATTGTTTACAATTGTGCAGAAAGAAACAGTTAACATTTTAGGTCAATGATCTTTCATCAGAACTGGAAGTTAAAGATTTAACAGTTTTTAAGCAAGTACAGTCAGGCAAAGGGAGTGGGGAGGAAAGAACAAAAGGGAAGGTCTGTGATAAGATGGAAGGCAGGAGTGATTAAACAATGGTGGTGTAAGGCAAAAGGGGTTGGTAATGGGTCAATTGAAGAAACAAAAAGATGGGTCTATAGCTGTAAATGGCAACAGCAGAACCATTACCAGCTCCTGCTGTTAGAAAAAAATGGGAACACTGGTTATGGTTTGAAGTTATTGAAATCAATGTGGAGTCTGGAAGGTTGTAAAGTACCTAATTGAGGTGCTGTTCCAAGTTTCTGAGAGGAGATGTTTTTTCCATCTCGTTTCTGTTCTCAGAACCATCCAAAGAGAATTGATTACATCCTAGTCTACCATCTACAACATTAAGGGAGCAATAGCTGGGCCCTACACCACAAAGTACTAATGTTTGTGACTCTTTCCCCATTAACTCAGAAGTTCCTGCAGATACTGATATTGCACCTTTGTTCCTTCTCTATAGAAATTCTCCAATCATCCAAAGGCCTCTGCCATTTTCCACATCACCCGACAATTCTACTCCCATTACCCCACTCTATTTCCTTACCTTTCCCTGTTCTTTACACCTGCTTTCTACCTCTTCCACTCTTCTTTCTTTGCAATCCTCCCTTCCTCCACCCATCCCACCTACACCCTCCTCTCCAACTCTATTCCCTCCCCATCCAACTTCATCTACCCAATTTTCACTATTAGTAAGAACAGAAAATGCTGAAAACACTCAGGTCAGGCAGCACCTGTAGGATTAATGTTACAGGTCACAGCCCTGACAAAAAGTCAATCACCTGAGACATAACCCTACCTTCCCCCCTCCAGAGGTACTGCCTGACCTGCTGAGTTATTTCCATGATTCTGTTTCTGTTTCATATTTTCAGCATCTGCGGTATTTTACTTCTTATTAACAACTTACATTTATTTTTATTTTTTTTTATTCGTTCACGGGATGTGGGCATCGCTGGCAAGGCCGGCATTTGTTGCCCATCCCTAATTGCCCTTGAGAAGGTGGTGGTGAGCCGCCTTCTTGAACCGCTGCAGTCCGTGTGGTGACGGTTCTCCCACAGTGCTGTTAGGAAGGGAGTTCCAGGATTTTGACCCAGCGACAATGAAGGAACGGCGATATATTTCCAAGTCGGGATGGTGTGTGACTTGGAGGGGAACGTGCAGGTGGTGTTGTTCCCATGAGCCTGCTGCCCTTGTCCTTCTAGGTGGTAGAGGTCGCGGGTTTGGGAGGTGCTGTCGAAGAAGCCTTGGCGAGTTGCTGCAGTGCATCCTGTGGATGGTGCACACTGCAGCCACAGTGCGCCGGTGGTGAAGGGAGTGAATGTTTAGGGTGGTGGATGGGGTGCCAATCAAGCGGGCTGCTTTATCTTGGATGGTGTCGAGCTTCTTGAGTGTTGTTGGAGCTGCACTCATCCAGGCAAGTGGAGAGTATTCCATCACACTCCTGACTTGTGCCTTGTAGATGGTGGAAAGGCTTTGGGGAGTCAGGAGGTGAGTCACTCGCCGCAGAATACCCAGCCTCTGACCTGCTCTCGTAGCCACAGTATTTATATGGCTGGTCCAGTTAAGTTTCTGGTCAATGGTGACCCCCAGGATGTTGATGGTGGGGGATTCGGCGATGGTAATGCCGTTGAATGTCAAGGGGAGGTGGTTAGACTCTCTCTTGTTGGAGATGGTCATTGCCTGGCACTTATCTGGCGCGAATGTTACTTGCCACTTATCAGCCCAAGCCTGGATGTTGTCCAGGTCTTGCTGCATGCGGGCTCGGACTGCTTCATTATCTGAGGGGTTGCGAATGGAACTGAACACTGTGCAGTCATCAGCGAACATCCCCATTTCTGACCTTAGGATGGAGGGAAGGTCATTGATGAAGCAGCTGAAGATGGTTGGGCCTAGGACACTGCCCTGAGGAACTCCTGCAGCAATGCCCTGGGGCTGAGATGCTTGGCCTCCAACAACCACTACCATCTTCCTTTGTGCTAGGTATGACTCCAGCCACTGGAGAGTTTTCCCCCTGATTCCCATTGACTTCAATTTTACTAGGGCTCCTTGGTGCCACACTCGATCAAATGCTGCCTTGATGTCAAGGGCAGTCACTCTCACCTCACCTCTGGAATTCAGCTCTTTTGTCCATGTTTGGACCAAGGCTGTAATGAGGTCTGGAGCCGAGTGGTCCTGGCGGAACGCAAACTGAGCATCGGTGAGCAGGTTATTGGTGAGTAAATGCCGCTTGATAGCACTGTCGACGACACCTTCCATCACTTTGCTGATGACTGAGAGTACACTGATGGGGCGGTAATTGGCCGGATTGGATTTGTCCTGCTTTTTGTGGACAGGACATACCTGGGCAATTTTCCACATTGTCGGGTGGATGCCAGTGTTGTAGCTGTACTGGAACAGCTTAGCTAGAGGCGCAGCTAGTTCTGGAGCACAAGTCTTCAGCACACCAGCTGGGATGTTGTCGGGGCCCATAGCCTTTGCTGTATCCAGTGCACTCAGCCGTTTCTTGATATCACGTGGAGTGAATCGAATTGGCCGAAGACTGGCTTCCGTGATGGTGGGGATATCGGGAGGAGGCTGAGATGGATTATCCACTCGGCACTTCTGGCTGAAGATGGTTGCAAACGCTTCAGCCTTGTCTTTTGCACTCACGTGCTGGACTCCGCCATCATTGAGAATGGCACCTTTAACGTAGTAAAACGTCCCAAGGCGCTTCAGAGGAACAATTATCAAGCAAAATTTGACACCGAGCCATAAGGACAGGTGACCAAATGCTTGGACAAAGAGATGGGTTTTAAGGAGCGTCGGAGGGGAGGAGAGAGAGAGAGAGAGAGAGGTGGAGGGAGGGGAGGAGAGAGAGAGAGAGAGAGAGAGAGAGGTGGAGGGAGGGGAGGAGAGAGAGAGAGAGAGAGAGAGGTGGAGGGAGGGGAGGAGAGAGAGAGAGAGAGGTGGAGGGGGGAGGAGAGAGAGAGAGAGAGAGAGAGAGAGAGAGGTGGAGGGAGGGGAGGAGAGAGAGAGAGAGAGAGAGAGAGGTGGAGGGAGGGGAGGAGAGAGAGAGAGAGAGAGAGAGAGGTGGAGGGAGGGGAGGAGAGAGAGAGATAGAGAGAGAGGTGGAGGGAGGGGAGGAGAGAGAGAGAGAGAGAGAGAGAGGTGGAGGGAGGGGAGGAGAGAGAGAGAGAGAGGTGGAGGGAGGGGAGGAGGAGAGAGAGAGAGAGAGAGAGGTGGAGGGAGGGGAGGAGAGAGAGAGAGAGAGAGAGAGAGGTGGAGGGAGGGGAGGAGAGAGAGAGAGAGAGAGAGAGAGGTGGAGGGAGGGGAGGAGAGAGAGAGAGAGAGAGAGAGAGGTGGAGGGAGGGGAGGAGAGAGAGAGAGAGAGAGAGAGGTGGAGGGAGGGGAGGAGAGAGAGAGAGAGAGAGGTGGAGGGAGGGGAGGAGAGAGAGAGAGAGAGAGAGGTGGAGGGAGGGGAGGAGAGAGAGAGAGGTGGAGGGAGGGGAGGAGAGAGAGAGAGAGAGAGAGAGGTGGAGGGAGGGGAGGAGAGAGAGAGAGAGAGAGAGAGGTGGAGGGAGGGGAGGAGAGAGAGAGAGAGAGAGAGGTGGAGGGAGGGGAGGAGAGGAGAGAGAGAGAGAGAGAGAGAGAGGTGGAGGGAGGGGAGGAGAGAGAGAGAGAGAGAGAGGTGGAGGGAGGGGAGGAGAGGAGGAGAGAGAGAGAGAGAGAGAGAGGTGGAGGGAGGGGAGGAGAGAGAGAGAGAGAGAGAGGTGGAGGGAGGGGAGGAGAGAGAGAGGTGGAGGGAGGGGAGGAGAGAGAGAGAGAGAGAGGTGGAGGGAGGGGAGGAGAGAGAGAGAGGTGGAGGGAGGGGAGGAGAGAGAGAGAGAGGTGGAGGGAGGGGAGAGAGAGAGAGAGGTGGAGGGAGGGGAGGAGAGAGAGAGAGAGAGAGAGAGGTGGAGGGAGGGGAGGAGAGAGAGAGAGAGAGAGAGAGAGGTGGAGGGAGGGGAGGAGAGAGAGAGAGAGAGAGAGAGAGGTGGAGGGAGGGGAGGAGAGAGAGAGAGAGAGAGGTGGAGGGAGGGGAGGAGAGAGAGGTGGAGGGAGGGGAAGAGAGAGAGAGGTGGAGGGAGGGGAGGAGAGAGAGAGGTGGAGGGAGGGGAGGAGAGAGAGAGAGGTGGAGGGAGGGGAGGAGAGAGAGAGAGAGGTGGAGGGAGGGGAGGAGAGAGAGAGAGAGGTGGAGGGAGGGGAGGAGAGAGAGAGAGAGGTGGAGGGAGGGGAGGAGAGAGAGAGAGAGGTGGAGGGAGGGGAGGAGAGAGAGAGAGAGGTGGAGGGAGGGGAGGAGAGAGAGAGAGGTGGAGGGAGGGGAGGAGAGAGAGAGAGAGGTGGAGGGAGGGGAGGAGAGAGAGAGAGAGGTGGAGGGAGGGGAGGAGAGAGAGGAGAGAGAGAGGTGGAGGGAGGGGAGGAGAGAGAGAGAGAGAGAGGTGGAGGGAGGGGAGGAGAGAGAGAGAGAGAGAGGTGGAGGGAGGGGAGAGAGAGAGAGAGAGAGAGAGAGGGAGGAGGAGGAGGAGAGAGGAGAGAGAGAGAGGTGGAGGGAGGGGAGGAGAGAGAGAGAGAGAGAGAGAGGTGGAGGGAGGGGAGGAAGAGAGAGAAGAGAGAGGTGGAGGGAGGGGAGGAGGAGAGAGAGAGAGAGGTGGAGGAGGGAGGAGAGAGAGAGAGAGAGAGTGGAGGAGGAAGAGAGAGAGGTGGAGGGAGGGGAGAGAGAGGAGAGGTGGAGGGAGGGGAGGAGAGTGAGAGAGAGGTGGAGGGAGGGGAGGAGAGAGAGGAGAGAGGGTGGTGTGGAGGGAGGGGAGAGATGAGAGAGGGAGGGAGGGAGGGAGAGAGAGAGAGAGAGAGAGAGGTGGAGGAGGGAGGAGAGAGAGAGAGAGAGGGGTGGAGGGAGGGGAAGGGAGAGAGAGTGAGGTGGTGGGAGGGGAGGAGAGGAGAGAGGTGGGAGGGAGGG